>NC_062546.1:43213600-43834029 GCF_016906955.1 Phacochoerus africanus | reverse complement strand
ATTGAAGAATGTCAGGATTCTTTGAGAATATAAAAGATTTTTTTAACTCATTAGTGTGTAGAGTTTGAATTCAAACCACATTCCGAGGCTTCTTGATGACACATGCTGGATCAAATTATGAGCAGAATTTGTGGAGACTAACAGCCCTGGCATTCACCAGGCTCCATTTTTAGATTACTAACTGGTTGGCCATACTTGGTCCTGAACACACTGCAGACTGGCCAAAATATTGCTCCATTGTGAACATGGCTTGGTTTTCTAGCCACTTAGGACCCTCTCAAGACAAATTCCCTATAGACAAGTAACAGGGTAATTTCTGTTGGATTATCGTTTCATTTCGTGTTGCAGA
The DNA here is from genome assembly GCF_016906955.1 of Phacochoerus africanus. Classification (NCBI taxonomy): domain Eukaryota; kingdom Metazoa; phylum Chordata; class Mammalia; order Artiodactyla; family Suidae; genus Phacochoerus; species Phacochoerus africanus. Next base: position 43,833,680 of record NC_062546.1, on the reverse strand, counting down.
AATATGTGAGAGTCCATTGTGATCTGAGGTGATTACAAGCCAGAGAAGCAGTGTGATTCTGAGAAGCAGTGTGTGGTCAGAGTAAAATGGTGTGAAAGAATTATGAGACATTTATTAGCTCTTAGTAGGCATAGGTGGAAACCTGCACCCTATCTCCTTGTGAGTCTCATGGAACTGACAATTGAGAGTTCATTTTAAATGCCCTGGGGTTGTTTTGTTTTGTTTGTTCGTTTGTTTTTGTCATTTGTCTTTTAGGGCCACACCTGCGACAGTTAGAGGTCCCCAGGCTAGGGGTCAAATAGGAGTTGTAGGCACTGGCCTGCACCACAGCCACAACAATGTCAGATCCAAGCCATGTCTGCGACCTACACCACAGCTCACACCAACACCGGATCCTTAACCCACTGAGCGATGCCAGTGATCGAACCTGCATCCTCGTGGATACTAGTTGGGTTCATTAACTGCTGAGCCATAGCAGGAACTCCTGAATGTCCTGGAATTTGAGGCAAGTTCTGCCTTTGGTGGAAAACGAAACAACCCTGGTTTCTTTCTTGAGCCCTTCAGATGCTGGCACTGTGCTAAGGTCCTGGGCCTGAATTCTCTCGTTTAATCCTCAAAACAATGCCATAGAATGTCTTCTGTTATTGTCCCCATTTTGCACTGTGGGGACTTAAATCCGGGGCCTGGGGCTCTAAGGTGCAGAGAGGGGCTACACCAGGTCTGTCCTGTCCCCTCATCATCACCCTGATTCTCTGCCCACGTGCTCTGTATATGGCACAGGCATTAGTGGCCTGAGAGTTGCATTAAAAGGATAACTTTTGGAAAATCATCATGCTTCTTGTCTAAAGAAATGAAGTCAGTTCTTCTCTTCCAAAGCGAGTGACCGAGGGCCTGTTCCTAACTGTACTTGTCATGCAGTGACGGGTTTTAGAGGCTGTGATTTGGCCTCAAATATGGCTTAAAGGTTCCAGAGGCAAACGTTCAGCTTAAGTGTCGCTTCATCATAACATTTTGTTGGCCTTTGCGTCATTCCCGAAAGCACTTTGCCTTCCTTCTCACATCTTCTCTGAGGAGACTGTGAGCCACTGTGAGAGCATTCCAGGCAAAACCCCCAGAACTCTTGCCAAGCAGAAGACCAGAGACAATTTACTGAAAGATATCGACCCCCGACCCAATTTTTTTTCCCCTTGTAGGAGCTGTCATCAAGCCCATTAGCTCTGCTTTCCTGCCATGTTTTTTTTTTTTGCATCCCTTTGTGACTCACCCCTCGGCCACACAGAACCTTTTCCCACCCATAGCAATAAATCTGTTAAGAAAAACAAGCAAGGGACTGGAAAGGCATCCATCCTGGACCCGTAGTCAAACATCCCACAGCAGATGCCCAATGGGAGAGAGAAACCCCCCTTCCCTCCTGATTCCTTTCCACTTCCCCTGCATCCCTTTCAACCAGAAAAACTTGAGCTCAAAGGACAAGTCATTCATTTGCAACCCAGGAAGCCCTATATAGCTTCCCTCTAGTGGGTCTGAATTCATGTAATCAGCCAGGGGGTTGCACTTGTTCTCTCTGATTGGAAGATGGGACACTAACTGTTTGGTGAGGAGCAGTGGACATCTCTACCCATTTTCTGGGTGACAGTATTCTGTGCATATGGGAGGTAACCTTCGTTGTAAACCATGAACTTGATTCTGTTCTGAGGACAGAATGCAGTTGAGGTGGTCATCTCTCCCCGAGAGAAGATGGCAGGCACTTAAGTAATTTTCATCACTGATGTACTTTTTCCATTTATTGAGCAAACACTCCTCCCTGCTGTCTCTGGGCCAGTCCCAGCGTAGGCACTGGCAACCCCCAGGTAACCGAAGGCAGCTCCTCATCATAGGCCGCCCATGCGAGATGGGACGTGTGTGGTCACAGGTTTAAAGCCTGAGTTTCATGACAGAAGCATGAATAAAAAGCTGTGACATTTTTAGCTTTTGAAGGAACCTCCATTGTGATTGTACCAGTTTATATTCCCACCAACAGGGTAGGAGGATTACATTTGAGGTATCATCTCACACTGGTCAGAATGGCCATCATTAAAAAGTCTACAAACAGTAAATGCTGGAGAGGGTGTGGAGAAAAGGGAACCCTCCTACACTATTGGTGGGAATGTAAATTGGTACAACCACTGTAGAGAACAGTATGGAGCTTCCTTAAAAAATTAAACTATATCTGCCATATGATCCAGCAGTCCCACTCCTGGACATATACCCAGAGAAAGCCATAATTCAAAAAGATACATGCACTCGTGTTCACTGCAATACTTACTATAGCTAAGACATGGAAGCAACCTAAATATCCATTGATAGAGGAATGGATAAAGAAGATGTGATACATATATACAAGTGGAATATTACTCAGCCCTAGAAAAGAATGAAATAATGCCATTTGCAGCAACATGGGTGGACATAGAGGTTATCATAGTAAGTGATAAGATTATCATAGTAAGTCAAATAGAGAAATACTGACATAGCATATAAGACAGATATCACTTATATGTGGAATCCAATAAAATGATTTTTAAAAAACTTATTTTTAAAACAGAAATAAACTCACAGGTTTCTAAATCTAATTTATGGTTACCAAAAGGGAAACCATTAAGGGGAGGGATAAATTAAGAGGATGGGATTAACATATACACCCTACTGTAAATAGAATAGATAACTAACAAGGGCCTACGGTATAGCACAGGGAAATCTACTCAATATTCTGTAATAACCTGTGTGGGAAAAAAGAATGGATATATATATATATATATATATATATATATATATATATATATCATTGATTCACCTTGCTATACACCTGAAACTAATACAACATTGTAAGTCAATTATACTCTAATAAAATTATGTTTAAAAAAAAAAAGAAATTGTGGCAGCAGAGAAGAGCTTATTGTTTCCTGAATCTGGTCAGAGAGCATGTTGGGGACAGAACTCATTGATTGCTAAAATTTTTGCCTCAGCCAACTCCACTGAGCTTCTACATGGTTTATAACATGATTTCTCACCACGAGACTGGTATTTTCTGCCATTGGTTGCCAAGACTAAATCATTCCCACAGAGGTCAGCACAGCAGGACACGTACCCTCTTGTAGTCTTTTCCAAGATTTGCCTGCCAGGCTTGGGTGGCCTGTGGTGAACCGATGGCGGATAGTGCAAGGTGCCAGACTTCGTGCACTCTTTGGGAACCTTTACAGGAGGGCAGACGTGTGGGCCAGTGGAACCAAACAAATGAACACAAACTAAAACACCAGCAAGAGGTGGGATCTTAGAGCAGAAGGCTCCTTGAAGAACTAGCTGTATCATTTTACAAAGAGAGAGGAGGTGAGACACCCCTTCTAAACTGGGGTGCCATCAGAAGAGATCAGCCTTAGATTTGTCAGCAGAGGGCTTTCTCCAGGCATGCTCTGTGTGCTGTGCCCTTGAATTCAGGCTGAGTCTAATTCTGTGACTAATTTAATCATAGTCCTTGTACCTGGCCAGGTTGGCAAGATGCCATACCAGACCAAACCCAGCCATGATCACCACCATGGAGCTTTAAAAAGAGAAAGAGTGCTTACATATTTCAGGGTTTCCAGAACACCGAGTTGTAATAGTTTGTGCCGCCTCTCCAGGTCGTCATAAGAATTAAATGCAATAAGGTGCCAAGAGGACTTAACACAGGCTCCAGCACACAGCAGGTGCTCAGCGAATCTTAACTATGGTGATTGCCAGCTTGTTCATGCTTTCAAAGTTTTTGCAGTTAGTTAAGTGTATAGCGTATTCCACTTGCACAGTCTATTCTCCCATCCCTGACCTGTCTGCAGGTTTATGGTATATGCCCTCCTAAAGATATGCTGGCTTCTTTTCTGGAATGTCAACCCCAAATTTGAATATCTTGGGCATGTATTTTAATGAGCAACAGGCCAAGGGGGTTAAATCGACAAAATCTTTTCTCCAGCTTGAACTCTCTGGGGGGTGGCTATTCATGTCAGGAGGCCTCTTTTCCTGCCCTGCCACTTATACCACCTTTCTCCTCTGCCACATGCTCTTTTGCCCCGGTCTCTCTGCAGCTAGACTTTGGGCTGTGTACTGCGCTCTTGTTCTCAGGGTACCTACCTACTACCCCAGGTTCTCAGGTGGCAGCATCAGGGTCCCAGCACTCTGGGCCTCCCTTCAGCTCAGAGAGGGGAGCTGCGTGACCCCGTTCAGAATCCTTGGTTCCATCACCAGGCACTGGTGGGTGGGGCTTCCTGGTGGCTGCCATCACTGGCCTCAGAGGAAGAGGAGGCCAGTTCCCAAGTAGAGTGGAGGGGGTTCCAGGCCAAGCACATTTAATGTGCCCCACGTGGAGTCAGGAAATGGGTCCCAAGTGGCCTTCCACGGAGGGGATATTTCTTCAAAGGAGCGCATGCACGTGGTCTCTGGAGTCTAACAGATCTGGACGTAATGCTGGGTCTGTCGCTTAACGCCTATGCGATCTTGGACTAGCCTTTACCTTTTCTTTTTTTTTCTTTTTTTTTTTTTTGTCTTTTTGCTATTTCTTTGGGCCGCTTCCGCGGCATATGGAGGTTCCCAGGCTAGGGGTCTGATCGGAGCTGTAGCCACCAGCCTACGCCAGAGCCACAGCAACGCAGGATCCGAGCCGCATCTGCAACCTACACCACAGCTCACGGCAACGCCGGATCGTTAACCCACTGAGCAAGGGCAGGGACCGAACCCGCAACCTCATGGTTCCTAGTTGGATTTGTTAACCACTGCGCCACGACGGGAACTCCATACCTTTTCTGACTCCACCTCTTCCACTTCCCGACCTATAAAATGTGAGCGGTAGTCATGCCCCTCAAGGCTTAGTGGTAAGGATTACACTGAATGTGGTGAATGAAAGTAATTATTTTATTTTTATTTAATTCTAGTTTAGTTTTAATGTTATTTAATTTTAATTTGATTTTATGTCTTTTTAGGGCCACACCTGCTGAGGCATATGAAAGTTCCCAGGCTAGAGGTCAAATCAGAGCTGTAGCCGCTGGCCTACGCCGAAGCCACAGTCACAACCACAACCATGTGGGATCCAAACAGCATCTGTGACATACACCACAGCTCAAGGCAATACTGGATCCTTAACCCACTGAGTGAGGCCAGGGGTCGAACCCGTGTCCTCATGGATACTAGTTGGGTTCATTACCACTGAGCCACAGCAGGAACTCCCTGAGTGTATATATTTTAAACATGCTCCCTCTTGAACAAGCATGTGACTTTTAAATTTCATGCTCTACCATATAAGCAGTTTGTTTTGATATGAAAATATTTAATATTTTGTTAAAGCCTTTCGGTAAAGTTGATGCACCAAGAAGATAATTGCTGTGTCTTTTCATGAAGATCTTCAGGAGAAATGTCTTTCTAGGTGTGGTGCTGGGATTGACTGAATTCTCCTCAGCACAGATTGGGCTTCTTGCTTGTTCTGTTCATAACTAGCAAACTGAGAGCAGAATGTTGCAGAGACTCAGGCCCGCAGTGGGGCTTTTGTCCAGACCTATCAGACCTTATCGCTGGCCTCATTTTGTTTTTACGCTTTGTTTTTCCTACTTGTTCCCCCCTTGAAAATCTTTGCCCTGTTAATATAAGCTACCTTAAATCCTTAATTCCAGGTGCCTGTATAATGCCAGTGACAATTTCAACAGACCCATATGGAGAAGATGCCTGCAGGCAGCCCCGGGGGCACAATTGAAACTGTCCATCCTTGGAGTTCCCATTGTGGCTCAGTGGTAACGAACCTGACTAGAATCCCTGAGGATGCGGGTTCGATCCCTGGCCTCACTCAGTGGGTTAAGGATCTGGCATTGCCATGAGCTACAGTGTAGGTCACAGGTGCGGCTCGGATCTGACGTTGCTGTGGCTGTAGTATAGGTTGACCCCTAGCCTGGGAAATTCTATATGCCTCAGGTGTGGCCCTTAAAAGAAAAAAAGAAAAGAAACTGTTCATCCTTTCCCCCCCACGCCCCTGCACCCAACCATATCCTCTTGACTGTCTTCTGAGTATCCCTCGAATCTGCCTTTTCCTTCATACCTCAGGACCACCTTCTGCTGCCTCTTGTTTGGGCTCTTGTGGTTGCTTTAAACCTGTACACCTGGCCCTGGTCATTTCCACCCCCAGCCTCCCTCCGCCTGACCCGGGCTCCTCTCTGCTCTGAGTCCCCCTGCCTGCTGCCTCATCTGCTGACCAGGCCTGTTTCTGCCTTACCAGAGCACTCCCTGCTATTTGGGCCTCTTTCCCTGTGTGGGTGCGTTTTTCTTTCTCCATCACTAGCTACCTTTGCTCCCTGGGGATGCAGGTGAGACCTCATGCCCTCCTCCCTGGCCTCCCTCAGGCAGAGTTGTCCTTCAGCTACCTCTGGTCCTGGGCATGCACGATGCACAGCCTCCAACTGTGCTGACCTCCCTCTTTCAGGGTCTGGCCCAGGGTGCATGTGAAACTCAGCAGGGAATGAATACGTACACGAATGAATGAATACATGAATGAATGAATACATGAATGAATGAATACATGAATGAATGAATACATGAATGAATGAATACATGAATGAATGAATGTGAGGAGGCTCTGAACCTACCTGAGATATCTACATGGATGAGAAGTGTTAGCATTTTCACCTCCATTTTACACTTCATGTAAAATTAGAACAAGACACAGAGTTCCCATTGTGACTCAGCAGGTTAAGAACCTGACATAGTGTCCCTGAGGATGCAAGTTTGATCCCTGGCCTCGCTCAGTGGGTTAAGGAGCCAGCATTGCCTCGAGCTTCGGTGTAGGTAGCAGATGAGGCTCAGATCCTGTATTGCTGTGGCTGTGGCATAGGCCAGCAGCTGCATCTCCATTTCAAGCCCCTAGCCTGGGAACTTCCATGTGCCACAGGTGTGGCCCTAAAAAGACAGAAAAAAAAAAAAATTAGACAAGATATCCCACTGCTGAAGACTTGGTAATAGTTAAGTTTCGGCTTTGGAATTTTTGGAAAGAGATAGGAAAAAAATCACCAACTTGCTCAGTTGGCAGTGAGCTTGGGGTGAGGTAATCCTAGGATCCTTGAATTTGCTTTTTCCAAAATATGGAAAATGAGTGGTTGTCACTGGTGATGACATAGTTGTCGCCACTCCAGAATAAGGAGGGAGACAGTAGTTCTGTGACACATCAGTGTCCTAGGCTCACTTAGAATGACCTTGTCCCCAGAGCGGGCTCGGAGCCCCCATTTTGCAGACAAGGCCCAGGTGTCCTGCCACTTGTTCGTTCCTGCCTTCCTTCCCTTCACCAATGGGCATTTACTGTGAGCCAGCTCTGCTCTGATTCCAAGGGTACAGGGGGACCGGTGTAGACCCTGTACCCAGGAGCTGACAGTATAACAGGGAACGCCCCTATGGAGCAGCCGCTCAGTGCAGGAATGACCACAGGATCATCTGTGCTGACCTGGAGGAGGGAGTGACAGACTGTTCAGAAAAGCTCCACAGAAATGGCCACGCCTCCACTAGGGTTCGAGGATCCGTGGGAGCCTTCTGAGCACAGAAGCATCCAGGTGCTTTGAAAGCACAGGGCAAAGAGCATGTGGGGGAGGGTGCTGGAAGCAGAGGAGGGCCTTGTCAGGGGCTTGAGGTCTGGGCATTGCATCTGTGTGGCAGACGTGGCTCTCATGGAGGCCTGAAGAGCTCATCTAGGGCTCAGAGAAGTGGCCCTGATGTTCCAAGTGGGAGATGACGTGAGCTAGGGAACCAGAGAGGAGGCGTGTGCTTTGCTCTTGAAGAAGTGAAATCGACCAGGCGTGGTGACCGATGGTGGGGGGGGGGTTGGGGAAGGGAGGAGTTGGGGTGACTCCCAGGTTTTTGACCGAAACCTCTGGGTGTAGCCAGGGGAGGAAGCTGGGATGGGCCCCAGCCCAGGGCATGGGATGCAGAGCTGTCTCTAGTAGCCCCTGGGCTGTGAGAGAGGTAACCTGGCCTGTGTGAAAGGAGGCCTGAGAACCCAGTGATGCTCACTCTGCTGTGCTGCTTTGCTTGGAACAGCTGGAGAGTTGCTCTGGGGAGAGAAATAGCCTAATTAAGGGGGAGTGGGAGGCGGGGCATGCTGCTGGCAGCAGTCAGAGGTGGTTTTCTTTCTGTCTTTCTTTTTTTTTTTTTTCCACTTCTGTTTACTCATGGGAGAAAAGAAGCAAAGCTTTGAGAGCAGGGAACTTTAGACAGGCAAAATACCTCTGATTAGTGTGGGAGTTGGAGAGAAGTCTTGCTGGAGAACTCAGAAGGCTGGCTGCAGAGGGAGAGCCCCGGCATGGGGGAAGGGGCTCGGGGAGTCTGGCAGGAAGCCCAGGAAAGTGTGAGCACCAGAGTAAGATTCAGTGATTTATTAAAAAAAAAACAAAAACAACAACAAAAAATTTTAGTAAGTCTGCTTGGAACCAACCAGACTACTTTGGGATCAAAATTACAAGCAATGAAAAAATGTCAAATTGGACCTTACTATTCAATTGTTTTTAGAAAGTTACTATTACGTAGTTCCAGTTCAAGTTGTTCAAACATCGATTTTTTTTTTAATTTAAAAATATTATCATTGCTGATGATGAAGGGGGGAAACCCAGCAGAACATGTGTGAGGCATATCTCCCCTCTTTAGAGGGGCTTTTGTTCCAGGATCCCTGCAATCTCAACAGGCTTATGATAGAATTCAGAGGGTTGGTGAACTTGCATGGGAAAAAAGTCTTTATTTTGATCAAGTTCTAATTATTTTTTTAACTTTTAAAAAATTAGGGGAGTTCACATTGTGGCACAGCAGAAAGTAATCTGACTAAGAACCATGGGGTTGTGGGTTCCATCCCTGGCCTCACTCAGTGGGTTAAGGATCCGGTGTTGCCATGAGCTGTGATGTAGTTCACAGGTGCAGCTCGGATCTGGCATTGCTGTGGCTGTGGCATGGGTTGGCAGCTGTAGCTCCGATTTGACCCCTAGCCTGGGAACCTCCATATGCTGCAAGTGTGGCCCTAAAAAGAAAAGAAAAAATTAGGGCCACACTGGCGGCATATGAAAGTTCCTATGCTAGGGGTCAAATCGGAGCTGTAGCCACTGGTCTATACCACAGCCACAGCAAAGCCAGATCCAAGCCATATCTGCAAACTACACCAGAGTTTAGGGCAATGCTGGATCCTTAACCTGCAGAGCTAGGCAAGGGATCGAACGGGCATCCTCACACATACTAGTCAGGTTCTTAACCCCCTAGGCCACAATAGAAACTCCTAAATTTTGTTTTTATTATGAATGAAAAATGCAGAACACAATAAATTAGCAATATTTGTTACCATTAGAAATCACAACTCTTTTCATATAGTGTGATAGATATCTGAAAATGTAATTTATGCTTATCACTACTTTGGATTTATCGTAGTTTTTAGATTCACCACTATCTGAAGAGAGCCAGTGCTTTATTGAACAAGTCCATCCATTACTATATTACAGATTTTTTTTTTAAATATGGATACCCATACTTCAGCATAATTGGTTTTCCTTTCGAATCCTATGCACTGTGTTTCCATGCATTTAAAAACATTATTACGAGCAGGTTTCATCAGCTTCACAACTGACCGAAGAGGTCCGTGGCACACGAGAGGTTAATAACCCCTGGCTAAGATCCTGTAGTTGTGGCATAAGACCTCCACCTGGTGGCAGCATACTCCTTAAAGGTTAACTCTATAATCAACATTTGTGAAGAAACTTAGAATAACAGTATATTTGAATATGGTTTTCAAAGTTTTTGACCACAACCCACAGTAAGGAATAGGCTTTATATTATAATCAGTATACTCATTCATAACTTTCACAAAACAAGACTTGACCAAGGTATAACCATTGATATTTTTTCTCCCACTGCAATATTCTCTTCAACTCTCTTTCCTTAAGACAAAATGCTGACTACAACACACTGAACTGCAGTTCCGTGGGTCACACTGCACTGTTTGACGTTGTGGGAGGACCATTTTTCATCATCCTTTACAATTTATTACCCAGGGAAGTTCACTTTGGTCTCCCCTAAAACCCACACATTTTCAGGGACATAACTTATACCTTAAATAACTGTCAACAAATATGAGTGTATTTTTACAAATATTTTAAAAATTGTTTATTATTGATATGTAGCATATGTACAGGGGAATGAACTGGTCTTAAGTGTCTATCAAGACAGAATACTTTCATCACCACACAAAGCTCTCCCATCAGTTTCTCCATAGGTAAGCACTGTTCTGATTACTTTGACCATAGATTTAATTTTGCTTTTCTAGAACTTTATATCAATGGAATCACAGAGGACGTACTTTAGCCTGGCTTTGCTCAGTGCAGCGACGGTGAGATTAGTCTGTTTTGGGCTTGATGAGGAGCATTCTGTGGCATGAATGTACCATGCTTTCTTTTTTTTTTCTTTTTTTGGTCTTTTTAGGGTTGCACCGTGGCATATGGAGCTTCCCAGGATAGGGGTCCAATTGGAGCTGCAGCCACTGGCCTATACCACAGGCACAGTAATGTGGGATCCGAGCTGCATCTGCAACCTACACCACAGCTCACAGCAATGCCTGATCCTTAACCCACTGAGGGAGGCCAGAGATTGAACCTGCGTCCTCATGGATACCAGTCAGATTCACTTCCACTGAGCCACGACAGGAACACCTACCACACTTTCTTTAGTCTCCTGTAGAGAGACTGTGGGATTGTCTTCCATTTTGACTCTTGCAAATAAAACTTTCACGTACCTTTGTATACATGTCTTTGTGTGCATATTTGTTTTACCTCTTGGGTAAATAAATACCTGAGGTGGAATTGCTGGCTTGGGTGGTAAATCCGTGTGTGTTTAACTGTGGGAAACTGACAGACCATTTGCTGAGGTGGATGAAACACTAGCAGTGTGTGTGTTTGGATTGCTCCCATCCTCATCTACATTTGGTGTGCATCAGTCTTTTTCACTGTAGTCGTTGTGGTAGGGGTGTAGTTAGCTGTGTCTCTCAGTGTTAATTTGCATTTGCTTGACGACTAATGATGTTGGACACTTTTTTCCACGTGCTTACTTGCCGATTGTTTATCTTAATTGTGAAGTGTCTGTTCAAGCTTGGGTTGTTTCTTTAACATTAACTCGTAGGAGTTTTTCACACATTTTAGATTCTAGTCCTTTGTGTCAGACATAGGCATGTATGAATATTTTCTCCCAGTATGTGGCATGCATATCCATTTTATTAATGGTGTCTTTCGATGAGCAAATTTTTTTTTTCACGACCACACCCATGACATATGGAAGTTCCCAGGGATTGAATCTGAGCTGCAAGTGTGGCAATACCTGATCCTTTAACCCACTGTGCTAGGCTGGGGATCAAACTCACGCCTCTGCAGCAACCCAGACCACTGCAGTCGGATTCTTAACCCACTGTGCCACAAGAAGTTTTTGTTTTTGATCAAGCAAAAGTTTTTAATTTTGGTCAAGTCTAAGGTAATGATTTTTTTCTTCCTTCTTAATGCTTTCTAGATCCTGTTTAAGAAATTTTTTCCTATTTCAAGGTCAGGAAGATAGGTTTGGTTTTTTTTATGTTTAGGTCTGTGATTCATCTCAGATCAGGTTTTGTGTATGATACGATGTAGGTATCAAGTTTATTTTCTTTCCCTATTATATCTGGCATTCTCACAGCATTTGTTGAAAATACTTTCCTTTCACCATTGAATTGTTGTTCAGAATTAAAACAAAACAAAAACCAAACCAAAACAACAACAAAAAAATATAGCCCAAGAAGTACACATTGACTTTCCGTGCTAACTGTAAACTGGCCCACAGTGCCTTTCTAAGTACAGTTCAATTATCTTGAAATTCTCAGATTATTTTACTCTTATGGTTTAAGAATTTATGCGGCTCTACCTTTTTACAGGTCTGTAGCCATGCCATGCAGCTGCTAGCCACATCTGGCTGTTTAAATTAGATTGAAATAAAATAAGATTAAACATCCAGCCTCTCAGGCACAATAGCCATATTTCGAATACTCAGTAACCATATATGGCTGTGGACGTCCTTATTCAACAGTGCAGATATAGAAGATTTCCTTTTTTTTTTCCTGAATGTTAGACAGCACTAGCCTCTAGAATAAGAAAGGAGATGGGCTTTGTAGCATATTTGAATGAAACTTATTTAGTTTGTTTTTTTGGGGGGGGGGCATTCCTGCGACATGCAGAAATTCCACCCCAGGGATTGAACCAGCAATCACAGCAGTGGCAAGGCCAGATCCTTAACCCACTAAGCCACCAGGGAACTCCTGAAACTTAGTTTTGACAACTGTCATTAAGCACCTACCTTCCTCTCCTTGGTTCTTTTTTTTTTGCCTTTTTTTTTCTTCTTCACTTTTTAGGGCCGCACCTGCAGCATATGGAAGTTCCCAGGCTCAGGGTTGAATCTGAGCTGCAGCTGCCAGCCTATGCCACAGCAACAGCAATGCCAGATCCAAGCTGTGTCTGTGACCTACACCACAGTTTATGGAAATGCTGGATCCTTAACTCACTGAGCAAGGCCAGGGATCAAACCTGCATCCTCATGGACACTAGTCAGGTTCGTTACCACTGAGCCACAACAGGAATTCTCTCCTTGGTTCTTTTTCATTCATCTATGCTTCTGTTTCTAGTCCAAGATGTATGATCCCAGCCAGTTCTTTTGTACATCTAAAAATGCAGTAGCTTCTATCTATTCCTCCTACCTGATAAAGAATTCCCCCTGGCTGTCCAAGGAATCATTCTTTTCTGGAGCAAGCCTAGGGCTGACCTATTAAACTCTTCTCAGTGTTTTAATTGTCCTCCAAGTGCTGCTGGATTTCTGGGCCTCCCCTTCACGGTGCAGCCCCGGAGATGGATATTTTATCTCTACCATCCTGATTAAAATTAAATTCTCCCTTGCTATTATAAATATTTTTTTTTTGTATTTTTTTCCATTTCTTGGGTTGCTCCCACAGCACATGGAGGTTCCCAGGCTAGGGGTCGAATCAGAGCCATAGCTGCCAGCCTACACCAGAACCACAGCAACGTGGGATCCGATCCGTGTCTGCAACCTACACCACAGCTCACGGCAACGCCAGATCCTTAACCCACTGATCAAGGCCAGGGATCAAACCCGTAACCTCATGCTTCCTAGTCAGATTTGTTAACCACTGAGCCACGATGGGAACTCCCTATTATGAATATTAAACTTAAAAAACACAGGGGTTATGACCTGTACCCTGTCTTATATTAACATTTCTGTCCAGTTGTGAACTTTGTTGCTCTTTCATCATGAGCAACCAAATAGGAATTTGTGATATAGTCTCTCATTGTTTGCTGGACATGAGCTAACGCTGCCATTAATGTCTTTCTTTCAGTGTGGGAATTTTGCTGTCCTGGTGGATCTTCATATATTACCGCAAGGTTCAAACAAAGATACCAGCTGGTTTTCCGAACAGAAGAAAGAGGTACCAGAAAACTTTATGCTATTTTTTTAATTGAAGTATGGTTGATTTGCAGTGTCTCAGTTGTATAGCATAGTGATTCAGTTATACATACATATTCTTTTTCAGATCCTTTTCCATTATGGGTTATTATAAGATAATAAATATCTTAATATACTGTACTGTGCTGTAGGTCCTTATAACTTTTCACTATTTTAAATGCAAGTAGCTGCTCTTAAAAGGAATATCAACTCCTTCCTGCTTTCATTTTCATTAGTAGACAGTACATCTCGAGTGATATTTAACACTTGAAAAGCAATTGTGTTCAGGAGTTCCCATCGTGGCTCAGTGGTTAACAATCCGACTAGGAACCATGAGGTTGCAGGTTTGATCCCTGGCCTTGCTCAGTGGGTTAAGGACCCAGCGTTGCCATGAGCTGTGGTGTAGGTTGCATACGCGGCTCGAATCCTGCGTTGCTGTGGCTCTGGCATAGGCCAGTGGCTACAGCTCTGATTGGACCCTTAGCTTGGGAACCTCCATATGCTGCGGGAGTGGCCCAAGAAATGGTAAAAAGACAAAAAAAAGAAAGAAAAAAAAGAAAAAATTGTGTTTGCTACAACACACACACACCTGCTTTGTTCTCTCTCCTTTTCTAAAACTGACACATCTGTGTATTTCATATGCTACTCTGGTATTTAAACCAGAAATTTCCTACCTCTTTGTTTGGAAGGATGGGGTTCTTAATATTGAAAAAAGAAGCAGCAGCTGTGACTTTTCCAGGTAGTCAGGGATTGTGATCCTAACTAGTCATAAAGGATGAAACGTGCACCCGGAACAGGTGTGGGGTTGACATAAGGCTAGTCTTTCTCACCCTTCTCAAATCCTCTTCTGTACTGCATGCACCTTTGACGACAGGTGCAGAGGTGGTTGACCATGGCCCTCTTTCTCCATGGTTAGTCACTAAGCTAACAGTCGCTAAAGCAAATGGTCATGTGACTGGGTCATGATGTTGGGCCTCAGCCTCCTGCTCTATAGATGAAGGTGTTCTACCAGACACTGTTGAGTCACTCCTGGCCCTCAGTTTCTGAGGTCCCACCCAAATGTGCTGTGGCCAAGGGCTAGACGGTGCATCTAGCTCTCATCATGTGCTTAGCTTCCTTCTCCAGATCCCTACTTAGAAGAGCGCAGGCTAGCAAGCCATGGCTTTTTCATACCTTTCCGAATATTATAGCGCTTGCTGTCTGCTGTGATATTCTAACTTTTTAGAGCTAGAAATAAAAATGAATTTTATTAAAAGGTGGTATGTTGAAAAGAAACTACTAATAGTGGTACCTTTTTGTACCACTTTGTTGCCCTTTTATTGTGATAACTATTTTCAATTAGCATTTAGAGATAACTAGAAAAAGAAAAAAAATCTCCCAAAAGAAAATTTACAAGTGGAAGTTTCCCTTGTGGCTCAGTGGTAACAAACCCGACTAGTATCCATGAAGATGTGGGTTCAATCCTTGGACTCTCTCAGTGGGTTAAGGATCCAGCATTGCCCTGAGCTGTGGTATAGGTCGCAAATGTGGCTCGGATCCCAAGTTGCTGTGGCTATGGCTTAGGCCTGCAGCTGCAGCTCCAATTTGACCTCTAGCCCAGGAACTTCCATATGCCATGAGCATGGCCCTAAAAAGCAAACAGAAAGAAAGAAACTTTACAAGTAACAGATTTCCAATCTAAAAATAATAATATCAGGACACTGTTGTCATAATTTTTCAAAAGATAAACCTGGTGACCTGAAGCTAGAAACAGGAAAGCACAAGACTCCATATGATGGGATGAATTCAGGTAAATGATAAATTACAAATGTTAAATTATGAATGATAAATTCAGGAAAATAACTGTGGACTGTCCTTTTCAGGGTTTAACATTTTGGTGGGTCAGCATCTCCTCCTGCAACTCACCTTCACGTCCTTCTAAACTTTGGCTTCTCAACACACATCTCCATGATTCAAAACAGTTAATTCATTTCCCCCAAGTGACTAATAGGCACCCGAGGGGACCTCACCCAAAAGGCTTGATTTACATTAAGAGCATCCTAGGATCTACCATCCCAGGCCCAGATTTTCCTCCATTCTCTTCCAGCTTTGCCACCTCAGCCTTAGACCTTTTGTATTGCTCTTTAGATAGTTTTGCCAAGAGTCAGTTGATTTGCAAGGGCTTTACAATAAAGCCGTGTGAGTATGTGACTCACTCCTCTCCAAAGCATGAGGCTAGATTTTTCCAGGGTGCCACACACAGCTGCGTTGCTCCTCCACCTTGTACCCACGTACGGGAAACAGGGTGTGACTTAGCAAAGATGCTCAGAGCACGATTGGACCTGCAGAGCTCCCATGCACTGGCGCTGCAAGAGCGCAGGCCATGCCAGCAAGCCGAGCTCTCCTCTCAAAGCAAAGCAGATAATTCGCAGCTTTTTCTTAAAGTAGTTCCTTTAGGATATATTCACTAACATAAAGATTGGTCTTGGATAATGTGTGTGTGTGTATTGGGGGAAGGTAAGAAAAGGAAAAAAGCTAGTTGAGGATATGACTTTGACCTGTGTTCAGTGTCCCAATGCTTGCTTGCTTGCTTGTTTGTTTGTTTGTTTTTTTGTACTTTTGTTTTTTAGGGCCACATCTGCAGCATATGCAAGTTCCCAGGCTAGGGGTCGAATTGGAGCTTCAGCTGCAGGTTTATGCCACAGCCAAAGCAACACCAGATCCCAGCCATGTCTGTGACCTATACCACAGCTCATGGCAGCACTAGATCCTTAACCCACAGAGCAGAGCCAGGGATCAAACCTGCATCCTCATGGATACTGGTCGTGTTTGTTACCACTGAGCCACAGCAGGAACACTTTTCATTTTTTTAAAAAAAAATCATTAGATCATCTCAAGATTGGAGTTTCATGGGCAGTCAATTTGATTGCATTTTAGCAATCTCTTCACAGTGCAAGTCTTAAGAACATCCCATTCCTTTTCAGAAAAAAGAACTAATTACAAGTATGCAACATATGTTTAGTGTGAGTGCAGCATGAGTAGTCTTTGTACCCAAACAGTTGAATTCAAACTGTTCCACTTGTAAACTTGGGGAGCCACATGGGAACCCGCCTGAGCCTAGAGATGTCAGTTGCATCTCTTGTGCTCATTCATTGTCAGTCGGTCTTCTCGCCCCCTGTCCAGTGTGGCTGGGACTTGGTCTTGCCTTGCCCTGGTTCTGAAAAGGATGCTTTGCCAAATGTTGTGTGGTCCGTTACTAGGGTATCTCGACCGCAGGGCACACGATCTATCTTCCATTTGTCCAACCTGATTCATGCAAGGAAAGCCCCATAACTATAGGGAGAAAAGTTTGTGTGTATAGGCCTCTGCTTTATTTTTGTCATACTATTTTTAGTTCTGGCCTTATAGGGCATTTATGGCCAAATTTTAACAGTCCTTGTTTCCATGTATGTCTCTTCACATATTTTCTAGCTCAGTCATAGTTGAACCCTGCATGTGAAGCAAAAATCCTTAAATTGTTAAAACAACAGTATGAGGCAAAGCTGCCTTTCAGTTGTGTGAACAATGCCAAAACCCTCAACTGTAAACGGATAGTGCTATCTTCCACCAGCCACTGCATCTTTGGGCTGCAAAATGAGGGCAGGAGAGAAGAAACCAGTGTTTGTAGTTTATCCAGAAGCTCCTCTTTGTGATTTAAGTCACAGGGTTTCTATACTCTTGGAGGAGTACATGCATTTGCAACAAAAGACAAGTTTGGCTCTCATTGCCCTTCAAAGCAGCTTACAACTTGGCCCTCTTTTGAATTTATGAAGATTCCAAGAGATCAATCTGAGATGGCATTGTGAGAAACCAGTGAAACAGGTTTGAGGTGACCTCAAAACTCAGCCTTCTGCAGAGTCTTTGGGAATTGAACCAGAATTATCCGTCCTTATGCATCAGTTCTTAATCTCAGTTAAGAAGTCAAGATTTGTATGCAGTTTTTTCTTTTCCCAACGTCAGGTTACATTTTTCTGGAGTGCAGCTCAAATGGGCAGTGTCATCCCATTGTGTGGTTGGACTTTGAAAGTTTTGTTTTTCTTTTCATAAATAGCACCAATATGTAAAACAGCTCCAGAAATTTGCTAGTTGTTTTGGGATGTTGACATTGCATTAAAACCGTTTGTTTCCACTGCCTAATAAATATTAATCAACTTTTGAGCAACGTAAGTTATTTTCACCATTAATTAGTGAATATAATGCAGTTTTCACAAAAGCACGTACAATATCATCAATAAGCTTTGGAAGGAAAATCAGATTCCTGGTTTCTAGTGCTCTACTCAACCCACCACTCAGTGCTATTCAGCAGATTTGTAAACCTGAGGCTAGAAGTTAATGAATGATGGTGCTTAGATGTTAAAAGGTTTTTTTTGTTTGTTTTTTTGGTCTTTTTTCTGTCTTTTTGGGGCCTCACCCGTGGCATATGGAGGTTCCCAAGCTAGGGGTCCAATCGGAGCTGTAGCCACTAGCCTACACCACAGCCACAGCAACACGAGATCCAAGCCAAGTCTGCAACCTACACCACAGTTCATTGGCAACGCTGGATTTTTAACCCACTGAACAAAGCCAGGGATCGAACCCACATCCTCATGAATGCTAGTCAGGTCCTTTAACAGCTGAGCCATGACAGGAACTCCAGATGTTAAAAGTTTTTTGAACCAAGTTTGAAAACTGGGACATTTTTGTATAAAAATCCCTGTCTCCAGCTCCTCTTAAACAGATTGGAAGATCTGGTGACAGTGTGCCTTGGATTCCCATCAAAAACCGTAGAGCGTGGGGGGCTGCCGCCTGTTGACTGGTTTGGGGCCCGGCTTCCCTCTGTGCACTGGCTCCTCCCTGTCCATGGTCCCTGCCCAGCCCCCTGGGCACTTACGTCTCTGGGGCTCCAGCCCACATGGGCTCTGACATCTATTTATCACAGTCTGATTGGTTGATATTTACACAAAAATGGTCTTTACCTCTCTGGTTTTGTCACTTCATCACCCCAATTTTTTACACTGAAGTGTTTTTTATCTTCCTTTTGGAAATGTGAAACTGAGGCAGAGAGAAGTGAAATGTCTTTCTTAGATCACAGAGTGAACCAGCATCGTGGTTTCAAACAAACCTCAAAGGCAAATTTAAATCTGCAGTGTTTGCCATGAGCCCATGTAACATTCAATTCATCGTTCATAGCTTATTAAAAAGTGAACAAAATGAAATGGCTTGGGGCTTTAATATAGATGATATTGACCTTTTTTTGGAATTGCATTCAATTAGAAAGTTATATCTAATTTTTGGATTTACTTTAGGAAGTCTGTTTACTGTTAAGAGAAACCATTGATTCGAGAGTGAAGGAGTACTTAGAAGTTCGTAAACAGCACAGGCCGTCAAATGCAGAATTCACGAGATCCAGTCCCTTGTCCTTAAAAGGTAGGCACAGAACACTTTGATTTGGGGATAAAATTTCTGCTTTGTAGAGATGGCAATTATGTTTGACTCTGACTGTCATGTTAGCACAGTGATACATTTAGAAAATATGTTCTAATGAAGATGCTTTGTTTGGATAAAGACAGTTAACCAAAAAGCCCCTGCAGGGCTTTTAATGGTAGGCAACATACGTAAAAATAGAAAATAAAACGTTCCTAAGGAAACTGTAAATTCTTTAAAGGATTTTTTTTTTTTTTTGACAAATAGTCTTACAAATGGATTTCCATTAATACTGATTTGATTTGAGGCTTTATGTTTTCTAGATGCTTTCATATATGTCACCCTATTTCAGAGGTTCTCAACTGGGGGTGAATTTGCCCAGGGGGCATTTGGTAATGTCCAAGGACAGTTTGGTTTGTCATTCCTGGGCGACGGTGGCTGGGGGGCGGGGAGAGCCATGCTGGAGAGCTACTGGCATCTGGTGGGTGGAGACCAGAGAGGTCCCTAAACATCCTGCAAGACACAGGACAACCCCCTCACAACAAGGCACAGTGTCTGCCGAGAACATTAAGGCACTGAAGTTGAATTGTCCCACCCTGTCATCCTAAGAGCCCTTTGAGAATGGCAGTATCTTTGAGTTACAGGTGAAGAAGCTGAGGATTGCAAGATTAGGGGGATCATCCCCATGAAACATCATCTTCTTGAGGACAAAGATTACCTTGTTCACCTGGCATCTCCCCTCCCCTCTCCCCACCGCCACCAGCACTTAGCCCAGTGCTGAAGCACAGGTGCAGCATATGTTGAATGAGGGAGGACTCAGGTCCCCCCCCCCCCCCGCCCCCGCCCGCCCCGACCAAGTCCCCAGGAACCCCCAATCCAGTGTTCTCTCTATCAACCTATCACTGTCGTGTTTTTAAATTTATAACTTTTTTTGTTGCTGTCTTTTTAGGGCCACACCCTACGGCATATGGAGGTTCCCAGGCTAGGGGTTGAATCAGAGCTGTAGCCTCCAGCCTACACCACAGCCATAGCAATGCTGGATCTGAGCCAAGTCTGCCACCTACACCACAGCTCATGGCAGCACCAGATCTTCAACCCACTAAGCAAGGCCAGGGATCGAACCTGTGTCCTCATGGATGCTAGTCAGATTCATTTCCGCTAAGCCACTATGGGAACTCCGTTAATTTTTTAACTTTTAAGTCAGCATTTCATGGCACTCTTTGTAGTACAAATACAGTCAGCTCTGTGTGAATATTTGGGACAGTGCTGGCCTGAACTGTGTGAACTAGGTTATACTCATGCAGCATCTTTTTTAGGGGAGGAATTGCATCAAGTCCTTGCCTTTGAAGGCATAATCAACACTGTTTAGCCTCCACAACTGATAAGTAGGCAGAGAGACTGAGTTGACCCAAACTGAAAGCCTCGAATAAATAGAATTTCCAGTCCAAACAATATTGGATTAGATGACGCTTTCTGGCATTTTGCTTAGTAATAGTTTAAATCTTCTTGAGAAAAGCCATAAGAGCTGGCTTTCTTTCTACCCTAGCAGACCCAGCTAGTGTCACTTTCTAACTGGAGCAGAGAAAGTTCCAAGACCTCCATCTCCGCTGTGGTGGAGGCTTGGTCAAGACCGATTCTCAGCTGGCCCCTCCCCTGACCTCCTTTCCTACCAAGCAAAGAAAGCTGAATACTCCATTTCCCAGCCACTCTCAAGGCAGGGTACACGTGGTGTCCTGATCCCTAGATGAAACCCTAAACCTTTCTTGGGCTCATGTGGGCAAGAAGTGTGTTTTTAAACAGAAACGTGATCTTACTATACATACAATTTTATAATCTGTTTTTTCCACCTAACATAATATAAAAGTCCTTTAAAACACATACATCACCACTTTCAAAATTTTGTTTCATTATGGTAAATTATACATAATATAAAATTGACCATTGTAATCATTTTCAAGTGTGCAATTTACTACCATTCAATACATTCACATTGTTGTTCAGCTATGAGCACTCTCTGTCTCCCGAATTTTTTCATCATCCCAAACTGAAACTCTTTTTCCGTTAAACAATGACCTCTAGAGTTCCCGTTGTGGCCTGGTGGTAACGAACCCCACTAGTTTCCAAGAGGTTGAGGGTTCAATCCCTGGCCTTGCTCAGTGGGTTAAAGATCCAGTGTTGCCGTGAGCTGCAGTGTAAGTCGCAGATTCTGCTTGGATCATGTGTTGGTGTGGCTGTGGTGTAGGCTGGCAGCTGCAGCTCCTATTTGACCCCTAGCCTGGGAACCTCCATATGCTGCAGGTGTGGCCCTAAAAAGAAAAACAAAATAAAACAAAAAACAATAACACCCTAACTCTCCCCCTGCTCCCAGCTCCTGGTAACCACTATCCAGCTTTCTGGCACCGTCCATTTGACTTCTCTAGGAACTTGATATGAGTAGACTCATACAGTATTTATTCTTTTGTGTAAGCTTATTTTATGTAATGTAATGTTTTCAGTTCATCTGTGTTATAGCATTTATCAGAATTTTTTCCCTTCTTAGGGCTGAATAATGTTCATAATTATATGAATATTACATATATGTGTATATGTAGTGTGTGTGTGTATGTGACTGTACACATATAGAAACACATATCACATTTTGCTTATCCACTCATCTGTCAATGGATGGTTGGATTGTTTCCAACTTTTAGCTATTGGGAATAATGCTATTATTAACATTGTATACAAATATTTGAGTCCCTGCTTTCAATTCTTTTTTTTTTTTGGTCTTTTTGCTATTTCTTTGGGCCGCTCCCGTGGCATATGGAGGTTCCCAGGCTAGGGGTCCAATCGGAGCTGTAGCCACCGGCCTACACCAGAGCCACAGCAACGCGGGATCTGAGCCGTGTCTGCAACCTACACCACAGCTCACGGCAACGCCGGATCGTTAACCCACTGAGCAAGGGCAGGGACCGAACCCGCAACCTCATGGTTCCTAGTCGGATTCATTAACCACTGCGCCACGACAGGAACTCCCCTGTTTTCAATTCTTTGGGTATGTACCTGGCAATAGAATTGCTGGATTATTTGCTGATCCTTTGTTTAATTTAATTTAATTTTTCTGAGGAAGTGCCATACTGTTCACAGCAGCTATATTACTGTATATTCTGACCAATGTGGGACCAATTTCTCCATCACCTTGCCAACACTTATTTTCTGGGTTTTTTGTTTGTTTGTTTTTTGTTTTTGTCTTTTTAGGGCCACACCTGCAACACGTAGAGGTTCCCAGGCTAGGGATCAGATTGGAGCAGTAGCCGCCAGCCTACAGCACAGCCATAGCAACATGAGATCTGAGCCACGTCTGCAGCCTACACCACAGCTCACAGCAATGCCAGATCCTTAACCCACTTAACGAGGCCAGGGATAGAACCTGCGTCCTCATGGATATTAGTCAGGTTTGTTTCCACTAAGCCACGATGGGCACTCCCAATTTTCTGTTATTTTTGATAACAGTTATCCTAATAGATGTGGAGTGGTATGGCATTGTGGTTCTGGTTTACATTTCTTTAGTGGTTAGTGAGGTTGACCATCTTTTTATGTGCTTATGAACTACATATATTTGGAGAAATGTCTATTTATATTCTTGACTCATTTTTAAATTATGTTGTTTGACTTGTAGGAGTTCTTTAAAGATTTTTGGATATTAATCTCTTAACACATATGATTTGCAAATATTTTCTCCCATATTGTGAGTTGCCTTTTCACTCTCCTGATAATGTCCTTTGACACACAAATATCTTTAATTTTGGTGTAGCCTGTATCTAAGAAATCATTGCTGAATTCAAGGTCATGAAGTTTTTCCCTGTTTTTTCTTTTAAGAGTTTTATGAACTTAGCTCTTAAATTTCGGTCTTTGCTTTATTTTGATTTCATTTTTTATGTGGTATAAGGTGAGGGTCCAGCTTTGTTCTTTTGCATGTGACTGTCCAGTTTTCCCAGTGTCATTTGTTGAAAAGCCTTTCCTTTTCCCTTTTGGATGGCCTTGGCATCATTATTAAAAATCATTTGACCATAAATATGAAAGAGTTTATTTCTGGACTGTCTATTCCATTGGTCTATATGTCTGTCTGTATGCCAGTACCAGACTATTTTGATTACCATAGCCTTGTAGGAAGCTTTGAAAGAGTGACTCTTCCAACTATGTTATTGCATTTAATAGTGGGACATTAAGGCTGCAGCCAACATTTTCACTGTTGTAAACAGTGGTGCCGTGGACACCCTGATGATCTACATGTTTGCACACTTCAGTTTCTTTGTAATATTTCTTGGTTTTTGTTGTTGTTGTTGTTTGTCTTTTGAGGGCTGCACCTGCAGCATATGGAAATTCCCAGGCTAGGGGTCGAATCGGAGCTGTAGCTGCCAGCCTATGCCACAGCCACAGCAACTCAGGATCCGAGCCGTGTGTGCAACCTACACCACAGCTCAGGGCAATGCCAGTTCCTTAACGCACTGAGGAAGGCCAGGAATTGAACCCACATCCTCATGGATACTAGTCGGGTTCGTTAACCACTGAACCATGATGGAAACTCCTGTAATATTTCCGTTTAATGTTGATACTTTTACTGGTTTGTAAGAGCTTCTTAAGGATCTTCATGCTTTGTGTGTTATATATGTTGCAAGTGATTTTTCTCAGTTTGTCCTTTGCCTCTGACTGGGTTTATTGAATGTACAACCACAAAGAGCAGCCTCTTTGCCTCTTGGAGTCTCTGACCAGTGGTATGATGAGTGCTGGGCTTCCTTGCTTGAGATAAGTAGTGCAGTCAGTCACCAGAGGGAGGCAGGGGGTGCTGACGCTGGGTATGCTGATCCCCTTTGAGTGAAGTCCCTGTGCTAAGTATCTCTCTTTGAAAGTCAGCTTGATGTGGAAGCACCATCTCCCTTCTTCTTCCTACTTCTGAGAACAGTTACCTTTAACTTAGCACATGTTCTCCTTCTCTGCTGCGTGCAAGCAGCCCACATCCCGCCTCACCTGAACACCAGGTCACCTGCAGCAGCGCCATCGCTGGTGCCCTGCCTCTGCTCTGGCTGATGCCCTGCCCACTGTCAGCACTTCTGTTGGTATAATCCCTTCACGTCGAAGGTCTGATCTTGTGCACAAAGCCTGGGGCTCCAGGATGAAGGCCAAGATCTCTGGGGTAGCCGCCTCTTCAGCCCCATCTTGTGCCACTTTTTTCCTTCTTTCGTGCTTCAGCCCAGCAGACTCAGTCCCCCTCTTTGAAAGCTCCATTCTTCCACTCATCTTGGGTCTCTGGCCACTCTGAACCTCTGGCCTCCCCTTTCCCTCTGCCTCCTCTGGTGCTCCACTCAAAGCCTGATCCTCAGGGAAGCCCATCCTGCCCACAGGTCCCCTTGTTACAGGCCCCTGAGGATTCTGAACTGTGGTTCACACCATTTGATTAATATCGATCTCTCCACAAATGTGGAGGCGCCTGAAGGCATGCTCTGCCTCTTTTATGATCCATTGTATCCCCAGCATGGAGCATATTTTCCAGTTTGCAATAGGCACTTAAAAATGTTTGTACGGGTAATTAATTACATATGTGGGTACATCTTTCCTCTTCTTTTTTTTTTTTTTGGTCTTTTCTAGGGCCACACCAGCAGCATGTGGAGGCTCCCAGGCTAGGGGTCTAATTGGAGCTGTAGCTGCCAGCCTACACCATAGCCACAGCAACACAGGATCTGGTACATGTCTGAGACCTACACCACAGCTCACGGCACAACGCCAGATCCTTAACCCAGTGACTGAGGCCAGAGATCGAACCCGAGTCCTCACGGATGCAAATTGGGTTTGTTACCGCTGAGCCACATCAGGAACTCTAAGAACTGTTTTTAAAAAGACTTAACTGTCAATTTCTGTGAACTCTACCTCATTAATATTTTGCCTCTTAGCCTAGCCTATATTGGGTGTTACCAGTGTTTTTGATTTCTTGCCGGTCTGACAGCCCACAGGTTTAAAAAAAAAAGAGGCCTTGCTCTTTGATTCTTACCTTACTATTTTTATGTGCGTAATGACTGAACTGTATATTGACAGCCATTGCTCACCTTTGTGTTGGCTCCCTTTGTTTTGGTTCACTTGCCTTTTTCATCTTCTGTTTTTCTCTTTTTCCCAGTGTCACTCCCTTGGTCAAGGCCCTTCTTATTCAGCTCTTGAATCACTGCCAAAGCCTTCTGATTTCCCTACAGTTCATCCACACCTCTGCTGCCAGAGGGCCCTTTTGCAAACAAAAGTGTGATCGTCTCCAGCTTAAAACCTTTTGTGGTCAGGAACATCCGTTGCCTAATATCCTTTATTTAATTTCATTTCTGCTTGAGACTAGCCAGAATCAGTCTGCCTCTTCAGCAGCAAAGTTGATTAAAGATATTACATAGCTCATAGAATCTACCTAGGAGAAAGCCGGACAGCCCAATGCTGAAGCTACAGAGACAGCACAGCCTCAGCTACAGAATGGGGCGAGCCTTGGTACCTACCTGAGCCCTTTCAGCCGCTTTCTCTGATTCTCAGGACAGAGCCTGCAGGAGATGGATGGCCTGGCCTGTGGCCACAGGGCCATGCTGTTTCCTCTGAGGCCGCTGCAAGGCAAACCAGATCTCATGGCGGTATCCTAGTTGCAGGTGATCCAGAGAGTGCAAAATGTTTGGCGTTTACCTTGAGGAAGTGGGAACTTACAAAATAGGGGAAGTTAACAAAACACAAGGAGGCGTGGGTGTCACAAGATTTGAGTGGGTGGATACAGGTTATAGCCGCTGAAGTTTTCCTCTTGGCTTCCTTCTTCTATAAACTTCCAACCAATAACGACAAGCTTTTTGCGTGACAACACAGCTCCCCCCGGCTACAGAGGAAATGTCCCAGCATCTCCGCTAAGAACCCAAAGTCCAAACCCAAGGTTTCTGAGTAATGTTTATTCCCCCCTTTAGTTCATTTGCAGCCAATGTTGGTTAACTTATTGATTCATTGATGAAGCTAGCTATTGCCAACATACCTTGAATAAAAAGCCAAAAAACTTAATTAATGTAAAACCACTGATACAGGTTACTGGGCAAGGCCAATGGGAGAAAACCACATCTTTCTGGACCCCACATTGGTAAGCCCCTTCTTTAAGGGATAAAAACCCCTATAAGACAATAGAGGGGGGGGGGACTCTT
This sequence comes from Phacochoerus africanus, assembly GCF_016906955.1. Classification (NCBI taxonomy): domain Eukaryota; kingdom Metazoa; phylum Chordata; class Mammalia; order Artiodactyla; family Suidae; genus Phacochoerus; species Phacochoerus africanus. The sequence goes on along the minus strand of NC_062546.1, from coordinate 43,807,551 downwards.
CTTCCCCCTCCCAGCTGTCCTGGGAGCTGTTTGCTTTCCTGTAATAAAGACTTTGCTTGCTTGCAAAAAAATAATAATAATAATGTATAACCATATTTGTGATGCAGCAAGGAAGACAGTTTAGGAAGATGCTGCCATTCTAACTTCTGTAGTTAGTTATTTCAAAGAAATGGTTGGTATTTAATCTCATCTCCTCATATTTATTTCATATTCCCTTTTTCTTTTTTGGAATTATCAGACTAGGACTTTATTTATTTATAATTTTTTTGTCTTTTTAGGGCTACACCCACAGCATATGGAGGTTCCCAGGCTCGGGGTCCAATCAGAGCCATAGCTGTGGGCCTATACCACAGCCACAGCAACGCTGGATCTGAGCTGCATCTGCGACCTCCACCACAACTCATGGCAACGCAGGATCCTTAACCCACTGAGCAAGGCCAGGGATCAAACCCACATCCTCATGGATACTAGTTGGGTTCATTAAACACTGAGCCACGATGGGAACTCCTCATATTCTCTTTGTCTTTAGCCAGTAACTCAGCTGATCAGTATTTTTAACCTGGCAGGGTGTCCCAAGCCTTCCTTCCTAAGGGATTGGAGCCATCAGTGGCCCTGCGTTTCTGAGGTTGCCATGGTTTTTATTAACTTTTACCACTGGATATTCTCTGCTAGGTAGAACCCATTATTGCTGGTGTGTTACCCATGTAGCTTGTTGCTCCTTTTGTGCCATTGTGAGCCAGTATTTCAACACCCCCTCTTGGTCTGTTTGTCTAATAGCATTAAAGAGTCTGAAATAGTTATGTGACACTTTGAACTTTCAGCCTGATTCATGCTATCCTCTTGTTCTTTTTTTGAGTCCTAAAGAAGCAGAGTCAGAGGGTGGAAAGCAAGCTTTTTGCTGAGGTAGTCGCTTCCCACTTCCCCTCCCTGGTTCCAGGAACCATGTATCCTGGCCAAAGGAAGGCCACCTGTCAGAGCACATAACACATCTTTTCAGATGTTACCCCAGTTCCACAAGCTCTCCTGCCTTGCAGTTTGTATCCTAACTAAATTTTCAGTTGACCTTCCCACTGTTGTATAAGGCTTGCTGTATTTGAGCCTTGCTTGATTGCTTGGTAGGACCATCACATTTTTTGAACCCACAGCCTTGTTTTGCAAGATGAGTTTCGCGCTCAGAAGCCCTGTGGTGATGATGGCAAATGCGGTCTTCAGTAAGGCCGTGAGTGGTGTGACTGGCAGAAAGATGGCAGACATAGAAGATACATACAAATCTGGAGTAAAAGTCCACTCCAATGAAGATAAGTTATCCCCTCCTCTGTGATGAAAGAGGCCTAATGTAATCTACCCATCATTGCTGGCCCATCTCCCTGTGATGTGAGAGTTCTTGGGGAGGTTCAGAGTCATTGAGCATTTGGCAGGGTTCAGCCTTGGTGCAGTTAAGTCCCTGTTGTTGAGCCCAGGCATAATATTCATCCTTGCTACCCTGGCCACCTGCTCATGAGCCCTTTGAGCAGGTTCTCTGGCTGCCAGGGAAAGAGACTGGTCAATATAGAAGGGGTAGGTCATCTTGCCCCACGTATTATAAGCACTTCTTAATAGGGCCTTTCCAAGAACATTCACACCAAATACAAATATTGTCACACTCTGTATAACTTTTCCCCAAGTGTCTTTGTCACCAGTTCTTTTGAGTTTCCACCAGTGAATGAATATTCAGCTCTCAGTCTCTCTCTCTCCTTAAAGGCCAATAGACCCAAAATATACTAGTCAGTATTCTGCCCCCTGAACAGAATTGACTACTTGACCCTCAGGTTGTCTCATTTCATTCATTTACATCTAGCCCATACCTTCCTATTGGGCAGAGCCATTGATTAATCAGGCACACAGTTTCATATGCTAGTAAACTGGTCACTCAAGTTGTCACCCTTTCAGGTCGTTTATATAAGTCAGAGAAATATACCCATATACCCACTCATGTTTGTGCTGATTTCTTAGTGGTAAGGGATACAGGATACAGAAACTTGACTTTCCTTTTAGATGAGCTCTTTCAAGTGCCCCGGATCGCTGGATGTTCAGAAACTATTTTCATAGGATTCATCTGTCACTATCTGGCACGGCTGTGTCTTAGAATGACATCTAGAATACATGCCACCTTCTGCTCTATAAGCCCTACCATTATGTGGTCACTGTTGTAGACCAGAATAATATCCTGAGATAGTGAGATAATGAAGGTCTTTGTGGCCTGATAGTGCCACTGAAGCAGAATGTTTAGAGAACATGAGGCATAAAGTTGTGTGGCTGTCCTGCTGTAGATGGAGACCTCTGCTCTCTGCTCACTGCGATGGAAACACTAGATTTTTCCAGCTCTGTATCGCGGATGCCGCAACAGAGAGACCATCTCCAGAAGAACTAAACGTACATTATTCCAGTGTCATTTGCCAAGACATACTTGGCTTCTGCTTAGGCCAGAGCAGTGAGTTAAATAAGGAAGATTCTGGGAGTTCCCATCGTGGCTCAGCAGTAACAAACTGGACTTATATCTATGAGGACGTGGGTTTGATCTCTGGCACCAATCATTGGGCTACGGATCCAGTGTTGCCATGAGCTGTGGTGTAGGTCACAGACACAGCTTGGATCCTGCGTTGCTGTGGCTGTTGCATAGACCTGCACCTGCAGCTCCAATTGGACCCCTAGCCTGGGAACTTCCATATGCTACAAGTTTGGCCCTAAAAAGACAAAAAAAAAAAAAAAATCTGTGAAAAAAGTGCTCTTGGAGATTTCAAGTCTGGGGTGGTAGCATGGTCTCTTTGATGTCCCAGGATCACCATTGCTTTTGGTTTGTGGCTTTTTTTTTTTTTTGTCTTTTTGCCATTTCTTGGGCTGGTCCCACGGCATATGGAGGTTCCCAGGCTAGGGGTCTAATTGGAGCTGTAGCTGCCAGCCCACGCCAGAGCCACAGAAACACAGGATCTGAGCCGCGTCTGCGACCTACACTACAGCTCAGGGCAATGCCGGATCCTTAACCCACTGAGTAAGGCCAGGGATCGAACCCGCAACCTCATGGTTCCTAGTTGGATTCATCAACCACTGAGCCACGACGGGAACTCCCTTGGTTTGTGGCTTTGGTAGGAAAGGGAAACCCCAGAGACTGCCTTCTAGCCCTCCACAGCCATCACAGCACTAACCCCATGTGCCGTGGAGTCCAAGTGTGGATTCTGTCAGTCACAGCATACATCTATTCCAGTCATGTACTCAGCAGCTGAGACAACAACTTTAGACTTTTACAGAGCTGTTGGGCCCCTTGTGAGATGAATCGAAGCCAGGTTTCTTTTGTTGGTTGGTTGGTTTGCTTGCTTGCTTTTTAGGGCCGCACCCATGGCATATGGAAGTTCTCAGGCTTGGGGTCAAATTGGAGCTGCAGCTACAGGCCTACGCCACAGCCACAGCAACACCATATCCAAGCCACGTCTGCAACCTACACCGCAGCACGTGGCAACGCTGGATTCTTAACCCACTGAGCAAGGCCAGGGATGGATTGTAGACAGGTTCATTACTGCCGAGACACAATGGTAACTTCTGAAGCCAGGTTTCCATTTATTCCCCTCTGGTGGGTCACAGTGGCAACCAGAAACCCCGAGAATTAGCACCGTTTCAGAGCCAGTGTCCAGTCATCCTCAGAAGTTCTGGGAAGTTCCGTCTCCCTGTGCAGGTACCTAGTAAACAGTTGCAGATCCCAAGCAGGAAATGTAGAGGAGATACTTGCAGTATCTTTGAGGAGACCTTACTCAGGGGATGTCTGGCTCTCTGTTCAAGGAGGTTTGGGTCAGAGAACTGACTCAGATCTGGGGCTGAATGAGACACTAGTTCTCTTCTTCATGGCAAAGCAAGTCAGACCCCTATTCACCAGGCCTAGATTTCGCTCTGTTTTACATGTACTAGCTTTCTAGGGCCATCTTAACTAAATGCTTCAGATTGCCAAACAACAGAAACTCATTTTCTCACACTTCTGGAGGTTGGAAGTTTGAGATCAAGGCGCTGTAGGGTTGGTTCTTCTGAGGCCTCTCCCCTTGGCACATAGGTGGCCTTTTTCTCCCTGTGGCTTCACGTGGTTCTCCTTCTCTACATGTCTATGTCCTGACTCCCTCCTCTTAAAAATTCCACCTCTTACACAGTCATATTGAATTAGGGCCCACCCTCATGACCCCATTTCAATTATCTCGTTAAAAGATTGTATTTCCAAATATAGTCACATTTTGAGTCGCTTGGGGTTCCGAAGGAGGTTAGGACTTCAACCTAAGAATTCTAGAGAGGAGTTCCCCTTGTGGGTCAGTGGGTCAAGAGCCCGACTAGTATCCGTGAGGATGTGGGTTCAATACCTGGCCTTGCTCAGTGGGTTAAGGACCCGGCATTGTTGCAAGCTGTGGTATAGGCTGCAGATGTGGCTTGGATCTGTCATTGCTATGGCTGTGGCATAAGCCGGCACCTGCAGCTCCAATATGACCCCTAGCCTGGGAACTTCCCTACACCGCAGGTGTGGCCATAAACAGAAAAAAGAAAAAGAAAACAAAAGAACTTTGGAGAGACTTAAACATTAAGCTTAAGTAGGGCCTGAGTCTGCTTTCCATTTTATTTGGAGTTATGGACATGTCCATGAACTCATCAGCCAAAGATGTCTGTGGATCAAGCCACTGACCGGGTTCATACCAAGATTACCACTGGCTCATGGCCCTCAAGTGGATGAAGTGACTCATTCAGCCACAAGCTTTAGTTGACTGCAGATTTCAGGCCACCCCAATCCCAGGTGACCCACCCACTCTTAGGCTTGGGTGGTCTGCAGTCCAACGTGTCTGTCCTGGTCATCAGTCCTCCCAGTTACTAGCTCTCACTTCCCAAAAGCTGTCCCTCAACCCTAAAGTCCACTACAAAAGCACCTGGTCACAGTGTCCTCCCCACCTTGTACAGAGTGTTCTAGGGAATACAGGCCATCCCTTGGCCCAGGCTGACAGTCTCACAGGGATCCACAAGCATCCAGATCCGCTACTTTCTTGTTATCCTGTAGCTACATGTTCTCAGCCAAGAAAGAGCTCCGCTTACCATGTAGCTGCATTCCAGCCAAGGAATCCCGGTTCTTCCACAATTAGCCTTTTTATTTTATTTATTTATTTATTTATTTATTTTTGTCTTTTTGCCTTTTTGGGGGGCCGCGGCATATGGAGGTTCCAAGGCTAGGCATCTAATCAGAGCTGTAGCCACCGGCCTGCACGAGAGCCACAGCAATGCAGGATCCAGGCTGTGTCTGCAACCTACACCACAGCTCATGGCAACACCAGATCCTTAACCCACTGATTGAGGCCAGGGATTGAACCCGCAACCTCATGGTTCCTAGTCAGATTCATTAACCACTGAGCCATGACGGGAACTCCACAATTAGCCTTTTTATTGAGCAAGCATGAAAATGACCTTGGGGCGGGAGGGGGCAGTGGCAGGGCAAACATTTTAGTCCCAGTTTCAGGTCCTGAGCAGTCTGGCTATTCAGGAGGATGCTGGGCAAGCCAACTACCCGGTACTACCCGGCAGCCTTTCCTCTGGGCCTCTGGGGAGCTGAGTTCAGGAGGAGCCCCTTCCCCTGGGAGCAGGGGAGTCATTTGTTCCTGATGGCTCTGGCCAGGCACCCCTGGGAGAGCTCCCATGGTCCTTTATCAACCTAACCTGCTGGCTGGCCCCAGAATGTCCTGCTCTTTCACCTCTGGGCCTTTGCACATGCTGCTTCCTCTCCGTGAAGCTCCCTCTTCTCCTCATATGCTTCTGGGTCTTCTCTCTCATGGAGTTGTTCCTCCCTTTCCTGGCTGCCTGGAAGTGGCACACACATTGTTCCCTCCTCTCGAATAGCACAGGTCCTATCCTGGGTAACACCTTGTGCAGCACCTGTCACTCAAGAGGAGCCCACTCATTGGAAGAAGAAAAGGAATGAATTGTAGGCATACTCACTGGTCACCAGTTACCTTTATTGGCCAAGGCTTTGGGGTATATTTCCACTGCAGTATCTCTTGCCCCTTCAATGAAAGGCAGAGGTAAAAATGGCCTGGGAGTTACAAATTACTAAGTAGTATTTCTTATTTGGTTTTGGGAAAGTCAAAACCACCTCCTACCACAGCATAAGAGGAGCTGCAGTATTTTCTGCTCTTCTGCAAATGCCTTTCCTCCAGCCCCACCTGTCCGGGTGGCCTCTAGCATCACTACTCAGCTTACCTGTTACTCAGCTTCCACCTGCCAGGTGCCAGCACTGTGCTAAGTCCTCTGCATGTCTATGATGGTTCTTTGGGGCAGCCCTTTCTATCCAGCATCCTTAACCTTAGTTACTCAGAGTTCAAGCAAGTTGCCCAAGGTCACATAACTAGTGTCAGAGGCATCATGTAAATAGGAGTGTCACATGTCTTACTTGTTTTCACTGCTTCAGTATCCTTGTTAAGGGGTGAGAGAGAGAGTGTGTATGTGGGTGTTTTCCTTTCAATAACAACTTCCTCTAATCATGAAGACATAACTGTCTTTAACCACGTGGAAGCCAGGTATAGTACTCTGCTTGAGGCACCACGTGGGTATCTCTGCTTTAGGTTTTGTACCCTCTACTCTCTGCTCACAAAGATGGAAGAGGAGAAACAAGAGTCTGAACCAGAGCTTATCTTCTTGCTCCAAGTACTCTCCTCAGTGCATTGTCTAACTATGAGGGGCTTGCTACATTTTTATGTTCAGAAATTAGTCATTTTCTTTTTACTGCCTATTTTTCCACTCTGTATAGCCTTTCTCTGGCAGTTAACATCTGAGAAGCCCCATCCTTTGGAAAATGCCATAAACTAAATTACATTTTCCTGGGCACCGTGGTTTCTGTCTACCCTGGCTTGCTTTTTGGCTTTTTCTTCGAAGCTGAGCGCTCTTCTAAAACCTTAGCTGAAATCTCCAGCCAGAGTGTGTAGCCGGCTGCTGGTTCTCTTGTAGCATCCAGGGCATCTTTCTGCAGCTCTTCCGGGCTGGGTCACCAGGTCCCTCCATCAACACCCACACAGCGTTCTGCGGTGGGGCAATTCACCACCACGTTAGCAAAGCCCATGGGTGTTCACACAACAAGGAAAAGCCGAGAATTGCCAAAACAAGCAAGTTCTTCCTATTCTTCTCTCTCTGAGAACCAGCCCCCTCCTTTGGCCAACGCCCACCCCAAGGCGTGGTACCTGCCAAAGAAAGCTTTCTCTCTGCTCTTCAGACACAGGCCTCATTGTGGACCCTTCTCCCCAGGGTCCCCGAGAGCACACATTCGCATGTGTGCTCCTTGTTTGGGTTTGTGTTTATTTTCCCAGCCCACTGAAAACAAGGCCTTTTCCTATTGAAAATAAATTTTGCAAGTGAAACCCTTTCCCCTTCGAGCCCAGCCCTTCCTCCGTGTAAACCATCAGGTGTTTTCAGAGAAGACAGCGAAAACTTGCTCTGATGCACTGTCCCTCCACAGTAATGTTATCATCCTTCTCTTACACATCAGGGACAATGAAAGGTACTGTCCCTTCAACAGCTGTTAACCCTGAGAAAAGAGGCCCGCTGCAGAGTCCCAGCTTCAGCAGACCCTTTGGCCGTGTGTCTGCACCAGCCACGGGGATGGAGCTGCGGGCAGCCCCTGACACTGCGGAGGGAGGGACCCTTCTGAGAAGGAACTGGGCACTCCTGTGGTTTTATAAACAGTAAAACAACACAACACTTTTTCAACAATCTGCTGCTCTGGTAAATATTCTTAATATTTAGACTTTATTTTATTTTTTTCCTATTCCCAGCCCTTTACAAACAGAAACGGATTTCCCTAGATGTGTCTTAGGGCACTGTGGAAACATGTGTTTTCTCTTTACACATGTGTCTAAACAACCGGGGTTATTATTTACATTTCTTCCCATAATGTACTCCATCAAAACGTTTGCTCGGCTTTCATCCACGCATGAGAAGCTTAAAAGGGCACTAATGAAAGCAAGTGCCTAAAAGCCCTCTGGTGAACATGCCACAATTTCAACAAAAATTATTTTTCCAGAAATAGGCAGTTTGTAAAACTTGAAGTTTTATACCTTTTATCAAAAGTGTGCTGAAGCAGCAATGACAACACAAGATACTTTGTGTCCTCAAGACCTGGGGAGACTGAGCTAACCATTTATTGCAATAAATGGAAAGAAAAAAAAATCTCTAAACTTTTTTTTTTTTTTTGGTCGCCATGGCATGCAGAAGTTTCTGAGCCAGGATCGAACTTGAGCCACAACAATGATAATGCTGGACCCTTAACCTCTAGGCCACCAGGGAACTCCCCCAAATCTCTAAACTTTTAAGTGTCATGTTTCCACTTGTTATAGTCATCTGTTGAGACTGTCAGAGTTGCAATGACTGATCTTTTATTTTAAAATTTTACAAGAAATTAAAATAGAAAAAACCAAAACAAAACCCAATGTGCAGAGCTTCAAAAGAAACAAAAAAACAAAAAGCGTTCTTTTCACCACACCAACAGGTGGTCGAACACCAATTTGAACCATCCAGAAAACCTTTTCGAAGTCAGTATAGACTTTATAACCTTGAACCTACTGGCCAGTGAGTAAAGTGCTTCCTCTCCTACCCTGTCCTTCTCCCAAAAGTCCCTGCCCAGTACATAAGAAATACAATGACTTTTCCCTCATAAAACGAAGTCTGCATTGCCATTGAAGAGCTTCAAATCACAGTGCCAGTTCTGGGGGGGCTTTTATGGTGATGCAACTCCACTTTGACTTTCCAGTCTGCTCGAACTGGTTCACATTTACATCCAGGCTTTCTTCTCTGAAATGTCTGCATATTTGGGAACCGGGAAGTTCAAAACAATTTTATCAAATCTCCTGGGACTCTTGGATTCTAGAAAGATCTTTGTCAAAATCTTTATCAAATCCCCTGGGTCTCTTGGATTCTAGAAAGGTCTTTGTCATCAGATAGTGGTTGCAAGAGATTTTTTTTTTAAGAGATGTCCCAGTCAGCCCATGAACCTGCTCTAAAGAACTGACCATTTATCACTAGGTCTTCTGAAGATGAGTCCTGTTGGATGGTCAGGTGAACCTGGCTGGATTCCTGCCCTGCTGGGGGAGAAGAAGTAATGGGAGAAGAAGTCACCTGCCTTTACATTGATAACAGGGGTGACATAACACCATTCTATGAGTGATCCGTTTGCTTTGTCACAGTATTTCCAGTGGTGACGGCTGGGTAGGAGGCTTGTAGTTCTCATGATTTACCCAGTGAAAGTTGTGGTTTATCCCAGCATGTTGGGAATGTAGCCCTTGGGACCTTGGCCTTATATTGTTCAGATGGTTTGGCTGCCACATAGCGTGTGTGTGTGTGTGTGTGTTGGGGTGAGGGGTAAGGGGCACAAGGGGATAGTGAGATCCTCCCCCTCCTCAGAGCTATACTTTCCTTTGGCAAATCCCAGATGAAGGCTTAAAGAGTCACCACCTCTCCTGTGTTTGACAGATACTAATGAGCAAAGCTCTCCTCCCCCACCCCCCACCCCCCACAACTCAGAAAGCAGTGGCCTTTTCTCACAGGGGTTGCATATAATTTTTTAATGTGTGGGATGACAAGGTATAGGGGAAACTATTTACCTTGGCAAGTGTTGTGCATTTCTTGGGAGTTTTATGTCCATTACACTCTAGCAATAGCTTTCCTATGTCTGGGAAGCACTTATGGCATTTACCAGCTTGTCTGTTCCCTTTAAATTCTTTTCCTTTGGCCAGGCCCTCTGATCACAATGCCAAGATTTTAAGATTTGTAGTAATTGAGTTTCACGTCACTAATATTAATAGCCGCTGGGAAGCTCAAGAGAGAAAACAGATAGTAGTTATCTAACTGATTAAATATCTGTAGGAATTCTTTGATTTTAAAGGGGACAAAGGAGGAGTGAAGAGGCTCTGTCTAGGGTAGGGTAACATACTATGGTTTAAGGCTTTGGGACTAGGATTTGCTAATTAATTATCTTGGGAATTTGGGAGGCAGTAACCCAAGTGATGATTAAAAACCAGAGTGCTTTCATTTTTAAATTCCCTAACACCCTTTTATGTAGGATAAAAATGAAGAATCTAAAATTAAGATTTTTGTAGTTACTCTTTCTAGCTCACCACTACAATTGCATATGATCAAAACAACTTTATAGTCACTGTAATAACTGCTATAAACCATGCAGGGAGGATCTGCTCCCTTTGGTACAGTAGACATCTGTATTACCTCTAAATGAATCCACCACAGATTTCTGAGCAAGGTGGGCATTTGGGAAGCGCTGTGAACCACTGGGCTATCCTTAGGGAGTTGAGTAGAAGTGTATTTAATAACCTGCTGAACTACATGTAATTGTGGAGCTTGTTTGTATTTGTTGTTGTACCACAGTGCTGGTGGAGTGCCTAAACTCTGTCAGCTTCAAATGTATCTCAACTACTTGATCAAGAACTATTTAACTAATGAGAAACTTGGCTTGACCTATTATGTGGAATGTCTTGAGAAAATCATCCCATGTCTACATTAAGGAAAACCCAAACTAGCTGCACACAGTCTCCAAGCTCAAAAATGAATGCCCAGAAGAGATGCTAGTTTTAACTTTGAGGCCAAGATCGAATCTCAGTTCTGGGGTCATATAGGTTGGTGCATATGTGTACATAATTGTGTATGTTTGTTATATTTCTGCATAACTTTAATGAATAATATAGATATGTATATACCCATAAATATAAGCTTTTGCTAAAGAAAATAAAAAGTTACAAGGCCTGAAAGGAGACACCAAAAATATGATTTCCTTCCAAATATTTGCAGGAATTTTACTTAATTGCAACCAGAAGTCTGACCTGGAAGTGTAGTATTTTGACCTCCTAGCTGTCTGGTTTCCTATTTGCGGTGTTTTGCTGTCCCCCAACTGTGAGAAAATCCATTTTACATGGTTTTAACCCTGTATATTCTTAGAAACACTGAAGTAGGAATTATTCCCTTGAGGAAAAAGAAATTCTCATTATTTACAAGAATGACTCGTAAAGGTTTCTCTCAAATAGAAAACATTTTTGAAACACTGAGCAAATCTTTCTGTATAAGATATATTGAAAAATAAAACAGCTTCTGGATTTCCTTTCAAGGTAATGTGAACTTTTGGAAGACTGTAAGATTGTCACATTGTGTAAGTTTATCCTTATTTTAGTAAAATAACAAAAGTGTACACTTTATAAATAGCCCTGTTGTGAGCAGGCTTTTTCATACTTTTTCCAGTTCTGGCTTACTAAATTCTTTTTTTTTTTTTTTTCTCTAGGTTTTTAGAAAAGTAGAAATTAGCCTGAATAAATTAAGCCTGTAGTAGTATGTGGTATTCTAATGGAACAAAAAACACCATGACATTGAATTAGGATGACAGTAGGACTAGGAGGCCTGCTGTTGAAAAACTAGAGATTTTACACATAAATGCTCCTAGAGGCATTTGCTGAATCTTGTAAAATGATGGAAAATATTGTTTCTGTGTAGCCTTATAGAGTTTGTCGGCATCACAGCTGATCATATTTACCATTTTAAAAGTCTCAGATATTTTCAGTCAGAGGAAAACATCCTTTTTCCTCTTTGATTTAGGGATTTAGGAGGAGGTACATTGACAGTTCCCATCCATTTACCTGAAGGACATTTCATTCTGTTGTCCTTTTTTTTTTTTTCTTTTTAAATAATAGCTTTCTTGAGACGTAATTCACATACCATGTGATTCGCTCATTTATCATATACATTTCAGTGGTTTTTATGTGTGTTCATAAAGCTGTGCACCCATCACCAGAATCAATGTTAGGACATTGTTGTGACTCTATAGGGAAATGCTGTCTGTACCCACAAGCTATTGCTCCCCACTTCCCCCCAACACCCTTCTTCCCTTGGGCCCTAGGGAACCACCCGTTTATGTGTTGTCTCTATCAGTTTGCCTCTTCTGGACATTACATGTAAACTGAAGCATACAGTATGTTATTTTTGTAGCTGGCTTTTAAAATTTAGTATTGGGGAGTTCCCATCGTGGCGCAGTGGTTGACGAATCCGACTAGGAACCATGAGGTTGCGGGTTCGGTCCCTGCCCTTGCTCAGTGGGTTGGCGATCCGGCGTTGCCGTGAGCTGTGGTGTAGGTTGCAGACGCGGCTCGGATCCCGCGTTGCTGTGTCTCTGGCGTAGGCTGGTGGCTACAGCTCCGATTCGACCCCTAGCCTGGGAACCTCCATATGCCACTGGAGCAGCCCAAAGAAATAGCAAAAAAAAAAGAAAAAAAAAGAAAATTTAGTATTGTGTTTTCAAGGTTCATCCATGCTGTAGCATTTATCAGTAGTACTTCATTTCTTTTTACTGTCAAAAATTACTCTGTCGTATGGATGTATCACATTTTGTTTATCCATTCATCGGGTGGTGGACATTTGGGTTGCTTCCACTATTTGGCTCTTATGGATAAGGCTGCTATAAATGTTTGCATTAGGTTTTTCAGTGGATATTTATTTTAATTTCTTATGAGTATATACTTAGGAATGGAGTTGCTGAGTGATTTTATACCTCCACGTTTAATATATTGAGAGAAAATCTAGCCTATTTTCCAAAGTGGCTGCACATTCTGTGTTCCCACCAGAAGGCTATGAGGGTTCCATTTTCTTCACATTCTATCAATACTTGTTATTATCTGTCTATTTGATTATAGCCATCCTACTAAGTATGAAGTGGTATCTCAAAGTGGTTTTGATTTCCATTTCCCTGATAGTTAATAATGTTTTCCATCTGTTCAAATGCTTATTGGCCGTTTGTGTATGTTCTTTGGAGAGATGTCTATTTCATAACCTCTGCCCACTTTTTTATTAAGTTGTCTTTTTTATTAGTGAATTGTTGTAGGAGTTCTTTACATATTTTCAATACAAGACTCTTATCGATACATGATTTGCAGCCTTTTCCTCCTCATTAAGAATTATCTTTTCAGAGTTCCCGTCGTGGCCCAGCAGAAACAAATCTGACTAGCATCCATTAAAATGCAGGTTCGATCCCTAGCCTCACTCGATGGGTTAAGGATCTAGCGTTGCCGTGCGCTATGGTGTAGCTTACAGATGTGGCTCAGATCTGGTGTTACTGTGGCTCTGGTGTAGACCAGCGGCTACAGCTCCGATTAACCCTCTAGCCTGTGAACCACCATATGCTACAGGTGCGGCCCTAAAAAGACAAAAAAAAGAAAAGGAATTATCTTTCCAACTTTCTTTTTTTTTTTTTTTGTCTTTTTGCCAAGTCTTGGGCCACTCCCGCGGCATATAGAGGATCCCAGGCTAGGGGTAAAATCGGAACTGTAGCCGCTGGCCTACACCAGAGCCACAGCAACGCCAGATCTGAGCTGCATCTGCAACCTACACCACAGCTCACAGCAACGCCGGATCCTCAACCCACTGAGCAAGGCCAGGGATCGAACCCTCAACCTCACGGTTCCTAGTCAGATTCGTCAACCACTGCGCCACAACCCTTTCACAAATGTATGAACTCTATTCCATTTTAACCAAATCAATGAAGAAAAAAATGGTTTAATAGAAAAGCCTCAGTGAGTTATCCATGTAAGGTATGACTGGGGACACTCATTCATGGGTCTCAATCACAGTCATTAAAATTCTTTACTTTAGGTTGTAAAGTTGACTGTGGGTTCGAATCTGACCTCCTTTGCTTATCCCTCCAGCCTCATCCTCATCCCTCCCTTTCCTTCTGTGCTTTCTGAACTCTGAGGCTCCATCCACCCTCCCAGGGTTCCCAGGAGGCATCAGGAGTTGCCTGTGGTTTTGCAAGGACATGGGTGTGATGCCCTCTCATCCTCTGTCCTCCCAGCAGAATCCTCCAGATGCTTCCAGACTTCTGCTGGGCTGTTTCCCTTCCGTGGGGATCTTCTTCCTCCCAAGGTAGTTTGTTACTTTCCCTTGTTTAATTAGACGTGTGCCTTCTTGGCACCCCAGTTTCCGCTGCATATCTTTGTTGTAGCACTTGCCCTGTAACCATCGCTGAACTTCAACTCCTCTGTCTCTTCCTGTGATCTTGGTGAGTCCCTCTGGAGCGAGCAGTGTTTGCAACACTCACAGGGCTTCACTTAGTACTTGCGTGTGGTCACTGCACCAGTGACCTGCGTTGGATGACTCTGGTTTGGTTATTACTATTAGAGGAACACCCAGCTTTTGACAGAAGAAAAAATATATATATTTCCTGTTCATGTTGATCCCTCTAACTCGTCTCCTGAGATCATTTTCAGGGTCAGAGAGAGTAAGATCCCTAATTAGTAGAAAGCCTCACTCACGTGGGAGTTAGCTGCCAGCCTGCTCCCTCGGTGACAGCTCATCATCAGTGTGATATGTAATGTCATATTTAGCTTATGTTATATGACTAACAGAATTCCCAGACAAAGAAGTGCAGCCCAGGCTTGTTTAACCAAGTTGGCCTTAATGCCATTTCTAAGGAATCTTTTCTTTTTTCTTTCCTTTTTTTTTTTTTAAGTTAAAGTTGATTTACAATATTGTGCCAGTTTCTGCTGTACAACAAAGCAACCCAGTCATATGTGTGTGTGTGTGTTTACATACATTATTTTTCTCATGTTATCTTCCATCATGCTCTCCGAAGCGATTGGATATATTCCCTGTGCTGTGCAGTAGGACCTCATTGCTCCTCCATTCTAAATGTAATGGTTGGCAAGGAATCTTCTTTTTCCTGAGCTCTGTAAAGTTTTTAGAAAAGCTGTGTTTTGAGAAGAGAGCTGAGAAACAATTGAGGCTTGCTCCGATGCCTCAGGAAGGAGGTTTTAATGATAGAAATGAACAGAGTGGAAGATGTGGGTAGAAGTGGCCAGGGAAGAGCAGCCCCTCAGAGCCTAAGTTTGAGACCACAGGGCAAAACCGGGGTCGGAGTGGGGGTGGGGGTGACAGCAGGTGTGGGCAGGGCTGGCGTGTGGAGGAAACTTCTATCTACCAGAAGGGATAGAGCTTCTGGTAGAATCTCGGCACCAGGAGGCTAGGTGGGAGAGATGTGCCACTGAAAAAAGACAAGACCAGCAGTAAACCCGCAAGAAGCACGAGGCCAGGGAGGGGCGGTACGGGGCTCTCGGAGGTGGGGAAACGCACGTGTTCATGCTCTTGCTCATCTGTTGCTTCGAGACTCCCACCTGCTCCAGGACCCCGCTGGGATCCCCAGACTCCCTGTCAGGGACCCCAGAGCACAGCAGCGTTTCTAGTGTCTTCATATACCAAGCGGAAAGGCCTCAGACGGTGAGGACCTTCTGATGAAACCAGTGAAAGGAAGAGAGAAAGTTGCTATGAAAAGACAGACACCTGTGTCTGGAAACATCTCAGATCTCAGGCAGATGAGTTCAAGTGCGATCTTGAAAACATGTGCATTTGGAAGTTGGTGAGAGAAAAAAGACAGGGAAGAGAAGCGGTTATGTGGGCCGCCTTGCCAGGAAGCTGAGATTGGGGATAATGAAATGGTACTGGAGGCTTTTGTGGAGCCTCAGGGGATGGTGAATTCTCAGCATTCAACTAAAGAAAAATATACAAGTTGAGTGAGAGTGGGGTTTTCAGGGAAGGATGGTACGGCGTCTCCTTCTAGGAGGGTGTGGGGAGCGGATACGGTCAGGGTTAGTCCTGCCTTGGTCCTTGCCCAGGTACCTCTGACCTTCACCATAGGCCGCTGGAGTGTCTGCGTCTTGGTTTTCTACTCCAGCCGTCTTCACCCCTGGTATTACCTTCATTATTTCCTTTTTTTTTGAGCTCAGCTATGTATTTAAACATGTTTTTTCTTTACCAGGATTCTGTTTTTAGTGGGAAGGTCTCCTTTATCTCACAACCTGCCAGATTCCTCAGATTCAGTGTTTAGAGAGATATACTCTTTTTACTGCAAGGCTGTATTTTCTAAGAATGGTGCACTTTTGGAGTTCCTGTTGTGGCTCAGCAGGCTAAAACCCAAGTAGCCATGTGGCTGCGGGTTCAATCCCTGGCCTTGCTCAGTGGGTTAAGGAGCTAAGGGTCTGGCATTGCCTCAAGCTGTGCCATAGGTTGAGGACATGGCTCAGATCTGGTATGGCTGTGGCATAGGCGGGCAACTGCAGCTACAATTCAACCCCTAGCCTGGGAACTTCCATATGCAGCAGGTGCAGCCCTAAAAAGAAAAAAAAGAAAGAGAATGGTGTACTTTTTACTCCATACTTAACAAGTTAGTAATATGAGTTGAGTCTGCAAAATGGATGTATCTGTATCTTTACCTATCCTACAATTATATCTATAATCAGTTATATCATCTTGGGCTGCTAGCGGTTAAAGAATCTCCAGTCGAGGTCACAGTTCCTGTCCTAGGTACAGTAATGTGCTTATCGAGACTTAAGGAAGAGATTTACAATCACTGTTGGACCATTTTTGTTAAGGTTGCCTTTTAATCGTTATCTATGTAGAAAGATGATTCTAAAGATTATGGCTAAATTTTACAATACAATAAAGATTACTTTGTGTTCTTTTTTTGTGCGTTTTTTGTTTTTTGGGCTGCACCCGTGGCATATGGAGGTTCCAGGCTAGGAGTCTAATTGGAGCTATAGCGGTCAGCCTACAGCACAGCTGATGGCAACGCCGGATCCTTAACCCACTGAGCAAGGCCAGGGATCAAACGCACAACCTCATGATTCCTAGTCGGACTAGTGGACTCCTTTCTGCTGTGCCACGACGGGAACTCCCAAGAATACTTTGCGTTCTTTGTAAGAGGTTATTTCCAAAGTTAGCAAATTACCTAGAAAAGCAAGCTTTAATTAAGTTTTATGTACTGATACTTTGGAAGGGTGATATTAAAACAAATATTTCAAAGAAAAAAATGCATCTTTTTTGAGGTTCTTGAATAGTCTCATCGAATGATGGTGTTTCTTTTTAAAAATTGAGATTTCATCAAAAGAATCTTCACTTTCAGCTTGTAACTTATTAGAAATTTCAAATACATAGACTCATACAATGAACCCCTATTTATCCATCACCCAGCATCACATTTTTATCATATGGCCAATGTTTTTCATTTATAGCCCCCACTGCTTTCCTCCTCCCCCAGTTATTTTATTTACTTATTTTTTTCTTTTTCAGCTGCACCTGGGGCATATTGAAGTTTCCAGGTCAGGGATCAAATCCAAGCCACAGCTGCAACCTACACTGTAGCTATCACAACGCCAGATCCTTAATCCACCACACCACAGTGGGAACACCCCCCAATTACTTTAAAGTAAATGCTGGATATATTATTATTATTATTATTATTATTATTACTATTATTTGCTTTTTAGGGCCACACCTGCAGCATATGGAGATTCCCAGCTAGGGGTCAAATCAGAGCTATAGCCATTGGCCTAGCCACAGCAGCCTGGGATCCAAGCCGCATCTGTGACCTACACCACAGCGCCAGATCCTTAACCCACTGAAGCGAGGCTAGGGATTGAACCTGTGACGTCATGGATACTAGTCAGATTCATTTCCACTGAGCCACTATGGGAACTCCCAGGACAACATAATTATTTTACACACAGATTATTCAATAAACTCTAAAACGTAAGAAGTTTTTTTTTTTTTTTTTTTAATGGTCAAAGTGCCATTAAGGAAAAAAGTATTCATCTCATCAGATATATAGTCTGTCTTCAGAATTATCTGACTATCTCCTCAGTTCTTTTCTGGTTGAATTATTGCAGTCAAGTCCAAATAGGGTTGATCCACACATTTTTTGCATTTGTGGATTGTCTTTACCTTAGATAAATTTCTTTGAACCTATGGGAACACCCCTCCCAGTTTTTTGTTTTTTGTTTTTTCTCTTGCTGTTTACTTCTTAAAGAAACTGGGTCAAGTGTCCTCTGGAATTTCCCGCATTTGGGGTTTGGCTGGCTGCATCTACTTGGTGATGTTCACATGCTCTTCCAGCCCTGCATTTCCTGTAAACCGGTAGTTAGAGCTTGATGAGGTCAGGTCCCCTGTTTTTGTTGCTTCTTGAGCAAGAATCCTTTGTGGTAGATGGAGCATCCCTCCCACTTCATCTTGTTGGGCAGCACGTGATGTTGGGTTGTATCTGTCTCAATCTCATGGTAACAATGTGAATATGGTGAAAATGGAGTTTCTGTTTTATGATCTTTTTATCAATCAGTATTTTTGGTTAGTTCATTTGCTATTTATATTATCAGTAAATATTGTGTAAGCAAAACAAAATTTAAAAGACCCCGTCACATAGTCTTCTAAACTTTGCCTATAACATCCCTAGTTGGTTCCTTTTTTGATCTGAGCCTCTATGAGATATGATTTAGCATCTTGAGACCATAAGTCACTGCATACCCAGCACTGTAATTTTTACACATCAAAATAATGTACATTTTGTGAGAACTCTAAGGACCTGTGAAGGATAAAAAAAAAAATGAAAAGCATACTGGGATTTTTTTTTTTTTCCTCATGAAAAGGTTGGTCAGCAAGCAGTTAAAAAAAAGAGAGAGAAAAGAAAACAAAGAAGGTTGTGCTTTGAAATCCCCCAGAGATGTGATAATAATTGAGCTAATATGCATCGGCTTCTCATAAATTGCCTTGGTCGTTTGGGCCCTGAGTGCCTTAGAAATTAGCTTTCTCCTCATGCCTCTTTACTGTTGCTATAGTAGCTATAGTATCCTTGCTAAAGGTCTATTTGTTTGTGCTTAAGGAACGAGGGTAATTTCTCTCTTAATATTCACTTCCAGAACTCTCATTTTGTTTCTGTCTTCCAAGAACTCTATAAAGTACAACCATTACTCTAGCAAGACTCTTGCTGCTAATTTCATTATAACATACCAGTAAATCCGCAAAATAAGATTTGGAGCAGTGACTTCCAAACCTGAACTATACATGAGAATCCCCTGGAGCTTTTTATAAAGAATACAGTTCTCTGGCCTCCACCCCAGATCCACATCAGATTCTCAGATGCATAGGATACAGCATTTGTAAAAGATCCTAGCGTTGGAGATTCAGATTTCCCAAGTGATTTAGGTGTGGGCAGTGGCCCATGATTGAGAGTTAGCAAGACCCTGGACCAGTAGGTGGTTGCTTAAACTCCATAGTGGTTTGTTTAATAAATGGAAGAGGAGTTCCCGTCGTGGTTAACGAATCTGACTAAGAACAATGAGGTTGCGGGTTTGATCCCTGGCCTTGCTCAGTGGGTTAACAATCCAGCGTTGCTGTGAGCTGTGGTGTAAGTCCCAGACACAGCTCTGATCCTGCGTTGCTGTGGCTCTGGCGCAGGCCGGCAGCTGTAGCTCCGATTAGACCCCTAGCCTGGGAACCTCCATATGCCACAGGAGCGGCCCTGGAAAAGGCAAAAAGACAGGGGGAAAAAAAAAAACCCAGAAGAGAAAGTAGGATTGATGATAAACTCTGGGATTATATGATGTCTTCATCCATAGCCTGAGTATGTGCATCAAAAATGGGAAAAAGACCTAGCACCTTGTAAAATAGGATACAAATCCCAAATGCCTGTGATAACACCAAGAGGAATGTTTGTTGCAGACAGATGCCACATAGCAAATATAGAACAGGAAACAGACTTTGTAAACATGGAGAAGGCAGTGACTGCCTGCCATGGAGGACAGAGCCATAGGAAAGTACAAAACAGAAATCTTTGAAGCAGTGTCTGCCGAGAAGGCCAGCAGGAAACTGGGAAATGGAACCAGGAGTGTGGCATCAGCGGAACACACAGTGGTCTGCCTTTACTTCCGTGGTCTCCCCTGGAGTGCCCATGCTGTCTTCTGCTCCCCTTCCTTGCGAAGTTTCTAGAACACATGTTTGTCTTTTCGTGTCCTCTTCCTCACCCTCATTCATTCTTCTGCTGTGAAGCCACCTCGCAAGTGCTAGCAACCACCTCTTAATGGTCATCTCTTAGTATTTTATTCTGTTTCTGCCTTTACTAATGCTCTCTGGCACTTGATCTGGAAACTCTCTTTTCCGTTAACTTCCCAAACCCTGCTCCCGTGGTTATCCCTCTCCCCATCCAACCCCTCTTTCTCTGCCAACCCTCAGCGTGACTTCGGCCCTCGTCCTCTTCGCTTCCCACTTGACATGCTTCCCTGTGGACCATTCTACCCTTTGGCCAGAGTTGCCTCAGTATGTATCTCTTCACTTCTCTGAACCCCATACCTTAATCCAGTTTGCCTCCCAGATATCTTGTAGGTCCTTCTGTCTAAAGCTTGGTTCCTTATCCTGCCCACTCTCCCCACCCTCTTTAGTAAGCCCCTGTTCACCTGGGCAAGAAAGCTGGAAACCCCACTGTGGGCATTCGCCCTCTGACCACCTGCCTGTCTCTGCTTCTATCTCTGAAATGTCCCTTGGATGTGTTTCTTTTGAAAAAGTCCTATGGCGCCCCATGAGTCTGACCTTCTTCTCCCACTTTCTTGCCACAGCTTCTATAATATCAGCCGCTCTGAGCCATTGCAGAAGTGCAGGCATGTTCTGATTTTTCAAGCGAAGATAAAAGTCCATATTTTAATGTAAACTTTCCCAGTCTTTAAAATGTTTGTAACTAATTTAAAAGATTTTATAAGACCACGTGCACCTTTGTAGGCTACTAGTTTGTGATTTTTTTTTTTGTCTAAATATAAGATAAAAATATTGTAAGAAAATGATAAGTGATTTTATTTTTGTTGGGCATGGGAAAGCGCTTTATGTCAGAATGTCAAAACAAAACATGTTTGACTAAATAAAAGGGGAAAAATACTTTGGCAAAATGAAAATTACTATAAACGCTATAAACAAAGTTAAAGTATAAGATGATAATATGGGAAGAAAACATTTTCAGATAAAAGGTTAATGTACTTATTATAAAACCATGCTTATTATAAATCAATGAAAAAAACCAAACTTAAAAAAAACTCCACACCCTGAGAGAAATGAGCAAAGGACATGTAGAAATGCAAGTGCATTGTAGGCATCTGAAATAAAGCTTGTCCATATTTGCAACCAATGAAATAGAAATAAAAAAGGCATGAGCAATAAGTGTTAGCCTGTTAGGTAGGTAAAGGCTGATATTGCCGAGTGTTGTGAATATGGGGAAACGGACATGCTGTTATACTCTTGGTGGAAATGTGAATTAGGAATTTTCTCCTAGAATATTGCACCCAAGAGTTTCAGCAAGATCCTGGCAAATTCGGAAAAGAGAAAACAGATTAATCATAAGAAAAATCATGGTTCCAGGAGGATAATGAAAAGGACCTTAAAGGCAGGAATTAAAGTGAAAAATACTGATAACTGCAAACTCAGTGAAGGATAAATTCTCTGGTTTAAGAAATCTCACTGCCTAGGCTGGAAGCTACAACTCCGATTTGACCCCTAGCCTGGGAACTTCCACATGCCTTGGATGCAGCCTAAAAAACAAAACAAGCAAAAATCTCAGCAGATCCAGCAGGATAAATTTTTCAAAAGATCCTAAATACACTGTAGCAAATTCCAAAAACACCAAAGACTTAAAAGAGATGTTTAAAGCTGCCAGAAGGAAAAGACAGATCCTCTTTTTAAAAAACCAATTAGCAACAAAAATAGAATCCAAAATACTGGAATCATTTTTTTCAAAGTTCCAAGAAAAAAAAAAAAATTGGCCTAGAATTCTGTGTCCTGTGAAATTGTTTTTCAAGGTTGAAGATGAAATCAAGCCATTTCAAATACATAGGCAACTGAACAAGCTTGCTGCTCACAAAACATCATTAAAGGACTTTGGAAGTATGTTCTTCAGGAAGCAAGGCTTGATCCCAGAAACGAAGCCTGAGAGAGGGGCAGATGTGAACAAAGAAAATAATAACCATGGAGGTACAGCTAAGCAAGAAAAGTGAATAATTTACGGGATTTATAAAGTAAAGTTAAAACTAAAATCCTAGAAAGCATTGGCAGATATGCAGTAAAATTTTGATTAGTTGAAGCATTCTTAGGTCTTGACTTTTTTGGAACTGGGTAAAAAGATACACTAGCTTCAGACTTGTTAGGTTAAATGTTCATTGTAAAAATTGTAGTGTGGAGTTTCCGTTGAGGCTCAGCAGTTAATGAATCTGACTAACATCCTTGAGGGTGGAGGTTCAATCCCTGGCCTTGCTCAGTGGGTTAAGGATCCGGCTTTGCTGTGAGCTGTGGTGTAGGTCGCAGACACAGCTCAAATCCCGAGTTGTTGTGGCTGTGGCGTAGGCCGGCATCTATAGCTCTGATTAGACCCCTAGCCTGGGAATCTCCATATGCTGTGGGTGCAGCCCTAAAAAGGCAAACAAACAAACAAATAAATAAATAAATAAATATTATAGTGTGAGCACTGCAAGAATAGAAAGAGATGGTATAAATTTCAGAGCAGAAGAAGGAAAATGGAAAGAAAGGAGGAAAAACAAATAACCAACCCAAAAGATGGTAATAAAAAGACTTTAAAAAGAAAACAGAAAAGGTAAAACAAATAACAAAATAAATAATAGATGTTTACCCATATTTATTGATAAGAATGGTTGAATATTTTAAGACAAATTGGTAAAGATTTTATTCATGTGCTATTTATTAGAGATAGTCCTAAAACATAAGACTTTAGAAAAGTCAAAAGGAAAAGGGTACACCAGATACATGCCACTGAAAAGCAAGTTGGAGCAGGTATATTAATATCAAATCAAAAAACTTTAAGGCAGAGAACACATTATTAAAGTCAAAGTAGACCACTGACTATTAAGTAAAGGGTCAATTTATTGAACTATAAAAATTCTAGGAGGTTCCTGTTGTGGCTCAGTGGAAATGAATCTGTCTAGCATCCATGAGGACACAGCTTCAATCCCTGGCCTCGCTCAGTGGGTTAAGGATCTGGCATTGCCGTGAGCTGTGGTGTAGGTCGCAGACACAGCTCAGATCCTGTGTTGCTGTGGCTGTGGCATAGGCCAGCAGCTACAGTTTCAATTCGACCCCTAGCCTGGGAACCTTAATATGCCGTGAGTGTGCCCCCCCACCACCAAAAAAAATCTAAACCTATGTGATTATAATACAGTTCCTAAAGATATAGAAGATTTGACCAAAACAAACAAAAACTTGAACCAACAGACCTATTTTGAACCCTGAACTCAGTAACCAAAGAATGCCCATAATTATCAAACATACAGAGAACATTTACGAAACTTGATCACATTAGACTGTTAAGCAAGCCTCAAAAAATTTCAGAGGATATTATCATTAAGATAGATCACATCCTCTAGCTTAGAAATTAATAAGAAAGAGGTACTTTTGAGAAATTAAAAGCATATTTGTATATAATATGAGTCAGGGGGAAATCTGAATTGAAATCAGAAAATTTTAAAACCGAATGATAATTAAAAGACTACTTTCCAAAAGTCGTTAAGGCATAACTATGTAGAGCAACTTGTAGCTTGTATGAGAAAAGGAGAAAGGTTGAAAATGAACGAATTAAGTATCTAGCGTAAGAAGTTAAAGAACAAATGAATAAACTCAAGGAAAATAGATAAGAGAAATAAAATAAAGTATTGTATAATGGAAAGGATTTTTTTAATGCTCAAATTTTATTTCAAAAATAAACATGGTCAAAATCAAGGGAGAAGATGGAGAAAATTACTAGAAAGCAGAAGTGCTAGTGATGAAAAAGATGATGTAATTGAATGTCAGTTGAAATTAAAAGACTAATAAAAGACTTAAGAACAACTTCAGGCTAATAAATTTGAAAACTTAGATGAAAAGAAAAAAAATTATGAAAAAAGATAAACTGCAAAGTTGAGTTTAGAATAAAGAGAAAACCTGAATAGTCCCAGTTAAAGAATTTAGACCATGACTTTAGAAAGTACCAAGTCTGGATATTTTAACAGGAAATTCCCTCAAAATTTAAGTGGGTAATTCCAATTTTATATAGTTGAATAAGAGTTAATATTTCCAAGTCATTTTATGAGGTTTAGGCAACACTAAAACCAGCTAAGGAGGAAAATTACAAGTCAGTGTCACTCAAACATTAAAGTAGAAATCCTAAACTAAATGCTAGCAAACCAGACTTGGCAACATAGAAAAAGAATCCTGACATCACACAGAATTGGTTCATCATTAGCAGTATTTACAACACTGACACGTTAAAAGAGAACAATACATAGGATAACTGGATGCAAAAAAGGCAGCTATGGTCATTCATGATCCAAGCAGTAAGATGGGAAATACTGGAAATAAAGATCAAAAGGGTCATTTGGGAGGTAAACGTATACATAGAAAAGTCTAAGGGAAATATGCAGACTAATTGTTAGAATTAATAAGAGGATTTAATAGGTTTTTCAGGAGTTCTCGTTGTGGCTCGGCAGGTTAAGAACCTGACTAGTATCCATGAGGATGTAGGTTCAATCCCTGGGCTCTCTCAGTGGGTTAAGGCTCTGGTGTTGCCATGAGCTGTGGTGTAGGTTGCAGACACAGCTCGGATCTGGTATTGTTGTGGCTGTGGTGTAGACCAGCTACTGCAGCTCCAATTCATCCCCTAGCCTGGGAACTTCCTTATGCTGTGGGTTCGGCCCTTTTAAAAAAAAAAGGGAGTTCCTGTCATGGCTCAGTGGTTAACAAATCCAACTAGGAACCATGAGGTGCGGGTTCGATCCCTGGCCTTGCTCAGTGGGTTAAGGATCTGGTGTTGCCATGAGCTGTGGTGTAGGTTGCAGACACAGCTCGGATCTGGCATTGCTGTGGCTGTGGCGTGGGCCAGCAGCTACAGCTCCAATTGGACCTCTAGCCTGGGAACCTCCATATGCTGTGGGTGCAGCCCTAGAAAAGACAAAAAAAAAAAAATGGTTTTTCATTTGCAGGTCATCACACAGAAGTCACTTTCAATAGCAAACAGTTGCAAAATGTAATTTTTGGGAGCTAACAGGTAGAATGGCAACAATAGAAAATAGGAAGTACCTCACAATAAACTTAAAATAGTATACAAGAAATTTTAACCTTTACTGAAAGACATTTTAAAACTGCTTAAAACTAATTGGGAGATTTGCTATATTAATGTATAGGAAGTCTCACTATCAAAAAGAGGTTAGTTATCTCCAACTTGATCTGTAGATTCAAGGCCTCTCATCAAACTCCCAGCAGGTTTTCTTCATGTAGCCTGACAAGCTAATACTAAAAGCTCTGTGACAGCATGAAGAGCCAGGAATAACTCCAAATAATCCTGATGAAGGCTAGAAGCAGTCTTGGGATCAGGAGAGGGCCTTGCTCTGCTGGATACTAAAATTCATTCTAAATAAGGCTCAGGTGGAGTTCCCGTTGTGGCACAGTGGTTAACGAATCCGACTAGGAACCATGAGGTTGTGGGTTCGGTCCCTGCCCTTGCTCAGTGGGTTAAGAATCCAGCGTTGCCATGAGCTGTGGTAGGTTGCAGATGTGGCTTGGATCCCATGTTGCTATGGTTCTGGTGTAGGCTGGCAGCTATGGGTCTGATTTGACCCCTAGCCTGGGACCCTCCCTGTGCTGCGGTGTGGCCCTAAAAAAGACAAAAAAAAAATTAGATTTCCAATTTTTCTGGTAAGGCCTAAAATCTGGTACCCTGTGCCCTTATTTACAGTGGAAGCTGACGGCTGGTAGCAGCTGGCCCCTTTAAACCAGATGTGTACTTTCTCCAGTTTTCCACTGTCAAAACCCAGCCCTTTCCTATTACCTGTCTTACTTTTTTAGCATTTAAGTCTGCAACCTCAATTCAGATGGGAAGGGAAGAATTGAGTTGCACATGCATAGATGTGGCATTTCTCATTTGGCCTGGCAGTATTGTTTTTAAAATGTGGTTTAAATATTGTTCTGAGTAATAGGCAGGAGGTGGACCAGATGACTTCTAAAAGATCTTTCATGTCCTGTGATTCTATGATCCTGAACTCTTTTTCTCAATGCACATGTCCTCGAAGCTGCAGTGTGCTCCCTGCAAAAGCCTTTTTCATCTGGCATCCCTCGTCCTAGGGATAGAAAGTTTGACAGCATTGCAGAGGGACCTTGCTTAAATAGCTAGTAGTTCAAACAACTAGCTACCTCATTTAGAATGTTAAAAAAAAAAAAAAAACTGTGTTTCTTTTATGCGTAGTTATATAAATGTGAGGGAAGGGTCTTGTAGGTAACTTTGAGCTTTATAAGTTACCCAGTGTCATTATCATTCCCATCATTATTGTGAGAGACATCTTTTTGAATATCATTTCATCTGTACTTGAATATTATCTAAACATAGTTTTCATGTTTAATATTCAGGGAGCATTTTTATAAACAAAAAAGTAGGAAAGCAGTATAGGAAAGAAATCTTAAGTGATAATTTCTTTCTTTTTTTTTTTTTTTTTCTTCGGTCTTTTTAGGGCTGCACCTGCAGCATATGGAGGTTCCCAGGCTAGGGGTTGAATCAGAGCTACAGCTGCCAGCCTACGCCACAGCCACAGCAATGCCATATCTGAGCAGCATCTGTGACCTACACATCTCACGGCAATGCTAGATCCTTAAGCCACTGATCGAGGCCAGGGATCAAACCCGTAACCTCATGGTTCCTAGTCAGATTCATTTCCACTGCGCC
The DNA here is from genome assembly GCF_016906955.1 of Phacochoerus africanus. NCBI lineage: Eukaryota > Metazoa > Chordata > Mammalia > Artiodactyla > Suidae > Phacochoerus > Phacochoerus africanus. The sequence continues at coordinate 43,780,973 of NC_062546.1, read as the reverse complement.
ACGATGGGAACCCCTGATAATTTCTCAATTCATTTTATTCTAATTTTTGTCTGGTTTAAGACGCTGTCACATTCAGTGTTAACACTCTCTGATAGATTCTCTCGATAACAAAATTAATAACATGTGGCCAGCAGTATTCCATACAAAGTCAGTGAAGTTACAGGTAGAATAGAATTTTTTTTCCTAAGTAAATTTGGCCTCAAGTAATTTTTTTGTTCACAGGTTTTTCTTTTTTCTTTTTTTAAATGGATCTAACCAGCTTGCCCATTTGTTTTGGCATCAAATAGACATAGCTTTATTGTGACTCAGAGTCCAGGACTGTCCTTATTTAAAGACATGAAATGTTATCTCAAGGGAAATTTCTTGGAGTCTCTAAATATCTTGGGTAATAAGTAAAATTTTTAGCCTAGGACCAAATATTCCACTTACCCAGCCCAAATCGTTTCCCAGTTGTGGTCTTAAACTAGTGTATGTATTCTTAAACTTATGACAGGACTCTTGTTTTTTGGTTCCCACAGAACAATCTCTTTCTACAACCCCACCCACATCAGCAATGGTGAAGGTCATGCTTTGGCCTCCAAAATGTTCCAAAGGGCCCCAGAAAGGCTTTTCCAAAGGCCCAGTCTCATACTTAGTCTCCCTTTATGTTCTAAGAGATGGCATGAAACTTATGATTCTGCCTTTGACCATCTGGTAAGGACAGGTATGACTTTCAAATAGGCACAGTTTCAGAAGTCATGAGTTACAACTTTGTTTTTCCTGAATGGAATAGCTTTAAAACACACACATACATATCTTTGAAATATTCTATGTATTCCAGGCCTAGTTTAGCACCAAGACATTGTCAATACTTGATAGATACCAGCCCCTTCCTTTTTTTTGTTGTCTTTTTAGGGCCGCACCAGAGCAGCACATGGAGGTTTCCAGGCTAGGGGTTGAATCGGAACCGTAGCCGCCAGCCTGCGCCACAGTGACAGCAACGCGGGATCCGAGCCTCGTCTGCGATCTCCACCACAGCTCATGGCAAAGCCGGGTCCTTAACCCACTGAGCAAGGCCAGGGATCAAACCTGTGTCCTCAAGGATGCTGGTCGGATTTGTTTCCGCTGAGCCACTACGGGAACTCTACTTTCTTATTAAATCTCACCCAGGTCTTCAGCTGGGGAATGAGCACTGACCATGACCTCATACTGGAAACAATCACATGTCTGAACTGGTGCACAGAACAGAGCTGCTTCTAGGTCAGCACCTAGTCATCTCATTGCCACCAAGTGGCAAACAAATATAGACCAGTATGAAACCACTGTCCACCTGCTTAGGTAAGCTTACCTTTGCTGAAAATTGGAGTATCTATAAATTTAAGATTTGATTTTTTTGAAATTTGCTTTAGGACAAAATCTTCAAGTTATCTGTGTTCCAGACTTTGAATTGTAATGGTAGCTTCAGTCCGAACCTGCAGTTTCCTGCAGCAGCTAAAGAAGTGTCAAAATTAATAAATGGCTAGCATGCTAAAATAGCAGGCAGGTTGAAATCTGAATTTAGGAACTTGAGATTTTTTTTCCACCGTACAGCATGGGGGCCAAGTTACACATACATGTATACATACTTTTTCCTCCCGTTGTTGTGTTGAGATGTATCTAGACATAGTTCTCAATGCTACACAGCAGGATCTCATTGTAAATCCATTCCAAGAGCAATAGTTTGCATCCATTAACCCCAAGCTCCCGACCCCTCCCACTCCCTCCCCCTCCCATCAGGCAGCCACAAGTCTCTTCTCCAAGTCCATCATTTTCTTTTCTAAGGAGATGTTCATTTGTGCTGGATATTAGATTCCAGTTATAAGTGATATCATATGGTATTTGTCTTTGTCTTTCTGGCTCATTTCACTCAGTATGAGATTCTCTAGCTCCATCCATGTTGCTGCAAATGGCATTATGTCATTCTTTTTTATGGCTGAGTAGTATTCCATTGTGTATATATACCACATCTTCCGAATCCAATCATCTGTCGATGGACATTTGGGTTGTTTCCATGTCTTGGCTATTGTGAATAGAGCTGCAATGAACATGCGGGTGCACGTGTCTCTTTTAAGTAGAGTTTTGTCCGGATAGATGCCCAAGAGTGGGATTGCGGGGTCATATGGAAGTTCTATGTATAGATTTCTAAGGTATCTCCAAACTGTTCTCCATAGTGGCTGTACCAGTTGACATTCCCACCAACAGTGTAGGAGGGTTCCCTTTTCTCCACACCCCCGTAGCACTTATTATTTGTGGACTTATTAATGATGGCCATTCTGACTGGTGTGAGATGGTATCTCATAGTAGTTTTGATTTGCATTTCTCTAATAATCAGGGATGTTGAGCATTTTTGCATGTGCTTATTGGCCATCTGTATATCTTCCTTGGAGAATGGTCTATTCAGGTCTTTTGCCCATTTTTCCATTGGGTTTTTGACTTTTTTGGTGTTGAGTTGTATAAGTTGCTTGTATATTCTAGAGATTAAGTGCTTGTCCATTGCATCATTTGAAACTATTTTCTCCCATTCTGTAAGTTGTCTTTTTGGTTTCCTTTGCTGTGCAAAAGCTTGTCAGTTTGATTAGATCCCACTGGTTTATTTTTGCTCTTATTTCTATTGCCTTGGGAGAATGACCTGAGAAAATATTCATGAGGTTGATGTCAGAGTGTTTTGCCTATGTTCTCTTAACAGGAGTTGGATGGTGTCTTGTCTTATATTTAAGTCTTTCAGCAATTTTGAGTTTATTTTTGTACATGGTGTGAGGGTGTGTTCCAATTTCATTGCTTTGCATGCAGCTGTCCAGGTTTCCCAGCAATTCTTGCCGGATAGACTTTCTTCTTCCCATTTTATGTTCTTGCCTCCTTTGTCAAAGATTAATTGACCATAGGTGTCTGGGTTTATTTCTGGGTTCTCTATTCTGTTCCATTGGTCTGTCTTACCTGTTTTGGTACCAGTACCACACTGTTTTGATGACTGTGGCTTTGTAATATTGTTTGAAGTCTGGGAGAGTTATGCCCCCTGCTTGGTTTTTGTTTCTCAGAATTGCTTTGGCAATTCTGGGTCTTTTGTGGTTCCATATAAATTTTTGGATTGTTTGTTCTAGTTCTGTGAAAAATGTCATGGGTGATTTGATAGGGATTGCATTGAATCTGTAGATTGCTTCTGATGGTATGGCCATTTTTATGATACTAATTTTTCCAATCCAGGAGCATGGAATATCTTTCCATTTCTTTATGTCTTCTTTAATGTCCTTGATTAATGTTTTAGAGTTCTCAGCAAATAAGTCCTTTATCTCCTTGGTCAGGTATATTCCCAGGTATTTGATTTTTTGGGGTGCAATTTTAAAAGGATTTGTATTTCTGTATTACTTTTCTAATATTTCATTGTTAGTACACAGAAATGCAACTGATTTCTGAATGTTAATCTTATATCCTGCTACTTTGCTGAATTTGTTGGGATTTTTTTTTAAGTTCAGGTCCTAAACAAGGGTCATTGAGGACAATGAGCCTGATCTTTTTGAAAGATCAGAGTATGAAAAAAGAGAGAGATTGTTCTAGATTATAGGAGGTATAAGAGACATTACCAGAGGCAATGCATGACCTTTGGTGGGATCCTGGTTCAGGAGGAAAATTGGTGATAGATATTTGGGGGGAAGTTTGAGAATTTGAATGTGGACTGACTCTTTGAGCAAGAATGTCATTGTTGGGAAGCCTGCACTCCCACATTTGTGAGTAAAGTGTCATGATGTCTATTTTGAAATAGTTTAGCAAGTGTGTCTATGACATGTGGCACAATATTATTGAGTCTAGATGGTGGGCTCTTGGGTGTTGGTGGCGTTATTTTTCCATGCTTTGGGATGTTTGAAATTTTTCCTGCTTGTGAGTGATGATGGTAAGGAAGAAGTCATCTCATGGAGAGAAACACTGTGGGACCTAGTAGGTTTTCCTTTGGCTGCCCTGCACTTTAGGAAAAGGCTGTGTTGGAGGAGAGCCACAGGGGTGGGTGGAGTCCAGTGTGAACGGTGCTTACCTGCCAGGCTGTCCAGGGGCTCAGCAGGCTGGCCAGAGGCAGTTTCCCAGGCTCTCTGTGATGGGCTCATAATTGCCAGGGGAGAGGGCTTTCCTCCATTTCTCACCGGACCACAACACCCCCCTCCCAGGGCAGTCTTGGGGAAGCTCAAGACCCCTTGGCCATGAATCCCCTGGAAAACAAGCAAAACTGGATAGTTTTACAGGAAAAACTCTATGTAGGATATTTGCTCTTAGCGTCTTGGGACGGTGAAATATAACAACCCAAATAAACGACCACTCCCTTCAAAAGTATTACTCATCAGAGCACAGTGTTGCTTAAAACTAATCTTGCCTTGCTCAGCCAGGATGGAATTTGTTCAATTCATACTTGACTTTTTTTTCTTTTTTGGTTTGTTTTGCCCTTTCTATTCATGAAGTCGCTGAATTTCCAATAAAAGCATTTGGAGCAGTTTGTTTTAGACAGACCATGAGATGAAATAGCAGAACTCTGTCCTTAAACTATGGACTACCTTTTCTTTTCTCTCACAATTATTACCCCCGCCTCCTTTTTATTCTTGGATGCTTAGTGTTCTTTGGTAAAAACCAGGTGAAAACCTTCTGAAAACCACATTCAAAAGGAAGTGAACATGGTGGCAAGTCATCATCTGGGGCTTCCCTAGGGGCTGGGAGGCTGCCTGTAGAAAGGTAGTGAAAGAGTAGCAGCTCTTTAAAAAGTATGGAACTCAGAGGTATGGGGATGGGGAGATCTCAAGGCTGCTTGGAGGCCCAGGGAGAAGATGGCCTTTTGCTGGTACTGGATGCCTTGTGACATTAAACAGTGCAGAAAGATAAATTACTTCTAGAAGTTGACATACGTGAAGACTCCTGATGGAAAGATGGCTGCACTACAAAGGGGTCCTTCCTCACCCCAGTCTCTTGCTAAAGACAGTTTTTTCAGGTTAGGGAAGACCACAATAGCTAACAAGAAGACAGGAGTTAACATTGTGGCTCAGTGGCTTAAGAACCCAACACAGAGTCCATGAGGACGAAGGTTCATCCTTAAGGATCTGGTGTTGCTGCAAGCAGCAAGGTAGGTCGCAGATGGGGATTAGATCCTACATTGCTCTGGCTGTGGTGTAAGCCAGCAGCTGCAGCTCCGATTCGGCCCCTAGGCTGGAAACTTCCATATGCTGCAGGTGAGCCCTAACCCTAAAAAAAAAGTGACTTACAAGTACCTCTGGATCTTGGAATACCCTTGCCACATAGTTTTCAAATGAAAAGATTTATCGATTTATGATTTCCATTTTGCTTCTCCTCCCCCGCCCCCAAGCCCTGACTCTAGTTCCAGGCATTTAGCACATCAGTGTTGCAAGCTGGGAGCTGGTGCTCAAGAAGACGAAGCAGAGGGCCTCCTGAATTCTTTGCTGTGCTGCAGTTTAGCTTTTGAGAATAGTGGAGCTTTGCTTTACCCCAGATAAGTACAAAATCTCAGTGGCCCACCCAGTTCTGTGAAGGTGATTTCATTCAAAAGCAAACATCGTCTTTATCGCTGCCTGTTACCTCTGGGCACATGAAACACAGCTCCTTAAGCATTTCAGTTCAGTATATGTCTGCAGAAGAAGTTTCTTAGTTTATACATCAAAATCAGCTTGCCATAGGAACTGATACAAATACTTTCTGTGTTTTCTCTCTCTTCAAGTTTCTCTTTAAACAGTAAGGTTTCCTATGGCCAGTAGAATTTGCACTAAGCAAGCACAGATCTCTTTTACATGGTAAACCTGCCATTTCTCTTGTAGGTGCCATTAGGCAGGGTTTTCCTCTGAAACCACAAGACACCAGCTTAAGAATGATTCCCTCAAACAGTCCTATCTTGGGAGTTGGGGGCAGAGCAGGAAAGGTTTCCATAAACTCAGTTCTCCCAGCAATGTCAGTTGTAAATCATTCAGAATCTGACTTACACTACTTTCTTTTCTAGAGCGGAAGGTGTCATATTGAGACAGCTGACCAGGCAGGATTAGTGGTCACTCAAGTGGTATCTCCAGATACCAGGCTTCCTGAACTTGAGCTAGAGTTTTCTTGGTCAATTTCAAATGGAGCCCCTTCCTACCATTAATGATTTATTGCTAGAGATTTTGTACAGAGAAAGGAGTTTTGAAAATTTGAGCATGCATCTGAATCTTGATCACCTAGTGCTACAAGCGTTCAGTATGAGCCACCAGCAAAGGCAGAAATGACTTAGATATTGCATTTTTGTCGTTGTTCAGTTCTTTGGAAGACTCACATTTATTATAAATCTTTCCTCTGGAAATCCCTTTTCTTTGTGTTTCTAAGTCCACTCTGATCATCCCCCGCCCCCAGCAGTAGGACAGATAAACAGATGTGGATGTCACTTCCACTCTCTCGGTGACCTAAGGGCTGAAGTATTTATTTTAAAGCACTCAGAATTATGCCAGCGTGTGCATATTTCATTTGACATTTTAAGCAGAAGAAAGCCACATGACCAAAATGCAGTCCATTTCAAGTGTGTTAGTAAAAAACATATTTCATCTCAGTAAAGCTGGAGATATCTCATCATAGATGTCACTGTTATTTCGAAATCCCCGTGACTAAAGCAATTGTGCTGTCAGAAGCATAGCTTGTGTAGACAGTACATTGAGTCTGTGGTCACTGATGTTCTGGATCTTTCTATAAGAGTGACAGAAGGATACTTGAGCATAAAACTGGAAACTTCTTTCGCTGTATTCTTATATATACAAGTTATTTCAAAACAATCATAGTCATGGTTTTTCAAGAGTCCAGTGAGCCTAGAGACTGCCTCTTTCAACTCCTGGCCCTTCCAATTTCATGGATAAAATACTGTCTCTGAGGGTTAGCAATTGCCTGAGGTTATTTTAGAACCTGGAGATCCTCACCCCTCTTTGGCAGGTCTTTCACTTCTGATTCTTTCTTTTTTCTTTTTCTTTTTTTTTTCTTTTCTTTCTTTTTTTTTTTTTTTAGGGCTATACATGCAGCATAGATGAGTTCCCAGGCTATCAGAGCTGCAGCTTCTGGCCTACACCAAGCCACAGCAACACCAGATTGGAGCCTCATCTACGACCTATGCCGCAACTTGCGGCAATGCCAGATCCTCAACCCACTGAGCGAGGCCAGGGACCAAACCCGCATCCTCACAGATACTGTGTCAGGTTCATTATTGCTGAACCACAACAGGAACTCCCTCACTTCTGATTCTTCCACCAAGTACTCTCCTGTGTTACCTGGGATGTTTTTTACTTGATCTTTTCAAGAGAGGCATCAACAGAGTAGTTTATCCCTGGAGCAGGGCTAGAAGGGTACTCTGCTGGCACTTCCTGTGAGCCACCTGAAATGACGTTGCCACCTGTAAGGTGAACAGAAACATCTCCATCATCACAGATGGGATGCACTCCTCTGGACCAGGCGTCTTTCACTTAACATCATGTTTGGGAGGTTTAGTTCCAATATGGCCCGTGCTTATAGCACGTTCATTTTTTTTCAATGAATTTATTACATTTGTAGTTGTACAATGATCATCAAAATCCCAATTTTATAGGATTTCCATCCCACAGCCCCAGTGCATCCCCCAACCCCCCAAACTGTCTCCTTTGGAAACCGTAAGTTTTTCAAAGTCTGTGAGTCAGTATCTGTTCTGCAAAGAAGTTCATTGTGTCCTTTTTTCAGATGCCACATGTCAGGGATAGCATTTGATGTTGATGTCTCATTGTCTGACTTCACTTAGCATGATAATTTCTAGGTCCATCCATGTTGCTAAAAGTGCGCGTTCATTTTTAGAGGCAGTGCAGCATTGTGCTGTGTGGCTCTTACCTCCCCGCTTTCCTTCAATTAAAAAATTCTACTTTGGGAGGTCCCCTTGTGTCTCAGCGGTTAACGAACCCAACTAGGATCCATGAGGATTCGGGTTCTATCCCTGGCCTCACTCAGTGGATTAAGGATCCAGGGTTGCCATGAGCTGTGGTGTAGTTCGAAGATATGCCTTGGATCCCGTGTTGCTGTGGCTGTGGTGTAGGCCGGTGGTTGCAATTCCAATGTGATCCCTAGCCTGGGAACCTCCAAATGCCACACGTGCAGCCTTAAAAAGCAAAAAAAAAAAAAGAAAAAGAAAAGAAAAAAAAGAAATCTACTTTTCGATGGATATTTGCATTGGTTCCAGTTTGGGGCTCTTGGAAAAAGTGCTGTCACTCACTGGGTGTTATGCTGAAGTTCAGCTTTAGATACTCAAGTGGATTTTGAAAGAAGCTCTACCATTTTGTACTTCCACCAGGAGTACGTGAGAGTTCCAGTCCACCCACATTCTTGCCAACACTTGGTGCCCTTGGCCTTTTTCAATTTGGCCATTCTCGTGGATTAGAGAGTTTTCTTTCTGCCTCTTTTTGGGGGGTTGGGGAGTGTGCTCATTTCCTATTTCTTTTCATTTCATCTTATATAAAGGTTTTGCTGGCCTTGAATTGAAATAACTTGTTTATAGGTGAAATACACCCATCTCCAAGTAGGTATTAAACTCTTCTTTCTGTGGGAGTTCCCGCTGTGACGCAGCAGATTAAAGATCTGGCTTGTCCCTGTGGGGACACCAGTTTGATCCCTGGCTTAGTGGGTTAAGGATCTGGCGTTGCTGCAAATGGCTCAGATTTGATCCCTGTCTTGGGAACTTCCATATGCTGTGGGTGCAGCCGAAAAAGAAAAAAAAAACAAAACAAAAACAAAAAAGCTCTTCTTTTTGTGAGCTGATAAATAATGAGCATCAATCAGATGGTGGCTGAGATCGGTGCAGCAGCCCAGCCTGAAGAAATCATCCGTGCTCTACGGCCTGATTGTTAAGCCCATTTAGTCAGACCTCCTCGTTGATCCCATTTTACAGATAAAGTAATTGAGCCACGTCAGGGACTGGAGGCCATCGCAGGTGCTCTGGCCCCGCCTCTGGGAAGAGCTAAGCGTGCACTGGCTCTCGTACTCTTTCATTCGCTGGATAATTATTGAGTGCTTACTGGGTTGGGCCCAGTGAGAGTCAGTCACCAACAAGCTTATAATCTAATGCTGTCTGCTTTTACTTTATAGGTTATGGCTTTCAAATCACAGCCTATTTTCTCAAGAGAGGGATTCGCCTCTGGTGCCTCAGGGGCTCACAGCGTTCAGGTGAGAAGCCGATTTCTTGGGTCATTGGTCATTCTGCACCATGAGCTTGTCCTAAGAGAAGGAGTCATAGCCTTCATGACATTGAACCACTAACAGTGTCTGCAAGCATTTGTGATTTTTTTTTTCTTCAACTTGCCCTGTTTATTGCCTGCCCAAGCGCAGTAAAGTGGACCACACTCCCACTTTCCTTTCCTGCTGCACCTCAGCACCTTCGTGGAGCTCCGGAGTGACTGGACAGGCAGTTAACTGTGAATCACTTTACCGTTGTCTCTGCACATGGAGGCCCGAGGGTATAGAGCAAGTGTGTGCACGAGAAAGCACTTTCCTGGCCCAGAGCCTTTCCTAGGTGTGTGAGGAGGCCAGCTGCGCCCTCATTTCCTCGAGTTAAGATGTCCATGGAGGAAATGATGTCAGACATGTCCAGCCAACAACAGCAGATGCTCATGACTGTTCCCCAAGTCGATGTGAGCAGTGGAAAGAAAATCTAGATCAGCTTCCTTGGATGATTTTAGTGGATAAGATATGAAGCAAGGACTTTAAAAATAACTGTACAGAGGTTTGTTTCTTGGAATCGTCACACTTACCTGCACTTTCTTAACATTAAGTGTCACTTGACTATATTACTCTCTCACTGGGGCCTTCCACTCTGTTCAGGTCTCTTAGGAAAATGAGCCAGTTAAATTTATTAAAATACAGCCTAGCTACGCTTCATGGTAAGGACTGCCATTGCCTAGGTCTTTCTTTAGACATTGAAATAATCCCGATCTAACTCCAGACATCGCTCCTGAGATAGGTGGGGGCTGTGTGGATCAACAGAGAGATGGATGGACAGATGGGACAAGGAGACACACAGATAGCATTTACCACTGAATGGTGAGAAGTCCGGCCCATCCCCACCCACCAGCCAGTGGTCATTCACCTTCTTCACCCACCAGCCAGTAGTTTCACTTTAAGAAGTTGTCATAATAGGGAGTTCTGACGTGGCTCAGTGGTTAATGAATCTAACTAGGAACCATAGGGTTGTGGGTTCAATCCCTGGCCTCTCTCAGTGGGTTGAGGATCTGGTGTTGCCGTGAGCTATGGTGTAGGTTGTGGATGTGGCTTGGATCTGGCATTGCTGTGGCTCTGGCATAGGCCAGCGGCTATGGCTCCAATTGGACCCCTAGCCTGGGAAGCACCATATGCCATGGGTGCAGCCCTAAAAAGACAAAAAAAAAAGTAAAAAGAAAAAAAAGAAGTTGTTATAATAGATTACTATAGCTGTGGTGTATCGTTGTATCATCTCTACTATTGCATATTTAACCATTTCTCAAGTTTGACCATTAATTCCTAATCAATGGCACTGCTATTTTCATACCCTGGTTCAGATTGGGTGTTTGCCCAAGACCTGCCCAAGACCAGTTGACCAAGTAGAGGATAAACTAGTAAGAACGAGTTTATGGATGAGTCATGTTTTCAGATTGTCTCCCTCTTCCTGTGTACGTTTGAACACCTGTTAATAAATGCTGATCCTATTTCCTAAATGTGAGTTCTGAGCAGAAGACAGCAAACTGACATAGAGGGAAAGCGGTAGAGACCTAGCCTGGGGGTTTCATGCAAAATAATGGTCCGTGGGTCAGGTGGATTGCAGCCTCCCGAATCATCCCCAGAGCTTTGTGCTTGCCCCACCCACCTGATGGCAAACTCTGAAAGGAGAGGAGGGAAAAAGAGACACGTGTGTTATCCATACATGCTTATTATGGTAACTCAAAAATCTGGGACCAACCATTGCTGTGTTGGTACTCTTTTGTATGTGATTTAGTTAACGTGATTTCCTTCATTTTTGTACAGAACTCCGTGTATTTCCCGACAGATTTGTGGTCTGTGTAAGTCAGCTTGCCTTCAGTCGTGACCTTTTGGCAAGTCAGCAGGAAGAGTTGGTATGTATGAATATATTCTGTGAGCAAAAGGTCTTCTTGAATGATAAGTTATTGTAAAAAATAGAAAAGGGAATTGTCTTCTGTTCTTGTTCAGCTGTTGAGCACCAGTGCATGTTTTTAGAGACCAGAAATGCCCTACTTATTTTGCATGATGATATTGATTAACTGATATGTCTCTTTTTTTCCCGAAGACCTCTTGAAAATTTAGTGTGATCAGTAGTCTCTCTTCTGTATCAATATAAAATGAGAAAACACATATCAGAAAAACTGTGAAAGTGCTTATGATAGTATTTCAATGATATGTAAAGCAAAATCAATGAAGCAAAATCCACGTTTCCACTGGAAACTCTCATTGGGGTCAGTGGCTTTTGAATTTTGTTCCATGGTGAATCACTGACATTTTCATGAGAACCAGTACTTTTCCCCAGTGTGTTATTTCTTAGCTGATAGGGTTTGTTCTGTCTGTCTTTTCTCGTGCTAAGTCTTGAGCTCTGTCAGGTCCTATTTCTGTTTCGTTGGAGTTCTCTATTCAGACAAATAGATACTGAAAATGCACATATAATGTTCTAGCTTACAGCTTTGTCTTTTAACATATACATTTGACTGTGTGTGTGTGTGTGTGTGTGTGTGTGTGAGTATTGCTGCAGTCACAGCCCAATCTATCTGAACTGACCTGTCTACCAATTTTTTGTTTCCACATTTTTGAGCACATGACTTGAAACTTTAACAAAGAGGGGAAAAGAAATCCAGCAGACATTAAACCTGGACATGAAGTATGACATGATTATTATGCTTCTAAAATAATTTATGAGGATATTAGATTATCCCTTCTGTTTATTATTTTTTAATCCATATGAAATTTGAAATTTGGCCCAAATGGTCTAAAACCAGCTTCTTATCTCATCTTAAATAAATACATAAGAAAAGTGTAGGGTGAACAGAGACACAGGACGAGTAAAGAGCAGAGAATTCACATGTACCTTTAGATACCTTCCTCTGCATCAGACAAGCCCTTCAGAAAAGCCAGTGAGAACCTTATTTCTTCATCTGTCAATTAAGTTCTCATTATACACATTAAATGAAATAGATGAAGCCAATCTGGTGAAAAGTTTTAAAAGTTTACTTTTGAAGTATTTCTAGCGTGTTGAGTTATCTTAGCAAATCAATAAATCCAAAAGCAGTAATGCCATTGGCAAACAACTATAAGATAGCTTAACTGATTCTCAGACCAATGAAGAAATTGATTTGTGGTTTGAGAAAACAACAATGAATTGTACCAGAAAGTATTATTGTTTTCAGATGCAAGGCAGAAGAAATTAGATCTTGTGTGAGATGCAATATTAACACTTAATATTTTAAATTATTAAGGCCGACTCAAAACATTTCAATGCAAATGAAATTTTATCCTCCTTTGGGATGCCGGTATTTATACAGATGTAGGTTTTCTATAGCTGCTGTCATATAAATCCTATAATTTGGAAGATTTCCTAAACGTGAAAAATTTTCATTCTGAAAAGTTGACTGGCCTTTTGCATAAGCCAGTTCAGTTTTCTTATCTTCAAAATGTTCTGATATCCAATGATAACACTGTCGGAGTTCACCAAGTTAGCTTGTGAGAAGAATGCCATTTACCTCACGGGCATCTTTCACCTTTTGCATGTTCCCTCTTTAAGTGTGGTTAGTCTCTGGAGCTGCCCTCTTCCACCTCTGACCATCCTTCACGGACAGGCTTTCCCGCCCACAGGTACACCTGTCACCTACCGCCCAGCCCTGACGCAGGCTTCCGCCCCTTCTGCGTGCCCTGCCCCCCTGTGCCTGGCCCACCTGTGCCCCGCCCCTCCACACAGGCCTCATGCTGGTTCTCCCAGAAACAATAGCACATCCACGTCAAGCAAAGGGCCACCTCTCCCACCAACAGCCCATCCAGCCAAGGCCATCATCCTTCCACCACAAGTGCCTCACTTATATTTGACCTCTGCAGAGCCCTCCAGTCTTAGCCTTTTAAGGATCAATAAACAGCCCTTGCATCCCAGAATTGCCTTCTGCTGGACAGAAGGCATTCTTACTTCCAGTATACACTTTAGATGCCCAGAGCCAGAGATATCTGGCTCTCCTCTTGAACTTCCTTATATTCCTGAATACTTCATTTTCTTTCATCAGTTTACACTGATAGTCGCCAAAGGGCCGAATCCATCCCATTTTCTCATGGTGGTTATGCTCCAGGAACGTCTGGCTGGGCAGGGCCTGGGAAATGGGCTTCCTGAGTGGCTGTATTGGAGATACTTCTTTGACATAAACTTCAATTATTTTTTTTTTCCTATAACTGTTTACTTAACTCTGTCTCCCAGCCACGGAAGTGATGGGGGCGCGGGGAGGGGTGGGGGTGGGTGGGGGTGAGTCAGTACCTAGGCAACTGCCTTAGGCGCATTACTCGTGCTGTAGCCTTGAGTAGCAGATTCTCTTTTCCTCCCCCCCCCCCCGTTACTTTTTCTTTTCTTCTCTTTTCTTTTTGGATCTTCAGTGTCTAAGTGACAATTGGCTAGGAAATCTGGGAGTGCCTATTCAGAGCCACTCTGCCTGGGCTTCTTTCAGCCTGGACACAAGGAAGCCAGCTGCTCTCGGCTCCCTGGTTCCTAAAGGTGGCCGCACAAAAGAACCGCTGTTCCAAATCGGACGGCACAAAGGAAGTAATCCCCCTCCTCTGGGGGCAGAGCAAGTGCAGCCACGCAGCCCCCCCAACTTCCCCAGCACCAGGGAGGTCCATCACCCCCCTTGCATGGAGGGGCTCCGAACAGGGAGATGCCCAGTGTTGCAATAGCCCTGCACCAAGTGCCCACGTGCCAGGGATGTGGGAATCATGATGTGTACTTTGGGAGGAAAGGGCATTATTACAAGATGAGTCACTGTATTTTTCTTACTATAGTTTCTCATAAGAAATCTGAAAGCCTGTGTCGCCTCAGTGTTTGACCTCTTGCTAGAAAAGGAGCTGGGAAGGGTTTTTGTGAGTTTTTACCTTCAGTCTCATAGTTTCGCTTCCCCTCACCCTCTTTTCCTTAGCTGAGCAGAAAGTAAATTTGTATTGCACTCAGTATTTCCCATTCAGGCAATGTTTTCCTTTATGTTTACAAACCCAAGTCCCTGTGTAAAGACTGCTTTCTCCCTCAGATGTCAAGCTGGGGGTGGGTGAGGGGGATGGGGAGGCTTTGGAAACTTCAAAATTACATATTATTTTTACTGTTCCTTTCCTAAAGGAAATAACCAGTGTTAACTCAGGTCATAACTTTACTTTCCAGAGTAATAACTTTATTGTATAAGTAACCACAAAGGTCTCCATCTATCTGATATTTTTGGGAGTCAGCACAAAGCTGCTGTCTCCTAGAACATTGGTTACAGCCACTCCTAGTCCCTAGAGACCCTACCCATCTGTTCTTGCCATCACATTTTAAAATAATTTGCTGAGTGTTGGCTCTGTGCCAGGGGCTCTGGTAGGCATTGGGAAAACAAAGAAAAAGAAGAACGCATTCTTGCCCTCAAGGAGCTTACAGTCTGGCAGATCAAGGGTACTAGAAGTTACCCTGGTGACCTAAAAGTTGTAATTGAAATAGAACTTCCAGAGTTCCCATCGTGGCGCAGCGAAAACAAATCCGACCAGGAACCATGAGGTTGCGGGTTTGATCCCTGGCCTCGCGCAATGGGCTAAGAATCCGGCATTGCCATGAGCTGTGGTGTAGGTTGCAGACACGGCTTGGATCTGGCGTTGCTGTGGCTCTGGCGTAGGCCGGTGGCTACAGCTCCAATTAGACCCCCAGCCTGGGAATCTCCATATGCCGCAGGTATGGCCCTAAAAAAGACAAAAGACCAAAAAAAAAAACGAAATAGAACTTCCTTTTTTCTTAAAGATGTGTCCATTCTGTACCTAAATGATTCAGTTGGCTTCTCTCTACAATTCAGAAGGAAAATATAAAATTCTTTTTTTTTTTTTTTTTTTAATGGCCGTACCAGTGGCATATGGAAGTTCCTGGGCCAGGAAATGAATCCCAGCTGCAGCTGCAACATGGGATGCCAGATCCTTTTAACCCACAGCTTCAGGCCAGGGATCGAAGCCACACTTACACAGCAACCTGAGCCACTGCAGTCAGATTCTTAACGCACTTCGCCACAGCAGAAACTCCAGAAAGTCCAAAATTCTGAGTTCCTTTCTTACTTTTAAACCTAAGCTTTAAAAGTCTGTGATTTTTTTGGAAATTAGAAAACGGCGTTTAGTCCTGTATAAAAATGGAAATATATATTATGACATTTGGACTTTTCTGCCTCACCTTGATTTTGAGTCATGGCTAAGCTGTGAGAACAGCTGTCAAGATCCTGCAGACAGGAGTTTCTATTGTGGTGCAGTGGAAACAAATCTGACTAGTAAACATGAGGTTGCTGGTTCGATCCCTGGCCTTGCTCAGTGGGTTAAGGATCTGGTGTGGCTGTGGTGTAGGCCAGCAGATGTAGCTTGGATTTGACCCCTAGTCTGGGAACCTCCATATGCCACAGGTGTGGCCCAAAAAAGAAAAGAGGATCCTGCAGATGTACCCTGGCCACATAGTGCTGGGCCCTGGCTGCAGCATCCTCTCAGCAGAAGGATTGCTGGCCAGCCCAACGAGAGACAATATTTAAGTGCTAAATCGAACACTTCTCTGAAGTCAAACTACTGTTTAATGTTAAAGAATCCTCCTCCTAGTTTAAGAGTATAAAACTGAAATGAAAATGAGTCCAAAGAAGCAATAAACTTCCCTGGTGGTGGGTTATTTTTAGCTTGACTGTCATATTTCTCAGCTGTGCGTAACTGAACCTCTGCGGGCCTGAGCCCTTCTCTCAGTCAAGGGGGAAGGTATCAAGTTATCTCAAAATTCCTTTCTCACACTGAATTTCTATCAGAAAGCAGATGGACATGTAGCTAAATGAAAACTATAAAATAATTTTGCCCCAAAGAGCACTTTACTTGTAGCTTTAAAAATTGTGATTGGCGGAGTTCCCGTCGTGGAGCAGTGGTTAACGAATCCGGCTAGGAACCATGAGGTTGCGGGTTCGGTCCCTGCCCTTGCTCAGTGGGTTAATGATCCGGCGTTGCCGTGAGCTGTGGTGTAGGTTGCAGACGCGGCTCGGATCCCACGTTGCTGTGGCTCTGGCGTAGGCCGGTGGCTACAGCTCCGATTCAACCCCTAGCCTGGGAACCTCCATATGCTGCGGGAGCGGCCTAAGAAATAGCAACAACAACAACAACAACAACAAAAAAGACAAAAAGACAAAAAAAAATTGTGATTGGCAAAAAAAAAAATTGGAGGTAGAGTTAGAGTTTAATCTTAGGAAAGATAAATAGAAATTATAAGGAAACATATTAGTCCTTAAGTTTTCAGAATAGAAATAAACAATTTAACTGTATACTAACTTTTGTACCCTGACGACAGAATTATTTAGCCTTTGTGAAGAAGCTTCTGCATAAGTTTAAGACTAATTTTTCAAGAAAAGAATTATTTTGGTTCCCCCAAATTTAATATATACTAAATATTAAAGTGGAAGACTTTTCTGGGTTTTTCATACTGTATCGTAGACTTTCAGAAATCATTCTCCGGAGTTTGCTTTGTGGCTCAGCAGAAACAAATCTGACTAGTATCTGTGAGGATGCAGGTTCGATCCCTGGCCTCGCTCAGTGGGTTAAGGATCCAGCATTTCTGTGAGCTGTGGTGTAGGTCACAGACACAGCTTGGATCCAGCATTGCTGTGGCTGGGTGTAGGCTGGTGGCTACAGCTCCAATTTGACCCTAGCCTGGGAATTTCCATATGCCAAGGGTGCAGCCCTGAAAAAAAAAGGGGGGGGGGGAATCCATTCTTCTTATCTTATTGTATTTCCTAAACAATGTTAGTGGTAAATTACGGAAGATTCCTGTAGCACTAGGAGAGTTTCCTTGAGTGGGAAGAAGTTGTTTCCATATTTCACATTTCCCACGGTGTTCCAAACTTGGTTTTTTACTTAATAACTGCTTACCAAAATCGTACATGTTCATGTAAAAAAAAATCTTAGAATCCAAATATATACAAAGAAAGCAAAAATTATCCACAACTCTCAATTCAAAGATAGCCCCTGCTAATGATCTAGTCTGTACTCCTCTATACTTCATATTTGATAACTGAGGTCAGTCTGTGTTTATTTTAACTAGGACCCATTCATTTGTGAATTGTGTGTTTATGTCCATTTTTCTATTGGTATTTTTGTATTTCACAAACTCCTTACTATATAAAAACCTCTTACCTAGTAAGGAAAGTAACTTTTCGTGAGTTTATCATTGACTTTTCAATTACATGACATTGCTGTGTGGTACACGTCCTGTCTTCAGCAGGTCCTATGGAGAAGCTGGATGGAACGGGGGCTAGAGCAACATCCATCACCCACCTGCCCCACCCTGGCGTGGACTGGGGAGGGGAGCTTCCTAATGAACATGCTGGGGGGGAGGGCAGGGGCATGGAAATGAAATGTTCTTGGTGGGTCCAGTCTGTCCAGGATAGTGTTTCTAGATTATGACAGAGAACACTTTTTTCTCAGGGAAATCATTTTCTTTTAAGATCAGCTATTCTTTTCTTTTTTTTTTCCATTTCTGGCTTTTTTTTTTTTTTTTTTGAGTTTTATTGGCATGTAGTTGACTTAACAATGTTGTGTTAGTTTCAGGTGTACAGCAGAGTGAATCAGTTATGCATACACACATATCCATTCTTTCTCAGATTCTTTTCCCATATAAGGATCAACTCTTCTTTGCTTCTGTATTATAGTAGGCTGAGCTTTTGTTCTCCTTTCCTGATAATAAAATTCTCCCAGATGATTTGCCCTCAGTATTTGTGAATGAGATGACTCATCTCTCCTCCCCCACCCCGCCCCCATTTCCTGCCTATCCAAGGAACCTACCCTTTGCTGAGGAAGAACAGGTAGGATTAGAGAAGATAATTTTTTTTTTTTTTTTTTTTAGCAGTGCTCTCGACATGTGGAAATTCCCAGGTTAGGGATCAAACCTACCCCACAGCTATAATCAGAGCCACAGCAGTGACAACACTGAAAGTTAAACCCGTTGAGCCACAAGGGAACTCCCAGAACAAGTAGGATAGATAAGATAGACCATATCTATTTAGAGCAATTAGATATAGGATACGTTAGAAGAGGATGTACCCGGGCCCTCTAATCCTTTGTGCCTTTCCCCCACAATGTCCCTTTCCTTATGAGAGACCTGTAATCTCCCTTTGATGATGACTTTGGTGATAGATTGAATTAGGAAAAACACAGTGGGGAATGGAACAAGTGAAGAAGAGATCGAACATGAAATTAAAAGACCTGGAATTCCCATCGTGGCTCAGTGGTTAACTAACCCGACTGGTATCCATGAGGACATGGGTTCGACCCCTGGCCTCACTTAGTGGATTAAGGATCCGGCATTGCCGTGAGCTGTGGTGTAGGTGGCAGACACGGCTCAGATCTACTGTGGCTGCGGCGTAGGCTGTGGCGTAGGCTAATAGCTATAGCTCTGATTTGACCCCTAGCCTGGGAACCTACATATGACATAGGTGCGGCCCCAAAAAGACAAAAAAAAAAGAAATGAGAAGACCTAACTGTGGCCATCGCCTCTCCCCTCACTCCCTTGATGACCTTAGACAAGTCATTTGGCTTCTCGGAACATCAGTCCCCAGACCTGTTAAGCAGAAGTAAATGTGATGCTTGCCGTGTAAGCCTTCCTAAGGATCAAGTGAGAGGATGAATATAAAAATGACTTGTAAATTGTAAAGCACTGATGCAATATTAATTATCATCATTATCACTCCTATTCTTCTCTGAAGAGGAGTCGGTTTAAGTGTCATTAACACCAGGTTAGCAGCTTGCTAAACATCTTACTACCCAGCTCCCTCCCGCTAGAAATGAGAAAGATGTGGAGTTCCTGCTGTGGCTCAATGGGTTAAGAATCCAGCTAGTATCCATGAGGATGTGGGTTTGATCCCTGGCCTCGCTCAGGGAGTTAAGGATCCGGTGTTGCTGTGAGCTGTGGTGTAGGTCGAAGTTCAGATCTGGCATGGCAGTGGCTGTGACATAGGCTGGCAGCTGCCGCTCTGATTTGACCCCTAGCCAGGGAACTTCCATGTGCCACAGGTGTGGCTATAAAGAGAAAAAAAAGAAAGAAGAAAGATAGCTCCCATGTTATTTTCTCCTGAAGCTCAATACTCTCATTTTTTATCTCCATTTGCCAACCAGCTTCACTTTGCAACTGTAAAAACTGAGGTGCCACAAAGTGACAAACACCCATTTAGCCAGAAAGTCAGTGATGGAAAAAGGGATAGCATAAACTTCTGACCTCCAGTGGGAGCTCAGTTAACTAGCACCCAGAGGAGGAGGAAGAGCAGAGACCACCCAGTTAAAACTCCTGTTATTTCCAATAGCTGCCAATAGACTCACAGTGAGATACTGCTTTGGAGAGCAGACCCAGTCACTTCTCTAAGGTACATAGAGGTTGGGAACCAGCAGATTTCTCAGGCCGAGTTCCTAAAAGCACACACGGCCACTGGAACACCCACGGTGATAGCACAGACGGAGTGGACGTGTGAGGGGATTACTTTTGGAAAGTTCATTAGCAAACAGATGATTTAGAATTCAGTGCTCACTTTCCCAAGGAAATAATGCCATAAATGGGGTGAGGTTCCCAGACTAGTCCTCAGAAGCTGTTACTATCAAGAGAGTGGAGACTTGGAAAAGGGGGTCCCGCTGTCTGTGTTCGAGGGAGATGGGAAGAGCCATTCCTTCTGCATCCCTGGGCAGACGGCCAGCTCTGAGCAGAGTTTTGAAATAAGACAGTCGTCTGTGATGTCTTCTCTCTGGCTCTCACGCCGCTTTCCCACCAGCATTCAGGGCCATGGCGGGCCCCCTCCAGCCAGTTCCACTCTCTGCCTGGTTGGACTGCATATTTACCCACCTCTGCTCTCCCACCCCATCCAGGCCCACACATTCAGCCCCTGGAGGTATCAGGGAAAAGACCATCCCCAAGAACCACGGGCTGGAAACCTTCCTGAGGGTTCTGGCATTTTGCAACCACAGCCCTCTGTCAGGGAAGGTATTTTTGAATAAGGAGGCTTCCAAGAGCAGGATAGGTCTGCCTGGGGTAATTCTCATTAAGTGTCTCTCTATTTTGCACAGATATTTCCCTCTGCTTTTAAACTGGGCATTATTAACATATGATTCATGAATTACTTGAAAAAATTTTTAAAGTTGTACATATATTTTTTGAGTTACCATTGTGGCTCAGTGTGTTAAGAACCTGACTAGTATCCATGACAACATGGGTTTGATCCCTTGCCTCGATCAGTGGATTAAAGATCTAGCATTGTGGGAGTTCCTGTTGTGGCACAGTGGAAACGAATCCAGCTAGTATCCATGAGGATGCGAGTTTGATCCCTGGCCTCAGTCAATGGGTTAAGGATCTGGCATTGATGTGAGCTGTGGTGTAGTTGGCAGATGTGGCTTGGATCTCGAGTTGCTGTATCTGTGGCATAGGCCAGCAACTGTAGCTCCGATTCAACCCCTAGCCTTGGAACTTACGTATGCCATGAGTGTGGCCCTAAGAAGCAAAACAAAACAGAAAAAGATCTGGCATTGCCACTAGTTGTAGCATAGGTCAAAGATGAGGCTCAGAGACTCAGTTTGCTGTGGCTGTGGTGTAGGCCTACAGCTGCAGCTCCAGTTCGACCCCTAGCCTGGGAACTTCCTTATGCCATGGGTGTGGCCCTAAAAACACAATAAAATAAAGTTGTATATATTTTTACGTTTTTCTGGCCACAGTGAAATACCTTCCATTCAATTCTCAGAGCGGTCAAGGGGTGCCCTCCATTCTTTTTTTTTTTTTTTTTCTCTTTTAAAAAAATTTGTTTTAATTGCTGCATAGTTGGTTTACAATATTGTTTTAGTTTCTGGTGCACAGTGATCCAATTATACATGTATGTATATATATTCTTTTTTGTATTCTTTTCCATTATGGTTTATCTCAGGATATTGCATATAATTTCCTGTGCTCTACAGTAGTACCTTGTTATTTAGCCCTCCCTTCTCAAGAAGCACTGATCCCAAACCTACAAATTCCTTAAAGCGTCCAAGTTTTGTCACACTAGTATGGCACCAGAGACTCAAGTCCGGGGCCTAAGGTTGTTGAGGATTTATTTTTAGGTTCTTGACTGTTAGGTCAATGTCAACTGGAAAATCCCTTTGAAGTGTGTACTTCCTGCAAGATCACTTCCTTGATTTTTTTCTCTCCACTGATGTCATTTTCTTTTCTTTTTCTTTTTTTTCTCTTTTTTTTTTTTTTTTTTAAGGCTGCACCCTTGGCATATGGAGGTTCCCAGGCTAGGTATCTAATCAGAGCTGCAGCCTGTGGTCTATGCCACAGCCACAGCTATGCCAGATCTGAGTCTCATCTGTGACCTACACCACAGCTCACAGCAACACCAGATGCTTAACCCGCTGAGCAAGGCCAGGGATCGAACCCTCAACCTCGTGGTTCCTAATCGGATTCGTTTCTGCTGCGCCACGATGGGAACTCCGATTTCATTTTCAGGTTAACATTCTTTGCAGCTATTTTATTGGTACTTCCCTAGATCTGCACAAGATAGTTTCATAGTCGTCAATTCAGAAGAAATTAAAACTTTTTAAAAATTACTCTTTTAAACAACCCTAGGTTATCTCAAGTGGCAGCATCTTCCTCAAGGCTGAATTCGACTTCCCCTTAGCCTTTCTTGGGAGGGCAGAGAAATGGAGGGACTCTGGGGCAGAGGACCCTTGTGAGGCAGAAAGGCTTGCCTTTCACTCTGAGAATCGGGCAGATGATGTGACCTCTTGGGTGTCAGTTTCCCCATCTCTGAGATGGGGGTGTTTGTGTCATGTCTGCCTGCTGGGCATCTCAAGAGGACTGGTCCCCATACCGAGCACTTTGTCCGAGCTATCTCAGTTCAGACGTCCTCCAAAGTTCTCATCTGTAGAGAAAAACCCTTCAGTTCACGGTGGGATTCTTGAGACAGCCCTTTCCTTTTCATTTATGTCTTTTCCCTTCAGTTCCTTTGAGTCGACACACACATATTGTCCCTGTACTTTCTTTTATTTATTCATTATTACTCTGTCCCCCCACCACCACCCCTCCTGTTTTGTCCTTTTCACATCCTTAACGAATAATTTAAGAAAGTCTTAGAAGTGAAATTTGGAGTAACCTCTTCCTCATTTTAAGACACATGGCTTCCGCAGGGGCTCCTCGCATCTCGGTCTGAGACTGGAGGGTTGTCGTACTCATGCTGTACTTGGGCTGCTTTTGTATCGAGTCACAGGTCACCGTGCCCAGGCTCCTGAAAGTCGTTAGGCATCACACTGAAGCATAAGGATAACTTTCCTTTTTGCCTTATTACTGTAAAGTCAGAAGAACTGAAAGTAGTTCCAGCTTTTCCTTGTAATATATTATTTGTCTCCCCCCAGTAAGCTGATAATATATTACCTCTGCTCTGCTTTTATTGTTTATAAAAGGCTTTTATAGTTTTCAGAAGGCTGTCATTATACCATAACTCGTTCAGTGAAACAAACCTGAGAGATGGTATCAGTCTTGAACCTTTTTTTTTTTTTTTGTCTTTTTAGAGCCGCACCCACAACATACTAAAGTTCCCAGGACAGGAGTCAAATCAGAGCTGCAGCTGCCAACCTACACCACAGCCACAGCAACTCCAAATCTGAGCTGCATCTGTGACCTATACCACAGCTCATGGCAACAGCGGATCCTTTAACCCACTGAACAAGGCCAGGGATTGAATCCACGTCCTTATGGATACCAGTTAGGTTTGTTACTATTGAGCCATGATGGGTACTTCAGCCTTGAGCCTTTTAGTTTTCAAGGGACAGGAAGGCCAACTCTAAATGGCTTAGAGAAAAAGGGAAACTTTTTGGCTCAGGTGCCTTAAAAAGCCCAGACTTCAGGTGTGTTGATCAGAGACACAAAGAATTTCCTCAGGCCTGTTTTTCACCCTCTGCCAGCTCTGCCTTATACCATTGGCTCTATTCTCAGCCAGTGTGTGGTGGTTGGTCCTGGCGGCTCCAGCCCCTATAGCCTAAGCATCTCTGTGACACTCCTAACTCCTATACCCGGTTGGCCTGACCCAGGTCACAGGCCCACTCCTGGAGGTGGGCTTGGAGACAGGGCCTCTGAAATGCATGGCCATCAGATGCACAGTGGGGACATGATTCCCTGGAAGAAAATCTGTGTATCGTTTCCAGGAAACTGGTGCATGCCCACCACATAGTTATTATCATCCCCCCCCCCATGCATTTTTTAATTTTTATTTATTCTTTTTAAAATTTTTTTTGTCTTTTTAGGGCTGAACCTGTGGCATATTGAAGTTCCCAGGCTAGGGATAGAATTGGAGCTGCAGCCACTGGCCTACACCACAGCCCCAGCAACACAGATTCCAAGCCACATCTGTGACCTACACCACAGTTCATGGCAACGCCAGATCCTTAACCCACTGAGCGAGGCCAGGGATCCAACCCACAGCCTCATGGATACTAGTCAGGTTTATTAACCACCGAGGCACAACAGGAACTCTTAGCATTTTTTTAAATAGATAAGGAAACTGATGTTCAGAGAAGATGAGTGGCTTGTCCAGATGCCACAGTGAGATAGTGATCGAGGGGGGCACTGGACCTACGGACTTCCAGCTCAGTGTCCTTTGCTCTTCCTCCATCTCTGTCTCTGACTTGGATGGCAGGTGACTCACTGGGCACTGTGGGAAGAGCGCTGCACACAGGCCAGGCTTTCTGCCTTGGTCCTGCCCCTAGCTAAACGTGTGACCCAGGACAGTCTCTGGGTCTCGTTTTGTCAACTAGGACACTACCTCTCTGCCACCTACTCAGTGAGGCTCCAGTGAGATGTGGGGAAAGGACTTCAGTTGTGTGAGTTTCCTATAAACACAAAGCATCCTTTGCCTTCTTATAAACCCATGTGGTCTGTGCAGGCATCAGGATTTCTTTCCCAACAATGTCAAAGAAATGTATGCAGGGAGTTCCCATCATGGTTCATTCGAGCCAGGGATCGAACCCGACTAGTATCCAGGAGGATGTGGGTTTGATCCCTGGCCTTGCTCAGTGGGTTAAGGATCCAGTGTTGCCATGAGCTGTGGTGTAGGTTGAAGACGCAGGTCTTATTTGATATTGCTATGGCTGTGGCATAGGCCGGTGGCTGCAACTCCAATTCAACCCCCAGCCTGGGAACCTCCATGTGCCGTGGGTGCAGCTCTAAAATAAAAGACAAAAGCCCAAAAGAAAAAAAAAGAAATGTGTGCAATGCTTTCCAGCTTCCAAATTGTGTTTCACACATCTTACTGCATTTAAATTCCCCAAACAATCATGAACCAACTACGAGGGGCTTAAGAAACTGGCTGTGGGACAAGCCACCAAGGAGCGCCATTCCTTGGCCTCCGTCCCCTGCCTCTGTGCTCCACCTCTCATCCCAGGACCATTAAACCATCCTGATCAATTCTGGGTATACTGATCTCAGCAGATGTGGTCACGAGGAATTCAGATGCAGTGATATCATGCGTGACCGAAGGCTGTGTATTCTGATATTCTGTGAATTACCTAGAAAATCTCCTGGTCGGGTAACTAATTATTTTCATTTGGGAGTAGATAATACAGAATTGGAAGAAATTCATATATAAACTGTGAGAAAATAGATCCAAATCTCAAAAGATAAAGACTGAGAATACCGTATTACTGCGTGAAGTACTGCTGGGCGAAAAATCCTAACAGCCTTGAGGATCTTTTTTTGCCCCCTTTTCCTTCTATTGCCTTCACATCTGGCAGGATGTTCTGCAATCCTGGAAACAAGTTTGGCGGGGTAGCTTCTGGCACACCTTCCACCTGGGGCTGGAGGAGGACCAGTGCGCCACGCTGAGGCCAGGCAGTGTGGCCAGAGTGAGCTGTGATACTGGCACTCGCACAGGGTTGCCCTGATATTGGGGGCCCAAGGAGCTGCCCCCCCTAGACTGACACTGATAGGCTGGAGCCCCACCCAGGAGCCGACAGCAACCATTCCCAGCAGAAGCCCTGCTGTCAGATGAGTAGTGGGATTGCATTCACACTGCTGGTCCACGAATGGGCCGTGATAGTAACAGAACCCCCAGCCTCCCCAATCTGTTTGGAGGGGAACACTGATGAATAACTTGCAGAGCTTCTGAAACAGGGCTGGCCCTCAGGTGGAGGTTGGCACAGAGGGACTGATCACATCCCACCCAGTATGTCTATTCCAGAGTCATCACCATCTTGCCAGCCATTAACCACCAATCGTCCAGTCCAGCTGGAACCCCTTTTCTCTGCTCCCCTTTTACTGCAGAACTCTTTGGAAGTGCTGCCTGCCCCTCTGCTGGCCAGGACTGTGGCCAGTGGCCACATCTGGCTAGGAAGCATTTAAAGGATGGTGAGTCGGAAACGGCATACCAAGAAGTATAAAATCCGCACCAGATTTCACAGGCCGTACAGAAATATAAATTCTCTCAATCGTTTATGTTGATTATATGTTATAAAGGTAACATTTGGGGTTAAATAATATAGTCTTGAAATTTGGTGTCACCAGTTTCCTATTACTTATTCTTGGGTCTTTGGGAGATGTAAAGTTACCTGTATAGTGTGGGTTATGTTTCTGCTGGAGAGTCCTGGTCTCCACTTTGCCTCTGCTTCACTCTTGAGCCCATTCCACGTACGCCTGGGTCCCGGTGCATCACCGAAAACCACTCTTGTCAAGTTACCATCTACTGGTCAGTTCTCACTAAGGCAGCATTTGACAGGGTCATCCCTTTTACTGAAGCTCTTTCTTCGAGGAACGTGATGTGACCTTGACTTTTCTCTTTCCTAACTATTCCCTCATAGTCTTCCTTCCTGAATCACCCTCATCATCTCAGCTTCTTTTTTCTCATCCAATTGCACTACCTCCTGGAGCTTATCCAGACACATGCCTTTAAATTACCATCTCTGTGGACTCCCCAGGTGCGTCTGTGTCTAAAGACAGAATTCTCTCTTCCTGGAATCCATATCTTCTTACTGCCTGCTCAACACTTTAGATATCCAGAGCAACTCTTTTCCTTTCTTTCTTTCTTTTTTTGCTTTCTTTTTTTTTTTTTTTTTTTTTTTGCTTTTTATGGCTGAACCTGTGGCATATGGAAGTTCCCAAGCTAGGGGTCAAATCGGAATAGGAGCTGCAGCTGCCGGCCTAAGCCACAGCCACCCAGATCCAAGCTGCATCTGGGACCTACACTACAGCTCATGGCGATGCTGGATCCCCAGCCCACTAAGCGAGGCCAGGGATCAAACTCGAGTCCTCATGGATACTAGCCGGATTCGTTTCTCCTGTGCCACAATGGGAACTCCCTGTCCAGAGCAACTCTTAATGCTTACATACCTAAAACAGATTTCTTGGTTTCACTTCCCCACACCTGCCCCTCCTCTAGTACTTCCTGTGTTGGTAAAGGGTAGCTTCCTTCACCCAGTTATTTAAACCACAGGTCTAGGAGTTATCCTCCACTTTTCTGCTTCCTCTTCCTCTTTATATCCAATCCATCAGCTCACTCTGTTGGGTCTCCCCTCAAATTATATTTCCAATCTAACCACTTCTTACCACCACCTCCCTCCTCCAGGATCTGTCCCTCACGAAGGGAACATTTCAGTAGCCGCATCACTGATCTCTCTGTTTCCACCTTGTCCTTCTGTTATACCCAAGGTGATCCTTTTAAAATACCAAGTTAAGAGTCCCCCTTGTGGCCCAGCAGGTTAAGGACCCAGCAGTTGCCTCCATGAAGATGCAGGTTCAATCCCTGGCCTCGCTCAGTAGGTTAAGGATCTAGCGTTGCTGCAAGCTGCGGTGTAGGTCGCAGATGCGGCTTGGATCTGGTACTGCCATGACTATGATTCAGTTTCTGCCTAGACCAGAAACTTCCATATGCCACAGGTGAGGCTGCCAAAAAAAGAAACAGAGAAAATACCAAGTCACTTTTTTTCTTGGAATTTTCCAGTGGGTCTTAACGTCACCAGCACACATACACACGTACATGCACGCCCTTCTTCCCTGCTCCCTGATCCCTTCCCCTGGTTTGAAATGCTCCTCTCTTTGGGCTCCTCCTTCACTCATATCTCTAGGCAAAGCTCACCTCATCACCTACCACGGTTTCCCTGACCAGTGGCTCTAACTGCACTCCAGCAGCCCTTTAGAGATTTATTTATCCCTAGCATCATCACCACCTGACCTTGTGTGTTTGTCTGTGATCTTCCGCACTGGGATGGAGACTCCATGAGAGCAAGAACATAGACTCTCTGTGGGTCCATGTACTTTTCTGCTAGGACCTCAAACAATGCCTGGCTCAGGGTTCCATGGTGCCTGATCGGATGATCTGCTCAGTCTTTATAGTTCCATGCCCCTTTAAGATAGAAGTTTATGAGCTCCGCTGGGTATCAGAATCACTGGGGAGCTTGACCTCAAGTGCACGTGCCATGGACTTCCCATTGTGGCTCAATAGGTTAAGAGCCCAACATGGTGTCCATGAGGACATGTGTTCGAGCCCTAACCTCACTCACTGGTTTGAAGATCCAACGTTGCCGCAAGCTGAGGTATAGGTCGCAGATGCAGCTCGGATCCAGTGGTTGCTGTGGCTGTGGTGTAGGCTGGCAGCTGCAGCTCTGATTCAGCCCCTAGCCTGGGAACTTCCATAAGCTACAGGTGTGGTCTTAAAAACGCAAAAAAAAAGGAGAAAAAAGAAAGAAATGCACCAATGCACCTGCCCTGACCCCACCCCCCAGAGACCCAAATGCAGCCGATCCTGGGGTAGAAGCCTGCACATGGTGAACAAGCTCCCCAGGTGATTCTGAGGCCTGGCCTCCCTGGACCCACCTTCTGCCGGCTGCTACCTCAAGGTGCCAGGTTCCATTTGTGTGTCTATTGCTCTACCCTGTGTTGTTTCATGTTTATCAATAGTACTTGAATCACCTGGGAACCTAAATATAGATCTCCGAGTCCCACCCCAGATCTTATGAATCAGAACTTCCAGGGCCAGAAATCTTTATTTTTGTAAAGCTCCCTCAGTGCCTCTGATAATAGCCAGTCTTCCCACGAGGCATTGGGAGGCTCACTGGGTTATATGGACTCCTTGAGGAGGATATAAACTTAGGAGCAGGTATTTTTAATGCCTTTTTAGGACACCTTCACTCCCCATCCCTCACTAATCCAACAGTGTTCTGTTCAAAAGTAGTCTCGGTATGTTGCCATGGAGTGGCCCTTGATTTATGCATGATTTCAACTTGCAACTTGTTTTGTCACTTGAACATCCACCAGTATTTCTGTCTTTTCTTTTCCTCCCCTTTTTTTTTTTTTGGTGCTACACCCGAGGCATATGGAAGTTCCCAGTCTAGGGGTCGAATCAGAGCTACAGTTGCCAGCCTAGACCACAGCCACAGCAAAGCCAGAGCCGAGCCACATCTGCAACCTACAGCAACACTGGATCCTTAACCCACTGAGGGTGTCAGGGATTGAACCTGAGTCCTCATGGATACTAGTCAGATTCGTTTCCGCTGAGCCACGAGAACTCCCACCAGTATTTCTAACTACATTTTTTTTTTCTTTTTAGGGCCACGCCTGCTGCGTATGGAAGTTCCTGGGCTAGGAGGTCAAATAGGAACGGCAGCTACTAGCCTACACTACATCCACAGCAACAATGCCAGATCTGAGCCACATCTGCGTATCTGCAACCTACACTTCAGCTTGTGGCAACGCCAGGTCCTTAACCCACCGAGCAGGGCCAGGGATCGAACCCACATCCTCATGGATGCTAGTCAGGTTCTTAACCTGCTGAGCACAATGGGAACTCCCATGTCTAACTACATTTCAGTCCAGCTCAATGTGGTGGGTACTCTCTTTGTAGTCTTTTCTGTCTAGGAATTTAAAATGTGTTTCCCAGGTCAGACCACAGAATTGGGGGTAATCCCCCCTCCCCCATCATCACACTCAAACACTCACCTGCCCAGCCTCCTCAGGATGTTGCAGGAAGTGGGACCCCTTCCAGGGCCGGAGAGTGGGCTTTTGTCTAACACTTGGGAATGAATTGTCCAGGGAGACACATGTGCTGACAGAGCAAAAGACTTTATTGGGAAGGGGAATCTGGGAAGAGCAGCAGGGTAAGGGAACCAGGAAGAACTGCTCTGCCATATGACTCCAGGTCTCCTTTTTTATGGGAGTGGGGTCAGTTTCTGGGTTGTCTCTGGCCAGTCGTCTTGCTTGCCCCATATTTAGTCAGACTCAAGGTTCCTTCCTGGTGGCACATGTGGCTCTCAGCTGAGATGGACACCAGTACCAGGGACTCCGGGTGGTTGGTCTTCTCCCGTTCGGCCCCTTTCCAATTCTCCCGGTTCATGGTACATGGCCAAGGGGGGCGGTTTCCCTAATAACTGGCCCAGTACTGGGACGCATGGGCTTTGGCTGTCCTCAACTTAGGAAGCATCCATTGGTCTCCAGAGCCTCCCTAGGGATGAAGGCAGACCTGACCCCCTGCTCTGGGCACCTGCCGGGCCACTCAGTCCACTGATGAGACTTTTGGAGCCATTGTCTTTGCCCCCCTTTTGTCTGGCTTTCCCCTGGAACTGTGCACATAGACACCTTTACAGGTGGAAGCTTTTAAAATAGAAAATCCTCAAAGTATTACCTAAGCTAAATAAATAAATGGGGTGAGAGGTGACCAGGGAATGATAGTTGCAGGGTTTTATTCCTTAGCTAGATTCAGAGCTAGCTTCCCGGTTGTGAGGAATCACTGGTGATTGATGGTGGCCCAAAGCAGCCTTCCAGGTTAACCTGTTTCTGAAACACCGAGGCCCCATGGGTGCTCTCCTGGACTGTGGAGGGCCTGCCGGTAGCCTCTTGGGATCTGCTGGATTTGTCTGTATTCTTGGCAGAAGATGTCAGGGTCATTAGTCACGGCAGAATCTGCAAAGCAGCAGCATCATCAGGGTAAGCCCCCCTCCTCCACCCTCAGGCATTTGCCACCTTCTCAGCCTTCAGAGGTTTACTTCTGGATAAGCCACAGTTGCATTTTGATGCCACATGTGAGAAGCCATTAGTAATCAGGACAAGTCCCTTGGGAAATCCAATTCCCAGGTGATAGCTGCTTCCTCTGGAATACTTATGCCCCACCCCACCCCCCAGGCTGCGGTCCAGTGACAGAAGGGAGCAAATTGACCCTAGAAATTTAAGAAGGAGAGATTTCTAATGAGATCTGACAGTTTAAGGGCTGAAGGAGTCTAATCTCCCCCCCACCCCCATGCCCACCCAGTCTTCATACAAATGTAAATACGCCTCCTTCAACAAATTGCCAAATGTGGTTTTAATTTGTAAGTAGGAGACCCTGCCTCGCTTTTCTTTCTTTCTCCCCCTCTCTCCCTTTTATAAAAAAAAAAAAGTCACAGGTTTTGCACTATTTGAACTGGATGTTTCCTTCTGTCATTCTGACACTCATTTTGTTTTGTTTTCCAAAAAACCTTTTCTCCCATTGTTTGTTGTCAGAGGAATTTGGCATAAGAGTGGATTGTCCTGTTTTTTTTTGTTTGTTTGTTTTTTTCAGAGGTGTTTTTGAAGTTCTTAGAGGAAATACAGAGTGCGCTTTAAAGTTAGTTTGAAAAATATAAAAAGCAAGGCAGTGGTCGAGTCAAATATGAGATTTGAAGAGTATCGCTGTCACGGCCTCATATGTTATGTGGTCTGTGCAGTATCCATTGTTGTTATTTATGACCCTGTCTGCCTCCATTGTGGACTTCTTCCAGCCTTGGGGAATTTACATCATTCCTAATAGCAAAAGGCTTTCTGGTTCCCACAGAGTTGTTCAAAGCCTGACTCATGCTCCTTATGTTAATTGTTCAGCTCTGAAAATACAGCACTTACAGGGTGTGGTTGTAAGGGGAAAATCTACTATACTTACAGGGCATGTTTAGAAGTGTTTCACACATAAATCTCAACCTCTCTCTGTCTGTCATTTAACTTTTAAACTAGCTCTTTTTGATCAACTAGTAAGTCTCAGGGGAAAAGAAAAAGTAAGTCTTAAGTAAAAAGTATCCACATGCAGTATAATCCAGTAAAACATTGTATTCTGTTCACTAACTCTTCAAACTAACATAGTTTGTAACTGGATATGACTCTGGGTGATATTGGTCCAGGTCGGAAACCATGGGCACAGTTAGTGAGAGCTAAAGGCTGGTACTCAGTGGCGTAGGGCAGTGATTGGACAAAGCTCACAGCATCCCTCTGTGGGACACCCGGGCATCATACTGATGGCTGCCGTGTGCCAGGCTCTCTGGGGCGGTCATCCTCTATTCCAGCCTAGTCTAAAGCAAGGAC
The DNA here is from genome assembly GCF_016906955.1 of Phacochoerus africanus. Classification (NCBI taxonomy): domain Eukaryota; kingdom Metazoa; phylum Chordata; class Mammalia; order Artiodactyla; family Suidae; genus Phacochoerus; species Phacochoerus africanus. The sequence continues at coordinate 43,749,406 of NC_062546.1, read as the reverse complement.
TTTGTCTTACCAACACTGTTCCTGGTGGCAACAACATTTTACTATGGAATCTGATGGAGACTACTTAGAAATGTACCAGAAAATGCACTTAACACCTTGTCTGAATTATCTCAGTACTAACAAAAAGGGAACAATTGCAAAAATAAGAAATGGGTCAGTACTGGTGATAGCTGGGAAGGTTTTAAGTTGTATAATTACTTCGTTATGAAGCTTCCCTGGGCACATATAAGGATGGATAGACAGATACCCTATGAGTAATCTAAAACCAGGTTAGTATTGTTGGTTTAAGAAAAAAACTCCCAGTTTATAGCAACCAGGAATTACAAACTTCAGTTTTCAAAATACCAGTTGTGAAAGACTTAATTCTTGATGCTATCTTGAGTCTCACAAAGGCCATATTCTTTATTTTTGTAAAGAGAGAAAATGCAGAAAATTCTAAGGCTGATTGGGGTGCAGAGCACTGTACCATGGGGTCCCTCTGGAAGGCCAGGCCCCCCAGACACGTGGCTGCCTGGCACCTGGACCTGGACTTCATCAAAGTCAGGGCCGTAAGGCAATCAGGTACTGGCTGAGATGTCTTGGAATCATCATCCTTTCCATCACCGTGTCACACATGGGTGGCAGAAGTTCACGTATGAAACGTGTGCTGGGAGTCCTAGAGAAGGGACAATTCACCCTAAAGTTCTAGAAAAATAAATGACAATAAGCTAACACTGCACAGTTTCATCCCGACCTGACTGAACTAAATCTGTTCACCAAGGTGTTCAGAGTAGACTTGTGTTTTCTCCTCTTGGATGGATAGATTTCTGATTGAACCTTTGACATCTTTTGAAATAGATGGGAAGAGCCGTCCAAGGAGTGACAGAGGATTTCACCGAGTGTGCAGAGAGGCCACTTCCTCCCAGTGCAGAGTGCAAGAGGAGGGCCCTGCAAGAAATGTAGGTCCCATGTTGTCTCCTTGTGCTGCTTTCCAGCTGTCTGTACGGATGGGTACCTAACACGGGGTCTGCAATTCAGCACAAGTGCATAGACCTCAACCACGAAAGCCGCTGTGGCGCTGAGCCTACCCAAAGTCTGGCTCCTCCGCCTTCCAGACTTTTCTTGCTTTCTGGACAACGGGGAGGAAAGCCTTGCTTCACAGGTGTGTTGCAAGGAGTAATTAATGACAGGCACTTTGAAGATGAAAAGCACCTGCTGATGGTGTTTCGTACAACTTTCCGAGCAACTCCAGGCAGATCTGAAAAATTACGCTTCTTTCCTCAGGTGCTTATTCTGACCCTCATGTCATTATGAAAATCCTCAGGCCCCTGAGAGCAACAGTAAGAACATGAATATATGTATTGGAGTCCAGACTAAAGCTTAGCCAAAAGAAGTATCTCAACCTCGGTGTTTTGAGTTTGCCGATTTAAGAAACTTGTAACCATTCACAAAGCTGCAGCTATATGTCAGAGCCCAAATCTCCAGGGCCTAACGTCTATCCTGACCCTCCAAGTGAATTTTATATTTAGAGTGAAGTTTGCATTGTCTCTCGGGGGTGTGTGTGTGTGTATGTACATAAGCATTTGCTATACACATACAGACACACACATAGCCTGTGCTTTAGATGTACTTGAGCACTTACTTTTAGGGAAAAAAAACAATTTATCAAATGCAGGAAGTATTGATCTTAAACATCTGACATGAATGCCTCTCTGCTTTGGTTAAAGTAGGAACTCCGTCGTAACTCCATTGATAACTCAGTGATTGATAAACAGAGTGTACCCCAGCCTATTGCAAAATGGGACAGCCCCTGCCTGACCCTCTGCATGTAAAAATGCACTTGAGGATTTTCCCAGATTGGCCAGGGGGCCAAGAGGGGGGCAGAAGGTAGAGCAGGCCCCCTCCTCCAAGTGCAGGAAGTGTGACAAGGGGAATATGGAGGAAACCAGGCCCTTACAGTTTTCTAAACCAAAAAATAAAAACAAAATAAAAACCTATCTTTCTTTGTCTTAGTGTGAACCGAATTGAAACACAAAGTGTTGTGAGCAAATCCTGCGGCTATGAGGACATCGTGGGAACATCTGGTGACTCCGTGATTGCAGAGGGCGCAAAGAAGAGGGGGACACTAAGACCTCGTCCCATCCCCTGGATCCCACGGGACAAGCTAAGGATCTACAGAGGAGGCAGCCGAGAACCACCAGGGGCTTCCCATTCCACAGCTGGAAAAAGCTGCTGAGACCCCACCAGATCCTCTCCGCCAGCAGCCAGCGCAGACCTCACCCCGGGCGTGGCTGGAGACAGGGCTTCTACGCGGGAGCCGGTCTGTAGCTGTGAGTCAGCATCCATGGCTCCAAAACAGAGTCCACGAGGGGCTCGGCGGCTGAGGACTCCGACCACCGCAGGAGAGTTTCTCTTGCAAGTGATCCATTAGTCCCAAGAGAAATAAGAGTGGGGGGTGGGGGGTGGGAAGCAAAGCCGTCAGGGCCCTGTCAGCTTCAGAGCTGTCAGATCCAGGGTTACTCTTGAAATAAGACTTGGCAGAAAGCAACTCTAATGCAGAGTTGCATGTTTTGGAAAATCTCTCCTCCAGACAGCTTATGAAAAATAAGCCAGGGCAGGCAGAGCAAACCCGCTCAGCCACAAACCCTGAAAGATGAGCTCCAACTCAGGGCAGCCCAACCAAGAAAAGAAAGCAGCATGAGAAAGACCGCTGGAGAGGGTTGCAGACTTACTGGAGAAGACTGCAGACTGATTGTTGAGGAGATGGTGGCCAGGCCGGTGAAAAATGTGTATAGATGCTGAGGCTTTAAAGGAATTGGAATGATCTTAAGAAGGTATATACCTTTGTTAGCTTTTAAAGTGGTCACCTCTGGGAGCCCATGTGCTTGTTCTGATAGCATTGCTGCTTTCTCATCACATTTTCCATCTTCAGAAACTTATTTTAGTGATTAAATAGCCATTCACTTTGTTGGCAGCAAGGCATTCATGAAAGAGCTCCATAAAGAAACAAATTGTGGGAGTTCTCGTTGTAGCTCAGCGGGTTATGAACCTGACTAGTATCCACGAGGATTCGGGTTTAGTCGCTGGCCTCAGTCAGTGGGTTAAGGATCCGGCGTTGCCATGAGCTGTGGCATTGGTCGCAGACACAGCTTGGATCTCACGTTACTATGGCTGTGGCATAGGCTGGCAGCTGCAGCTTGGATTCAACCCCTAGCCTGGGAACTTCCATATGCCACAGATACAGCCCTAAAAAGCAAAAAAAAAAAAAAAAAAAAAAAACCCACAGAAGCAAAACATGAGTCTCCTTGTCACATCCCTGTGCAGATCGTACAATAGGCCATGTAAAGATGGTGGCACATTGCCACCAATCACTTAGGGTACAGCAAGCCTCCTGCCCCTCACCCTACGTAGGACAGCTGTGAAGGAACAGGCTAATGGTCCACATGGTCTGCTTGTGGCACCAGCATCGTTATCTGAAAATATGTTAGAAATGCAGGGCCTGAGACCTATGGAATGAGAAACTGGCTGATTCTGAAACCTAGCCAAGTTCGAGAACCACTGAGTTAAATGGAGTGTCTGTTTCTTCCAGCCTGGCCATCGTGGCCTCTGATGCACCAGCAGGGCCCCTCATGTGGACACGCACCCCCTTATGCTTCCTGACACTTGTGAAGCACCTGGGTTCAGTGTATGAGTCACTCTCTTCCCAGCTTCTTCTTCTTTTTTTTTTTTTTTTGTCTTTTTGGGGCCACACCCACGGCATATGGAGGTTCCCAGGCTATGGGTCTAATCGGAGCTGTAGCCTCCAGTCTATGCCACAGCCATGCCAGATCCAAGCTGTGTCTTTGGCCTGCACCACAGCTCGTGGCAACGCTGGGTCCTTGACCCACCAAGTGAGGCCAGGGATCGAACCCACAACCTCATGGTTTCTAGTCGGATTCGTTTCCGCTGCGCCACAACGGGAACTCCTGTTCCCAGGTTCTTAAGCACATGGATGTTAAGCATGGTGGCCGTGGACTTACCCCAAGAGTTGCAGGATATGGCTGTGTAATGTGGACCAACTTTAGGCGAAGACAGGGCAGAGGCTTGTTCTTGCTCTGTAGCGCACGCATGTCCCTGTCCCTGCCCCCACCTCTAAAATCTGGTTTAAGTTCAGGACAGACCAGAACCTAAGGGGAACTCAGTGGCCAGAGAGTCCAGCTTCCCATTTGGAAGGCTTCACAGGCAGTTTACATTTCAAAACAGGTGCTTTTCCTTTGCAGGATCACCCACTGTTGTCTCCACTGGGGCTGCTGAAATGTCACCTAATGAATCATAGCAGTGACTTATTTTGGAGGGCACCTATAGTAGATTTTCTTTCCAGGCTCCTTCGAAAATAGGGAACAAACAATATTCAAAGGCCACTCATCAAATATATCTTTATTTCCTGCTCAACATACCTTCAAAGGGTGGTCCTTTGAAGTAGTACCTCCCTAGTAACAAGGAAAATCATGTGTATTCCCAAAGTGTAGGAGTCATCCAAAAAAAAAAAAGAAAAACAGCAGAAGAAGCCCAGCAAAAAATAAAATAACAGAGACATAGATACAGTGTAAGTTCATGCTTAAGATTATTGAGTGGTTTCTCCCAGCTCATTCTCTCCTTCCCCAGGTCTCTCTTCCCCGCTGATAGGGCAAGGCTCATTGAAAGACAGCTCTATTTCATGGCACCATTTTGGGTCATGAAGCTAAGTCTTGCCATGCATGGCGCTGGATGCAGATGATGTTTCAGACTCTTCTTGGAAACCTGTTCCCTTCCTGGGATCCCAGCCTCACCACTTCCACCAGGAACACGGCCCTGCCCACGGCTGTCCCTTCCTCTTCCCTCCTGGTTTTTTTTCCTGCCGAAGATGATTCCAATCCAGGATTCTACAGAGGAGGGAGCCCAGCACAATACTAACTGCAGCGGAGCATATTCTGCTCATCCAGTAGGTGTAGACTGCATAGCATGGAACCTCCCGAGAAGGTGGTAGAACATGGCCCATTGAGGGACCCTCTCTGAGTGATCTGTATTCAGGATGTGCTCTTCCCTGAGGACAGCCCCAGCATGTCATCCAGTCTTCTGAAAAAGAAATAATTATTGGAACATTTTAAGCAGGGAGGGCACAAATCATAACCCAGGCAACAGGCCAAGAAACAAGGAACTCCCTGAAAGAGTCTGGAAGAAAAAAGAGCCATTCCAGCACAACAGCTACTACCTGCCTCAGAGCTCAAAGGAGGTGTTTGAACTGGCGGCACCAGAGAACATTTGAGTTTTATTTCATTAGTTAACCTAGGCCTGGTGGTGAAATCTAATGCTTGTACTTTTAGCAATTTTCTTTCAAGAAAACGTTTAGCCTTAGAGTTTGGTGTATTTGTGAGAAGCAACAATGACTGTGACCTAAGGGGGGAAATAGCACCTCTAGCTATCCATGGATAAAGCCTTTCTCATGGGCCATCCTGGATGTGGGATTTTAACAGGATTAACAGAAGGAACAGCTCTCCGCTTCCCTGCTCTGACATGTGTTTGAGGAATTTCGCCTTTAAGCATTTTCCTTCCACACGTCTGAAACACCCCTGGATCTCTTGTTACTTGAGTGGTTGTTTGATTCTTTGGGTATTTGGAATACAAAGGGGAAAATGGCTGCCAGGGTTTTGTTGTTGTGGTTGCTTATTTAGTGGGAGATGAAGCATTGTTTCTCAGCTGCTGAGAGTGGATGTGTTTTGATAGTCTTAGTAGTCTTCGTAATTCAGCATCTGAAAATCTGAGGCCCCATCACTGTTCTTAAGTCAAAAAGAACATGTTCTTCAACCACGTACTTAATAGCCCAAATTAAAAGTATCTTCAAGTTCCTGTAACTCTACTTGGAAGAAAAATGGAACGAATTCGATTAATGTTCTAACTTCGAACTCCCTAACTTTCTCAATGTCATGGCTTTTAAGTCATCTCCATGTGCTTTCAAATAACTTTTTAGTAGATTGGTATTGGTGGGGTTTTTTGTTTTGTTTTGTTTTTCTTCTTAATGCCTATTAATGTCTGAGAATAGTCAGTGTGACTTTTCTTACACATTTGTCTTCTCTTTGCCTCTGGAGGTTAACCGTCATCCAGATGGGCATATACATTGTTAAATGCAAAAGAGCAAATGTTTGGAGACAGAGGAGGAAATGCTGCAGTTGTTTTGGTTCACTTATTTTAAATGCAAAAGTGAGAAAGTTATTTCACTTTATAAAAGGCAAGAGGCATAAAAAAAAAAAAAACCTGTATTTTGATTTATGGAGAATATAGCTTCCCTCTGACTATCTCAGAATGTATCTTGGAGACAATGGGATCACAGTTAACTTGTTTGCTTTTGGTGTCATGTTTGACTTTTAGCATGATTGTTGCACCTATCAGTGGCCTTTGATTTCAGAGAAAGCTCGGAGAGGGCCGAGCACATAAGGGAAGGAAACCTCACCCACGAGAATGGCCTGGGATCCTGGTTGTCGCCATTCCCAGTTTCCTTGAATTCCTTCTCGGCAGGCGCCACTGCAGTATTTCCACAAAATTTTGGTGAGTGGCGCTCCTTTGGCTTTGCTAAGAGCCAACCTCTCTACTTAGCATGCTGTGCCATGGCTTGAATGTGGAAATCATTTTAATTCCTTCTTTTTTTGTATAAGGAAATTTTCACGCTTGGTTTGTCAGGACGAGAGAGAGAGAGAGAGAGAGAGAGAGAGAGAGAGAGAGAGTGAGAGAGAGAGAGTGAGTGTTCAAGCCTTGTCATTGAAACACAAATGAATCGAAACACGTTGGGACAAGTAAGAAATCAAAGTTAAGCTGATTTCTATTAGTTTAAAGTCTTCCTTAGTATAAAATAAATTAAGCATTGTAAAATGTAGTTAATGCAGATAATTACTCAGGGCAGAAGTCTAACCATATATATCACTGGTATTACAATTTAACGGCATAATTAAATTCTCAGATATCTGCAGAACTCTCTCTAATTTGGTTTCTCTATTTACTTATCAGGACAACAAATATATGTCATTGTGTAGCTTAACAGAGGGAACTTGAATGGATGAAATTATTGCCTTTAATTTAAAGTCAGGAACTACTCCGTACTGGGGTTGGATTTAATCACCCTCAAATAAGTTTTATCATGCAGTATGATATTCCCTCACGACTGCCGTTAGAACGGCTTATCAGAAGTCTTGTTAATTAAACAGAAATCAGTAAAACCATACATTTGGTCCTCAGAGCACCTGATCAGGCCACTAAAGGTGTGGATTTAACAGATTCCCCAGAATAAATTTTCTTCAATCCAGGCAGAAAGCCAAACTCTGCAGTATTCACCAGGAGAGGTGTATTCTGTCACTGGCCTTATCCTTTCATTTGTTTGGTTTAAAGTATTAAAATAGTTTGAATCCTTGTGTATATCTAGGGGACAAAATGAGGATGTGGTATAAATGAACCTGTTTTATGAATAAAAAGGACAATCGTTTTTAAAAAATGTTCTCATATGTCACTTTTCTTTAAAGCAAGTGAATTAACCCCAAGGAATATACATTCAGGGTGTCCTTTTCTGAATGTGCTATTTAAAATTGTATTCTATCTGTTGGAGTCTTTTTTTCCCTCCCCGAAGCAGTTCTGAGGCTCTGAAGACCGTGTTAAAATAATCAAAGGAGCTCTGCATTTGAACCGCTGGCCCTAAAGCCTGGGGTCTGACACACCCTGTGTGGGATGTTGTGATTAAAGTGGCCTATAAGACTTGGGGTGGTCTTTACGACACAGCGAGGGTCCCACCTCTCCCAGTTGTGAGCTGAGAGAGACGCCTCTTGCGAGGGGTTAAAGTCTGCGACCTTGCCTCCCTTCCAGAGAATCTTGACATTTCCCCAGTGGATTCATTTCCATGTAGCCCCTTTTCAGCGCTGATTGAAGCCCGGGGCGGACTCTTTCTCTGCACTCCCTTTTATGACAGAATCCCAAGCCGCTCTGGTTGCTGGTCGGTCTGTTTCCCCTCAGATCCTGTGCATCTGTTTTCAGAAGCATTTCAGTATCGGGTTGGAACAGGATACCTGAATATCATATCAGAGTGCTGAGAAGCACTGCACTTGACAAAGAGAACCCCATTTCGACTTGGCGTTGTGCTCACGGGCGCCAGGTGGTATACCCAGGCAGGTGGCCCTGCCCCTCCTGGTGCTGCGTGCTGCTGGCCCTGCTGTGTTGCCCCTAATTGGCTCATGTGTTTGGGGACAAGTCATTTAAACTCCCAGGCCTTAGTTTTTTCATTTGTCAAATCATCTCTGATATTCGAAGTGCCCCCACCTGGCTCCCTAGAACCCTGAGGTGAGGTACCACTCTGTGCATTAACTTCTCCCTCTGTTTAAAAAGGGGCTCTTGACACTGGCCACACGTTGGGTTGGAATTACCTGGGTGGTTTCTAGTTAAATGAGAGTCTTTGAGATTTGGCCTGGGCGTTGGCAGTTTGAAAAGCTCCTCAAATAGTGCTTCTTGTGAGTTGCCACAGTTAAGAACTGTTGTTTAAAAGTGGGTGTGTGAGTGTGTTTAAATGCTGGATGTTAAAAGAGGTGGGGTCGGCTAAGAGCTAAGTAGCCTAGAAGACAAGGTGCACATCAGAAACATGCTGACTTGAGGAGCTGCCATGCTGGCTCAGCAGTAATGAACCAGAATAGCATCTGTGAGGATGTAAGTTCAATCCCTGGCCTTGCTCAGTGAGTTAAGCATCCAGCGTTTGCTGTGGCTGTGGTGTAGGTCAGCAGCCACAGCTCACATTCGACCCCTAGCCTGGAAACTTACATATATATATATATATATATATATATATATATATATATATATATATATGCTGCAGGTGCAGCCCTAAAAAGCAAAAAAAAAGAAAAAAAAAGTACCAACTTGCAAACACATGGGAAAGACTTTGGTGACGAGGAATCAACAGACATATGTGTTTCATTTTAATTTTATTGGAGTATAGTTGACTTACAGTGTTGTGTTACACATTTCAGTGTATAGCAGAGTGAATCACTTATACATATACCATATACATATCTCTATTCTTTTTTCCCTTATAGGTTATTAAGGAGTATTGAGTAGATGTCCCTGTGCTATGCAGTGGGTATAGGTTTTAATCCTACAGAGAACGTGTTCTCTTTTCTCCTGAAGGCCCCTCTCCGGTAGCTGAGCTTCAGGCTGAACACATCAGAGCCAGCTTCATCTTCGCCAACAGGGAAATTGTTACCCTCATTCAGAAGATGTGTTTTTAAAGCACCTAAATAATTGTCTGGCGTTTGCCTTTGATCCCTGATCATTAATATCATTAATAAGCTCTCAAAAGTGCTTGTGAATCTCAAGTTCACATTTGGCAGGGCCGGGGAAGAAGGAACGCTTTTAAAATAGTTTGGCTCAGAAAGCGCATCTGAAATAACCCTGTGGGAAAATCAGGAGAATTTCTCATCCTCCAAAGGATTACCTAGGATGAGATGCTGACCTTGTGTTTTAAGTTCAGTTACATTTCTTAAAACCTCCTTCATTATCCAGCCTGATTTATTTTAGGGGGTGAAATAGACTGTGGGAGGGGACTCTGGTGATATACAGTGTTCATGTTTGCTTTCTGTTTTTTCCACAGTTCCCCAAAGATCTTAACGTGCATATATATTCCTTAAAAAAAAAAAAAAAAAAAAACAGCTGCTTCATGAGATTTACTACAGCTCTTCTCTCAGAAGTTAAAGCTGGAGAATTCTCTCATCTTTAGGCTTCCAAGGCGATCCAGCCCAGAAGGCGAGGGTGCCCAGGGCGAGCGGAGCGCTGACCTCTGCAGGGAGAGGTCAGTTCAGCAACGAGGCTCAAAAGGGAGGAAGAAAAAGCAGCTCCTCAGCGGGGAGTTTGACTTGCTTCAGGGCAGTGGAGCTTTTATAAATAAGGGCCCAGGCTCCCACGCCCTCTCGCCCGCCCGTTCTCCTATTACTAGTCCTGTCTCTGCTTAGACACACACATGCTCATGGACTCACACACACAGACACTTAATTCAGACACATACTCATGGATACACACGGGCACATATATGGATATACATACACAAGAACACAGACTCATGGACGGGCATGCACTCATGGACACACACATGCTCATGGACTCACACACACGGACACACAATTCATGGACACACTCAGGCACATACATGGACATGCACATATGCACACACAGGGACACACACTGATGGACACAACCTCAGCTCTTACTTCCCCACGTCCCTCTTTCTACCTGTCCTTGGAACTATGGGATGGACAGGCAGCCCCTTCTCCAGAGGAGGCAGGAGATGGATTGGCTGGGGATATTTCTAAGCCCAGTGGCTCCTTTTCAGTTCCTCCTTCACATGCTCAGCTGGTGAGAAGAATGTGGGGGAGAGGGGGGTTCTTTCCCAAACCCGCTGCAGGTGTCTGGGAGGACTGACACCCACCCACCTGTTCCGTCATCAGAAGGAGAAGGCGGGATGGTAAATTAGGGCAACCTCCAGCCTTGTCGTGTCACACAGGGGTGGGAGTGGGGCTTTGGGCTGCGTACCCCCACCCCAACCCCCACCCCTGGGAGGAGCTTGGAGACCTTCCTATAATAATCCCAGAGTAAACAAGGGCTGGGGCTTTAGCAATGCTTTGATTTGTATGTTGACCTTCAAATGCTTGCTTGGCTTTTCCTAGTGACTTCTGCTCAGCCCGGTGACCCCCCAGGGGGCTGTCCAGTGGGTGTACCCATCAGCCTGAAAACAATTCCCCGAGAAGTGCTCTCTGTGTCCAAGATGCAAGGGATCTCTGTTTTGGGGATGTTTTTTGTTTTTACAGTCGCACATGCGGCGTATAGAAGTTCCCAGGCTAGGAACTGAATCAGCACTGCAGTTGCTGGCTACACCACAGCCACAGCAATGCTAGATCTGAGCTCCATCTCTGATCTACACTGAAGCTCACAGCAATCCCAGATCCTTAACCCACTGAGCAAGGCCAGGGGTCAAACTTGCATGCATCCTTTCAGACACTATGTTGGGTTCTTCACCCACTGAGCCACAATCAGAACGCTGGGATCTGCTGTTTTGATGCTAATAAGACTCTCTAGCTGGAGGGACCATCTGGATCTCACCTAAAATCTCTGTGCAACCTCAGAGACAAAGCAGACCGTCCATCCATCAGTGACTTTTCTACATCAAATTGGCCTTGCTTTTTTCTCTTGAAGATGGTACTTCTCGGTTTATCCATGTTCTGGGTCCTGGTTGTAGAAACAATTTTGACTCTTATTCCTCATGTTTATGAGCTCTGATTTCAGGTTCTGGTAATGTTTTAGAAAAGCTCACCATGCTGGAGAGAAACTTAACTTTCTGCCACTGGCTTTGCCTGCCCACCCAACTCCCGCCATAAGAGCGCAAACTTAGTAGAGCGGAGATGCTGGGAGAGAAAGTTGGACTTAACATTTAGCCCCTTTCTGCCCAGAAGAAACGTTACTGCGCAGTGAGGACAGCTGGAGAGGAAGCAGCCCTGTCGGGAAAGGCAGGGGGTTGGTGGCAGTGCATCCCTAAGTGTTCCTAAGGCATCCGTTCCACTGAAAGCCTTAGCAAGAAAACAGGAGTCAAACCTTATCATGTTTCATAAGGAAAGAAAACTGTCTTGGGGGTCCTGTGAGGCCAGGCACCTGAACTTTGACCTTGATTTTAAAAAATGGTGGGGAGAATGGATGTAAAAGAAAGAACTGTGTTCTATTAGCATTATTTAGAGGTATCTACACTCTCAGACCACACGCCATTGTAGAATTTTATTGGGCATCAAGATTTTTGGTGATCCTGTAGTTCATTCTTGTCCTGAATGAGCTTTTTTTTTTTTTTTTGATAGGCAAGAAATAGATGTATTAGGATGCTTGTGAGAGATGCAAGCAGGCAGGCAAGGAGGCTCTGCCCCCCCCGAATGAGCTTTTCTTTCTGCAGCACTGGTAGCAGACACCAAATTGATCCAGGAAAAGGTCCACAATTTGTATAGTCAGAATCAGAGGTAGGAGTTCCCATTGTGGCTCCACAGGTTAAAACCCAACTAGTCTCCTTGAGGATGCGGGTTCCATCCCTGTCCTCGCTTAGTGGGTTAAGGATCCAATGTTGCTGCAAGCTGTGGTCACAGATGCGGCTTGGATCTGGTGTTTTGCTGTGGCGGTGGCATAGGCCAGCAGCTGCAGCCCCTGTTTGACCCCTCATCTGAGAACTTCCATATGCCACAGGTGCAGCTGTAAAAAGAAAAGAAAAAAAAAAGAACCAAATGGAGCACCCAGCTGTGACACACGCCTTTAGAAGAGGCCTGCGTGGGTTTGCTGTTGCTGCCTACAAACAATTTATCACAAACTGAGTAGTTTCAGACAACACCCAGGTATTATTTTCGGTTCTCTGATACCTTTTAGCTGGGTCCTGTGCTTTGGATGTCAGAAGGCTGGGGTCAAGGTGTTAACCGGGCTGTGTCCTCATCTAGAGGCCGGATTAGTGAGCTCCATGTCCAGGCTCCCTCAAACAGTTGGCAGTTGTGAGTCTAAGGGCCCTGGGCTCCTGCTGGTAGCTGGTGGGGGGATTCATTCAGCCTGTCCCAGCTGGTCTCAGGACCCCGCCCCATGCCCTCTCCATATCAGTAGTGGATCAGAATTCTTTCATTTTCTGAATCTCTCTGACTTCCCCTCTGTGACCAGCCAGGGAAAACCCCTGCTTTTAATGCTCCTGTGAATGGGTCCAGCCCACTCGGATAATCTCCGTGTTTCAAGGATTGGGGACTTCGATTATGTCTGCAAAACCCCTTCACAGTAGGACCTGGATTCAGGTTTTTTGGTCTCATAACCAGGGGCCAGGAGTCTTTGGGAGCTGTCTCCCACCAGGTCCAGCAGCCCCCACTCTTATCTGATGGGGGCACAGCTCAATGGGGAGAACAGAGGCTATCACTGAAACCCAACTGGATTCCTTCATCATCGAGTGGACTCTCTGGTCTCACGGGGCGCTTGAGGAAATCCTGGGAGTGGTGTTCCTTCTCCCTGCAGCCCTTTGTGTGAATACTAACGATGGTACCCATTTCTCATCACCATTTCACAGATGGGGAACCACAGAACTATGGAAATTTTCCCAAGACTCCAGAGCCTAGAATCCAGGCCTGTCCAGCCCCAAAGCCCAGAAACTGCTGTTGGGTCCTACGTGGGCGAGCCTGACAATGCACAGGCTGGGACACCAACGCTGGGAGTCGGGAAGGAAGAGCTGCCATGCAGTCAAGGGACCAGGGGCTCCAGAGTGCGGGCCTGTGACCGTTCAGTGCTGGCCTGGCTCCGTGCACCAAGAAGGAGAAGGTGAGAATGACAGGCGACTGGTGAGGCCTAGGTGGAGGCAGGGCACCCTGGAGGCAATGCTCAGACTGATCAATTGATCGATCTATCCATCTATCTAAATTGAATTGTAGTTGATTTTAATATTGCGTTAGTTTCAGGAGCACAGCCTCGGATTATTTTCTAGTATAGGTTGTTACAAGATATTAAATAGAGGTCCCTATGCTATACAGTAGGTCCTTGTTGTTTATCTTTTTTATCTGTAGTGGTGTGTACCTTTTTTTTTTTTTTTTGTCTTTTCAGGGCTGCACCCACGGCATTTGACGGTTCCCAGGCTAGGGGTCTAATCAGAGCTGTAGCCGCTGGCCTACACCACAGCCACAGCAACTTGGGATCCAAGCCACGTCTGCAACCTACACCACAGCTCACGGCAATGCCGGATGCCTAACCCACCAAGCGAGGCCAGGGATCAAACCCACAACCTCATGGTTCCTAGTCGGATTCATTCCCACTGCACCATGACGAGAACTCCAGTATAGTGTGTAACTTTTAATCCCATACTCCTAAGGTATCCGTCCCCTTCCCCTTTCCCTTTTGGTAACTACGTTTGTTTTCTGTCTGTGAGTCTATTCCTGTTTTGTAAAATGTTCATTTGTATCATTGTTTAAGATTCCACATATAAGTGATATCATATGGTATTTGTCGTTGACATCACTTAATGTGATAATCTCTAGGTCCATCCATGTTGCTGAAAATTTCATTCTTTCTTACGAGTAATATCCCATTGTGTACATATACTATATATATATACATATATATATATATATATATATATATATATATATATATTTTTTAACCATGGCATGTAGAAGTTCCTGGGCCAGAGATCAAATGAACCCGTGCCACAGCACTAATGATGCCAGATCCTTAACCCAATGCACTCCCACCACATCTTCTTATCCTTTCATCTGTTGATAGACACAGGTCGCTTCCATGTGTTGGCTATTGTAAATAGTGCTTCTATGAACATTGGGGTGCATGTATCTTTTTGAATTAGTGTTTTCTGGATATACACCCAGGAGTTGGATTTCTAGATCATATGGTAACATCTATTTTTAGTTTTTTAAGGAAACTTTACTGCTCTACTAAGTGGCTGCACCAATTTGCATTTTCTTTGGGCCTCTTTTGCTGAGTGTTGGATGGGGAACTCACAGGAACCAAGAGCAGAGATAGAGCGGATATGGGGGAAGCAGAGGGGGTCAGGAGGCCTCGCTTGCCCCTCCTACTCCTTCTCCTTTACCTCCGGGCCACTTTTTCCATAGTTTTATGCAAACCCAAACCTATTTCACCATTTGTTCTGTTCCCTTCTGTTTTGTACCTTGAATTCTTTCAAAAACTTTTCCAAAAACCATCCCTTTGAAGCCAGAGGGGCCCTGAGGGTGTCTCATTGTCCATGGCCTGAACTTGGTGGGTTTACATTTCTGTCTCCAGGACGGGGTGCCTCAGTGCACAGGAAACTTGAGCATACTACACACTCCTACCTCCCCAACACGTCAACCAGGTTCAAGGAGATTGTGGGATCCTCTCCCAGTCCCGCTTTGGTGGCTGGGGAGAACGCGGGGCGGGGCTGGGGGCAGGCATTTTGGGGTGTGGGTGGAGGTAGCAGAGCTGCCCACAGGCGGTTCCAGGAACTCCCAGATGTGTCTGTGCTGGCCCGCTGCACCAGCCATGATGAACTTCATCACATTCATCCTCCTTGGATTTAAGGGTTTTTTAAACTGCTCAGGGGCTTTTTGCACGATAACGTGGCAGGAGCCCGCCGTGGGAGGCAAGCATGTTAGGGGATGTGGGAGGATGCCCGTTATCATTGCAGTCACAGGACACCGGCCAGCACCCTCCCAACTGCCTCACAGAGCATCATTGTTGTCCTGAAAGCTGTGAAGTGTGCGTGTGCACGTGTGTGCACAGGCAGAGATACGTAGGATATAGTGGGCTGTCCCTTGCTTTCTTTTCGTTTTCCTTTTTGGCCACCCCTTGGCGTATGGAGTTCCGGGGCCAGGGATCAGATCAGAGCTGCAGTTGCCACCCGAGCCGCAGCTGCGGCAACAGTAGATCCTTAATCCACTGCCACACCAGGGATCAAACCTGTGTTCTAGCGCTCCCAAGATGCTGACAATCCCGTTGTGCCACAGTGGGAACTCCCCTTGCTTTCTTTTCTGAGCGTCATTTTTCTTGCAATTCATTTTCTAATTCTATGAAGCAGAAACCAAAAAGGAAATCTGAAGGTGCCCCAGAGCAGAGGGACTGCCGACAAAGGGAGGGAGCTTAATCCCGCTTTGGTTCAGAATATTTCTCTTGCCCTCAGATTTATAAAGATGTCACTTTCTAGGCAAAGTCCAGAGGAGGCTCAGCTCAGGTCACCTCTACTATCTTTGTGGCAGCTTCTTGCAGCCTCTCTCTTGGCTAATTGCTGCTCTCCCAATTCTTCACCTTTGAAAATCACAGCTAGGGCAGGATCTGGACATAAACCTGGCAAATCCCCAGAAAACGCAGAAAACACAGCAGCCTCCCTTGCAGAAGCCCCAGGTTCCAGTCCTGGCTGTTGCTAATTCTGCCTGATCCCGGATAGGTCCCTGAACCTCCCTGGGTCTCAGTTTCCCCTCCTGGGAAAGTAAAGGGGATGGATCCTTTGATTGTAAGGTCTCCAATTGCATTACTACCCAGGGAGTCTCCGATGAAGACTTTTCTACTCCATGTCTCCCAGCAAAGATGAAATAAAGCAGCCTTTCCCTCTTCAGGTGCAAAATAGAAAGGGGGCCAACCCGTCTGGGTGCTGAGCAGTCATTAAGGAGTCAGCTGCTCACTCGTATTCCCCTGGGGTCCTGGAGGATCCCCTCCGTCCCTGCCAGGAGAGCTCTTTAAAACAAAGCTGTTACTTTCATGTCCCCGGCATCGGCTTCTGCTCTCTGGGTAATTCAACCCTTGGGTGCCCTGATGTGGATCATTGCTGTGGGGGGGGGGGTGATGGGGGGGGGGGGAGGCGGTGGGCAGGCCTCCATTCCAAGTTCTCATTGGGTTTAAGAGCCTTTATTACTATCCAAGTGAATTTTCCCAACTTGCATATCACAGGTTAATACCGGACCTGTGCATAATGATACATAATTTAAGCCTTGTAAAAGCTGCCTGGGACTTGAAAGAAACGCACTCTAAGCCAGGAAGCTGTGCCCAGCATGCAAGAGCAGGTAATACAGGTAGAATTTATGTCCAAAGCAAGGGAGCCGCGCCCTTGTGACAGGATCTCAGAGGGTGCCATGCAGGTGTGCGGGACCCTCTGTGCCAGGCAGCGGTACCTACAGGCCTGCCAGCATCAGCCCCACTTGCCCTTACTTTTAACTACCATCGGAAGGCAGTTGTTCACCAGAGGAAATTCGTTATTTTTAATAGACTCGGGAGTACTTCGTGGACTTGAAGTGACGCAACAGGGTTGGCCTAATGGTTTCTAAACTGTGTTTTTAAGACTTCTGGGGCCAGAACCCCACAGAACTGCCTCGGGGGCCCCCTTTCTACCTCTGATCACCAAGCGGTCTGTTGGCATTGTCGGAGACTGACATAGCCCAAGCCGGGATGTTGAGCTGCTTGTGGGATGGAAAAAAAAAATGTTAAGAAAAATAATTGTTGTTTTTGCAAACTATCTATTTAAAAACAGAACCTCAGGAAGCAGATTTCTGTTCCAATGCTCAGATGAATCAGAGCTCACAAAGTGTAAATACACATTAGCAGGAGGAGGCTTCCCATAACCAGTGCTTGTGTGTCTTCCCAGCCCAGCCAGCCACCCCTGAACTGCTCCTATTCCCAGCACAGTCAAGAAAGAGCCGCCATCAAAACGGAAACGCTGGGACATCGCTCAACCCAAGTTGCAAAGCTCTGCAGGCCTGTGAAACGTTTTTTTTTTTTTTTTCTTCTTTAAAGGCCACTGATTTTTAGTTGCACATTCACTCACTTGGTGAGGGGGACAGGTGTACATCATGGAAATCCCACCATCAGGTTTCCTGGGGCTCTTTGCTACCTAAGAAATATGACCAATAAGTTCACTTTGACTCACTGACCCCTCAGATCAGCCAGTAAAATGAAGCCCTTACACCGCAGCTTGCTCAAGGGGCGGTGTAATTATTTTACTTAAAAATGATGTCAGGTGGCAGTTGAGCAACAAACCAGCCTCCAGACTACTTAATTCAGTTTAACAAGGAGGAAAAACCTTGTAATTAACCAAGAGCTTTTGCTTTAGGAGTTCAGTGAAGCTGTTCTCAAAGTTTGCAGAACCTCAGCTAGGGGGGATTGGGGTGGAGGGGGCAGCTTGTTGAAAGTACAGGTTCCCAGGCCCCGCTTGTAAATCATGGGCCAGGCCTGGGACTCTGCATTTCAGAGAAATCCCATTTGCAAGTGCCGCTTCTGAGCATCACTTGGTCTCACTGGGCTTTTAGACAAGGTATGCCCTCATTTTCTGCTCTAACTCTCCATTGGGTAAGTCTAGAATCCCAGGACCATCTCCCATCCTACAGCAACCAACTTTGAGCTGATTTTTTTCTTGGAGTTTCATAGTATGTATGTTCTCTTTTTGGAGTTCCAGTTAGCCACATTTCTGGATGGAAATTCTTCCAGGACCTTCTTACAGAGGGCACAGAATGTTCCCCAGAGGATAGGGAAGGCTCTGAGTCCCTTCTTTAGGTGCGGGGGAGGGGTGCACCTGTGGCATGAGGACGTTCTGGGCCAGGGATCGAACCCTTGTCACAGCAATAACCTGAGCCACAGCAGTAACACTGGATGCTTAACCCTCTGAGCTGCCAGGGAACTCCATTTTTCCTTTTTTTCTGAGTACCTTCTTTTACATACCCCTGCCCCCAGGATCACCAGGGCTATCGTGCCTGATTGATGCCTTCTACCTGGAGGAAAGGGAAAATCGCCCTTGACCACCAAAGTCCCATCTTTGAGCCATGTCCACGTGCTTCCCATCTCTGCCTTTCCACTGCTGAGCATGTCCTGGCGCGAAGGCTCCTTAGAACCACAATCCCGAGATCACTTCCCTCCTGGAATAAAGAATTGCAGAGGCTCATTCAACATTTTTCTTGGCACAAAAGCATCTGGCCGCTACCCAGGGAATTCTGGAGTCCTGCAGAGTCCAAGCTTACGAATCACCAGAGCAAGGTCGTGTTTGGATTCAGACTGTGTCCTGCTCGGCGATCTCTGTCCCTACACGGGGGGGAGCCCTGCTCCCCTCCTCTGACCCCACCCTGGAGAAACCAGCTGCCTCCCAGCAGAGAGCAACGACAGGAGGGCTACACCCAGACAAGGAGTTATGGGAGCCTGGATGCATCACTATCCATGTCATATGGGCTGCCTCCCCAATGAGCCAAGACACAGTCCCTGACTCCCTTGACGGCCTCCGCACACACAAGAAACAAGGGACACTTCAATCCCACCATCCATTTTCTTTTTTTTTTTAGGGCCACACATCCATGCAGCTTCTGACCTACACTACAGCTCACAGCAACGCCAGATCCTTAACCCACTGAGCAAGGCCAGGGATCAAACCCACATCTTCATGGATAGTAGTCGGGTTCATTACCCCTGAGCTACAGCAGGAACTCCCACACCACCCATTCTTAACCAAGATGCCAATCAGGACACAACTGGTAGAAAAAGAAGCATTTCCCAAGGATGCAGGAAGATGAACACCCCATAGCTTTTCCTGTCGCTCCAGTTGGAATTATACCATGAAGACTGGAGAGGGGTTAGACAGCCTTGAGTGTCACAGCTCCAAGGAGGGTATGCTTTGGCTCCCTAACCAGAGAAGCGAACTCCTGGCAACTTCTCCAGGTGGCTGGCAGCCATCCACATGCCTGTCACCAGTGGCTCCTTCCTCAGTGCACCCCATACCCTCTAGCAATGTGGGTGGACTTGTTGGTCTCTGGCCCCAGCAGCCACAAGGAAGGACCATGGCTCTCCAGCCCTGAACACGTAACGACAGCCTGATGCTGGCACCTCACAGCAGGCCCATCACCTGGCACCCCAAGCCTGCCTGGTGAGGCTAGAGCTCAATCAGTCCCTGGGAATGAGGTGAGTAGTCAGTGGCCCTAACCCCAGAAGCTTGTAACCACCACCTCCTGTGGGGAAACCAGGCAGGAGGCATAAGCGTGCACCAGAGCCAGGAGGGTGTGGTCTGTGATGCTGGCAGAATATTAGTATTCTTCCAAGCAACTGGGAGCAGCGGGCATCCAGCCTTCCTCTTCATCCCCCAGTGCCAATTCCAAGCTATTCAAAACTCTCAGTGTGGTGGGCATTTCCCCGAGGGCTCAGAAACAATTCACCTTCACACTGCAGGCCATTAATCCAGTGATGTTTATTCAAGCAGTATTCACACTTGCTGTTGAATAATGAGGGAACCAAGGCCCCCAATACAGGGGCCTCACAGCTCCAGCTTCACAGCAGCCCCTCAGGTTTTCGAGAATTTCAGATGAATGTTATGGCTGAAAAGACCAAAGGCTTTCCGTTCTTGATCCGGGCCCCTGTCAATCACTGCCTACCTCTCATTCACACCAGGGCACCGGGGCTGGGCCAGCAGAGTGGCAAAGGTACAAGCAGAGCCGGGCAGAAGAACTACGTAAGCTCAGAAGAGGCCACACGGGTCCGTGTTTTCGTACAAAAAATTTAATAAATATTACTTTTCAAAATTTATTGCCAGGAACAACACATCGAAGATGCAGGTTGATGTCTGTATTAACAGGAAGAGGACAATACAAGGTCTCAATGGTGAACCCACGAAATCACTATTTTTAATAAGCCTTATTGATCTTAAATGTCTTAACATTTTGATTTCCTCACTTAAGGCAGGCAGTGTACTCTATGTCAAATCTAAACAGTGATCTTACTGGACATTTTATGGTTCAAGTATTCAACTAGCTTATTAGAATACTCCCTAAATGCAGTAGATAACAACAAAAATCAAATCTACAAGTGGTTCAGTCTTACATGACGAATGGTGAAAAAGAAATCAGAATTTACAAAATAAGATCGGTGTGCTTCCAACTTCACACAATTAATTAGATATTTTTAATGATATTCAACCACTCATGTTTTGGCTACGTTTAGTCATAGCTCGACTTGTTCCCTTAAACTGCTCATGGTAGCAGATCACCTGCCTGTCTTTTCAAGTCTAAAGCAGAAAAAAAAAAAACCAAAAACCTGTTCTAGACTAATTCTCAAACTGCCTCAGTCAGTCCTTAAAAACGTGTTTTGAAGGGAAGCTATTGAAGGTGTTTTAAACATCTGACGTCGTACGAGAAAAAAGTTCCACCAGTATTGCAGGCATGGAAAGCCTGTCCTATTGTCTTAAACTATCTTCAAACACCTTAATTTTGGCTTATAGGCAACACGTAATAAGAAAATAAGTTCAAAAAAATAAAGCCATATGCTTACAACACTATCAAAAACCTTCAATTCTAAACACATACATATAAATAAAAAGGAATGATGTTTTAAGGCTCTTGATTATTAAGTTAATAAATCAAATATACACAGTGATTAATAAAAAAGAATTATTTACATAACTATACAAAATTCTACTTTTGACACATTTTTTTCCTCTTTAAATTCTTCATTTTACCAGCAACTGCTGACATCAAAGGCCCCCCCTCCCCCAACAACGACAAAAATACAATAAAAAAAATAAATAATAAACTCATTTGTGATAGTTGCTGTGGTTCTGAGCTGCAAAGGCACTTTTCAAATACAGAACTACTTGGACGTCATCATAAAACCAATATACAAAAACAACTCAAGAGTCAATAAATATAAATAAAAGCTATGATCCTAAGACTGCATCACCATCTGGCAGAAGTGGGAGCCGGAGGCCTAGGGGGGCCGGGCGTTCTCCTGGGAGCCTGATCCGAGAGGTGCGGGGAAGCGGGGCCCCGGGGGCCTGGTGTTTGCATAGCTGTGAGATGCAGCTCGGCCCAGCCAACCACAGAAACTACCATTGCCAGTGTAAGCCAGCTTGTCAGAACTTAAATTAACACAAGGGTTCTAAGTCAACGACAGCCTCGGACCGGAACGGGACAGGACAGGACAGTGGGAGAGGCGCAAAGCCCTGGGCGCCCTGGGACTCTGCCTCGCCGTCTGCTATACGATGTACTCCATGCGGTTCAGGCTCTGGGCGCTCTCCAGGTCTCTGTTGTCCTGTTTGTTTGTCCAGTTTGGGTGTTTGGCCGGCGTGCCGTTGGGGGGCTTCTCCTCTCTGTCGACCAGTGTGTACGTGGCCTGCTTGGCGAAGCGGGCTTTCTGCTGGTGCTTGTCCATGTCGTCCTCTTCCACCTCCGAGTTGTGTGTCCTTATTTTGGACATTTTGGAGTTTTTGTTCTCGTAGTCCTTGATGGGGACCGTGTTGGCCCCATGCTTCTCGATGGGGTTCTTGATCTGGTTCAGCTGCTCCCTCACGTTGTTGGTGGTGTTGTCCTCCGAGGCCGAGCGCGCGTGGCTGCTGGGCTTCCGCCGCTTGCGCACGCACCAGTAGAAGGCGGTCACCAGGCAGCAGACCCAGGCCACCGTCAGGACTGAGCTGAGCAGGGGCACCAGGAAATCTGCAAGGCAGGAGCACCATCGTGAGCAGTGCGCCCAGGGCTCGGGGCCCACCTCTCTTCCCTATGCTTGGCCCCTGAGAGAGACAGGGGAACGCGCCCCGCTTTCCAGCTGCATATAGTCACTTCCCAGCGCACTAAGAGCTGGGACCAGGGCCCTGGGAGACTGGACGATGGTCCTCAGGGAGGCCAGACTGAGCAGCAGCTCATATGGTCTCCAACCTCCCTGTGGGGAGAGCAGCACTGGGGGCAGGGGCACAGGGAGGCTGGCTACTTAGGCAGCTCGTCAGAGGAGCTGGTTTTCAGAATCGCCAGAAAGAGGGTCCTAGCATGGATGCCTGAGGTCACTTCACTGTAACAGTGAGGCTTCCGGGTGTCCAGTTGGCCATCGAGCCGTCTATTAAACCTGTGTCTCAGTGCTCGAGACGGGCTGTCTCCCCCCACACCCACCCTGACATCACAGCACAAGGCAGGCCCTGCCCAGACATGAGCTCAAGGCACAGCCATGCTCTGCCCTGGGCTTCACGATGGACTCAGAGATAAGGCATGTGTCTGACAGGGACATCTGCCTGCCAGCCAGACGGGGGAATAAGTTAGGGAGACCTCTGCCCATTGCCATGTAACCCTGGTCACATCAGATGGCCTCTTTTCTCTCCCTTAAAAATGGGGAGGTCCTTGGGGTTCCCGTCGCGCGCGCAGCGGAAACGAATCCAACTAGGAACCATGAGGTTGCGGGTTTGATCCCTGGCCTCGCTCAGTGGGTTAAGGATCCCACGTTGCCATGAGCTGTGGTGTAGGTCGCAGAGTGGCTTGGATCCTGCATTGCTGTGGCTGTGGTGTAGGCCAGCAGCTGTAGCTCCAATTGGACCCCTAGCCTGGGAACCTCCATGTGCTTGCGGGTGCGGCCCTAAAAAGACAAAACTAAAAACTAAAAAAAAAAAAACGGGGAGGTCCTTGAGTAGAGAACCACCAGGTAACTCTCACCTGGTGGGTCTATCGGACACAAGGTTGTACTGGTTTTAATGATGAGATGGATGTGACAGTCCTCCCAGAAAGGGACCCCTGTCCCCTGCCACCTACCTGTTCTGTTCTTCAAAGGACGCCTCTGAACTCTCACTTCCGCAACGGCAGCGATCAGAGAGCTGTTCCCGTCACGTTTACTAACAAGGTCTATGATTTTGTCGGTGATCTCCTTGATGGGGTTTCCATCATCCCGGATGTCTTCGGCAGACTGGAGAAAGAAGCAGCGTCAGACTGGAGGGGCAGGGAACACTCACCAGTCGGCCTCTATTCGAAATGACTTGACCACATCTGTCAAGCTTTCCCTCAACCTGTCTGCTCAGTTGGATCCTGGCTCAGGGAAGTCTGTGAGCGGCCCTGCCATCAAATAACTAAGCGTGATACCCAAGGTCTGTACTTACAATGGCCACGTGTATTTCATTGTTCGCAGAAGGGGAAGGCTCGCAAGCTATGTAGATGGAATATTCGGCAGAGACATTCTTCAAAATATTCAGATTCCGCAACTCGCTGCAAATATGCTCTGTGGTGAGACCCTAGAATGATATTTTGAATACCACAGCTGTGGCTGGTGTTTCCTTGAAAGAGGTGACATTCAAGCCAAGCACAGGCTCCAGAGAGGGGATCCAAGCTCGTGACGCCCCCGCTTTAGGGCAAACACACACACCCCGCCCCTCCTAAGCCAGCAAGGAGGTGTCTCCTACCGGTGACATCATCTCTTTGTTGAAGGTGAACGTGATATTTGCGCAGTTGTCCTGGTAATAGGGGTCGGAGGCGC
This sequence comes from Phacochoerus africanus, assembly GCF_016906955.1. NCBI lineage: Eukaryota > Metazoa > Chordata > Mammalia > Artiodactyla > Suidae > Phacochoerus > Phacochoerus africanus. Next base: position 43,725,673 of record NC_062546.1, on the reverse strand, counting down.
ACTTGGTCTTCACTGGCTGGAAGCTGGCAGACCGGCACTCACCCACACCAGTGCAGGGGCGGACGAAGCACTGGGCGTCCAGGATGGGGATGCAGCTCTGCCCACTGGGGCACTCGCTGTGCCCTTTGTGGAGGGAGCAAGGGCGGGGGCCACACCACACCTGCAGAGACAGACGGAGCCAGCTCAGGAGACGCCTATCGGCGCTTCCAGAACGCGGGCGGCCCGGGCCCACGCCTACCTTCGAGCAGGCGATCCTCCCGTCCAAGCACTGGCAGGCGTTGCAGTCGTCGTCCCACTTGGCCCCGTCGGGGATCACACTCCCCACGGTGATGCAAGGTCGCCCTGAAACTGAGGCAGACACACGTGAGTGGGAGGAGTGGCCTTTCTGGAGACGGTTCTCCCGATTTCTCACTCCCCACCCATCAGGAGTGATTACACCCGCTGCCCTTTGCCCAGGGACAACACAGGTGCTCCCACAATGGGCCAGTGTCCCTCCCTCCTCAGCGCCCTCTGTGCTTGGCCCCGTGACCGGTGGTGGTCCGTGCAGCGCAGGAGATGAGCAGTCTCTCTCCCAGGGGAGCTTGGCCCCTGGTGAGCCTGCCCTCTGCTAGGAAAAGGACATGCCCCAAATAGTGATACAGTGCCGGTCTGAGGGATTGTAGGGTGGACAGTCCATGGGTAGGGTGGACAGAACAGACCTGGCACCCTACCCATGGCATCATTCATTCTGCTCTGCCCCACATCCCCACAAGCAATACAAATAAACACCTCAAAATTTGGGGACAGTTTGTCACACAGCATCATTGTGGCACCAGCTGGGTAAAACACAACAGCCACCTCATTTCCCCTTTGCTGTGGTCCCCAGTGTATATCCCCACTGTGTTCTCTCCTGGAATAGTGTCCACTCAAACGGGCAAAACGGTGACTGGGGCCTGGCCCACATACCTTCCTGGCATTTTGCACCACTGTGCCCTGGGGGGCAGACACACCGGTACCCATTGATCTCATCCACACAGGTCGCCCCAAAGGCACAAGGTGAGGACTGGCATTCGTTGATGTCTAGGAGAGATGTAGTTTCAAGTTTAGGGTCCAGTGGGAGGCAACCCTGTTTTTCTCTTGTTGTTGTTGTTGTTGTTTGGAGTTTTTTTTTTTAAATGATTTTTATTTTTTCCATTATAGTTGACTTAGTGTTCTCTCCATTTCTATTGTACAGCAAAGTGACCCAGTCATACATATATATATTAAATACACACATACACATATATATATATATATTCTTTTTCTCACATTATCCTCCATCATGTGCCATCATAGGTGACTGGATATAGTTCTCTGTGCTATAGCCACCACGTTTTCCTAAGGTTTCACTGACAAAACGTAAAGAGAACATTTGTGTCCAAATATAAGCTTGAAGAATTTTCATCCTGTGACCAGCAACCAAATAAAGAAATGGATCATCAATACTCCTGAGTCTCCAGTCACTGTCCCCAAAGATCACAACTACTAGCTAACAGTCATTTGTGGAGGCAGCAACTTTTAAAGTTCCTTTTTCTCTGATAATACAATTTTGAACAAGGACTGGCAAAGCTCTTAAAAAGGATCAGATAGCAAGTATTTCAGGCTTTGCAAGCCACCGTCTCTGTCACAATTGCTCAAGTCTGCTGTAGCGTGAAAGCAGCCCTAGATAGTACATAATCAAAAATGTGGCTGTGTGTCAATAAAACTTTATTTACAAAAACAGGCAGCAGGCCAGATTTGGCCCCCAGGCCACTGTTGCCAACCCTGGACTCAGAAACATGAAAGAGATATATCTACTAGATACATCCCCCATATAGTAGTTCTTAAAAGTCCCAGACTTGGGGATCTTAAGCACCACTAAAATTTCAAATAATCCGGGGTCAAGAACAAAAAAAACCAAAAAAGTGACTAGAGTTCCCACTGTGGTACAGTGGGTTAAGAACCTGACTGTAGCAGCTCGGGTCATTGCAGGAGCATGGGTTCGATTCCCAACCTAGCACAAGAGATGAAAGGATCTGGCATGGCTGAAGCTGCGGTACAGCTCAGATTCAACCCCTGGCCCTGAAACGTCTACATGCCACAGATGCAACCATTGAAAACAAAACAACTAACTGATCAACTTTTTTGGCCAAAGGGCATGTAACAAAATAGAAAAAAAGGGCAAAATAAAGAATAAACTTTGAGCTTCCTGAAAAACTGCACTGCTGGCCCCATTTTCTGTTTTAATCATTTCACCAGGATCAAGCTGTGGAAACCACAGCCCTGGTCCTTTCTGCAGCATTAGCTCTGCCCCCACCAGCAATATCGAAGGGCCCATAATTTCACGTTAATTATGGAGAGAAGCACCCTCTTTCCTTAGGGCCTGAGAGTAGATTAATCATCCAGTTCTGTGGCTGGTACTCTCTGCCCTAGAACAAGGAGGGCTGTGCCCCCCCAGGAAGAGCTGGCAGGTACCTGGGAGGGTCCAGACAGGGGTGTCTTGGTCCCAGGTGGAACCAGAGAGGACATGCCAGGGCTACTCAGAGCCACAGACGTAAGTGTTTGAAAGATGAACACTCCCAGGTGGAGGGCTGGGAGTGAGGGTTGGGGGTGGGAAGAACCAGACAGAGGTGGTCCTTACTTATCCTGCAGTCGGGCCCAGCAAAGCCAGGGGCGCACTCACAACGGTACCAGTTGTCCCCATCCACACAGGTGCCGCTGTTGTAGCTACGAAAGCAAAGACCCCCAGTTATTACCTCAGTCCACCACTCTGCCTGCTGGTTCAAAGGGAGCCACGCCAGTTATGACTGGCGGCCCTCAGCTATGCCCAGGCACACTGCTCCTGGGAGCTTTAAAAACTCTGATGCCCGGGTCCCAACTCCAGAGAGTCTACTTTCATGAGTCTCGGCTATAGCCCAGGCACTGGAACGTATAAAAAGCTCCCTGAGGAGTTCCAGTTGTGGCTCAGAGGGTTAAGAACCCAACTAGTATCCCTGAGGATGTGGGTTCGATCCCTGGCCTTGCTCAGTGGGTTAAGGATCTGGCATTGCCACAAGCTGCTGCGTAGATTGCAGATGTGGCTCGGATTCTGCATTGCTATGGCTGTGGCGTAGGTTGGCAGCTGCGGCTCCAATTTGACCTTAGCCTGGGAACTTCCATATGCTGTGGGTGCAGCCCCCCACCCCCCAAAAAAGAAAAAGCTCCCTGGGTGATTCCTGTGTGCAGTCAAATTTGAGACTCTTGGCTCCCAGTGAAGACACAACCTAATTCCAGTGTGGTCCCTGGACCAGCAGGAAGGCATCACCTAGGAGCTTGTCAGAAAAGAGGAATCTGCAGCCCACCACAGCCCCCAGATCTCCTTAATCAGAACTTGCATTTTAAACAAGATCCCCAGGAGATGCCCACACACGTCACAGCCCACAAGTGCCCGCGTACCCGATGGGCATGCTTACCAGGGATGAGGACTGCAGTCATTGGTATCTGCAAAGTAAAAAGACCACTTATCAGCGAGGCCCTCCAAGGGCAAAGCCGTCTCAGCCCTAAGTGAAAACACCAGCGACTTCCATGATACCCAAATGATAAAGCTGTCGTTAACACCAGCAAAATGAGCTTAAGACCTCTGCTCAATTGGAACCAGGCCCATACCACACTTTGTTCCGCTCGCCGTGGGACACAGGAACACAGGAAGAGGCCCTGGGCGGGGTGGGCAGGGGGTGTGAGAATGGATTGAGACAGGCTGCTGGGTCAGACCAGCGCTGGGAACCAAGACACCATCTGTCTCCACTTATCTCCTCGGCTACTTTCTCATGCCCAGGTCAGGGCTGCAGCCCATCAAGTCATTAGAACAGACCCAGGTGAGACAGAAGCAGACATCAAACAGCTCTGCTTCTGGTTTCCATTGCCCAGTCCCTGGCGGGGGGGGTGGTGGTGTCAGGATGTGCTCCAGCAACCCTCAGTAAGTTCAAGGTGGGGGGTGAGGGGACACTCACTCTGAGTACAGATGGGCCCCTCCCAGCCTTCTTTGCAGACACACGTGAAGGACTCGCCGTTGACCACACAGGTGCCCCCGTTGTGGCAGGGGTTGGGCAGGCAGCTACTGTTTCGGGCTATGAGACAAGAACAGACAAGACCACCCTCCCTGAGGATCCAAGGACAGTCTAGAGGGGCAAAAACCAGAACCTGGAAAACAGTCACAGGCACTCAGGTCCACACCCAGTGAATCCCAAGGGGTGGGATGGGAGGGGGCGGGAACAGGAGAGCAGGGCAGAAAGGTACCTATGTTACAGGTCGTTCCTTCCCAGCCTCCAGGACACATGCACTTGAAAGTGTCTCCCTCATCATAGCAGGTGCCACCGTTGTTGCATGTGGCCTCATCACACTGGCTGTCACCTGGAGGAGAAGATCCCAGCGTGAGCCCCGGGCCAGACCCCCCTCACAGAAGACGGGGAGGGATCCCGGCCGGCTACCACTTACGTGAGTGGCAGGTCTTGCCTTTCCACCCATTTTTACAGTCACAGTAAAAGTCGTTGACCAGGTCGCGACATGAGCCCCCATTGTGGCAGGGGTTCTGGCTGCAGTCATTAATGTCTGCAAACAGAGGAGATACCCAGCTGAAGATGCTCCCTGGCCCTTAACACGCTCCGAGACACATCTCTCCACCCCACCCCCTGCTTCCCACGCCAAGTTCCAACCCCCGGGGAGCCATCCCGGGACTTGAACACAGTCCCCTTTTCCCAGGAATACAGGAGCCCCCGACAAGCCAGGCAGACAGGCAGTAGGCCATGCAAGTTAAAATCAAAATGGGCAGGAGTTCCCGTCATGGGGCAGAGGAAACGAATCCGACTAGGAACCATGAGGTTGCGGGTTGGATCCCTGGCCTCCCTCAGTAGGTTAAGGATCCGGTGTTGCCGTGAGCTGTGGAGTAGGTCACAGACGTGGCTCAGATCTGGCGTGGCTGTGGCATAGGCCACAGGCTACAGCTCTGATTCAACCCCTAGCCTGGGAACTTCCATATGCCGCAGGTGGGCCCTAAAAAGACAAAAAATGTGCAGAAATGACAATCAAAACACAAAAGATGATCACTCTCCTTGCAGACGGGGCTATTTTTATCATCCTCATGACAAGAGTCTAATTCTATAGCTCCTCCTCCCAAGAGGTGCCATCCCACTGGCTGTCAACAAATGCAAACAAGGCACAGGCCCTGCTGTCCCCAGCACAGGAATGGCTGGGGTCTTACTTCCAGATAGTTCCATTAAAAAAAAAAAAAAAAAAAAAGGTTTCTGAGAGTTTGGGATTAGATGCAAACTATTACATTTAGAATGGATTAAGCATTGAGGTCCTGCTGTGCTTTATTCCAATCACTTGGGATAGAACGTGATGGAAGATAATGGGAGAAAAAGAATGTTTATCTATGTATGACGGGGTCACTCTGCTGTACAGCAGAAATTGATGGAACATTGTAAATCAAAAATACTTTAATAAAAAAACGTTTTTAAAGCCCTCCCATGTTGATTCTCTCCCCACCCATGTCCCCAGAGCTGTCTGTCCCCAAAGGACCATGGACTCACTGGTTTCACAGTAGGCCCCCTCCCAGCCATCACTGCAGATACACTTGTAGGAGTTGACGCCATCAATACAAGTACCACCATTTTTGCAGGGGTTGCTCTCACAGTCATTAATATCTGTGAACGGAAGGAAAACAAACAAAAAGAAGGTAAACGAAGGACAATTAACACCATGGCCAAGCACTGTTCTAACAGATTTCCTGGCCTCTCCTGAGAAAACAGACCGGGCACCTCCATATTCTTTGTCAGGACTGTTTCTGAATTCAGCCGGTAGTTTATCCAGAGGGGGCTTCCAGAGAACACCCCGTTCATTTTACTCGATCAATGTCCTCTCCTTGGTGACAGTGGGGAAGAAATCTCTATGGAAAGCAGACCACCCTATCTAGTCAGGTTCCAGAACCTTCTAAAATAAACGTGAAGACTCAGAAGCATCGGTCGTAAGTTAAACATGATCTCAGTCTTAGATCCCAGATGGGATGGTGACCTGGACTGGTCCCCACTGAAATGACTCTCAAACACAGATGCCTCCCCAAGCTGGGCAGGGGAGGGGAGGGGTCTTACTTTCATGGCAGTAGGTTCCAGTGAAGCCTTTGTTACAATCGCAGGTGAATTTGCCTCCTGACTGACTCTTGCACTTCCCATGGGGTCCACAGACGTTCGAGGAGATATAGCGCACCCCTTCTGGCGTGTCGTTGGAGGCCATGGCCACCGTGCAGCTGTCAATCACTGTGAGACAGGCTTAGGCTCAGGTCCCCACCAAGCACCTGAAGACCCAGCATCCCTAAGCCCAGGACCCATGCCACGCCTGCTCCCCTGGAGCCAGACGCCTGTTGGCTAATGAGGGGAATAAGCCAAGAAGCACCTCAGGGACCAAGACTGGCCATGTGCCATGTTGCACTGTGACAGGCAAAGCGGAGACTCCAGGCAGAGGGGAGACCTTAAGGCAGTTTCTCCCTCTGGAGCCAGAAGCCCTCATGTCTGCAGGCCCTGTTCATCCTCCCTCCTACATCTGCCCAACTTGCTGGAAGCTGGCAAAGGAAGGAACCGCTTTCCCTCCACCTATCAGCATTCAAGGTGCCAGGACAAACTTACAGAACCCAGAAGGCAGGGCCACCTCATACCGCAGCCACAGGCGGCTGTTTAAATTCAAGTGAGTTAAGCCTAAGTCGATCAGGGTTTCCAGTTGCCCTGGCCACACTCTAAAGGCTCCATGGCCACATGTGGCCATCACACCTGACCGTGCAGATACCACCTGGCAGAAAGTTCTTCAGACACGGGAACCCTGAGGAATCTGCCTCAGCATGCCAATCAGCCCCCCGCTGCCCCCCAGGATAAGAAAGCTAAATGAATTTCCTTTTCTCCCCGGGCTACTTGGAGTCACAGTTCCCTTGCAGGGGGCCTGATGAGATTGTTTCCACATGTTCTGGCTTTGCTCCGGGGTTTTGCTTTTTTTGTTGTTGTTATTGTTGTTTTTCCCTTAGGGCAGCACCCAGAGCATATGGAAGTTCCCAGGCTATGGGTCAAACTGGAGCTGCAGCTGCCGGCCTACACCACAGCAATACTAGGCCCAAGCCACATCTGCAACCTATGCCAAAGCTTGTGACAAAGCCAGATCCTTAACCCACTGATTGAGACCAGGGACCAAACCCACATCCTCCTGGATATGAGTTCTTAACCTGATGAGCCACAACAGGAACTCCCAAGTCAGTGGTTTTCAGTTGACACTACCCTGCACCGCCCTACCCTCCCCGAGTGTCCCAAGGCAGTGACAGATAGACAAAGAGGAGCAGCCTTGCAGACAAGCCAGGACCCCGGCAGCGAGGGGGGTACCTTCACAGGGGGTGGTGCGGCAGTGGTCCTTAAGGTGGGAGCAGTTCTTGCCTTCATAATCCTCAGGGCACTTGCAGAAATAGTCACTGGCACGGTTGAAGCACTGAGCACCGTTCTGGCACGGATTGGGCTCGCAATAATCGATGTCCAGCTGCGAGGACCAGAGTGGGGGGGACAAAGTAAGACGAAGGTATAATTCTGACCCTTCTGGGGCAGCAGCCACTGAAATCTGAGTCCCTCTGTCTGTTTCCATTAGGAGCACACCCAGCATAACGTACAGTTGTGTCCCAGAGACTGTCTAGGTTCTTATTTGAAAAAACAGGGCAGGGTGGGAGGGTGCTGGGTCTGGGGCTGAAACCGGCAAAGAAAAATAGACAGGCTACAGACACCCGGGAGAAAAATCACTCATCAGTCTCCTTCCACCAGCGTGCATCTAGCAGAGCTCCCTAGTCAAAAGGAGGCTCCAGACAGTGGTGGGGGTGGGGGGAGACTCCCCCTAAAAACTTGGCCATCGGAGGCTCTTGGCCGGCTCACCTGACAGAGGTTTCCAGAGAAACCAGTGGGACATAGACACTGGAATCTGTTGATTTCATTTTGACAGTGACCCCCGTTCAGACAGGGGTTGCTGGAGCACTCATCGATGTCTGTCTCACAGTGATCTCCTGCATAGCCAGGTGGACAGACACATCGATAACCATTAACCAAATCCTGGAGGAGGAAAGGAGGGGGAGAGAGACAGGCTTTTTATCTCGGTGCTCCACAAACACAGGGCTTTAGCAGTTCGGCGTGACTGTGGCGGTTTCAGCCAGTTCACTGCAAGAGATGCAGATCCTTCCCATACATGAGGGTGGAACTCCTCCCTGTGTGCCTTTAAGATGCCTCCCTAGGGGCTGGAGTAACATGAGCCTCAGTGAAACGTCTAGGGATTCCCTTTTCACCTGCATTTTTTTTTTTTTTTGGCTTTTTAGGGCCGCACCTGCAGCATATGGAAGTTCCCAGGCCTGGGGTCGAATCAGAGCCATAGCTGCCAGTCTACACTGCAGCCACAGTTAACACCAGATTTCTCAACCCATTGAGTGAGGCCAGGGATCGAACCTGTGTCCTCATGGATACTAGTGGGGTTCGTTACCACTGAGCCACATCAGGAACTCCTTCACCTGCATTTTAAAATTTCCCAGGGACAAAGCCTCCCCAGGGTCACATAAAATCCTAAGACTAGTCAATCACTAAGGTTTTGATTTAAGCGAAGATTTACATACCCAACAGGAGGCGCCATTCTGACACTGGCCAAGGCAGTCATTAATATCTAAAAAATAAACAAGTCATCACATTAGAGAGGCAATTTACAGTGAAATTGGGCTTAATTGAAAAGGCTTCTCAGCTCAGGACAGATTAAAAACTTCCAATCAGATTTCCCGTGTGCTTCCGGTGAGATAAGGTTATTACACCATATGGGAACACTCCCTGATCCTTTCAGACTGAGCTCCTAAAACTTCACATAATTGTTTTAGCCACCTTATCAGAGTTTGGCCCTTTTACTGCCTCGTGAGCCTGATAACGTGTGTGTTTTCATTTCTGTGCTGATCACTGGACCCTCCAAAAAACATTCCTTTCTATAAGCTTTTCCTTCTACCAGAAATGCAACCTGAGGATGGATGGCATATGCCTTCAACGCCCAAATTCCATAAAAGTCAAAATGGAAACAGTTTCACTCACTTATGTCACAATTCTGACCCATCCAGCCTGGGAGGCAGTCACAATAGTAGCTGGCGATCAGATTCTTACAGGATTTGGCATTTACACAAGGTTTGGCCTCGCATTCATTTGCATCTGAAAGAAAAGAGGGATGAACAGTGAGAAGTGGGGTTCTACCCCTACCTTCCCCCATTCAAAAAAAAAAAAAACAAAACAAACAAACCCATGTCAATAGTTTGTGTGAAATGAGACATTTTAATAAGCCAGCTAAATGAGGGCTACTATTTCACACATCTGAACCCTCTCCCTAGCCAGGATCCCATAAGGAATGTCAATTGATAACTTTCTGGCCACTGTTAACAACCAAGCTCCCGACAGGAAAGCAAAAAGCCACCAGGCATTTCTGTGCAGAATCCAGCCCAGCCTAGTTGCTGGGATTTAAATGTGGCAAAAAGAATGCAGACAGCTCATTCCTCATGAGATCATCCCCGTTTGGAACCCAGCGGAACACTCCTCAGACAGACGATTGACATGGTTCAAGGAATCCCACGACTTTCCCACAGGGCCTAAAAGGGCCAGTGTATTTGCATGTGAGTTATTCCTCCTGGGCCTGCTGGCGGGACTCTTGGTAATAAATTACTTCTCAGCACGATGGCAAACAAACGGGCACTGCTGGCCACACGCTAGTCTTCCTGAACAGCCCAGCTTATCACCAAGGCCAACCTCGGTGCAGGAGTTCTCTTACCTAACTGGCACGTTTTGCCAGTCCACTGGGGTGGGCACACGCACTTGAATCCGTTAACCAAGTCCTGGCAGGTGCCCCCGTGGGAACAGTTATTCGGAGAACAGTCATCAATGTCTGTTCAACAAAAGAGGAGAGGGGTCAGCAATTTAATCTCAATCCATTTGACAATTAGATAATGTGATCCCACCCCTCGCATGAAGAGCCTTCACTTAAGAGCCAGACACCTGCTGCAAGGGACTGCAACAAGGACGATGAGGCCCGATTTTAGCTTTAAATCCCCGACTGGCCCAGTTCATTTAATCCCCTACCTAAGCGGGCGGAGGAGACGGCTGGATTCCCAGAGCGTCAGCCCTTGAAAACCGGGGGCATCTCTCTCTGCCTACCCTTTCTTTTCCCTTTTTTTTTTTTTGTCTTTTGTCTTTTTAGGGCCACACCCACGGCATATGGAGGTTCCCAGGCTAGGGGTCTAATCGGAGCTGTAGCCACCGGCCTACACCACAGCCACAGCAATGGTAGATCCGAGCCGTGTCTGCGACACACACGGCTTATGGCAACGTCGGATCCTTAATCCACTGAGCAAGGTCAGGGATAGAACCTGGAACCTCATGGTTCCTAGTCAGATTCATTTCTGCTGCACCACAACAGGAACTCCTCTTTTTTCTTTTTTGGCCAGGCCTGTGGCAATATGGAAGTTCCCTGAGCCGGGATCAAACCCACAATTACCCACAGCAGGGACCCAAGCTGCTGCAGTGACAATGCCAGATCCTTAACATGCTGCGCCACAAGGGAACTCACTGGCTACTCTTTTTTTTTTTTTTTTTTTTTTTACTTTTTTAGGGCAGCAAAACCAGTGGCATATGGAAGTTCCCGGGCTAGGGGTCGAATCAGAGCTATAGCTGCCAGCCTATGCCACAGCTCACAGTAAGGCCAGATCCTTAACCCACTGAGCAAGGCCAGGGATCAAACCCACATCCTCATGGATACTAGCTGGGCTCATTACCACTCCCTACCCCTTACTTTTAAAGAAAAGTGTCTTTGGTGTTATCGTGGGAGTTCCCATTGTGGCTCAGCAGGTTAAGACCCTGACTAGTATCCATAAGGATGCAGGTTCAATTCCTGGCCTCGCTCAGTATATTAAAGGATCTGGCGTTGCTGTGAGCCATGGTGCATGCTGTAGACTCAGCTGGGATCTAGTGTTGCTGTGGCTGTGGTGTAGGCTGGCAGCTACAGCTCTGATTTGACCCCTTGTCTGGGAACTTACATATACCACAGGTGCAGCCCTAAAAAATAGGTTAAGTGTCACTGTGGCTCAGAGGTAACTAAGGAAAGGTAAGGAAAAATAGCTTCTTCACTGGTGACTTCACTGGTGAAAAAAATCAGTCTTATTGGCTTACAGAGTTTTCCCAAAATAACAGGCCTGGGGCACCCATCCTCTCATCTCTGCACTAGACTCCAGAGGCTACCTAACAATTTAACTCTTGCCCACTTAGGCAGTGCCAGACTCTCCTCACGAACTTGCCTGCTGAGTCTTTACAACCCCAGGAGATGGGAATTGCTGCTCTCCCCTTTAAACAGGGCATGGTTTGGCAGCAACCAGAGTCCCACAAGGGGTGGGCAGGGCTACGGTGCCAGCCCAGGCGAACAACCCCAGAACCCACATCCTTAACTGTGTGGCATGCTGCTCTCGGGGTGCCGATGACAGCAGTTCTCAGGCCTGGATGTACCTCAGAACTCCAGAGCATGGGCTCCCCAGTTCCCAAGGGAAACTGTGGGACCCAGTGATCTGTCCTGTGAGGACACACTGGGTGGTCCTGCTGTGGAGCCATATCCCACAGCCACCGCCACTCTGTAGCCTGGTCCCTCTTTGAAAATTTTGTCCCTGTGGGACTTTCAGTGGTGACCACCTCCTGCACAGGCAGCCTCTCCACGGCTTCGAGAATAACCAGGATTCCATTCAGAGGAGGAAGACCACGAGAAGTTTCTTCTGGTCACAGATGCATGTGCTAACTTAGTGGGCTAGATGGGGGTTCCTGGAGGCTTCCCAGTGCAGAGGCTGGAACCTCAGGCCAGACTCCCCACCAGACTGCTGACCACGCCCACCCCCCCATGGGGCCCCAGTACCTGCTTCCAACCCTATATCTCGACACAATGACCTCCCCACACACCCCCGCCCCCGCAAGAAAGGAAATAGGCCAAAACCTGGACTTACTTGTGGAGCACGTGGGACCGGTCCAGCCCGGAGAACACTCACACTCAAACCCCAGGGAGGTCTCCTTGCAGCTGCCTCTGTTGTGGCACGGATCAGAGAGGCAGGCATGCTCCGCTGTGGACACCAGCACGGCAGTCAGCAAGGGAAGCCTGCCCAGAGGCTACCTCACTTTCACCACTCCCCATCCCCCCAACCAAAGCCCACACCCAGGCCACCGGCTAGAGCTCATTTCAAGATAAAGCACGTGTGGGTTGTAAGTTAACCCTGCTGTGTGTCTAGGGAGGAAGGGAAATCATCTCTCTCGTTAAGTTCTCCAGCCACATTTCTCCTCCCGCTTCGGACCTGGGTACTGGGTCACCACCCTGTACACCCCACCCCTCATGCTGGTCAGCAACATCCAAAACACTTAAGCAACTCCAAGGAGGTTTCAAAGACCCGTGGAATTGCTGGGATAACAGGTCTTAACTCTGGAGAGTATCTGCATCTTCTCACCCTAAGCGCATTTAAGTGGAGTGGACAGAAAATTCAGACAAAGGGATCTCACTGTGCCTGGACCACTTACCAATTTCACAGTTGGGTCCTGAGTACCCCTCGGGGCAGGAACACTGATATTTATCAGGCCCCGTGTTGCTACAGGTTCCCCCATTGAGACACGGCTGATGGGTCCCGCAGTAGTTGAGATCTGCCAAAAAGACCCCAAAGAAGTTCAAGGACCAGAAAGATGGCCAAGCCCTTGCATTCCTAGACCCATTCCTTTTAAAATAAATAAAATAAAAACCAAAGGGAAAGAACCCCAAATGTACAGCGTGAAAGGTAAATCCAAACAGATTCAGAATAAAAGACCCTGCAGATAAAAATAAATGAAACTAGGGGAGTGATGGATGGGGGAATCTGGGACTGGTATGTGCACACTATTGTATAGGGAATGGATGGTTAATGGGACCTGCTGTAGCACTGGAAACTCTACCCACTATTCTGTGATAACCTATATGGGAAAAAGACTCTGAAAGAGAATGGATGTGTGTATGTGTATAACTGAATCATTTTGCTGTACAGCAATTATTAGAAATCAACTACACTTCAATAAAATTTTTAAAAATGAAAAAAAAAGAACAGATATAATAGAACAATTTGAACCCGAAGTGTCTGAAAGTAGTTGGTCAGAAGTTCTGCAAGTCATTGAAGACTTGAATCTATCATCAAAATAACAATGTTTCTTTATATAAAAAAGAATGAAAGAATGAATGAAACAGGAACCATGAGGTTGTGGGTTCGATCCCTGGCCTCACTCAGTGGGTTAAGGATCTGGTGTTGCCGGGAGCTGTGGTGTAGGTTGCAGACGTGGCAGCGGATCCCTAGTTGCTGTGGCTGTGGTGTAGGCCAGCAGTTGTAGCTCCCATTAGACTCCTAGCCTGGGAACGTCCACATGCCATGGGTACGGCCCTAAAAAGACAAAAAAAAAAAAAAGAATAAATGAAATAATGAAAGAACGAATGAGAGACAGAATGAAAGAGAATAGGAGAAGGAAAAACAGAAAGAAAATGAAAAAGAAAAAGAGAAAAAAAGAAAGAACCAAATTTCCTCCCCATCACATCCCGACCTCTGGGGGACATACCTTTGTCGCAGAGCTGGCCGCCCCAGTTGGTCTCACAGAGGCACTGCCAGGGCTCGTTACAGGTGCCGTGGACACACCCTGGGTGCGGGATGCACTTGTCACAGTACAGGCCCTGCCAGCCATACTGGCACCTGGGGACACACAGCACACCCTCTTTAGCCTTTAGAGCTTGCCAGGCAACCTATGCCAGAAGAACGCAAGGATGCAAAGCCCAGGCTTGCAGGTTCGGGAGACTTTTGAGGTCTCCCCGGGGGTTCCCTCTAAATAAACATTTTCACAGTTGGATCAAGGTCCTTCCCAGGCGACAAAAGGAAGAGGGCTGTTTGGGGAGGGGCCCATGCGGGGCTGCCCTTCACAAAGCCCCTCTCTCTTCCCAGGCTCCCCAGATGGGCCCGGGGCGGGCGGGGGGGAGGGCGTGGAATAAATCAAGGAAAGGGCTCTGCCTCTGGGAACAACAGCCGCCATGTGGACATGGACGTCACAAGTTTTACACAGCAGCTCTGTCTCAATGGCAAGTCACGGCCCCAGTGCACAAAAATACAAGAAGACACCAAGTGCAGCAGGAAAGTGCCTCTGAAGGAGGCTTCAGGAAATCAAATGAGGAGGGAGAGATGGAGTGGTAGGTCTCTGAACCCATTTCTGCAGAGAGGGTGAGGGAAGCAATTCCATCGATAATTTATGAGCCGCAACCACGGCTGCTTATGCTAATTTACTTTAGAGTTATTTCTCGCTTTGCCAAAAAAATAAATTAAAAAGGTCAACTCTGTTTATCTAATAGCAGGGAAGGGAGTCGAGCTTCCTTTTTAAAAGGCCCCATGAATCGGACCCTTTGCAGGCCAAAAGGGGTGACTTTGATCCCCAAACAACAACGGGAACATAAACCTTCAGCTGGGCTAGGATCTCAGCTCCTCTCCCCTCAAGTTTCAAGCCCTCTGACAAGCTTTAGCAAACAGGAGGGGGCTGGGGGGAGGCTCCATGGTGGAGTGAAGGTGGGCTGAGTGAGAGTCAGAGATAGGCAGGTATTTCCATGAGAGGACCCAGGAAAACCAGGGTCAGGACCAGCTGCTCAGATGTAACCCAGGACAACATGCACCCCAAGACGGAAAAGGCTTTCAGTTTCTAGAGAGCTGGAGGCAGGCGAAAAATCCCTGTCATGGGAAAATGATAGGGATCCAGCTAATAGCTCATCACCCCCAGCCACAAGTCAACTTAACCCTGGAGAATTCTGACTTACCACTTCCTAACTTCTAAAAACAAGACATCCACGCCCCAATACAGAGAATCACCAGGATGTGTGGTTTAAAAAAAAAAAAAAAAAAAATCAGACAAAGGATTCCGGTTTCTCTAAAACGAAACATTGGTCTCAGTAACAAGCGACTATTTAAAGGACTAAAAGAAGAACAAAGTAGATCCTCTGGCAGGGATTTTTTTAAAAAGTGGACACTCGAGTTAGTGGGAGGTTGGGGGTTCACCTTTGGTAAAAGATTGATATTCTTCGCTTCAAAGACAGCTATTAAAAAGGGAACGGTTAGGTTGTGATGATGGTTGCAAAATTCACTGAATTAAAACAAGAAATCGAACGGATTTGGAAATAGCATTATCCTTGCTGCCTTTCCCACATTCCCTTCCAAATTAAGGATCACGACACCTCTTCAATTTGCTGAATAAAGGCAAGAAGAGGCAGCTGAGGACTCCGCCCCCCACCCCCCACATCTTAATTAATGATAGCTAGATCCCCAAGCATAAAAAAAGGAACCACAAGAGGCCACGGATGACTTCAAAAGAAAACAAATAAAAATACTGACCCTAAAAGAGGCATTCACAAAGTTATCCCAGTTTAATAATCTATGATTAAGGTTCTCATGAGAAATTGAAGTGACTTTCCTCCTCGGATGATTCATAATTAAGTCTGATATTATTGGCAGGCTTGCCATCAAGCCACCATGTGCGCCCAGGAAAAGGGAATCCAAATTGACCAGGGAACCAGTCAAGTTTTCTCATGTGGGGAAACAAAACAAAACACACCTCTGTTTAACACAGGATCCGAAGGACAACTTCCAGGTAACCTACCACCCAGCTATTTCTGGAGCTGGACGCAACCTGAACTTCCTAGGCTAGAAGGTTCTGTTTTGCTATTTTTTTTTTTTTCTTTCTTTCAAGGAGAAGGAGATCGGCTGGAAGACTATGCAAATGACGTGTGGGAAAGTCACATCTTAAGTAAATAAGGCCCTGCGTGTCCAGGCAGGGAGGGGAGGGAGACTTCGAAAGAGAAAGGGCTAAATTCGGGAAACAAAGCCTGTTGTTCTGGCTGGGAGGGCCCTCCCCAGGGCAGCAGTTGTGTTTATTCTGATGACAGTAGCAGAAATCTAGATTGGCCTCCACTGATATTCATCTGAGCTGAGCACCAAGCAGGCCCTAAGTCACTTCTGATGTGACTCTCTCCAATACGCCCTTCTCCAGGAAGAGCTAAAGCTGGGGCGTTCCTGCTCCACACCTGACAGCTGCCACCCATGGGGATTCATAGGCAAAGTCCCCTCAGCCTTCCAGAAAAACTTATCTTTCTGAAGTTTCAGGCCAGCCTGTTTTTATTTTACTTTCAGCCTCAAAGCTCCGAGCTCCTGGTGGCACGGCGGGGGAGCAGGACGGGGCGGGGCAGACACAGGAAGGTAAAGATGACCCTGGTGGTCCTCCAAATTTTTCTGAGCAGCAAAAATCATGTGGCCATGGCAAGCCTGTTAAAATGCAGATTCCCGGGGCCCAACTGAGGGCTTTAGGAGCCACCTGGGAATCTGCATTTTCCACACTTCTGTGGTTAATCAGGGAACGACTTTGAGAAGTGAGGTTGGGGGCAGTGAATTCCCAAGGAATGACCCTACCAGGCACCACAGCATCACTGGGAATGCGTGGAAATGCAGAGACCTGGGCCCACCCGGGACCTGCGGCATCAGCACCTGTATTGTCGCAAGAGCCCCAAGTAACGTTAGTTGGAGATGCGCTGGTTTAGACTAAGGATTTGTAAGTTTCCCTTGGCTCAAACCAGGGTGGCTTTGGAGGCAAAGATGACAGGCCCAAAGGACCCATTTCGTGTCACATTAAATCGGCTAAATCCTTCATTATATTTGGGAGGAGAGTAAAGTGTGGGCTTGCGTCAAAAATGCTATACAGGGGTTCCCGTTGTGGCTCAGCTGTTAACGAACCTGACTGGCATCCATGAGGACACAGGTTCAATCCCTGGCCTCGCTCAGTGGGTTAAGGATCGGCGTTGCCGTGAGCTGTGGTGTAGGTCGAAGACGTGGCAAGGATCCCAAATTGCTGTGGCTGTGGCATAGACCGGCAGGTATAGCTCCAACTGGATCCCTAGCCTAGGAACTTCCATATGCCATGGGTGTGGCCCTAAAAAAAGAGAAAGACAAAAAAAAAATTGCTATACAGACACCAGCAACATTTCCTGAAATGAGACCATCCCAGGTTGGCATGATGTACATTTCAAGAAGTTCCCAAAACTGTAATGGTGAAGCCGTGGGGGGGAAGTCTCTGTTTGGCTTCTGCATTGTCCGGGACCATAAAAGAACAGACTTCAAAGGCCAGCAGCAAAAGTCTACATTCATCAGGCTCAACTGACAAGATTCCAGCGCAGCCATTAACCTCTCAGCACCGGACTGGCTCCCGCCTGCTAAGGGGCCAGGAGATTGTCCTAATCCCATTCTAAAGAATGCTCCACTTTCCCCTATTGATGGGAAAAGTGGGGGAGGGCTGGGAGACAGAAAACCACCAGGCCGGGTGAGAGAGGAGGAGGAGAGATGCAAAGAAAGGAACCCATACCCCTGCATCTAGTCCATTAGCACTTTAAGGAGAAGATTATAAAAACGTGTTATCAATTTACAGAACAGTTAATACATGAAGTCACCGACTCTGCCCACAAGAGTTTCTTTTTTTTTTTTTTTCCAAGAGAGGCGTGTGTGCATTCCACCGGACAGCTGGTATAATTTAATAAGCTTCGGATGTGCTTATTTGAAATTTTTTTTTTTTTTTCTGGTAACGCTTTCTGGTCCTCCAAAGAAAAAAGAGGCTTGTTCACAATAAAGTCATTCCTCCTCTTGCATGAAAGAGAAAATTACTAGAAAACAGTTTAGTTGTTTACCTGCAGTCACCTGGGAGTTTGCAAGACCCATGCTTGGGGCTACAGCCCTGTCGGCAAATAGCTGTAAAAGAAAGAAAGAAAAGAAAAACACAGAAGAATGTGTCAGCATGATGCCAGTTTCTTGCCCCCGCCACCATCAGGAGAATGCCCCGTCCATTAAGCCGACAAAATCCGCTATTTTAAGAGATCTCATATCAAGTCCGATGTAAGAAAAGGAAGATGGGAGATGACTAAATAACAAAGCTTTAAACTTCAAGGCCGAGCTAGCAGATTCTCAAACATGATACTGTTTGGGGACAAAATGCAGGCAAAGTTGGTGGGGGAGGGGAGCTTCTGGAGTCTTGGAACAATGGCTACTCTGCTCCAGGCCAATTCCCACCCTCGCCAAAAGCAAAAAGGTCTAATCCTTTCTCATCTCACCCACTCAGTCCCATCAGGGCACATTCAGATGAACTCCAGCTTTCTTAAAACCCGCCAACCAAATGCCTAGTGTCTCAAAAATACATGGGACTCACAAAGCCAACCAGGCCGGCTGCATATGGCAGGCTAATCCACAGGCTGGATATGATGGTACTTTTGCAAAGTATCCACACAAAGCAATCATGCTTCCTTTATTAAAAAAAAATTTCTTTTGAACAGACATTAAAAAATACAAGGCAGATCATTTTTAAGTAATCGTCACTGATTTTTAGAATTCCAACTATGTAAAATACGTCTACCAATTCTTTCATTTGGATCCCAGAAAGGCCAAACTTTTAAAACTCTTGTCTCTAACGATTTAAGAAAGCAGTGTTACCCAGGAGACCAGCAAATTCCTCTCTCTGCCCTGCCCTTCAGTCTCAGTTTAAAAGTTCACTTTAACATTTTAGTTTATCTTAAAGGAATTCATCAAATTATGTGAAATAAGCAGAGTGTGTTCATGTTTGTGAGGGCCTACTCTCTGGTTCATCAGAATCACCCACCAATTTGCTATGAATCAGAAGTTTGTAAAGGTTGAGTCCACAGATCATTCTGTGAACATCTGTGAACATGTGGTAAGTCACTGAATTCTAGCAGACAGGGCTGGGACAGTAGACAGGACATCTGAAAGCTTATTCTATTGCGGATGCGTTCAATTCTGCACAAGTATGAGAGCTCAGCCTTACCACCTGCCCCCTCCTTCAAGGCCACGGCTCCCAAAGATGTCCAGTGAATGCTGCCTTAAGGCCACCCTGAGCTCAGGGGCTGTCATTTCTGCAAGATCATCTGTTCAGACATTGGCTGGGCTAATCCAGTCCCACTGGGCATCTGTTTGAGGCAGCTCCCTCAAAGCACAGCCTGAGAAGGGGGTTCAGGTACAAGGAAGGGGGTTGAGGGCAGCAGATGGGGCAGGGGAGGAACTGAGGGAGAATGTGGTCTCAGCTGGATCCTGGGAGCAGTGTCTGGGCATGAATCGCAGCAGAGACTTAAGACAATGAGGGGCTAGCCTTCATATACCCTCATCAACCATTCACAGACTGAACTGGAGAGATGGGATGTGGAGTGTCCCCTGTCTAGACAAGGACAATGCTCCAAAGGAGGGACTGCTGTGAGATGCTAGCAGCCAACGGTCAGAGCATCCAGGGGACAAGGGACCAACAGCATCTTCATGCTTCGGGGCTGAAAAAACAGGCCAAATCTCATCCCACCCGAGACAGCCACCTGATGGCAGGTGAGATGGGCCACCCAAAGTGACGGCTACCGGGAGCTAGTTAACCCATCGAGCACATGCCCACACACCTTTGTTACACTCGGGACCCATCCAGCCTTCCATGCAGGTTTTGTTGCCATTCTGATCACAGGCATAGTGTCCAAAGAAGTCATCTCGGGGTCGGCAGAACTTATTGCAGCCAAAGCCATAGTAATGTTCATCGCAGGTCACGCGGATCTGATACTCAAAGTGGGCAACCCCTGTGTTCTGCTTTAGTGTCTGCCACTGACGACTGGGGTTGATCATGCCTGAGTAAGAAGCCTTTTCAATAATGCTGTCGGGTTCTAGAGGTCAGAAAAAGGAAAAAAAAAAGGATTAATCGCCCTAACCTTCACATCAACATCAGAGCCTTTTCCTCTAAACATTTTGAGGATGTTTAATGATGACAAATGCAGATGGTACAAAATTCACATAGTAGGGAAAGCGCAAAAAAAAAAAAAAATGAGACTTTCCTCTCCCACCCCATTCCTTTACCCTTTTTCCTGAGCATGTAGTATTTCATTGCCTTGAAATAATTTACCTAGTTCCCAACATGTACATATAGGTTGTTCTGGCCTTTTCTTATTAAGCCAAGCCACAAGGAATATCCTTGAACATATCTGCCCATATGTAGTTCTAGAAGAAAGAAATATCCCAGAAACAGAATTGTTGGATCAAAGAGGACATGAATGACCAGCCCACTTCCACCCAGACAACCCTAATTCCCAGGAATGAAGCCCTGGTCCATCTGTCCTGTCACCAGCACAGGAAACTATTTCCCAATAGCAGTGTCAACACTGTGTGTTATCAGACTTTCAGATCTTTGATAGGTAAAGAAGTACCTCTTGTTTTAATGAGTATTTAATTAAGTGATGGTGAGCACCCTTTTGACAAAAACATGTGTACCTGTTCCTAAGATCTGCAACCCGCTTCTCTCCTTTGTCAAGTTTTTAATTGAGCTGTTGGTCATACTGCTTTGCAAGAGCTCTTTACATATTATAGAAACTGGCCCCTTATGGAAGGCTACAAGCTTTCTCTTCTGGTTTTAGAGTTTTGTATCTTGTTTTAGAAAGGCTTTGTCCACCTCCAAACTGCTGGGAGCCACAGAGTAATGTTTCTTTTGTTTGTTTTTTTAATTGTAATTTGGCATCACTTAAGCTGCCATTCAAACAGTAAGACCACAAACTTGATGCCTTTCCCCTTCACCCAGAAAGCAGATTAAAAAACCCTTCTCCCCAGTTTACAGACAGGCAGACTGAGCATTTGGGGAGCAAGTCATGCTCCTCAAAAGGGTGCCTACCAGGGAAATATACACACCCAGGGCCCAAGCAACTCCAAGAGGAAGAAACGGTCCCAGCCCCTGATGTCACTCATCATCTAGCCTGAGAAGAGACAGGTACAAAAATAACTCCAAACACCAGGGGCCAGGAGTTCAGGGAGGGATGGGAAAAGAAGGCCCCAGTCAGCACCCAGCCTCGTCTTGTGTTTGTTTTCTTAAAGCTGCCAGTACCAAGCCTCGACGCCTTGTCGAATTCAAGGCCACCTTGGAGAGACCCTTAGAACCTACCTGTCTCTGTGATGCTTATCCACCCACACCCGTGTTTTTCTAGGCCCAGGGCCTGCACTCATTTGCAAGGCTAGGGAAACCCCATAGGTGACCAAGAGACGGGGCCCTCCCGGAGAGCTTCAGCCACCCTCCACTTCCAACAGCGCCCCAGCCCTCACCCTCTGGGCACTTTACCCGTGGGCTAGACAAGCCTTGAACAAGCTCACATACCTGTAGACCTACACCCTGGCACGCACGAACCACTTGCAGAGAACACTTTCCTAACTGCCGTTTTGCAAATAAACACTGGCCAAAGAATGACAAAAATGTCCCTCGATTAACTGTGTGTTTGCTCTGTTGCTTCAATTAAAACGTGGAGGGAGCTATTACTCTGTGATGAGCTCGTCATAAAGGAATTATTTAAACACACTAGCCATGGCTCCAAGGCCCGCAGCACCTCTCAGGCAGGTAGCAACAACGAACAACTCAGACAAGCATCCAGGGCAATCCTAAAGGCCCAGGCTGACACGCCACTGAGCACTCTGCTTTCTACTTATTTCCAGGTGCCTCGATGAGGCTAACAGGTCAGTATAACTAATGTCACATCTGCAGTGACAGATTTTTCCTAAGGGCCAAGAGGGAGTCCAGCGTGCCCATGACCTGCTTTCTGGCATTTGGGTTACAAAGAACGAGTTCGCTGTCAGCTTCCTCTAAGCTGCTGACACTGCCTCAATTACACTTCCTATCAGCTCAGGGGCATAATCGGTGTTTCCGGGGCAGTTCAGTTGGTAGCGCAGCTTTACGATTGGAAGAGCGTGTAACCAGGCCTTTCTACAATCTTCAATCGCACAAAGCACCCACAAGAGCCTTGCAGGCCAAGCAGAAGGTGGCAGGAGGTGAGTCTGAGCAGAACTCTGAACCACGCCAACCACAAACCTAGGCGGGGGCCTTAGCCAAGAAGGTAAGGTATAAAGGAAATCTGGTCTTTAGTATGCAGACTTGCATTTCCAGATCTATAGATGAGAACGATACACTGAAAGCATCTGCTCTGGGAGGGAAGGTAAACCCTTCACCCTTCCATTCTGCAGTCCTAAAATGTAACACCAATGACCTTGGAGGGCTGATGATGGGAGGGCCGGCCTCAGACAATACTTTCTGACACATGGGTATCACCTGGGCTGTGCCTGGGCCAGGCTCTGATTGTGAGGGTTCATCACAGAGCTGATGCAAGAAGCAATTTTCTGTTCCAAATCTCAGGGCTCTGCCTGTCATCTGAAGCCTTGTTTGATCCCTGGGGAGCAGCTAACTCCATTTGGGTTAATACACATCCTCTGCTTCTGCCCTCATGGAGGGCAGTCCCTTGGGAGGGACAGAAAACAGCATGTGCAAAGGTCTGGATGCAGGAGAGAATGTGATGCATGAGGACAGAAAGGTGAATGTGATAGAATATGGATATGCTGGATGACACTGAGGCATGTGAGACGGAGCTGGTGGGGAGACAAGGCTGTTCTGTGCAAGGGGCTCTGCCGGTCACGTAGAGATCGGTCGAAATAGCACTAGGAAGCTACCAAGGGGCTCTGACAGTCACACAGAGATCAGTTCCAAGAGCACTAGGAAGCTACCAAGGGGCTCTGACAGTCACACAGAGATCAGTTCCAAGAGCACTAGGAAGCTACCAGGTGGCTCTGAGAAATGTGCTTTGAAAAGATCCGGAGGGCAGGAGAAGAGAGAACGTACTGGAGATGGAACCAGAGTAGAGGCTTTTGGGGAAGGAAGATGCCAGGTTTGATTTCGGATATGAAATATTCAGAGATACCCCCGGAAGCATCGCAAAAGGGAGGCTGGACAAGCAAGTGGATAAACCGCTCCAGCAAACCTCCCCCCCAATCCCTCCTCATCAACTTCAAAAAGTGAGCTTCAAGGACCTGCAGTGGGCACACTGACTTTGGCCACCCTTGTCTTCCCCAGGAGAGTTCTCAAAGCCCTTTATCCCTGCCCTAAGTCTTCCTGTGCCCTACCAGAGATTTCACACACCCCCACAAGAGACAAGAGGCCTCAGAATGCCAAAATGGGGCTACCCCAAAATGCAAACCATCGTGGACAGCTCTGGATGTGCACCGGCTTCCCAGGGGAATAGCTACCTGACGCGTGGGCCGATGGAAGGCCCAGGAAGGGGCCCTTGCACAGCCTAACAGGTGTCCTGACTCAGCTTTTCCCAGGAGCCAGGATCAACCTCCAAGATGTTCATGCCAGCGGCCAGATTGTGTGAACATCTGCACCAGAATAACTGAAGAGCCTATGCGCCCCGCCCCCCACCTTCCCAGTGCTTAGTTACCACTGTAAGCAGGTCACAGTGACATGACGCTCACCCAACCCCCAACGTCTGTGGCAGGGGAGGGAACAGAGAACAAATAGGTGTCTCCAACCTTAACTGCCATCAGCCACAACCTGGGCTGCTCACTGCCACTCCCCTCCTACCACAACACAGCAAGACAGGGGTGTTGCTCGGGGGGGGGGGGGGATGTCCACAGATCTGGACTTCAGATGACAAAGCAAAAGAAGGGAGACCCAAATTGCCTGGAGCCTCTGGCAACTGGGGCTCAGCAGTGACCATGTGGCCCTGGGAGGCCAAGTGAACTAGATACGGCCAGGCACTGACCGCCTGGCAGATCCCGTTCTGGGTGGTCACAGTCTCAGGGTCAGGAGGAAAAAAGCCAGGCGAGAAGAGATGTTATTAGCAGCAAACACACCAAGGGTCAGAGAGGGAGAGAAAGGCAATGAATGGGTGGGACATTTAGGAGGATGGGGACAGACGCCAGACTGGTCAAGCCTTTCTCCTGTGCAGGCAAGATTTTGGTGTGAATCACGTCTTCTGATGACAACCACCCAGCTCCTGCAGCAAAAAGGGAACTGGCAGTCTCGGCAAGGGAGGGAGAATGTTTTTTAAGTTACAAAGAAAGAAAGAGCCAAGACTCCCTTCTAAGCCAGACTGCTGCCATTCCCATACGCATCCTCCACCAGGGCTTCCCCAGCTCCCAGCCCCCACCCCCAGCAACCCTGAGAAACAGCCTCACGCTGAGAACAGAGTCACCTTTCAGAGGGGACAAAGCCAGTGTGATGGCCGCGAGACGCTAGAACGCAGCTTCAATGAAAAGTCTGTGGTGCACAGTGTGGGAAATCCTGACCGCTGAGGGCTCACCTGCCCACCGAGTGAAATTCAAGGTCAGTCTTTAGAGCCCAGAGCCACCTCCGTGGGCTTTATCTTTCCGATGAGAGATTAAACGCTCACTTAAAGTTTAAATGGACTTTTAAAAAGTCACTACTTTGATCCCTGAGCAGTCTACAAGGTTTTCGACTTGTAAAACCATTAAGATCCCTATCCCAACGATAATCTAGGGCCAGTATTCAGGGACTGAGTTAACTGGCAATCTCTCCTGACCACTTAATATTCTGAGCAAAAGTTCCAGGGGAAGTGATGAAAAAAGATGCCGTAGAGAGGTTCATCCTTGCGGGGGGGGGGGGGGGGGGGGGGGGGGAGTGGCAGGAGGTGGCAGAAGAGCTTCGAAGCAGCTCCAGCTCTGACAGGTGCCAAGCTCTATGCTTGCAGACGCCCAAGCTTGGAGGCAAGCCCGTGGCCGTGGTACTTAAAGATACTTACGAACAGTGTCATTGCTGGAATCCCACGCCTCCACGAGCAAAGTGTAGGACCTCTGCAACAGAGATAAACAACAGCTCAGTATTCAGAAAATTCAGAAACGGGTCAGCCCTCAAAGGCCAGACTTTCTTGGCCTCCCTGCACACCCTGCCAAGCCAAACCCTGCAGCCAAAATGGAAACTGTATTTGCGGTGGAACTGAGGTCTTGGGTGTTGAGAGCCAGACTGATCCACCCCCTGCACAAACCCCCACCCCTGGGTTGGCCAAAGACATGGGGGCCCACCATGGTGTTCATGCAGGCAGCCCCCAAGTCCCCATCAGGAAATGCCACCTCTCTACTTGTGCATACTTTTGCATAAGGTTTTCCCAAACCTTCCAGATTCTGGTACGTGAGAAAAGCACACAAAGAACAAGATTCGAAGCGAACCTAACCAGGTATTTGTACTGGGGAGTAGGGGGATGGGGTGGGGGCGCTCATCCAGGGCTGAGTATTGCTAAGGTTACACTTTGGGCCCTGATGGGGAAGGTCTCCAGGGAGGCCCCTTTTCCTTTTCAGAACCCCTTTGAAAGCCCTGTCTGTGAGAGACCATCTCTGCTCCCACAAGTATCAGGTGACTCTAGGAAGCAAGGGGGGTGGTGGGTAGGTGCAAAGAGACTCTAAAGACAAAAGGCGGTAACCTAACTTGGGGGTGCGTGGAGGGGGGACTCTGGGGACGAAAGTACAAAAGGGAGAAAAAGCAGCACCCCCGAGGGTTTTATTTATTGATAAACTTATCTGTCAATTAGATCTAACATTCCAGGAATAATCAGAGTCCACTAACTAAACAAATTCCCTGGACACTGGCAAGAGGCCAACCATTCTACTGAAGGCACCTTTTATCTTCCAGGCTTATCTCAGAATTCCACCCCCCTCCCCCGCCCCCAATTCAAGCCATTAGCAAATTCCCGCTTTTACTCAAATCTTCATTTGTAACTTAGAATGAGGCCAGTCTCAAAAAACACCAGGGTTTCAAGAAAGCGTCTGCTATCTTGGTGCTGGGGAAATATATATCCAAAGGTGGGAGTGGAGAAGAAAGGCATATGAACCCTTTTATGTGTCTTTGCCTTGTCACTGTCAGGTACCAGTACATTGGAAGTAGTGGCATATATATTGATTAAATAACACCATACCACCAGGAAGGAACATACTGTCACCAAGAGATGGTTCCTACAAGGTGAAGGCAAAAAAACAGAGAGGGAGGGGAAAGAAAAAAAAAAAGGAGCTTCATTCATAACTTTAGGCAAGCTTACTGCTCTCACAGCGATCCAGCAGGTCTCTGAATATAAAAATATCTTGTGATAGACCCTGCCTTGGAATTCAGCCGAAATATGTTTCATACTCAAAGCAGAGTAGGATTCCATTTCGTTCACTGATAACTGTGGGAAAATGCTCAGAAAGCAAGCAAAACCGGGCAAGCCGGGGCACATACCCAGCCCTCTCCTGCAAGTGGCCAGAGGTCCAAGTTCATTGCTGTCATCGTCGTCGTTGGTATTTTATTAGTGAAAGTTACACCTTATTTACTGCCTCTGAGTTTCCTAGGACTTCCTACAAATTATAGGACCCTTCCCTGAGAGCAGCAAGAAATTAGGTTTCTCTACTGATCTGAGAGGAGAGCCAAGTCCAAACGAGGCCAGATGTGGGGCTGATTCTGGGTAATGAAGCCCTTCATTTGCTGGTCACATCGAGACCCACGTTCTTCACTTCCACATATTGTTGTCATTAATCCCCTGATTAAATGCACTGATGCTCAGAGTTGTGACAGACTTGCATAAGCACTAAACACGTAATACCTATAAACCCCACAGAAAGGGAGAGTGCCTCAGGACCAAGCTGGCCTGACAGTAACTCCGCTTAATTCAAGGGAGAAGGATCCTTGATTCCTGAAGAAGAACTTGGAAGACCAAGCAATCTACCAGACTCATCCTCCCCAGAAACAGGAGACCTCAGGTGTTGCTGAGCAACCCACCTCACCTTGAGGGGAAAGAGAGGCCCAGAGCCCTTGATATTGGCTGCTTCATGATTTTCCCATAAACTGCTTCTAGGAGGTTGAGGTAGGGCAGGGGCAAGGGGCTGGGGGCTGTAGCACTGGCAATGAGGTCTTAGCAGAAAAATAAAGTAGCAGCCCTGGACCCTCTCTCCCCCTAGTTTCAGAGATGGGAAGGTGGTTCCAGGACTTACTTCCTAGGGCAGGAGGATTCCTCCCACAAAAGGATTCTCTCCAAGACTCCTATTAGGAGGCACTCTTAACTCCCACTCCATCCCCACACTATAGATCAACAATCAAGATAAGTGGGCAATGATTATTAGTTGCTAGGGAACTTTAATTTTTCCCAGGCCCACGCTTGACCTCTGTACATCCCAGAACGTCGTACATCCAGATTCCGGGATCCAGACCATGTGCACCTCATGCCACCAAACCTGAGTACCAGGCCCCAAATGGGCATTTCACAACGACCGAGTCACACCAAGTGGCCGCTATGAACACCCCCCCCCCCCCAGCAGAGGCTGAGTCTCCAGGCCCTCCTTGCGGTTTGGAAAAAGTTTCAGGCAAGATGACAGGCAGGTGTTTCAACTTATTAACAAGTTCATACGACCCCCACCCCTCCAAAAGGCAAAAAAACCCCAAAAGAAACAGCAAACACCTGAGTTTTCTTGATTTCAAGCAATGAGAACAGATTCTTAACAAAAGCTACCTGGCTTTCCTTTTTTTTTTTTTTTTTGCAGAAAAATGGCCTGGGGGCAAAGCAGGAGCGCTGGGCTGCTCTTAGATCCGCCTGAGTTTGCAAAATCATTTCTGCCCCTTCCCAGCTTCAGGCCCAGGGAAACCTGACAACCCAGCAGCTGGTTCTCACTGCTGCACAGCAGGAAGGAGCAGGGGTCAGCTCTCAGAAGGACCTTTGGGGAGGACGCCTGTGGAATCCTACCTGGAGGAGGGTCCTGGCACACCAGGGCCCCGGGCAGCTCCTCCCGCCCTTGGCACTGAGGCTGTGGGAGGCCTGCATTCCACGCCCATCCCTCCGCCACCCGCCTCCCCCATGGTTACCTTGGCACTGGGAGGAGTGGTAAGCACTTAATTGCCACATTAAGAAGGGGGGGATGTAAGAAACAGAGGTAATTGTGTTGGCAGCTGGGAGCTTCCTTTTCCTGGCAACAGTGGCAGCCAAACCAAGCCCTGAGAAGCGGCTGCTTCCACTCCTGCCAAGCCGATGGACACAAACAGCCCGCCATGCAAACGGCACGCGTGCGGCATCCAAAAGCCTGGGCCGAGCAGCGGGCGCCAGGGAGCGCGCCCACGGGGCCATTGTACGGAGTCATCGGCCCGGGTCTGTCTGGGGCCCTGCACTCTGCTGACTCAACTGTCGCTTCCTGTGGCTGGCCCTGTATCTGCATTATTTGGGGACTAGCCACATTATTCCCGTAATCCTCATTTCAGTCCATTCGGCCACACTATTGTCCTGCCTGCGTCTGGGTGGCCAGAGTATACAATATTCCAGGAGCAAACATATTAAATAAAGGCTCCAGAGGTTCCATGTGTGGGCACACGCATCCTGACCCCG
The DNA here is from genome assembly GCF_016906955.1 of Phacochoerus africanus. Taxonomy (NCBI): domain Eukaryota; kingdom Metazoa; phylum Chordata; class Mammalia; order Artiodactyla; family Suidae; genus Phacochoerus; species Phacochoerus africanus. The sequence continues at coordinate 43,697,371 of NC_062546.1, read as the reverse complement.
ACGACGCACGGGCAGCAGGGTTTGGGCAAGGTGAGGCGTGGAGCAAGGACAGCCAACCCACCAAAATCCCAGCTGAGACCTCAGTGGTAAAAAGCAATTTAGTCTGCGGGGCTTGACATTTCAATACAGTCTGATCTGGTTACAAAGGGTGATTTTCTCATGAAAGCCCACCTCAAAGACTCCCAAGCAGAGCTCCAAAGCTCATATCCAGATTGGAGACTCTCAATGAGATGCCTCCGCCTCCTTTCCCATCATTACCCCTACCTGTTTGAAAAGCATCCCACTGATAATTAAATGCACCAGTTACAAAAGGGTGGCGAGGTTAATAGATAGAATACCGAGAAGCCAGCCAAGCACAACCGTCCAGTTCACACAGAGCAAGCCTGAACAAGATGCCCTTCTACTCATTTACCAAAAGCGCATAAAAACTGGGCTGAGCTGGTAGAGTTGCCTTGAATGTTTGACTATTTATGTACCGCTTTCAACCACTGGGAGCCATGCTATGGAATTTCTTCCCTGCGCACACACTGCACCAAAGACCAATGTCACAGGCACCGTAAAAACAAGGGCCATGGGGCAGGGCAGCCCACAGGGTGCTCGGAAACCAGCAAGGAAGGCACAACACACTAGCCAAGAGGCAGGACATTTCTGAACTCAGAACCCTAGCCCACCTCCTCTACCATTGGAGAAAACACAAGAACCATCACTTTTCATGCATCCTAACACATACAACTTAAGGTTGAAAACTGGGTAAGGTTTATTTGTTTGATTTTTTTTTTTTAATGTATTTAGAAGCTGAAGCCCCTTGGGACTTCATCCTGGGGGTTGATGGGGCAGAGGGGGTAGGAACAGGCCTCTAGAATATTCTTAGGGATATTGGCCTTTATGGATTACCATGCTAATTATATGCACATCCAAAGATCGTGCACTCTTACTGTCACTAACTTGGAAGCCTGGCACTAAAACCAGGTTGTGGCCTTCCTACAATGGGCCAGTGGCTGCTATGAACCCAGCCAAGGCCTCTGTTTGCATCCCTGTTTTCAGATCAGGACATGAAGATTCTGCGTTGCCTTGGCTTCGTTTTTCCATGAATAACATTTTTCCTCCATGCTGAACTTTCCACAGGCCTTCCACCCAAAAGTTCCCTAACAACTATCTGCTATAAAGATTTTAGGCAGGAGTTCCCGTCGTGGCGCAGTGGTTAACGAATCCGACTAGGAACCATGAGGTTGCGGGTTCGGTCCCTGCCCTCGCTCAGTGGGTTAAGGATCCGGCGTTGTTGTGAGCTGTGGTGTAGGTTGCAGACGCGGCTCAGATCCCGCGTTGCTGTGGCTCTGGCATAGGCCGGTGGCTACAGCTCCGATTCAACCCCTAGCCTGGGGACCTCCATATGCCGCGGGAGCGGCCCAAGAAATAGCAACAACAACAAAAAAGACAAAAGACAAAAAAAAAAAAGATTTTAGGCAGCATTTAGATCATCAGTTTTCTAGGAGGCTATATGCTTTGTTAAGTGGCCGCTGCCTGTCCTCCTTGCCAATCCAACTCCCCGCACCCTGCAGCCTCCAATGCCAGAAGTTCCACCACCCTCGAAAAAATGTTTGCAGTCCCTGGAGAATTACGGGAGTGGAGTTGGTGTGTTGCAAACACATGTAAGTGCTGGCCGTTTGAATGAGTTGCTAAAGAAACAAGACAACAAGGAGGCAGGATACACAAGAGGTTACACCTGGAAGAGGAAAAAACTATTAGAAATCAAAGTATCTTGAGTAGGGATTCCATGTGGGGTGCAGTCATTCCACAGACACACAGTACAAAGTAAGTACTGTTCAACTTTCTCCCAAGGCTGGTTTTGCAACGCAGACATATCATTTCATCGCTTTAGTTGGAGGTAAGAGTCTTAGGGCAAAGGGTGTTTTCCCCACGCATACTCTGAGCACGTACACATGCATGCTGTTTGTGTGCACGCAGACCACGTGGGTGGTACATTCTGGTTGCAGAAAGGAGCCAGTTCCAATGAGAAGTCCCTCCCTCTACCTGGCCACACATCTGCCAAAGCCCAGGGACCAGGAAGCACAGCAGAAAGCATAAAGGCAAGGACATGTCAATTACAATCTGCGACTAACCTTGTGGCATCTGATTTACCCAAACCCCTAGCAGTTGGTTATTGAGGCCTAAAGCTTGAAGGAGGCCAGAGGTGGTACACAAGAAATCACACTCAAAGGGATTTGCCTCAAAGATGCAGCTGATCTCAGCAAGCCTTTTAACACAGTCAACAGCATTTAAATACAAGGCCAAGAGACCAGGTACCTCAACTGCTTTCCCCAAAAGTTTCTCCAGAGACACTTCACTCCAGGGCCAGCAAAGCATCAACCCAGCTACTACAGCTGGGGTTCTGGAGTTTCTAAAAAGCTTTTGGGGCTGGGTAGCGTTAATTACACTAATGTATTTTTAATAAGCAGACGCTCCTGGGATTTGGTACTAATTTTGGGAAGTGCAACTTAACCATTTCAGCGAGTTCTAAATGGTTATTCCCCAATCATTTCCCGTTGAGCCCAATTACCTCTCATAATGGATGGCCTTATCAGCACGACCCTGATTGGAGGATCATAAATCAGCCTAGTTGCTTCAAGTCAAGCCCCGCCTAGCAGCACTGCTACAGTGATTAGAAGCCCCGGAAGAAAACCACCACCAGGCTGGGGCTGGGGCAGTGGACCCGAAGAGGGACACAATCAAATACTCTCCAGAGGGCAGGCCACCATCACAGAGCTTCTCCCAGGGATAATGGCCTGTGGTTTGCTGTTGAATCTGACTCAATCATTTCCTCCTCTTCCCCTCCAGAACATGAGCAGTTGTTTATTGGGGTCATAATTCCAAGCAAATGACACAAATTATCCCACCTTCTAGACTGATCATCTTCTGTGTACCCTGAACCACAGCTCTGCCACTGTCAGCAAACTCGGGGAGGACCCACATGGACTGCCTAAGGGTTAGAAACTTAGGTGCCGGGAAGTTCAAGGTGGTTTGACTTAAAACAAAAACTCCTATATCCTCCTTGTCCGATCTTGAATTCTATACCAAGTTCAGTTGTTACCTCTTCAACAAATCAGCTTTAAATAGACATGCTTATTAATATTTAATTGCCAAACTAGATGAAGCTGTGCTATCTACTTCAATGACTTATCCGTTCTCCTTAAGAGCTTTCACTTAACACTCGCCCTGGAATCATTCTTGAAAGTTACAGACCAGGGTGTTTCTCCAACCTCATGGAGGAAAATAACAGGACACCTCCACACTTCACTGTCCCTCTTGAGACAGGAAGCTCACGTTGCACAGCAGGCCCAGGCGGTTTTGGGGCAGTGGGGTGGGGACTTGTTTATGAGGGACATGGGCATTTGGCTCAGTTTCAAAAGAACCTCACTCTCAGTGCAGCCCCAGCAGTCTCCCCCCTGCCCCCTTCTAGAAAAGCCGAGAGTCTTTTTCATGGTTGGTGACCCGTGGGGCCTGAAACCACAGAAGAGCACCAGCAAATCAATCGTCTCTCTGCCCTCACACGCCGCTTCCGCTCTTCCCGTCTAGGGCTCTCTGCCAAGTGTCAAAAGGGGACAGACACACCTTCTGGGTCACTTTCCCGAGCCAGCCTGGGGAGCAAGGCTCCCTGTGTTCAAACCAGCCCTTTCTCTGACCCTACTCTTCAAAATGAACCTCAGCCAGCCCTGCAGCTTTTCCACATCAGTAATAAGATTCCTTTTATGGTCTTGTGAAAAGCGAGGGGCTCCAGACCGATCCTCCTTGGGAGGGTGGAACCACCTGCAGGCCCCTTCCCAGGAAACTCCAAACACACTGTCAAGGGCAAGGGCGGTCGGTCGGTCGTCACAGTAACTTGGGCCCAGCCAGATTAAAAAGTGGCCAACCTCTTTAAAGTTCTCCCTAATAGGGGATTAACAAACAAGATAAACTCTCTTCGTAAAAATGAGATCCCACAACAGACTCAGTCCTTCATCCTGAAAGAATTCCACAAACCACAGGTTTTTATAAGTCTCCTTTAATGGCATGTTTCTGATAACTGTCTTATCTCACCCAGGCAGAGGGCACTTTATAACGCCAGCTCCAGTAAACGCGGGCCTGGAGAGCCATCCCATCTTCTCACAAGCTCCAAGGCTGACTTTCTCCCCTCCCTTCCCAGAGTTGCGATCCCAACCCGAGCCCGCGATAGGAGGCAGCAGAGTGCGCCCCATCAGAGCACGTGGCGGCGAGTAATTCCCCCGGGCCCCGAGCTCCCCCTCTCACCACCCACCCGCCCAGCACAGGCCGGGCCAAGCTCCAGTCCTGGCACCGTATCACGCCTCCTGGACAGCAGGAGCGGGGCAGAGGGCACCAACATTTTCCCCTTTCCTCCCCTTCTGTAATCGCGCTCATCTTTCCACCCATTTCGAAATGTTGCCAGGGCCACTGCCTAGAGCGGCTAGGGGGGTGGGGGTCCTTTGCACTTGCACCGGCGGGGGCTGCCTCCTACGGCCGCCCCTTCCAGGCCTCCGCACGCCCCCGAACGCTCGCAAGGGCCCGCGCGCCCGCCGGACGAGGGCGTACCCCCGCCCTTCCCGGGGAAGTTTGCAAACACAGCTGTTCCCGAGCCCGGGAACCGCTGGAAGTGAGGCCACAAGGGCTACACCGCGCGGGGGCGAGGGCAGGAAGGGACCGGCAGGGGGCGGAGGCTCCCTGGCCCAGGGCTCCGGCAAAAGCCGGGACACCCCCACCCCGCGGCGGCGGTGGACCCAGGCCTTACACCCGGCCCAGAGCGCGCCCCCGCACGCACCGAAATCTCCCCGGGAGCAGCGGGAAGCGGGCTCCCCACACCCTCCAGGAAGGACACACCCGCCTTCTCGGCTGCTCACGGGAAACGGGAAGGTGCCAATTTGGACGGCGTTCGAAGGCCAGAATTGTGCAGAGCCGCCTTCCACTGCGCATCAGGTTTAATTGGTTGAGCAAAGATCATCTATAATGACCTCCTGGCTCGGGCGGCTACTCTGGGGCCTTCAAGTTGCAAGTTTCAACCGGCCTTCCTGGGAGCCTCGCCCCTCAATCCCCTCTGGGGTCTCACTTGTGTGCGCTTAGCAAAAAGGACTGGGACTGGGGCCTGCTGAGATCTAGCTACACAGTCTGGGCTCCTAACACCCCACCCCAAAGACGTCCTGGGTTAATGCCGAGTTTCCAGCCAAGGCGCTGTAAATCCCTCTCCTCTCTCAAGAGAAATCAGGGTTCCGCTCGCGGGTGCGGACCCCAGGCCGGCCCGGCAGTCACTCACCGGCCAGGCGAAACTGAAAGGCAGCACGATGCGGTTGCGTTCGTTGCCGCGACTGGCCTTGAGGTTGAAGTTGTTGCCCCCGATGACAGGCGTGGACCCCGAGCCGAAGCTGCAGGGCCCCCCGGCCGTAACGCGCCACTGGTACTCCTTGAGGCACACTTTGAAGTACGTGTCACACTCGTCGCGGGAGCACTTGCGGTCCCCTGGGTTCCGGGCGCCGCCGCAGCAGTTCCCGTTCTGCAGCTCCCCATTCACGTTCTGCATGGACAGGATCTCCAACTCGAACTGACCGGAGGCCCAGCACACCTGCCGGCAGGGGAGAGAGGGAGGTCAGCACAGGGGAAAGTTGTTTTCTTCGAGGGTGGAAGTGGAGACTCCTTCCCCGCCCGCCCCGACGAGCCCTCGGCGCCAAGTGAAGATAATTTTGCAAAACTGGGTGCAAGGGCTTAACGTGATTCCCGGGCTTAGGAGGCTGGAGTGTGGGAGAAATCCGACACGACTGTTCCCGGGGAGCAAGCAAGCCCTGCCCAGCCTGGGGGTACATTTAGGAGCCCGGGGGCTCCTCCAGCCCAGGTGCAGCCTCTCGGGCGTAGGGGCCCAGGCAGGAGCAGGAGCCCTGGGGCTCCCGAGGCTGCTGCAGGCGCTCAATCGCAGGCGTCCAGGCGCCGCGAGGGAAACGAGAGGGCGGGCTGGGAGGGGGGCCCGGCAGACTCCTACCTTGGCTCGCAGGGCGCAGAGCAAGGCGAGCAGGAGGCTCAGGGGGCGCCCGGGCCGGCCGCGGGTCCGTGGGGACCGCATCGCTGCACCGCGCGCCGCGGGCACTCGGGACGCCGCCGCCGCCGCTGCTGCTCGCGCTGGTGCTGCCGCTGGTGTTGCCGCCGGTGCTGCCGTCGCCGCTGCCCCTGCGGCCGCCGCGTCCGGGCTCTAATATACTCCGCCGATTGGAGCATGCACGACTGGAAAACAACACCACTTTTCAAAAGCCCTTTCAAGAGCGGCCCGTTCCAGAAGGCAAAGAGCCCGGCCTCCTTTTATTATTCTGATCGCTTCTTTGAGGCGCTCCCCCTCCTTTTCCACCTCCCGGCTTTCTTTCCTTCTCTCGCGCTCCCCTTCTTTTATTATTATGATTATGCGCAGCCTTTTATTCCCTTTCAGATCAGCTGCTCAGAAAGGAGGGAGGGAGGGGAGGAAGGAAAAAAAATAAAAAAATAAAAACCCGAGCCCAGCTCGCGGCCCGGCCGCAGGTAACACAATGACGCGTGCCTGCCTGGCTCTCGGAGAGGGACTCAGAGAGCCCGTCTGGGAGCCGCGGCTGGGGCTGGCCACCTCTACCCAGCGCGCAGGACAGGCGCATGCGTGCTTATTAATATTCATGAGGGGCGTGACCACCAGCGACACGCCCCTTCCCTCCCAAAGGATGGGGAGGGGGAGTACTGGAAAGAACTTAGAAGGGGTTGAGGGTGCTTAGACGCGCAGGGCCACGTAGACGCCTGGGGCCCCAGCGTAGACCCCTGCCCTCGGGTGTTTGGGTCCAGGCGGGAAGAAGGGCAGGAGGCTGGAAGGAACATGAAGGCTCCGTTGCTCAGGGACGCGCGGGGCCAGTTAGACGCCCAGGGCCCCCTGCGCGGACCGCCCCCTTGGGCACCTCGCGCCGAGCGCCTCTGGCCTCCTGTCGGAGCCCCAGGTGTAGGCGCCTCGGCACTGCCTGAGCGATCGGAGCGGGGCGGCTTCCGCCTTCTGTGCTGCCTGCGTCAGCCGCGGCTTTCGCCCCTGTAGGAGGGCCTGCCCTCCGGGAGCCCGGCCCGCTTCCCGCGAGCGAGTGAGCAAGCCGCCCAGAGCGCGCAGCTGGCGGCAGAAGCGGCGGCGACGAGGCTGGCGCGCTGGCCGCCGTCTGCTTGCCGGGCAGAGGCGACCTGGGCAGGCGCTGCTGGGAACTTTGAAAAACTTTCCCGGAGCCGAGCTGGCCGCAGATTCGAGGGGAAGCCTCGGCCACGCCCCACCCCCTCCCAAATCCGAGTCTGCGGAGCCTCAGAGGGCTCCCAGCTTCCTTTCCAAACCGCGCCGGGGCAGAGGAGGGGAAGCCAGACGAGGCCAGAGGGCAGCGGGCACGCGGGGGTCCTGCCCAGGCAGAGATGCTGATGGGCTGGGGCTCGCACCCTCCCAGTCTCGCCGCCCAGGCCGCAGTGCCTGAATTGCACCTGTAGGCGGCCTCCGAGCAGCTCTGGGTGGCCAGAGAGCTTGGAAGGGACTGTCTCACTGCCAGAGCCTGGCAGCAGAACTTAGCTTCTCTGGGGTGGCAGTGGAAACTGATGCTATTTTCTACCTTGAGGCGAGCCTCGCAATTAACAGCGACACTCTCGGTCATAACCAAGGTCAAAGGGAAACCTGCAAGTTGGCCGACGCCTCCACCAAGCCCTCTAGGCGGACCTGCTGCTGTGTTTGAGGGAATCTCTTTAGAGAAAAAAAAAGGTTAATTTCCACTGAAAGGTGGACAAAGTTTTGGCCCCTCTGTTGGCTACGTCCTGCCGAAAAAAGTGATTCTTCAGGGGCTGGATGATGGCTGGATGTGAAGCATGATGGGCTGCAGGGGTCAAGGGAAAGTATTTTCCAACATGCCGAGTTAGAGAATAAAAGGGTGGTTATTTACTTACTACATTTCATGGGTGGGTCAATATGGGCAGTATTTTCAGTACTAGATCTCATCCCACTAGGGAATAAAATAAGGCAGCTAACTGACCTCTGTGTTGCCTTGGTTCAAAGTCACCAAGGATGGCTTAGGAATCTTGGCATTTTAAGGATGCAAGAAATGCTCCTAAGAAAGGCACCTTCTCAATGTATCCCATCTTGATCATTGGTGAAAGAATTAGTCCATATTTGGGAAGGGATAAGCAGGATAAGTCTGCAGCTGCCATAAACAGGCAATCTGGGTGTTTCCTCTTAACTGACCCCAGTCCCGGTCCCTCCCCCCATTTTCTTGAGTACTAGGCATCCAGTTGTCAAATATAATTTCATCTAGACTTCTGTCACCAACTCTCCATACAAACCAATCTCTCCTACCACCCCCAGTTTTCCCTGAATGGGGTGCTAAATAATGGTTTAAAAGCAAATGCTGGTACTAGAAAAAAAAATTATGATGGCTGTTGAGGCCTTAAAATACACACTCCTTAGAATTCCACCTGTTGTAACCTATTTCAATTCTGCACCCTGTGATCTGTTTGTCTCACACCGCTCAGGAAGAATCCAGGTCGTTAGCTGAAGAGTTTAGATCCAGCCACCTGACTTAATTTGAGAGGGCTACCTGAGAGGTGTTCCAGGTAGGGATATGGTGAGCATGTAAGCCAAGGTCGGCTCCAAGCCACAGGTGAATTTAGCCCCCTTAATAACAAGAGAACATAGATTTCTAAGGGAGTGGATTCTATCTGATTAACCCAAACAGATGTCAGATCACTAATTAACACAAAATTCTCATGCCATAGAGCATGGTGCCCCTCACCCTTCCTGAGCCTGGGGACCCACTTTGAGAGAAAACAGTTGTGGGTGAGAGGGGATTCTTTGAAAAATTTTCAGTTGGGGCCCTTGCAACTAGTTGGTACTCCCCCAAAAAGCCAGTCACGTTTACCACAGCAGACATCAAGTGAAAACTCTGCCCTCTACTTCTTCACAGTGGTTCCCAACCTCCCTCCCTGGAGAATGAGGAACTACTGCAGAAAAAACTCAAATATGCAGACTCCCCCTTGGCCAGTTTGCATCCTGCCTCTGGGTGTAGCTTATATTAAGTGACCATTTCAGAAAAATATTCCTGTGAAAACTGAGGTTAGCCATCACACCTACACCTGTGAGAAGTTGGCCGGTTCCTGTCTGGCCTGTTTCATGTGCTCAAATCATAACCGTCTTTGATTACCTTTTTTATTTTTTTTTTTAGAGTGTAGTTGATTTATAGTGTTGTCAATTTCTGCTGTACAGCATAGTGACCCAGTCATATATATGTATGTATGTATATATATATATATGCATTCTTTTTCTCATCTTCCCTCAAGTTCTACCCCAAGAGATTAGACACAGTTCCCTGTGCTGTATAGAACATCATTGCTTATCCGTTCTAAATGTAGTAGTTTGCATCTACCAACCCCAAACTCCTTTACCTTTTTTAATTTTAAAAAGAAGCTGCTTTGGAGCTCCAGTCATGGCTCAGCAGTTAGCGAACCTGACTAGCATCCATGAGGACTTGGGTTCGATCCCTGGCCTTGCTCAGTGGGTAAAGAATCTGGTGTTGCCGTGAGCTGTGGTGTAGGTCATGGATTCGACTCAGATCCTGTGGCTGTGGCATAGACTGGCGGCTGCAGTTCTAATTAGACCCCTAGCTTGGGAACCTCCATATGCCAAGAGTGTGGCCCTAAAAAGACACACACATTCACACACACAAAAGACGCTGCTTCATTTTTCTTTGTCCACAAAACTCGCCCTACCTTTACAGTCATCAACAAACAGCAGTGCTAAATGCTTCCCCTCACCAAGGCTTAATAAAAGATCTTTATTTAAATACACTTAGCTGACTTCAATCCCTGGTTAATCGACACTGTGGTAAAAATCAGCAAATCAACATTGATTGAGAACTTCATGACATGCAACAACATGGATGATCTCAAAAATAGCACAGTGAGTGAAAGAAGCCAGAGACACAAAGTTCTACATCCTGTATGAATCCATTTGTATGAAGTTCTAGAACAGGCAGAACTAATCTATGGTCAAAAAATATTGAAAGAATGATTGCTTGGGGAGACAAGAGGGTGGATAAGAGTTGGGGTGGACTGGAAACCTCTTCTGGGGGAGGGAAAAGGGTCGGTCTGTTGATAAGAGTTTAGGTTACACAGGTGTATATGCTTGTCAAAATCCATTAGTGCACTTAAGATTGGTGCATTTCACAGTATGTTCAAAAGTGAAAAAAATTTAATATTCAACTTTAGTTATATGAGTATTGAAGAATTCAGAGGGGAGAGAAATGATATTTGCAGCTTGGAAAAGCATAAAAAATTAGAGGACTGATGGATGGCTAGGACATCTAAAATAGCCTTTAAAATCTCCCTTTTTCTTTGAATGTGATGGAGAAGTGAATGCAAGTTCATCAGCCCTCTTCTACGGAAAAGCAGATATCTTCCTGCCCCTTTCCAGCAGAAACAAAGGATGCTTCCACATCCTACTAACTCTCTATGTATAACCAGCTCAGAAAATGTAAGCCTCCATAAACTCTGCCTAGCCAGTTCCCCAAAAAGCACAGCCACATCTGTGGATTATTCCTATTCTTCCACATCACAAGGAGTTCTGAAAAAAAATAATAAAAGCAAACCTATGGGCAATGAGTTAGACATTAAAAAATCAGGATACGGAGTTCCTATGTGGCTCAGCAGATTGAATATCAGACGTTGTCACTGTAGTGGCTTGGGTCACTGCTGTAGCTCGAGTTTGATCCCTGGCCCAGGAACATCCACGTGTCATGAGTCTGACCAAAAAAATCTTTTTTAATGAAAAAAAAATCAGGATAAAGTTATAGTTCCCATAACAACCATAACTAGACCACAAGTTTATACATTCAAGCCTAGATTGAGTAGTTCCAGCTTTTTTTTTTTTTTTTTTCCAGACACAAGAGATCTGAATTAATTTTCTTTGGAAACCAGAACTCTGAATTTTTTGCATCATCAACAGTAATTTTGCATGAGCCTCATTTTTTCACTGTTTTGGTTTTGCCTTGAGCTCAGGATTTTCAGTGTTGCCTACCTTGCCCCAACCCTGTCTCCCGTTCATTATGTGAAAACCTACAGGGACAAGTAAGAGTTACATGTCCATGTCCCCTTTAACAAGCCAATCACAGAAAGTCACAAAAAAACCCAAGATACAAAATCCAGGAACCATGGGACTAATTTCCTCATTTCACTCCTTGAATTAAAACCAAAGATTTTTTTTAAATGACATTTCATAGTTTTATATAGTTTTAGAGTTTCATAGTTTACTGGGTGGCCAGGGGTGGGGAGAGTACTTATAAAATATCTGCTTTTCTTTTTTCTTCTTTAATGGCCACACCTGCAGCGTATGGATGTTGCTAGGCCAGGGATTGAATATGAGCCACAGCTGCTTCAGGGCTGGATCTTTTAACCATTGTGCCCGGCCAGGGATTGAACCTGCGCCTTCGCAGAGACCTGGGCCACTTCAGTCGGATTCTTAACCCCCTGTGCCACAGCAGAAACTCCAAAATGTCCTCTTTTCTTACAGTGGAAGGTCATATTTGAACATCAAAATCTTGGGCGTTAGCTGCTGTTAAAATTGGCATTCTCAAAACAACCATAAATGATTTTTGCACCCTCCTTTTTGTGGTGAGGGTGAATTTTCTATTCTATGAATGATACCTGAATGACTTGACCCACAAATACCCTGGGATAACATTTTTTTGAAACCAAATTGGTCCATTTGTACAGTTGACTGATCTAAATGAAACTAACAATTTTCTATAATTGGAAAGTGTGACTGAGCTCTTACAAACCTTTTCATCTCCTAAAAGGCTCTGGAAATTACACTTTCAGAGGCAGGTAGCATTTGGAAAATACCGCAATGCAGTTCACTCCTGAGCTCCTTTTCATCTTGTTTGCACTCAGCTTTTCAAACCTATGTAAACCCAAATCAGCCCCCGGATCTCAAAAAAAAAAAAAAAAAAAAAAAAAAAAAAAAAACCAAAAAAAATCAAAGTAATTGTTGAAACTTGAGGAGAACTAAATATATCCAGTTATCTGAGAAAATTTCAAAACATACGTAAACGTGAGAGTCAAAGAAAAGTGATTACACCTGCCAAAGGCATGGAAGCCACAGGGCTTTGGATTCCAGTATTTCATGTTTGGGTTAATGGTTCTCAATAAATTACAAGATTGTGTCTGTGTTTGACATTTTTGTTCTCAAGCCAGTGATTTCTTTACTGATGGCTTTCTCTAAACTAGGAGTTATTATGGAGATAAAATGTGGGTGATTGCTATGCTTGAGTTTAATTCTTCATTGGGAAGGTAAATAGTTGTTTTTTTATTATTGTTTTAATGCCAAGAGCACTCAAGGATGACTAAAGAAACATTAGCTTGAGCACAGAAATATTGGCACAAGTACTACCTATAAATGTTTAGATCCTAGTCATAATGTAGTTTACTGATAACACATTTTCATAAACATCATTCAGAAGTGACTTCAGACTATGTCAAGGATCCTTTTTTCTTTTGGAAATAAAACCAGGGCACAGAAAACTTAAAATGACTGCAAAGGTGAAAGTTTAATTTCCAAAAGATGCGTCCATTGAAGTGGTCACTTATTTCAAAGGTGGGTAAAAACTAGAGAAGCCGATTACATTACCTTAGGATACTTTGGTGGTAATTCATGGGACAAGGAGGTGGAGGCTTTAACAGACTACACCTGTGACCTGCCTTGTGTAACGGGGCTCCCTAGAATCTGGGTAGGCCTGAAGTATGAGGCTGCATCCCTAGAAAGGCACGGGGTTAGCAGTCATGGAAAAACCATCACCCCAGCATATTTTGCAGTAGCCTTAACACCATTTAAGGATTCTGACCAGCTCTCAGCAGCATTTAAAAAAAATTGTGGTAACATGATATTTGCCATCTTAACCATTTTAAGTGTACAGTTCAACTGTGTCAAATACATTCACATTGTTATGAAAACAGTCGAATATTTTCATCTTCTCAAACTGAAACTCTACCCATTAAACAATTCCCCATTTCTCCCCTCTCCCACCCTGTCAATCACCGTTCTACATTCTGTCCACATATTTGACTCCTCTAGTTACCTCATATAAGTGGAATCACACAGCATTTGTCTTTTTGTGACTGTCTGATTTCATTTAGTGTAATGTCCTCAAGGTTCATCCATGTAGCCTATGTCAGAATTTCCTTCCTTGTAGGCTGATCAATAGTCCATTCATTGAGTGTATGTGCTACATGTCGTTTATCCATCCATCCACAGATGGGCACTTGGGTCCTTCTGGCTACTGTGAATAATGCTGATTTGTCTACAAATATCTCTTCAAGACCCTGTTTCCAATTCTGTGGGGTATACTAGGCATCATTTTAAGAGGCATATTGACTAATTGAGTCATGCCCAGAAGTAGGTGAAAAGTCAAAAAATACAGACCCCTAGGTAGAGCAATTAAGGGACTTGGGAGCATCTAGCTGGAGAAGAGGGGACAGGAGGCATATCCATCTGCAATATTGGAAAGGCTGACTCAAGTCAGAGGGAGTGGAGTTGGGATGCTTCGAACAGCAGAAGAGGCTCTTGGGTGAAGGTTACAGGCAAGTTGGTTTTGACTCAGCAGAGACAGACTTTGTTTTCATTAGAGCTATTCCTCAAAGGGGCTGCCTTGGAGGTAGTGAGTCCTTACAATTGAAAGTAATCGGAGGCTGCTGGGACCACTTGTCAGCACCAGGGGAAAGTCTTGTTTCCATTCAAGATTGGAGATTGAACTATGTGGTTTCCTAGCAATATCATCTTTATGACACAAAGGCAAAATAAACGGTTAGGGTGGCAATTCAGGTCTATACCCACAAAGAGAGCCGAGGAGCTGGTTTTAGAAAAATATGGTTTTGATGCCACTGACTGGGGATCAGCAGAGTTTGGTATGCAGGGGTGAGAAGAGCGTGGACACTTCTGCTTACCTGGTCAGATGTTTTGAGAATAAATCCCATAATGGCTGCTGCATAAGTCAACTATAAAATTAATGGGGTTGGTCATCTCAGCCGTAGTCTGTTACTACACTCTCTCCCTTGCTGTTCTGAATACCCTCTGAGACCAGCAGCACTGGCATCCTCTGGGAGCTTGTTAGAAACGCGAACTCTCGGGCCCCAGATCTTCTGAATCAGAACCTGCAATTTCACAAGATCTCCAGGTGATCTGTATGCATGTTAAGGTCTAACCCACACCAAATGCAGAAACAGTCTACATACTAGTTAAGTAGAAGTTATCAGATGTTCTTTCCATTGAATGGTGGCAATAATGTGTCATTGGGTAGAAGAATTGGGTAGTCAAATCTTGTCTGTCCTATGACAAGCTCAGTGTCATAATAAGAATTCCTTTCCTCCTCTTTTTTTTGGGGGGGGCACTCCTACAGCATGTGGAAGATACGGGGCCAGGGATGGAACCCGTGCCATAGCAGTGACCTGAGCTTCAGCAGTGACAACGCCAGGTTCTTAACCCACTAGGCCACCAGGGAACTCATCATAATTGGAATTTCTCACAGTTATTTACCCAAGTACATATTTCTATAGCAACATAGTCTTAAGAGAGATTTCGGGTGATTTTCAGGTAAAATATATACATAAATAAATATCAGAACCAAGGAAAACGGAGCTCAAGGGAGAAGACCAAGATCAGGGATGAAAAATAATAAAAAAAAATAAGTGAAGGCAGGCAGGTCAAGCACAATTACCTGAGTTGAGCAGAGAATTGGATGATGAGCTTGCCAACAGCCAAAGCCATCAAGAAAATAGCTACAAGATTAACTTTATCCATGGAGAGCCAACGAGATGTTCCCATAGATGGAGCAAAGCTTTCCTGGCATTTTGTTATGAAACATAGCCACATATGTGTAGGTTATATATTATAAATGTCTAGGGGCATTTGGAGGTCCCATTATGGCTCAGCAGTAGCAAACCTGACTAGTATCCATGAGGACCCAGGTTCCATCCCTGGCCTCACTCAGTGGGTTAAAGATCCAGCATTGTGGTGAGCTGTGGTGTAGAACACAGATGCGGCTCTGATCCAGCATTGCTGTGGCTATGGTGTAGACTGGCAGCTGCAGCTCCAATTCCACCCCTAGCCTGGGAACCTCTAATCCACACCAAATGCAGAAACGGCGGCCCTAAAAAAGGCAAAAAAAAAACCCCTAGGGGTGGTTGGGTCTTATATACATGGGACTCTTAAAAAAATGCAACTGTTTCTCAGAATGAAGCACACTGAAAATTGAGAATATGATACAAAAGCCGAGTGGGGGGTGGGGTGGGGGTGGGGCCAGGGAGGAAAGATAACATGGTCCCAAGGGTACATCTTTCAGAGAGTTTTGCTTAATCCAAAGATGATCCCCCACTATCCAGGGCAGTGACTTTTATGTTTGTTTTTGTTTTAAAATAGCTGCTCAGCAACTATTTATTGAATCACTGAATAAACTCTCCTGTGTGGGAAACGATTGCAGATTAAATTTCTAACAATTTAATTGTTCTTGTTCAAAAAACATTCACAAATCGCCCTGCCCAAAGATTGACTCAATATAGGCTCTAATAACACAGCTTTCTGAGATCTCTGATCTCCCAGCTTACATGGCTGTAATTACCCAGGTAGTCGAACAGTGAGTTTCATTTTTTTTCAACTGAGTTTTCCTCTTGTGTAAATGTACAGATTTTGATGAAATTCAGTAAGCTTTTTCAGATATAAGCAGCTTCCTTATGAGGGAGGCTACTTATAAAAAGCCTTTTTTAAATAAGTAGTGAAATAAGCCACTTAGCTTTCTTAAAAATTTAAATTCTATGAGAAGAAATGATAATATGGCTGTTCTTCTATCAAAAGATTCTAGACTTCATGTTTTTAAAATATCTTGATTTTTTTTTCCAGGCCTCCACTTCACAGATTATAATATTAAGCTTATAAGCTTAGATCCAGGGAGTTTAAATTTATTTCTCAAGCTTTCTTCATCTATCCTTTCCTAGTCTCATAATTACAAATTAGTCTCTGGTGAATTGCAAAAATCATCCCAAATCTTTACCGCCATGCCCCACCCTAACCCCATATTTCTACCCCTTTGGGATATGAGTTTGCACCCCTTTTCCACCAAGAGATGAAACCCATTTCCCCACCCCATGAATCTATATTGGCCTCATGACTTGTTCCAGCTACGAATTAGTGCAGAAGTGACCATGTGGCCAGTGACCAGAGCCCAGGCCCAGAGAACTTGCATGTTTCCAGTCTCACTCTTGCGCCAAGACTCGGCGATGGTCATGGGGGAGGCTGGGATGACCAGTGGAAGAAAAAGAATTTATGGGCAGGAGAACAGAGTGGTCCCAGTGGAGTGGTCCCAGTGGAGCTCTTCTTTGACCAGTCTCATTGGACCTGCCTGTTGACAGCAGACACACCAGGAAGCCCAACTGACATCAGCCCAGTTGGCCCAGATCAGCAGAACCTCCCAGCTGACTCACAGACTGGTGAGAAGTAACAACTAGTTTCTTATAAGTCAACAGGTTTGAAGCTGTTTTGTTATACAGCACTAAGGTGGCACAAGATAACAAAACTCTCCCCATGGGTGAAAATTTTAAAACATTTTATTCAGTTTATTTAAACTCACCCCCCCCCAATATTTCACCCATTTCTTGCAACTCCCCCACCCCTGTCTCTTGCAGAGAACAGTCTGTTCTCTGTATCTAAAATCTTTTATTTTTTTAAGATTCCACATATAAGAGAGATCGTACAGTATTTGTCTTTCTCTGACTTATTTCACTCAGTATAATACCCTTGAGATCCACCCATGTTGCCACAGATGGCAAGAAATTATTCTTTTATGGCTGGATAATATTCCAGTGTACATATATATATCTATATATATAGGTATATATACGTATATATCTCTCTATATATATACCTATACATGTCTCTGTATAGAGGTATATATAGCTTTATAGATCTATATATCTCTGTACATCTATATATACCTATATATAGATCTATATATAAAAGCACAATTTCTTTATCCATTCATCCACTTAAGCTGTTTTCATATCTTAGCTATTGCAAATAATGTTGCAATGATTCTGGGGTTGCAGTTTTTTTTTGTTTTTTTGTTTTTTGCTTTTCAGGGCCGCACCCACAGCACATGGAGGTTCCCAGGCTAGGGGTCTAATAGGAGATGTAGCCACTGGCCTATGCCACAACCACACCAATGTGGAATCTGAGCCATGTCTATGATCTACACCACAGCTCATGGCAATGCCAGGTCCTTAATCCACTGAGTGAGGCCAGGGATCGAACACACAACCTCATGGTTACTAATTGGATTCATTTCTGCTGCACAACGGGAACTATGCAAGTATTTTTTTTTTGTATTTATTTATTTATTTATTTATTTTTGTCTTTTTTTTGTCTTTTCTAGGGCTGCACTTGCAGCATTTGAAGTTTCCCAGGCTAGGAGTCCAATCGGAGCTGTAGCCACCAGTCTACGCCAAAACCACAGCAATACGGGATCCGAGCTGTGTCTGCCACCTACACCACAGCTCATGGCAATGCCAGATCCTTAACCCATTGAGTGAGGCCAGGGATTGAACTCGCAACCTCATGGTTCCTAGTCGGATTCGTTAACCACGGAGCCACAACGGGAACTCCTTCATTTTTAATTTTTATTTATTTATTTATTTATTTATTTAAAGTATCTTTTTGAATTAGTGATTTTGTTTTCTTTGAATAAGTATCCAGAAGTGGAATTGCTGGATCACATGAAGTTTTTTGAGGAACCGCCACGCTGTTTCCGTAGGGGCTGCACCAATTTACATTCCCACTGAGTGCACAAGTGTTCCCTTTTCTCCATGTCCTGGCTGACACTTGTTATTTGTTTGTGATGTATTTTGATAAATAGCCATCCTAACAGGTGTGAAGTGACATTTCATTGTGGTTTTGATTTGCATTTCCCTGATGATTAAGGATGTCGAGCACCTTTTCATGTACCTGTTGGTCAGTTGCATATCTTCTTTGCAAGACTGTCTATTCAGAGCTTCAGAAAATTTTTAAAAATTAGATTGGTTTGTTTGTTTTGCTATTAAATTGTCTGCGTTCTTTTGGATATTAGCCCCATATCAAATATATGACTTGCAATTATTTCCTCCCATCCAGTAAGTTGCCTTTTCATTTTGTTGATGCTTCCCTTTGCTGTGCAGAAGTTTTTTAGTTTGATGTAGTCCCACTTGTTTATTTTTGCTTTTGTTGCCATGTGTGAAATTTTAAAGAAAACAGAACCACAAAGATTGCTCACAAGCATGCAATGAGTGGTAATAGCCACTAGTAAACTTCTGTGAGCTAAGCATAGCCTGGAGTGACCAACTTAACTCACCAGCCTCCACTTCAGAAAGCAAGCTGAAATGTGAGCTAACATGGCATTATTGTAGGAATAATCTTGAATCTGCTCAAGTTATCCTAAGAAAGCAGTTATCTACAGGCTTCCCTAAAAAAGTCACGATAGAGACTCTTGTAACCATCCTTTGCTCAACCTAATCATTGCGTTGACCTCTGTCCTTCATCCCTTCTTTAATAAATTCCAACTGTAACCTCCAGTATGTAGACTTCTGGCAGCTAACAGACTAAATTCTGTTCCAAAGAGGGGGTGGGATGTTATATTTTCCAATAGTCGGTTTGGATGGGTTCCCAAGACTGTATATGCCAGTTGTACTTGTTATTATAATTACATCATTTAATTCGCTATTACATAAACTGATGAAATATGAGTGCTGAAAGAAAGATGTTGCTTCTATGCAAACTAAGTTGAATATCTCTTGATGAGAAGAAATGCGAGAAGCTAAAAATAAATTTTTGTTGAGTGAACTTGAAAAGGGAGTGGGAAACTTTGAGTATCTTGTTAAAAGGCAGATCCTTATTCATTGGTCTGGGACAGGCCTGAGAGTCTGCCTTTCTCAGGAGCTCCTAGGTAATGCTGACGCTGCTGGTCCCAGAACATATTCAGCTCTCAATGCCACTGGCACTAGTGCAGAACCTGAGGTGTCCCTTGGCATAAAGCAGAAGCCCTGAATTTTCCTTTAATCATATCATCCACACAATAAAATTTACCTTTCATTTTGTCCATGAAAAATTTAAAGAGGGAACAGAAGGGAAATCTGTACTAAAAAATGAGTCCAAGGAATTCCTGTCGTGGTGCAGTGGTTAACGAATCCGACTAGGAACCATGAGATTGTGGGTTCGGTCCCTGGCCTTGCTCAGTGGGTTAGGGATCTGGCGTTGCCGTGAGCTGTGGTGTAGGTTGCAGACCGGGCTAGGATCCTGAGTTGCTGTGGCTCTGGTGTAGGCCGGCGGCTACAGCTCCGATTAGACCCCATAGCCTGGGAATCTCCATATGCCGCGGAAGCAGCCCAAGAAATGGCAAAAAGACAAAAAAAAAAAAAAAGAGTCCAAGAGTTCTCGTGGCTCAGTGGGTTAAGAACCCAACATAGTCACCATGAGGATGCAGGTTTGATTCCTGGCCTTGCTCAGTCTTTTAAGGATCCACTGTTGCCACAAGCTGCAGTGTAGGTTGCAGATGCGACTCGGATCCATTATTGCTATGGCTGTGGTATAGGCCTGCAGCTGCAGCTCCCATTCAACCCCTTGCCCAGGAACATCCATATATGTGTCCAAGTAGAGATGCTGATGCCATGCCTTTTTCTTGAAAGGAGGGATAGTGGGGGCAAGGTATTGGGACCATCAGAGTAAGAAAGTCCTCTGCCCATGCCCTAACATGGTCTCCTCTGGGAAGAAACCAGGGATGAAGTCACCATCACCCTTCCCCCCTTGTCCCCTCACACTGCCCTTTTGTGCTCAGCCTCCTCCCCCTAAGTCCTATAGTTTTGCTTTTTCCAGAATGTTTTTGAGTTGGGGCCACACAGCATGCAGCCTTTGGAGTCTGGCTGCTTTCACTTAACATAATGCATTTGGGATTCATCCGTGTTGACCAATGTGTCAACAGCTTGACCCCCTCCTTTTAAAATTTTGTTATTAAAGTATAGCTGATTTACAATGTTGTGCCAATTTCTGCTCTACAGCAAAGTGACCCAGTCATACATATACACATACTCTTTTTCTTATATCATCCCCCATCTTGTTCTATCACAAGAGATTGGATATAGTTCCCTGTGCTATAGTGAGACCTCATTGCTTATCCATTCTAACATACTAGTTTGCATCTACCAACCCCAAACTCCCGGTCCATCCCACTCCCTCCCCACTCCCCCTTGGCAACTGCAAGTCTGTTCTCTCTATCTGTGTAGTCTGTTTCTGTTCTGTAGATAGATTCATTTGTGCCATCTTTCAGATTCCACATATAAGTGATAATCATATGGTATTTGTCTTTCTCTTTCTGACTTACTTCACTTAATTGAGAATCTCTAGTTGTATCCATGTTGCTGCAAATGGCATTATTTTGTTCTTTGTTATGGCTGAGTAGTATTCCATTGTGTATATGTACCACATCTTCTTAATCCATTCATCTGTTTATTCCCCCTGCCTCACTGAGACATCTTTGAGTTAATTTGTTTCCTGGTGATTACAAATTAAGATGCCTTAAATATTTGAGCGCAAGTTTTTGTGCCAATCTAAGTTTTCATTTCTCTTAGGTAGGCACCTAAGAGGGGGATTGCTGGGTTACATGGTATATGTTTCTAAGAAGCTGCCAAACTGTTTCCCAGAGTGAAGACACCGTTTCTGCACTGCCCCCAGCAAGGGCTGAGTGACCTTTCTGAGCTGCATGCCAGGCACTGCCCCAGCGCCTGGACACACACAGGCAGACAGCCTTCACATTGGGATCTCAGCGATGTAGTTGCCAGGAGCACGAGCCACAGGGCGGAGGGGGGAGAAGGGGGGGGTCAGAGGCTTGGGAAAGTCAGGGAGGCGGGGCTTCCCTCCCCAGCCTCTCTTAGCTTCCGGATCCGTCTGTTGAAGCTGTGTGTCTCTTTGAGGGAGGCTTTTGAGTCCATCTCTCTCCCCAGCAAGTGTGCAGCCCCCCAACCACCACCCTCCTGGGTCAGGCTTTGTTGCCAGATAATGTGACTTTGAAAAGAAGCCCTTCTCCTCCCCGCCAAAGGAGGCTAAGAAAGGCTCTGAGATCAGTCCTCAGCAGATACACCGAGTCACAAAGCTCCAGCAAATCCTTTATTCTCTCCTTGGAGCAGCTGCTGCAACACCCCCGCCCCGCAGCTCTGGCCCCAGTGGAAACCTGAAAGCTATTCATATCATTTAATCCCGTTGAAAATCCTCTTCGCTCTTTCACTGAGGTGCGGTCGGCCGAGGTAAACCTGGGCTTAATTCATAGGTTGGAAAGGAGATGAAAGGTGTCACGTGATTCGACATCCTGTCCAGGAGGCTGACTCTTCCCTAATCTAGAAGCTTGCAGCCCTAACCCCCTGTTTGAGAGTAGTTAAAATAAGGTCTTCAAGGCAAAGTCCCACTTGGGCTTTCTTTTACTGTGCATTCACTTCAAAAAAGACAGTAAAATTGCAGAGGCGAAGCAGAGATAGTTGGAGAGGATTTAAGTAGCCTTTCACCTATGGCTCATTCAGGTTAAGACTCTACCAATTTGTTTCCATTTTATCCTAGATATGGTGAAAGAAAACTCTTAAGACCATTTATTCTATTGCCAAGTACAGGCACATATCTTGGGCATTTCTTCTGCCACCAAGAAGTGTGAGATCTTAAGAGCCAAGTTCATTCATTTTTAAGAAATTTGGTCATAAGGTAGTGATATATCCAGAATGATCATCAAACCTCCTCTTTCTATCCTAGACCTCATTGATACTTATTGGTAGTAATGGGCTCCCAGACCTTCTCCAGTCTTTTCCAGGCTGGGAGAAGCCTCCTCCCAAGGGTTCCACAGTTCATAGAGTTACAGAGAAAGCAATGGATCATGGGAAATTATATTCATACTTCAAAGAATAAATTCCTTCTGGTTTGTTTTGGGACTCAAGTAGGATTCTGAGAATAAGTGATCCCAGGTGGTTAATTTAGGGTAACTACCCTCTGGGGAAAATTATTTTAAGATCCCCATAAAAAAAAAAAAAAACCTTGGTCTCCTCGCAGGCGACATTTCTTAAGCTTCTACTGAATGGAGAGTGGTCCAGGAGGCATACTGGGGAACCAGAGACATCAGGGCCATCGTGGACAGTTTTGCGTCATAAGGTACTTAAAGAAATATTAGGACAGTAGCAGAAGAGGAAGCCTGTATTCAGTGTTCCCAATCTTTCTTGCCCCTTGGAATTACCTGAGGAACTTTGGAAAGTATCAATGCCTGGGTCCCCCTGCAGCCACCCCAGTTTAATTGGTCTGGGGGCAGCCTGGGCCCTGAGACTGCTGAAGTCTAATGTAGAGCCAAGATTGAAACTTGGTTCTGGACAAACTTTGTACTAAGCAGGCAAATGAATGAATGACAGAAGCAGAGCCTTCTCTGTCACAGAGAGCCCATGAAATGTGTGTCTCAGGGAGCATAGGGCCAGAAAAGTTAGGTGAGAGGAAGCTTTAGGACACATAACCAGGATCTGCAGTTGTGGTGAAAGAGAAACTGAGAAAATGCCACATTGACACTTGTCATGTGGGGGATGGGACCGAATATTGCAGGGCCTGGAAAGCATGGAGAATCCTTGGAAGAATGTATTTCTTGTGGATCGTGCTTTGCAAGTTCAAATTACCTTCAGGTGTATATTCTTTTCTGCCTATAGAAGCAATAATGAATAAAGAATAAAAGACAGACTTGGGTTAGAAGCCCATCTCTGGGATGGATGAGCTCTGTCATCTTGGGCAAGCAAACCCCTCTAAGCCTCAGTTTTCCTGTCTGTAGATTGGAAGTAATAATAGTACCTTCCTCACTGGGTAATTGGGAAAATTATAGAATGAATGTAAATGCGTAGCTCAATGCTTGGCACACGGTAAGCTTCTCATGTATTTTAGCTCCAATTACTATTGTCATCATGGGTTGGTCCTTGCACGGGATGTGGAATGGAGAACAGAGGTCAAGTTCAATCAAGGGGTAGAGGGGAAGAAGAAATGCAGTTTTTCCCAATTGAACTGAGTAGGATCTAAAAAAATATCAAAAATTCCAGAAACTAAGGCTAGTGGAGCTCTTCAAGAAAGACATGCTGGGGAGATCCCTGGTGGTCTAATGGTTAGGATTCGGCACTTTCACTGCTGCGGCCCAGGTTCAATCCCTGGTCTGGAAACTGGGATCCCACATCAAGCTGCTGCACACCACAGCCCCCTCCTCCCAAGAAAAACGTGGTAAAGGGTACATTTGAGATTTGAGAAGCTTCCTCTCTCTGAGGAAGTCTGTGTTTGGCATTTTCAGAGAAGAGAGGTGGAGTGGAACCAGGGTGTGAGGTAGGAGGTTATAGAATAATTGCCCCACTGGTGTTCCCTTGGTGGAGCAGTGGTTTAAGGATCCATTGGAGTTCCCTTGGTGGAGCTGAGGTTTAAGGATCCAGCATTGTCACTGCTGTGGCTCGTTGTCACTGCTGTGGCTCGGGCTGTAGATGTGGTGTGGGTTCAATCCCTGGCCTGGGAACTTCCACATGCTGTGGTGTGGCCAAATACATTAATTAAATTAAAGAATTGTAATTAAAAAAAAGAATAATTGCTCCATGCAGAACTTGCTAGATTGGTTTGAATTGAAACCAGAGCGTCAAGGATAGCAGTAACACTGACTACTGGATGGAGCTTGATTCCACATGAGAGTATAGTGGAGTGGGTGGGGGGCTTGGCCCTGATCAGGGACAGTGGGTGAGCCTGGGCTCAAATGGACACATCTGGGAAAGGAGAGCCGAGTAAGGCAAAGAAGGAACACCAGGCTGTGTTCCGGGCGGTTGTTTGGTGGGCAGGGGGTGAAATCAAAATAGGCACAACTTAAGGCCAGTAAGGAGCCCATTCTCATTTGACAGGGTTTGTTTGGGTCTCTCCCTTTGCATTGCTGTAGGACTAATGGGCAGGCTGGCAGGAAGGGTCTAGTGTTTCAATAAAGATCAAACATAAGATCTTCCTATATAGCACTCCTGATTGGATAGAGTGAGAAAAGCATGACAGATAATGTGAAAAAAAGAATACAAGTATATGTATAACTGGGTCACTTTACTGTACAGCAGAAATTGGCAGAACATTGTAAATCAATTACAATAACAATGATAGTAAAAAAGGAGTTCCCACTGTGGCTCAGCAGGTTAAGAACCCAGCTAGTATTCATGAGGATGTGGGTTTGATCCCTGGGCTTGCTCAGTGGGTTAAAGATCAGATGTTGCTGTGAGCTGTAGTATAGGTCGAAGACATGGCTCGGATCCCGAGTTGCTGTGGCTGTGGTGTAGGCTGGCAGCTGCAACTCCAGTCAGACCTCTAGCCTGGGAACCTCCATATGCTGTGGGACGGCCCTAAAAAGCAAAAAGCAAAAAGCAAAAAAAAAAAATTAAAAAACGCATCCTTGTTGGATTTATAGCCTCATCCTAAGGAATGCTGGTGATTCCTATGTTCCATTTTCCCTCAGAGGTCTAGGCACCCACTCTCTTCTCCCTGCTCCCCTGCAATGTCCTTACCCCATTTATTTCTTTTTATTTTTTGCTTTTCATTCTTTCTTTTTTTTTTTTAGGGCTGCACCCGCAGCATATGGAAGTTCCCAGGCTAGGGGTCGAATAGGAGCTACAGCTGCCAGCCTCACACCACAGCCACAGCAACGCAGGATCTGAGTCACGTCTGTGACCTACACCACAGCTCATGGCAATGCCAGATCCTTAACCCACTGAGCGAGGCCAGGGATCGAAACCACAACCTCATGGTTCCTAGTTGGATTCATTTCTAATGTGCCACGATGAGAACTCCTTTACCCCATTTATCACATTCTTCAGGGCTGGCCTCTCTGATAGCTGCTCAACAGCTAAGATCTCTCAAGCTGGCCACTTCTTATACTTAAATACATGGAAGAGTCACTTTGAAAAATTGCTGGATTCACTCCCCACTCCTACCTTAATTCTGATGCAGTAAGCCTAGAGTGGTGCCTGACAATCTGCTTTTTGACCAGCTTCCAGATGCTGCTGCTGCAGATCCGAGGTCCACACTTTGCATAGCCTGCCCTGGTCCCTCTCAGGACTTTTCAGTATGTGTTTTGCTCTCCCCTCAGGGGAGGGATGGAACCTCAGTAAATTCTCTAGGGGCTGTGAGCTGGGATTCTGGCCTCAGGGGGGGATTCTTAGGTGGAAGTTTATTCACAGGACTCACATGTTGCTCCTTTTGGAGGAGGTTTTGTGGAAACCAGAGGGTGTGACATCATGGTTCTCCCAAGGAGAGCCATCATTTCTCTTTCTTTTTCTTTTTCTTTTTTTTTTTTTTTTAGGGCTGTACCCAAGGCATATGGAGGTTCCTAGGCTAGGGATGGAATCGGAGCTGCAGCTGCCGGCCTACACCACAGCCACAGCAATACCAAATCAGAGCCGCACCTGTGACTTACACCACAGCTCACGGCAACCCCGGATCCTTAACCCACTGAGTGAGGCCAGGATCGAACCCGAATCCTCATGGATGCTAGTCAGGTTCATAATCCACTGAGCCACGATGGGAACACCTCACTGTTTCATATTGTGTCCCATTTAGTACGTGCTATATGAAGGTATAAGATGAGAATGACAAGTGTTATGAAATTTTGTCAATTTAGAGCCTGTAGGCCAATGACACTGATGTATTTTTTGAACCTGGGGAGCCATTGAAAAGGAGGACAGGCTTCTCTTAACAAAATTTTGATAATCTTTTCCCACTCTGCTTATCTTCCTTCCTAGATTGAGTCTCAAAACCAAAATTTTCTTCAGGGGCGCCTTTTGTTTCCAGGATGAAATCTTCAGTTCAGTTTGACCCCAATCCACTCTCCTTGTGGACCTCAAAAATTACACTTATAAGGGGAACAGAATGCTTTTTTTTTTTTTTTTTTTGCTTTTTAGGGCAGCACTCCCCTAAAAAGGAGGTTCCCAGGTTAGGGGTTGAATTGGAGCTACATCTGCCAGCGCAGGCCACAGCCACTGCTATGAGGGATCCAAGCCACATCTGTGACCTACACCACAGCTCAGTGGACTAAGCATGCCAGATCCTTAGTCCACTGAGTGAGGCCAGAGATCTAACTCGCATCCTCAAGAATCCTAGTTGGGCTTGTTAACCACTGAGCCACAAAGGGAACTCCCAGAATGTCTTTTTTTAAGGCACAAAGTCTAACCTAAATGTTCTGTTAAGACAAAGCCCTAAATTAACAGATAGTCCCAGTTTCTCCAAACATGTGGACTTCTGAGGCATAGAAGGGGGAGGGGGTATAGCTTTCTGCTGCTTCTCAGAGACTCAAAGGTCTCCCTATGGGTGGTCAAGCTGAGAAATCAGAAGGGCCCAGAGTTTGGTGTAAACAAGTCCATCTTCATTCCTATTTGGGGTCGGTAACTGCTTGAATAGCTGAGCCATCTCAGCATGGAGTCATTTTACTTAGTCTTATTTTGTAGACTCACCACCTGTCCCAAGGTAGCCTAAATGGAGAGGGGCCCAGCATCCCCACAAAAGGAGGTGGTTCTCAGGCAACAACTGGAGTTTATTTTGATCTCTATCTTTTTAAGCCAGAAACTGTTCATGTGTAACTTTAAAGAAAACTGTGATTTTTTTTTTTTTTTTTTCCCCCTAGAGCAAAGCTGCAATTTGAAGGCAGGATTCTATTAAAAACAGACAAATAATTCCCATTCCTTCCTGGTCTTGCCTATTGTTTTCCTCAGTTTGTTTGGATTCCCAGATTGAATCCTGCTGGCTAACCCTCCAAAGAGAGGGTCCTGGTCACTGCCATCCCATGAGATGACTATGTCATAAGCGCCTTGGGGGACCCATCCTGTTTCAGCATCAAAGAGGCATTTGGAGGATGTGGAAGAATGTCTTCTGTCTTCCCCATTCAGAGAGCCCTTCGTTTCCTCCCTGTGTTTTGTCTATAGCCCGCTCCAGTCTTCCTAAGAACAGGCCGAGGAAGAGATGTTGGTTGAGAGCCAATATCACTGATAGGTCATAAGTAGGAAACTCTGGGATTGGTTGAAGAAATCCAGGCCCTGCCCCCCCCCCAGCCCCCAGACATGCATATCAAAGACAATTATTTGCTCCTCACAAGGAGCCTTTAGGTGCACTTGCTGGTGATGCATCATGTGTACCACAACCTTCCGTGCCATGGAAGGCATCCCGAATCATGTGACCATGGCTCCTTTCTCCCAAGGGGCCCTAGTGTGCCCAACATTCCTCCCATTCTTCCTCTCACCAGTGTTCCTTTTTTTTTTTTTTCTTTTGGTCTTTTTAGGGCCGCACCCGAGGCACATGGAAGTTCCCAGGCTAGAGGTCAAATCAGAGCTGTAGCCTCCAGCCTACACCACAGCCACAGCAACGTGGGATCCAAGCCTCTGTGACCTACACCAGAGCTCACAGCAATGCCAGATCCTTAGTCCACTGAGCGAGGCCAGGGATGGAACCCGCATCCTCATGGATCCTAGTTGGATTCATCACTGCTGAGCCACGACAGGAACTCCCACCAGTGTTCTTTAATCAGAGCCCAGGGGTGAGCTGCAACCTAGTAGCCATCCCTGAGTCAAGTCACGACTTCTCTTTTGAAAGGAAAATATTCTGGAGACACGGACACAGTGTTATTATCTCTGTATGATTTTGACTTTCTTTTTCCCTAGGTCCACATGACCATGCTGCTCTGCTCAGGGAGACCAATGCCATACTGTTTAGGTTTCCTTGCTCTCTGGAAGGTGCATTTGATGAGAAAATTCCCAACTGAGAAATAATGAGAAAGGAAACTCAGTTTTTTCCTCCTCAGTCAAAACCTGAAAGATTCACTGCTGATTAAATATATCTGGTAAAGAATCACTTCTCTTAAGCTTTAAACTGAAACCTCCAGACTCAGAATATTCTTTCCCAGATTATTCCAAATACAAACGGGCAAGTTGTATGATTTCCAAGTTACCTTTTCCTTAGGGAAAATGAGTGATGTTTGAGACAGGCAGACACAGAGCTGTGTGCATCCTGATAAAGCTAGGGACTTTAGGCTAGCAAAAAAGAAAAAAAAAATCCAAATAAACAGATTTTCAAACAAACCAGCTTTCCTTTGGGTAGCTGAAAAGGAAACCCCACATCCAGGAGGAATGCAGATCAAAGCAGAGTCTACAAATGATGCAGAAACACATAAAATAACAAACAAGCCTGGTGGGAAGAGGGAACTTTTTGTAAAAGAATAGGCCTCTTCATATTACACTGAAATTGAATGCAAGATTGCAAGCAAAGATACATGAGTTGGGAATACAAAGCTATAGTTTCTTCCCCCTTTTTTTGGAGCCAGGGGTATACCTTTAATAGGTCAGATTGGAAGCCACTAAAAGCAACGGACAAAAGATAGGCCCCTTGTTGGAAACCTTGTCTAGCCTACCTTTTGCAGCTGCCTTGGCCTGTCTTTTTCGAAGTATAAAGTGGACACAATAATGGATCCGTCTTGGCTGTAAAGGTAGAACCTGAATCACAGTGGTCTCCAAAGCACTCCATGTCGAAAGCTGGGCCTTTTCACTCTGGCAAAGCTGGTTCTACTTAAAAGTGTTCCCAGGTGTGGTGCAGATTTAAAATTGCAGCTCTGATGACATTTCATTCGGAGGCTGTCCTTTTCCCTGGTGTTAAAGTTTATGTGGGTCAGAGTCTCCATTGGGTCATCACTAGCAAGGGACAAAACCCAGTCTTCAAACATTTTATCTTTGGGAATTAAGTTTATTTAAAATCCTACCTATGTTCTGCTAGCGAGGGGCTCTGAGGCTACTGAAGATGGGGCTGCCATTGTTGCTATTAACCACTGCCTAAAAGTCAATGTAACTGCTAATGTTAAGGGTCTTCTGCTTTCTGAGGACCATCGGAATGAATGCTTGGTGGTATTAGAGTCCACTTTAGAGACCCTAAGGGGAGTTCCTGTCTTGGCTCAGTGGAAACAAACCCGACTAGTATCCATGAGGACACAGGTTCGATCCCTGGCCCCACTCAGTGGGTTAGGATCTGGCGTTGCCGTGAGCTGTGGTGTAAGTTGCAGACGTGACTCAGATCTGACATTGCTGTGGTGGTGGTGTACGCTGGAGACTATAGCTCTAATTCGACCCCTAGCCTGGGAACTTCCATATGCCACAGGTGTGGCCCTAAAAGGCAAAAATGAAATGAAATAAAAAGAGACCCTAAGGTGTTAAGTTCACCTTTAGTTGAGCTTCTAGGTCATTTACTACTTCTGTTTGGAAAGTAGTAAATGCTGCTTTTAGGTAACTTTTAGTAACTTTCCCTTCCAAGTAGCATTAGTCTCACCTGGGGAGCATTACCTGGGGTTTATTCCCTGGAGCAGAATTTCAGGTCTCTGCATATTCATCTTCAAATATATTGGCTGGTGCCAAGTTGCTCTCCAGAGGGGTTGCATCGATTTTCACTCCTGCCACGGAGTAATAATTCTGTGTCCTATTGTTTCATAGTCTTCCTAATACTATTGTGATATTCAGGTTTTTTTAAACCAAATTTTGGTGGCTGGGAAACTGTACTTTTTTTCAATTTGCGCTTTCCTGACAACTTGTGAAACTGATTACCTTTTTAGATGACGGCTAGACATACCTTTGGATTTCCTCTTCAACAAATTGCATCTCTTGCCCATTTTTCCCCCTTATAAGTTCTTTGTCTTTCTCTCGCATATGTGTAGGAGTGAGTTTTTTATTCTGGATAGTAATTCACTATCATGACAAGCATTGCAAATATCCTCTTAGTCTAAGCTGTGGCTTAATTTTTTATTTTTTAATGACATCTTTTAATACACAGAAATGTTGACTTTCAGTGTAGTTGAATTTATTCATCTTTATCTTTGTGGTTTGTAGGGTTCTTTTGCATGTGATTAGGAAAATCTTCCTTACACTCAAATCATAAGAACATTCTCCTACATTGCCACTGGGACAGACTTTAGACCACCTGGAATAGACTTTTGTGTATGGTGCAGAGCAGGGATCTAATTTTTGTATAACAAGTGGTCCCACCAACAACATTAATAATAGTCCATGGTTTTCTCAAAAGTCTATAGTGCCTCATCTGTTACATGTCATATTTTCATGTATGAATGGGGCTGTTTCAAGTGTTTCTATTCTGTTCTATTGACCTTTGTTTATCCTTGTTCCAAACTATGCTGCATTCATTACTATCACTACACATACAGGAGTTCCCGTCGTGGCGCAGTGGTTAACGAATCCGACTAGGAACCATGAGGTGGCGGGTTCGGTCCCTGCCCTTGCTCAGTGGGTTAACGATCCGGCGTTGCCGTGAGCTGTGGTGTAGGTTGCAGACGCAGCTCGGATCCTGCATTGCTGTGGCCCTGGCGTAGGCCGGTGGCTGCAGCTCCGATTCAACCCCTAGCCTGGGAACCTCCATATGCCGAGGGAGCGGCCCAAGAAATAGCAACAACAACAAAAAAAGACAAAAAAAAAACCTATCACTACACATACAAATATTAGATACTTGGCAAAGGAGTTTCTTCTTTTGTCCTCATTCTTCTCTTTCAAACCTGACTTGGCTCTACTTGGACTTTTGCTCTTCTATATAGATTTTATAATCTGCTTTTCGTAAGGCCATGAAAAACTATATAGATGTTTGCATTGGAATTGCATTAAAATTATAATTTTGCTGATTTTTATGATTTTGTCTTCCCATCCATGAACATGGTACGTCACTTTGTTTATTAAAGCCCTTGAACAAAGAATTTGTCTATGAATACTTGCATATATCTTCTTAGATCCTTGGGTATCTTATATATTTGGTTGCTGTCAGTTTCTGTTGTTTGCCACCAAGAACGCTGACATATGCATTCATATTTATCCTTCAAGTTAAAAAAATATATTAGGTGCTCATGGGGCTATATAAAACGTGGTTCTTGCCTTCATAACTCACATTTTCACTGAGAAGCAAAAACAAATGAAGTGCCAATCATCATCAGAGTAGGGCAGTAGTGCAGAAGTAGTGCAGAAAAGGGAAGAGGCCAGAAGTGGACTGTCTAGTTGGAGAAGATCTCATAAGAAATGGGGCTGGAAAGTTGAGTTAGCATTTTGATAAAGAGATAAAATATATAAATTAGAAGAAACTTCATGAACACGAACATGGACAAGAAGTTTAGGGATAGTGAGGCAAAAGATCATGGACAGATTCAGGATGGCCTTGAATATCAAGATAAGGTGTTTAAATTTATCTGCTTCTCCATAGAGAACATTCTAAAATTAGATGATGTAACAAACCGTAATAGTCTGATTATTTTCTTTCTACAAAGAGGCAGGAGAAGTAGAGTTTCCTTGTGTGGATGCGAACTGAGATTAAGCAGTTGTTCTATGTGTAATCAAATGCATTAAAGACAAGCTTTAGAGTTGGCATCAATATCAAACATTAAGAAAGGCTGGGGGAGTTCCTGTCGTGGCACAGTGGTTAACGAATCCGACTAGGAACCACGAGGTTGCGGGTTCGATCCCTGGCCTTGCTCAGTGGGTTAAAGATCCAGTGTTGCCGAGAGCTGTGGTGTAGGTTACGGATCGGATCTCGTTTTGCTGTGGCTCTGGCGTAGGCCGGGGCTACAGCTCTGATTAGATCCCTAGCCTGGGAATCTCCATATGCTGTGAGAGCGGCCCAATAAATGGCAAAAAGACAAAAAAAATAAAAAAATAAAGAAAGGCTGGAGCTGCCAAGGAAGGTCAAGGTCCAAAATGTAATGTATCCTCTTTTTACCTCCATTTTCTTTCTGTAAAAATGTTTCAGAGTTCCTATTGTTAAGAACCCAACCTGACATAGTGTCCATGAGGATGTGGGTTCAATCCCTGACCTTGCTCAGTGGGTTAAAAGTCCAGTGTTGCTGCAAGCTGTGGAGTAGGTCGCAGCTGTAGCTCTGATTCAACCCCTAGCCTGGAAACTTCTGTATGCTGTGGGTGCAGCTGTAAAAAGAAAAAAAATAAGTTAAAAAAAAAAATCTAAAAAGAAAGCAGGCTATTTTCCAAAAAAAATCTCTAGCACCTGATACCATCTTTTATGCAGACAGTCCCACTCTCACCATCTCTGGGGATTAGACCAGAAAGAGACACGTGACATGTGAACTAGACCAATCAGATTCTGTCCTGGCTGAGAATTTAAGTAACTCAGAGCAGGAGGCATTTGTATTTCTTGACCCAGCGTGGTTTATGGACCTGGGGGCTGGGGCAGGAGAGGAAAAAAAAGGGGAAAGGGAGATGGATTTTTTTCCCCCAATGATTCTCCAGCTTCTTCATGATTCCCCACAGAATTTTGTCATCTTGCGTTATCTGAGGCCCTCTTGTATCATAAATACAATCCCCTCTTTCCTTCCACTAGGTATGGAATTCTGCAATTTGAGTAGATTTCTGGGCAGAGGAAGACAGTTCTCCCTCTGCTAAACAGGCTAGTTTGCACTAGGTATCCCTGGATCAGTTTTCCATGCATCCTGCCCTTTGATTTTATGTTCCTTATCCAGGTTGGCCCCACCCACCCCACCCATAATTCCTCAACTTGTATTATAGGCTCCAGCAAATATCTCATGGAAATAGGCCAGGGTAAGTAAGTGAGACTTTATTCCTGAAAAAGCTAAATTTTCAAGTGTTATTTATACTAAAGACCACATGGGGAGATGTTTAATGAATACTTTTTACTAGTAGTTGGGTAGAATACTCTGTCATGGTTTCTGTCGGGGTTGCACAGGCTGTTCTTGGATTCCTTTCCCTGGGTTGGGGTGCTCATGCCTCAGCCTCTGTGTGCTGTGAGGCCAGCAGTGGGGACAACTGGCCTCCTTCAGAGGACTGCCCTTGACTACTGTCACTGCTCTGTCCATACTGCAAGCAAGGATACAGAAGTACCTGGGAGTTTATGTCTGCAGGTACCATTGGTGAAGGTGTGGGAAAGCCTAGCTCCCTTGCCTCTAGATGGGATGAAACCTGTGCTATGATTTATGCTACAGTTTGGCCTGTGAGATCTGTGTCTTTGTCTGAAATCACCATCTCCCATGGCTCCTTTCCCCTGTCTTGGGTCCCTATCTCTTTATTGTTTCTCCTGAGAGTTCTCCAGCTAGATCCTACCCTCCATTTCGAGCTGTGTGATCTTAAAAATTTTCACTAGCCTCTTTTCACATCTTAAAAATGGAAATAATAATACAGCTTCTTGTATTTATTCTGAAATTAAAATTTTAAAAATGCATGTAAAAGACTGGGATAGTACTGGATGCATCATAAATATTCCATAAATTGTTACAGATGTGTGTGGAATGGAGAAAGGCAAAATAACACTGGGGGTTGCAATCAGAGATGAAGGGTAATGTCAAGTACACTACATTAGGAAGAAAAAAAAGGAAAGTTTGATTTTTTTCTTTCCACTGTCTTCTAGCTGTGTAATTTTATTTTATTTTATTTTATTTTTATTACTTTTTGGCCATATCTGCAACATGTGGAAGTTTCCAGGCCAGGGGTCAAACCTGTGCCACAGCAGCAGCAATGATGGATCCTGAACTGCTAGGCCACCAGGGAACTCCAAAAGCTGTGTAACTTTAGGCAAGTCATTTGTCTCTTCTAGACCTTCATTACCTTGGGAAAGAATTTACTGATGGATCAGAAAACCTCAACAGATCACTTCATATTCCAAAGACTGATTATATTTATTTCAATTCTATTATTCATAAGTACCCATTTCTTTTCCAAAAAGAAGGTCATAGAGATCAGAGCCAGAACTTTCTAGGATATAAGATGAAGATTAAGGCTTAAGGGCCAGGAAAATTCAGACACAATCATGGCTGTACAAATTAATGTTGTTAGACAAAGCTAATTACTAAGGAGGTCCAGGAAGGAAGTATGTCTTTTGAAGTTCATGGTGGTTAGATTTCTATAAGAAATGGTGCCCTTCAGAAGAATTAGTCATGGCTGGATCAGTGTAAAGTGAGGCATTAAATCATGTCACAGACGTCCTATGAAGTTCAAAGGCTGGTGTGTTGAGGTCATGGTAGGTGCTGTAACAAACAAACTCAAAATGCGTAATCACTCAGACATGATAAAAGTAGTTTCATGTCTTGCAGGTGGATCTGTCAACCCAAGATCCTTCTATTCTTAACATGTGGCTTGCTTGCATCGAATGGTGGAGAAAAGAACATGGATACTCACATGAAAGAGATTTTATGGCATCCACCATAAAGTGACCCCTTATATTCCACAAGCCAGAACACACAGCTACATGACCAGGCCAATGGCAAGGGAGGACGTTTTGTGTTCAGAAAAAAGAGGAATCATGTTTTGTGAACTGCTATCCAAATTCTGCCATGGCAGGTTCATGTCTAAATACAAGGGTCTGGGCATATAGCAATGGGCTTACGGGGACAGTGGAAAAGGGAAGAGTTGCTTTTATGTCTAAATGGTGACAAGCAGGAGTACAGACCAGGGCTGGCCAAACCTTCCAATTTCTAAGAAGTTAGACATCTCAAATGATATATAGAATCTCTTGATTTTAAAATGGTAGTGATGCACTTATTTAAAAAATAAAACAAACTGGAGTTCCCATCGTGGCGCAGTGGTTAACGAATCTGACTAGGAACCATGAGGTTGCGGGTTCGATCTCTGGCCTTGCTCAGTGGGTTAACGATCTGGCACTACCATGAGCTGTGGTGTAGGTTGCAGACGCGGCTCAGATCCCACGCTGCTGTGGCTTGGCGTAGGCCGGCGGCTACAGCTCCAATTGGACCCCTAGCTTGGGAACCTCCATATGCCGCAGGAGCAGCCCTAGAAAAGGCAAAAAGACAAAAAATAAATAAATAAATAAATAAAACTGTAGAACATAAAGAGAATTCTTTTGCAGGCCCAATGTTGCTTGCATGTTTCAGACAGACAATCTGTAGTATCTATGCTGTGCTAAATTGGAAAGGCCTAGAAAATCAAGTAAGTCTGGGAGGCAGATAAACTGTAGGTGACAACCAGGCCTGGGAATGCTCTAGGCAGAGGGGTAAAGGGGAGAAACCAGCTTGGACTCTTATTAGGCCTTCATCCCAGAATCTAGGAGAAGCAACAGGGGGTTGGGGAAAGGCCCTTCGATCAGAGATTTCCAGACCTCTTTCAAAGAAAAAATGATCTTGTCTTCCATTTCCATTCAGGGGTAGGTGGCAAGGCTGAGGACAATGGCTAAGAAAGAAGGGAAAGTAAAATGACTGTGGGGCCAGGGACATCCGTCCACCTGTCTTCAACCATGTCCCGCCTGCTTGCATCACCCCAGAGATGATGGGAGAGGAGCCAGGGCATGTTTTCAGGAAAGTGGTGATTTCACTGTTAGTCACAGGTAGTGGGTGTTTACCTCTTGAAGACAGAGGCCCTGTCTGTGTAGACACACACTTCCTACAACCCTATGAGCAGCTGTTAGACTTGAGGTTTATACAAAGCTGTGGCTCTGTCCTAGTCATACCTCTGTTAGGGAACCATTGACCCAAACCACCCGCCTTGGCCAAGCACAATAACAGCTGCTAACATGAGTTGTCTCACAACAGGAGGTCCTGATAAGGAATATAGTGCTACCACCAAAAACTAATCAGGAGAATTCATGAGATGCCAAAAGGAGGGAGGAGATGCCAGCCCATAATATGTCCTGCTAACCTCCCAGAAATCCTCATGCTGGAATCCATCTTGGCTGAGAGATGCATGTGCCAGAGACAACGTGGAAATGGAACCCCATTCCTATAAACTCTGAGACTTTGAGCCACATGTCAGAGCAATTATCCTGGGTACCTTAGCCCACTGCTCTCTGCCCAGGCACCACTTCCCAATAAAGTCTTTTGCTTTTTCAGCATGTGTGTCTCCTCGGGCAATTCATTTCTGAGTGTTAGACAAGAGTCCAGTCTTAGGCCGTGAAGAGGGTCCCCCTTCCTGCAATACCTTTCATGATTTAGAAAGACTGCAAACACTGGAACAAAAAGTCTACTTTTTTCTTTCTTTTTGGGGTGGTGGTGGTTATGGTTTCCTTATGTTGGTACATGGCCATGACTTAAAATGTAAGTCATGAATGTACATTTACAATGTATATCTAAATGGCAAATTCTGTCTGTCTGGTGTTTTAACCTCTCCTAATCAATCAGTGACATGCTTGGGAGTGCCATTCTCTGCTGGGCACTGTGAGAAATAGATAGATTATGTATCACTCCATCCTGCTGGAGGTATTTTTTCTTTTCTTTTCTTTTCTTTTCTTTTCTTTTCTTTTCTTTTCTTTTCTTTTCTTTCTTTCTTTCTTTGGCCTCCTTGTGGCATACGCAGGTCCTTGGTCAGGGATCAGATCCGAGCTGCAGTAGCTGCTCAAGCTGCAACTGTAGCAATTCCATATCCTTAACCCACTGTTCTGGGCCAGGGATCAAACCTGCATCCTAGTGCTCCCAAGACACTGCTAATCCTGTTGTGCCATCGCAGAAACTCCCTTCCTACTTGAGGTTTTATGATTGAGGGAAGAAGAGAAGAAATACATAGTCCTGAAAAAAGCCAGTGTTCAACACAGGCAGGGCATGAAAAGTGAGAAATGAATGGTGGAAATGGAGGGGCCTGAGCATAGATGGGAGGGAGAGGTGTGGACTGGCCTAATGTAGGAAGCCTGACCATGGTCCTGTCCTATGCAGCAGTTGTGCTTAAAGATATGGCACATATTATTGCTCTCGATGTCTTATATACAGATTAATTATGACTTCAGTCCCTTTAAACCAATGGGACATAAACAAATGCACAAGCTTTTGCAGAGCAAAGGAAACCATTAAAAAAAAAAAAAAACCAAAAAGATAATCTACAGAATGGGAGAAATAGTTTCAAATAAGGCAACCGACAAGGGCTTAATCTCTAAAATATACAAACAACTTATGCAACTCAACAGCAAAAAAACAAACAAACAAACAAAAAAAACCCCAACAACCTAATTGGAAAAAGGGCAAAGGACCAGAGTAGACATTTATCCAAAGAAGATATACAGATGGCCAACAAGCACATGAGAAAATGTTCAACATCACTGATTATTAGAGAAATGCAAATAAAAACTACTATGGAGTATCACCTCACACCTGTCAGAATGGCCATCATTAACGAGTCAACAAATAACAAATGCTGGAGAGGGTGTGGAGAAAAGGGAACCCTACACTGCTGGTGGGAATGTAAACTGGTACAATCACTATGGAAAACAGTATGGAAGTACCTCAGAAAACTAAATATAGAACTATCATATGACACAGCAGTCTTACTTTGGGGCATATATTCAGAAAAAACTTTCATTGAAAAAGATACATGCACCCATATGTTCATTGCAGCACTATTCACAATAGCCAAAACATGGAAACAACCTAAATGTCCATCGACAGACAAATGGATTAAGAAGTTGTGGTATATATATGAAATGGAATACTACTCAGCCATAAAAAAGAAAAAACCGCCATTTGCAGCAACATGGACTCTCATACTAAGTAAAGTAAGTCAGAAAGAGAAAGACAAATACCATATGATATCACTAATATATGGAATCTAATATATGGCACAAATGAACCTTTCCACGGAAAAGAAAATCATGGACATGGAGAACCCACTTGTGGTTGCCAAGGGGGACAGGGAGGGAGTGGGATGGACTGGGAGTCTGAGGTTAATAGATGAAAACTATTGCATTTGGACTGGATATGCAATGAGATCCTGCTGTATAGCACAGGGAAATATATCCAGTCACTTGTGATGGAACATGATGGAGGATAGTGTGAAAAAAAGAATACATATATATATTTTGTTTGTATATTTTATATATATATATATATATATATATATATATATATATATATATAAAACTAGGTCAATTGGCTGTACAGTAGAAATTGACACAACAGTGTCAATCAACTATATGGAAAAAATAAAAATCATAAAAAAAGGAAATAAAAAGAAATGAAGGCATCTTAAACAGGCCTTTGGGATGTTTTGTTGAATTTCACACTGATTCTATCACAGAAACTTCGGTTTTGCCAGATGTGATGGTCACAGTTCTGGTGCATGGTTATAGGCTGCGTTGACGAAGGAAGCATTGCTTTCCCCTGAAGGAGTGACCTCCTGGGAGGGAAACTTAGAAATGTCCTTTCCTCTGAAAAATTCTGTGCCAAGAATTCTGTAGAACTCCCAGAAGTCTCTGCTTAGAAGGTTTGAATAAAAATCCTTCTATGGTTCTGTGCATTATTTATGCCCAAATGAAAACTATGTTCTTTACCCTTGATTAGAATTATTTCAATCTTTTTCATGGTTATAGCACTTGAGACTATGTCCTCCACTTGGCAGTATGATAAGTTGAGGAGGGAAGAATCATGCCAATTTTGGACAACATATGATTGTGTATTTTCAGTTATGATCCAAAGTCACAATTTGGACTGTGAGGCCAGTTCTATGTCTTTGCCAAGTTGGGCAAGGAATCTTGGCTGAAAGATGCTTTTTAAAGACCTGGAGTATTGGACTTGATGTCAAGACATTTGTATTTGGGCTTCTTTGGTGCCACTGTTTGAAAAAGCAAAGGCACCCTGGCTTTGCTGTTTCTTTCCATTTTAATGTAGCAGGAATGATCCCTGAGCCCTCTTTCAGAACTTCATTTAGAAATATTTAGAATCCTCTCTCTAAGTTGGCACATCTAGAGTAATTATTGTTTAATGATACCATTTCTACAATTATTATTGCTGCTGTGTTATTTCAGTTTTGGTCATGGTTATCGTACTGATGTCTCTGTTTATTATCAAATGAGATGATGACTGGTATTCTTTCCAGACAGCCCAAAACTGTCCCAGGGAAGTTAAAAGTGAAAATAATTTATGTCACACGGCTGAGGAAAGGGAAATACCCAGTGGTCAAGAAATAAATATGTCAAAGCTTCTAGGAAAATATTAACTGAAAATGTTGCTGCAGACTCACGGAGTGTGGGTCTTTTTACTCTAGGATCAGCTTTAGATATCAATATTCTGATTTATATTTACCTTCTTTAGACCTACCTAAACTTATAACAACATTTTGGTCTAGATGATATTAACACTGTTTAGACCTACCTGAAGTTACATGCAAAAATAGGGTTTTGACATTGTGATTATGTTATAA
Source organism: Phacochoerus africanus (assembly GCF_016906955.1). Lineage (NCBI taxonomy): Eukaryota > Metazoa > Chordata > Mammalia > Artiodactyla > Suidae > Phacochoerus > Phacochoerus africanus. The sequence continues at coordinate 43,658,128 of NC_062546.1, read as the reverse complement.
TGGATGATAGCACTTCCCCAAGCCACAGATTTGGAGACAAATATGAGATAATTTTATCCCTGACATCTTCTACATTGAAAGCTTGAATGCTTCTATATTGTTAGTCTCCTGATACAAATATATTAAAATTAAAAAAAATGTCTAGGACACAGGGACAAATTGGGCTTAAGAGCGTGTCAGCCATGAAGTCATGTACAGTAGATTGCAGGTGGCAAATGAGGATGAAGTCCACGGTCAGAATGAGAAGTAGCCTACGCCACCCTCGGTAGGGAATTGGAGACCAGTGCAGTAATGCGATTATGATAGCGATTCAACAAGTCTTTGTGTGCTGCCTGTCTTCACCGTAATTAACTTTTTGGAATTGCACAGTCTCGTCTCTGGGCTCATCAGCTGGCCCAGCTTTTGTGTTCCTGGTCTGTCATTTCTCCCCGGGGCCTGGGAGCCTCTAAGTGCATGGCTAAATGAATTCATTGCTGGAACAAAGAGATGGTGGTCGGAAAGAGATGGCTATCTTTTGTTGTCAGACATTCAATCCCATATAGCAATCCAATTACTTAAGCTGTTTCTATCAGTCTTATTAGGGCTGGCCATGGAGGCGGGCTCAAATGCTGATCGCTGTGTCTGGGAAGAATGTGGTGGAACAGATTAGCGCTTTAATGAGAGACTTTTTGAAGGCCAGATCTTTTCCATTGTATATATCGAGATCTAGGAATCATTTTTAGGCAAAAGCCTGGAGTCACTGTTACAAAGACTGATCAAAGGATGGCTGGAAATCTGTACGATTGCTTGAAGAAATTTTATGGGTTATAAAATATTGGCACGGGTTCTGTCTGTTATGGGCTATCTGCTAAAAATCTCTGGTAGGCTGGGAAAAGGAAATTGCTTATTGGCATTTATTCTGTGGGATGGATATCTTTGGAGTTTGCATTTGAACTCTTTCTTCACTGTGTTACAGGTCAAATTCTGTGCTCAGCGCTAACATTCCAGGAATGTGGGCTGCACAAAATCAACACAGGCCTTGCTCCATATTCTGCTACCCAGAAAAACAGATTGTGAGAGGGTGGCTCAGACAAGGCTGAACAGACGCTTGCTAAGAAAAGATAGCAAGGGTGGAGTAAGATTGCAGTGGTTAATGTGTAAGGTTGAAACCTGAAGTTCAAATGAGAATAGGGCTTAAGTTCGAGAAACAGCTTAGGAAACTCTTGCTATGGCGACTGAGAAAAAATGGTAATTGAGAAAAGATGGTAATTGGGTTTTTGTTTGTTTTGTGTGTGTGTGTGTGTGTGTGTGTGTTTGGCAATTGGTTTTGTTGTTGAAATAAACAATATCCAGAGTCTGTAGGTCGTGCCCATTGCTCTGGGAAAATTTCTGAAATAATCAGATGCAAAGAGATTTTATTTTTTATTAAAAAATTTGTTTACTATAGTTGATTTACAATGTCTGTCAGTTTCTGTGTTCAGTAAAGTGACCCAGTTATACATACATATTTTTCTCACATGCAAAGAGCTTTTAAAGGAAAGACATCTACTCATGTTTGGAGGATTATAAGAAAATGGAAAAAAATTTTTTTTTTCATACAAATGTCTTATTTTAACACACATAGAAGTATCCATTACTCAGCTTCAATAATTAATCTTTCACCTATAGTTGCTAATCTGTCTGGAAAAAGTCTCTGATTTCATATAAATTCACCCATCTACATTCTAAAAAATAAGAACTTTTTAGGAAAGCATCAACTGCAACAGCATTACCATGCCTTGAAAATATTGGAATTCCCATGGTGGCACAGTGGGTTAAGAATCTGACTGTTGGAGTTCCCGTCGTGGCGCAGTGGTTAACGAATCCAACTAGGAACCATGAGGTGGCGGGTTCGGTCCCTGCCCTTGCTCAGTGGGTTGACGATCCGGCGTTGCCGTGAGCTGTGGTGTAGGTTGCAGACGCGGCTCGGATCCTGCATTGCTGTGGCTCTGGCGTAGGCCAGTGGCTACAGCTCCGATTCAACCCCTAGCCTGGGAACCTCCATATGCCGCGGGAGCGGCCCAAGAAATAGCAGCAGCAACAACAACAACAACAGACAAAAAGACAAAAAAAAAAAAAAAAGAATCTGACTGTAGCAACTCTGGTCACTGTGGAGGCGAGGGTTTGATCCCTGGCCTGGAGCAGTGGGTTAGATGATCTGGCATTGCTGCAGCTCCAGCATAAGTTGCAGCTGCTGCTTAGATTCAATTCTTAGCCCAGGAACTTTCAGATCCTGTGGGTGCATCCATAAAAAAAAAATAACAATAATTTCTTAACATCTGTGAATTTTCACTTAAATTTCTCACAAGTAGAAGTTATAAATATACTTGGCCTATTTTTTTTGCAGGTATATTTTTGGTATGGCATATTTTAGATAATTTTAGATAATAAATACCCTTTTTCCCCAGGAGGTTGTTGCTCATTTCCTCTTATACAGACTTATTCCAGACTCTATAAAGATGTTAAAAATTAGAATAAGGACATATTCTATTTATACAGAATTTTTTAGTTTTCAAAGTACTTTCATGTATGTAGATATTTTGATTTTTGTGTTCACCTCTGTGAGATAGCTGGGGCTATTAGAGATAAAGAAACAAATATATCCTACTTTATAGCACAGGGAACTATATCCAATTTCTTGTAATAGACCATGATGGAAGATAATATGAGAAAAAGAATGCATATGTATGTATGGCTGGGTCACTTTGCTGTACAGCAGAAATTGGCACAACATTGTAAATCAACTATACTTCAATTAAAAAAAATAGAAAAGAAACAAACATAGTGGGTACTTGACTTTAACTCTTTTGACTTCAGCACTATGTTCTTTTCCCTTAACTGTTGATTTTCACTCTCCCTTTCTCAATATAATGATCTCTATCAGAAAGTAAAATTCCAATGGCTTTGGCTTAGTCTGAATTTCAGATACTGATTGCACTACCCAATTATATACGATCTTAGGTGAATTATTAACCATGTAGAAGCCCAGTTTCCTCATCTGAGAGTATAACAATGTAACTCAGCTTATAGCAGAATAAAATGAGTATGAATAAAGAGTGGGAGAGGATGCCTAGTCCCTTGTATTTTTCCTTCCTAAACTAGTGGCCTGGCTGGGGCCCCACCTTCACAGTGTGATTTTTGTATTGCCTTCCTCATGTCTTGTATCTGTGCTGGACTTGGGACTTGCTTTGATAAGTAGAATGCAGCAGAAGTCATGTGCCATTTCCTAGGTCTGGTCTGAGGAGGCCTTATGTGCTTTCTACCTGTTCCCTTAGAGTCGTCAGTCCCACCAGACAAGTCTGGGCTAGCCTGAGGGGGAAGGGCGGGGGGTGAGAAATCACCTGGAGAGCCCAGTTGTCTCCTAGATGAGTCTATAGTAAGTCACCTTCAAAACATGTGAGAAAACTTACAGTGAATTTGGTATCAAGAATTTGAGTTCTCGCTATCAAATTTTAGTAAAGGATTTTTTTCAGGGATTTCCAAATATATGGGTTACTATAGTTGAGTAAAGTGAAACAATAATAAAATGTGTTATTGATGTAAGAGAAGAAGTAGGATTCAATACAGTAGTGGTTAGAAGAAACTTAAATATATTCTAGCCAGCTTCGATAACCTTACCCCCATTTATCATGATTGAACATTTGTATCCAGAGTGAGTTCACCAAGTATTCCATATTTTGGTTTTATTTGCAGTAATGCTGGATTGTATACTATTGTTTCTCCACAAATGCTTAATAAAAAATAATAAAAGTATGGACATGGAGTCCAAAAAAAAAAAAATGAGAAAACATAGCTAACACCAACAGAGTTGCCAATCTACCCAAAGGGCAGCTGACCATATATGCAAGTGTCAATCCTGCCAAGACCAGAAGAACAACTCAGTGGACCCACACACTTGTGGATGGTAATATATCCTCATTGCTTTAAGCAACTGAGTTTGGATATGACTTATGTGGAAATAGCCAACTGATACACAGTAATTGGAGAGACACAATTAACATTCATTACATTCGAGGGGTATTATTGCTTCCATTCTCTTACCCTCATTCAATCCATCTACTTTGTAAAATCAGATTGGTTGCTCCAAGAAAATGCTTTTTACGTGTTAGTCTCTGCTGTGGACAACTTTGCAGCTCTTCATTCCCACAGGAAAAAGTGCAAACTCTTCAGCATATGACTCTGCAAAATCTGACTCCAACTGCCTTTCTTTTATGTTCTTCTAGTACTTTCCTACCCTTCTTTTTTTTTCTAATAAATTTTTTTTCCTAATAAACTTTGAACAGTTCCAACTTTAAGCTGTTCTTTTTCTATGATTTTGCTCTGACTCTAAGTTCCTACTTAAAATAGTCTTCCTTCTGACCACATTCTACTCAAGGGAGCCCTTAACTTCCTAAAAGCTTTCCCGGATGCCTTTTGTCACATTATTGGCACTAGATATTTATGCCACTGGCTTAGCAATGAGCTTTTTGCATTCTGACAATTTTTATCTCACCTGCTACTACTCTATGTTTTTCTAATTGTATCCCTCTTGTGGATATGCCTTACTTTCTTGGTGACAAGAATCATGTCTCATCTGCTTTTGTATCTAAGACAGCTGTCAACACAAGGCGTTCAATAAGTGTGTGGTCACTGTTGAATCAAAGGTTAACGTGTATTCATATAGAAAAAGGGGAGATCATTGTGGTATGAGAAAATGGAGGAGGCCTCTTGAAAGAGAAATTTTGTTGAGTCCAGAAGCCTAAGCAAACTTCAAAAAGCAAAAAGAAGTAGAGAGAGGGCATGTGTATAATAAAAAGGCTTGGCTCAACAGGTTAAGAACACAACATAGTGTCTGTGAGGATGTGGGTTTGATCCCTGGCCTTGCTCAGTGAGTTAAAGATCTGGGGTTATCACAAGCAGGTGTTGCTGAGGCTGTAGCGTAGGCCTGCAGCTTAGCTCCAGTTCAACCCGGGAACTTCCACATACCACAGATGTGGCTGTAAAAAAATAAAAATAAAAAATGAAAAAAAAAAAGAAATGAAAAAAAAAAAGCCTTGGAGTCAGGAACCAGCACAAGTAGGTGTATTAGTTAAGATGGGCTAGGTTATAGTATAGTAACAACCATCTCCCAAATCTCAGAGACATAAGCAATGGAGTATATGTTCTGTTCATGCTAATGTTCATCACTCATCAGTAGAAGGATTCTGTTAAAACTCATCTTCACTAAGGGGTCCAAGGTAATGGAGTTGCTACCATCTAGAAGATTATAAATCTTTGCAGCAAAGAGGAGAGGAGATGAGAAAAATGTGTTGTCTCTTAAATGTTGCCACCCAGAGGTGGTACTCATCACTTCTGTCTGCTTAAAATTCATTGGCTACAGGAGGTCACATGGCCACACAAACTTCATGAGTCCCTGGCAGGAGAGGTTTAATAGATGTTAGTAAATAGCTGTAATACTCTTCAGAGAAGAGATGACCCGAGAAAAACCAGCCCAATTAAAAAAGGTCAAGCCATGAAGAAATGGTTAAAAAATTAGATGGGGTAGATAAAATGAGACAAGAATATGGAAAGAGGAGTTCCCGTCGTGGCGCAGTGGTTAACGAATCCGACTAGGAACCATGAGGTGGCGGGTTCGGTCCCTGCGCGGCTTCGGTCCCTGCGCTTGCTCAGTGGGTTAACGATCCGGCGTTGCTGTGAGCTGTGGTGTAGGTTGCAAACGCGGCTCGGATCCCGCGTTGCTGTGGTTCTGGCGTAGGCCGGAGACTACAGCTCCGATTGGACCCCTAGCCTGGAAACCTCCATATGCCGCGGGAGCGGCCCAAGAAATAGCAAAAAGACAAAAAAAAAAATATGGAAAGACTTTTGATATAGGGTGAGGAATTTGACCTTGACATTAGGCAGTAGGAAGCCATTGTATGTTTGGGTGCAGGGAAAGAGTATGATGACAGCCATGTTCAAATAAGACTAACCTTAATCTTGCACGTAGGATGAAGAGGAGAGACTGAGAGGAGGCAGTTACGATGTTCCAGAAAATTCAGGTTTAAAGTGCTGAGCAGTGGTGGGGGCTGAGCTAAGGGAGATAGGCGTGTGCGTGCGTGCACGTTATCTGATTCAAGACAGTTTAAAGCAAGATGCGGCAGGATTTGGTAATGGATTGAAGTGGTAGATTGAGGTTTAGGGGATGGAGATCTTAAATATACGCAACCCTTCTTCCCTAAAAAGTAGGAAGACAATGAGGAGGAGGAGGAAGAGCAGGAATTTCAAGCTAATTCATAAACTAAGCTAGTTTCAGACCTTCTGAATCTGTGTGGACTAAATACTGAAGTAAAATAGTGACTGAAAAGAAATACACCAGAAAGGATCTCAGCCACGAGTATGGTGTGGTCTGGGTGTTTGTGGTGTGTCTGTTTGTCTGCCTGGGTGTGTGTGTGTGTGCGTGTACAAACAAAAGCAATAAGTCTTCCTTGGATTGCCTCAATGCCTTGCTCCTTTCTTTATAAGATAAAACCACAAGAACCAACAAATGTAGAATTCTGCTTTTGCTTTTTACTGAGAAATGCAAAGCCACTGGTGCCTGCTTTCTTTTGTTTAAAAAAAAAAAAAGAGTTGGAAAGGTCATCCAAGATAGGAATAAATGGAGGCAAAGGCGAATCAATGTTTAACTTGGAAATATTTTTCGGTTAATCATCTCTGACCGCTCACACTAAGAGGGCACTCCCAGAGTGCTGGCACACTTGAGCTGGAAGCCACCGAGCTTCTAGTAAAACAGTCAAATGTCAGGATTTGTACAACCGGAAAGGCTGTAGGTTTAACCTCAAATGGGAGGAAACCTTCAGCAAATATATATCTCAGGATATTTTGACTTGTAGACATTTGCTTCCAATTCTGAGGGTTATGAAACCACAGAGTTTTCCTTGTTGGGGGATTATCATTAAAGGCTTAAGACTTATACCTGGTAAGAAATTTACTCAAAGGTGTGGAAAATGATCTTGGAATATGTGTTACGGCTTTCTCCTCCTGTTTTCACTGCTGATATACATCATTTAATAGAACACTACATAACATGGTTTCTTAGTTTGGGGCTGTTTTGATGCCTTTGGGGGGGGTCATTTTATCAAAGGGCATCAGTATTTAAGAAAATTATGGAAACTTTATGGGGCCAGTGGAGCTAATATTTGCTCTAATGAGAAATAGACTTTTTAAGTCTTTTCTCCATTTTAGTGTATTTGTAGGGGGCTGGTGATGAGGAAACTCTTTGATTTTGACAGGCTTTGTTCATTCTTTCTTCTATAAGAGGTGAGAGAATTATCTGTCAAACAAAAGAAGTAACTCATTTGGCCTTTGAATGTAATGTACCCATTACATGCATGTAAAGAACAACTGGTAAAGAGATTCTTAGTCAAAGCATCATCCTTGACTTAAGGCCATTGTGCTGCTGAACTGCTGAGCATATGGTGTGCCCTTCTGTGACCCATCACTCCAGAGTTCCCTAACCAAGGACATTGCTTTATAAGCAGAAAGTAATGCAACTTGTGCCAAAAACAATCAATATTCTAGGAGTGCAAAGATGTATTTCTCTTATGAGACCTGGTCTTTCTAACATTCCAATTCTAGCTATGTGAAACTGTGTAATAATCAAAAGCAGGGAAATGCAGCGGAGCTGTGTTTGAATTAGTGTGGATGTCATAATTTTGGTTTCGCATTCGAGGAACTTAAAAAATCTGATTTTGAGTGCTTTTGAGGAATTCACATAGATTCAATGATTTTTGCAGGAAATATAAAACATGCTAGGTTATAGGCATCTCTTTTCTTGTTCAAAAAAACAAATTCTGTATTCTGTATCTTTTATGTGCTTTTAGGGTGAGTGGACAGCAAGATCCTGACAGAATACTGAAAAAAAAAAAAAGGGATTGGGAGTTCCTGTCATGGCTCAGTGGAAACAACTCTGGCTAGCATCCATGAGGATGCAGGTTCGATCCCTGGCCTCCCTCAGTGGGTTAAGGATCCAGAGTTGCAGTGAGCTGTGGTATAGGTTGAAGACGTGTCTTGGGTCTGGTGTTGCTGTGGCTGTGGCACAGACCAGTAGCTACAGTTCCAGTTCAACCCCTAGCCTGGGAACTTCCATATGCAGTGGGTACAGCCCTAAAAAGACGAAAAAAAAAGGTGTTTTGTTTTTGTTTTTGTTTTTTTTTAATTATGGCTTGGATCTTTAATCTTTCAATGCTTTTAAATAATGTCACCTTAGATTTTTGTTGTAAACTATTACATTATTCAGGGCCTGTGTTTCGCTTCTCATCTTTTACCACCACCTAGGCCTACTAGCAAGGTTTGGCCATGCATTTATTATTTCTATATTTTGGCTAAAATAATAGATGTATTTCCCTCCTGGGCAGGACTCTTGTCTCCTTCAGACTCTCCTGAACAGAGGACAGATGCTAAGTAAGGCCTTTGCCTTATGCACCAGTTAGCTATCGTTGCATAAGAAGGCACACTCCAAACTCTGGCCTAAAAAAGTAAGATTTATGGCTCTTGGGTCAGCTGGACAGCACTTCTGCTCCTGGCCAGGCTTCCCAGGCGTCTCCGGCCAGCTGTGGGCCAGGTAGGTAGTGCTGTTTTTTCTAAGTCAAGATCAGCTTGAATGGACCAGGTGGGGTCTCCTTCACATGTCTGGGCTTGTTCACTTGGGGGTTACAAGGACCTGTGAGAGAGAGAGGAGTATGCAGGGCCCAGACTTGGGGCTGGCATACTGACATTTCCAGTGCAAGTTTACCAGCAAGGCACAAGGCCAGCTTAGATTCAAAAGGTGGGGAAACAGACTTCCTCTTGTTGGGAGGAGCTATAGAGTAGCATTGCAGAGACTCTGGCTACAGGGAAGCAATTTCTTGGAGCCATTAGTGCAATCAGTTGCTGCATATTAATTGGGAAGTAATCTTAAGTAAGGCTAGTGATCTCTGCCCCAGGTGAAAGGTCCATGACCTATAGCCAATTACTAGAGTTATATTTCTCAAAGTGTAGTCTTGGAGATCTTGCTGTGGCTCAGCGGTTTAAGGACCCTAAGTTGTCTCTGTGAGGACGTGGGTTCGATCCCTGGCCTTGCTCAGTGGGTTAAGGATCTGGCATTGCCCCAAGCTATGGTGTAGGTTGCAGATGAAGCTCAGATCCAGGGTTGCTATGGTTGTGGCATAGGCCTCAACTGCAGCTCTGATTCAAACCCTGGCCTGGGAATTTCCATATGCCACAGGTGGAGCTGTAAAAAGAGAAAAAAAGTTTGGTCTCTATAGCTACCTCCTATATCAGAGTTACTATGGGACTTGAGAGGCCTGAAACCTACTGAATTACCTTTCTGGGACTGGGTCTGGAAAACATGCGTGTTAATCAGTATCCCACTCCCACCCTATAGCACTTACACTTAGGTTTGAGAATCTCTGCATTAGATTCTCCTACTCAACACGAAGAAACATGGAAACTCAAATAAGAGAACATTTGTTTTCTTTTCAGATATAGAAAACTAACTTTAAAATGAATTACAAAAAGCATAGTTGGATTTTCCAGTGAATTGTCTAAAATTCTTACTTTTTTCCAAATTGTGATAAATATATGTCAAAATTTCATTAGATTAATGAATAAATTCATACCTGTAAAATAATTAGTATTTTTTTCTCTTTTGATTTTGTATCTGCAAGAGTCCCCTAAAACCTAATACACCTCAAAATTGGGCCATTTTCCCTTCCTAACTGATAATGTCAAAATCAACATTCCTTTGGTTTCTTTCCTAGAAGGACTCAGATACCCATTATTATTATGTCATCCTTTCTGGAAGCCTTGGTATAGCAAAGATGAAAAATTCACAAATTTATACTTCAGAAGAAAAGAACACAGATACATGGAAGTTATAGGTTTTTCCCAGTGCCTCCTAGCAAGCAAGTTGGGAAGGAAAAAAGATATATTTACCTGTTCAAAATTTGGGTCTGGGAGTTCCTGTTGTGGCTCAGCAGGTTAGGAACTCAATATGCTGAATATGAGGATATGGGTTCTATCCTTGGCCTCACTTAGTGGGTTAAGGATCTGGCATTGCCGTGAGCTACAGCATAGGTCCCAGATGTGGCTTGGATCTGGCATGGCTGTGGCTGTGGCATAGGCCTCAGCTGCAGCTCCATTCGACCCCTAGCCTGGCCAGGGGTTGAACCCACACCTCCACAATGACCTAGGCCACAGCAGTAGGATTCTTAACCCACTGAGCCAAAGTGGGGTCACCAGAAACCAGCTTTTATTCTTGTAAACTCATCAGGCATTTTGTGAGGACCTAGTTAGGGTGGGCTTGGTTCTGCCAGGGCCCCTGCCACCAGGCCCAGGGCTCCTGCCTGGGACAGAGGTCAGGATGCTGGATCCCGCTATTCCCTGGGTCACGCTATGACAGAGTCTAGCGTAAGAAATGTTGGTGGTGAGAGCTGAGGAGGTATCTGTCCACAGTCTCTGCTCTCTGTGGCCCCCAAGACCTAGAGTCCTCACTTCTGAGTCCTTCTCCCCACACCAGCCGAGCAGGACGGTCTTTGTCATTTTTGATTTTTCAAACTATGGTTTTATTAGAATAACTGTCACTTTCATAGGCTTTCTTGCCTACAGGTCGGAGAGTGTTTGTGTATCTGAATATTCTACACCTTGAAGTGAGAATTCGCTCTAGGGGATTTACTTGATTTCTTGGAGAATGAATTGTCACCTCGCATTTCCCATCTGTCCTCAAGGAAATATGTTTATTTTTAGTGAGCAAGAAAAACCCTAGAGGGGGTAAATAATAGATTCCACTACTTTCTTTCATTTTGTATGGAGCGTAAGATTCTCATGATAATTAACATAACAGATTTCTGAGATCCCTGCAGCTCCTCTTGCAAGGAAAAGTGTGTATGATTGTAAATTTTACATATATATTTTTTGAATTTTTAATTAAAATATAGTTGATTTACAATGTTGTGCACATTTCTGCTGTACAGCAAAGTGACCCAGTATACACACACACACACACACACACGAAGGGAATGTATACATTCTTTTTCTTATATTATCTTCCATCATAGTCTATCCCAAGAGACTGGACATAGTTCCCTGTGCTATACAGTAGGACCATATATACATATATGGTGTATATGTATTTCTGTTTTCATGAGAAATGTTACAGTATGCTTTATTCGCCATATACAAAATTTAACATTTTGAAAGACTAACTTTCACTCCACAGATTTAAAGGTGAGAAGCTTTACTCTGTTGTGCAATTTCTTTGGAAATGAATGGCAGCTTGTCATTTTCCTCTGGTTCTCGCTGATGGAAGTTGTGAGGATTCCAGTGTTTTCCCCTGAGAGATGATCTTCCGTTGGCCGCCATCCTAAGTTTTGAGTTGTTTATTCTAGAAGCAATTTAAACAAAAGGGAGGAAATGCCCTGGACTAGTGACTGCATGTAATCATCATGAAAAATGCTTGATACTGAATCAAAGGAGTGGAAGATGGTGTCCTGATTCCAGACTTGCACTCTCACCTCTGGGAACAGGACTCTTTTAGAGAAACCAGGATAAAAAAGAAAGCACGTTGGAGTTCCCATTGTGGCTCAGTGGTAATGAACCTGACTAGGATCTGGGAGGACCGGGGTTCTATCCCTGGCCTCACTGGGTGGGTTAAGGATCTGGCATTGCCATGAGCTGCAGTGTATGTAGGTCGCAGATGGGCCTCAGATCCTGTGTTGCTGAGGCTGTGGCGTAGGCTGGCAGCTGCAGCTCTGATTCGACTCCTCGTCTGGGAACTTACACATGCCGCGGGTGGGGTCCTAAAAAGACCAAAAAAAAAAGAAGAAGAAGAAGAGGAAGAAGAAGAAAGCATGTTATGGCTAACCTGGCCCATCTGTAGGGCATCGATCGCCCTCTTTCCTCCTTTGTAGTGTCACCCTGTGAATGAAGAAACCTGGTGAGTTGTGTGCTAACACAACCTAAGAGTTTTTTCTATCCTGTGATGGTATTCAGTGAATGAAGTTTCTACAATGCTATTTCAGTAAAAAAGCAAACACATGAACATTAGAATCAAATGGATTCAGGCGGGAATCATCGATGGATATCTAATCTAAAGGGGGAGGTTCAACATAGAACAGGATACTTCCATTATCTCAAGGTACCTAAAAGGACAGAAGGAAAAAGTTAACTATGCCGTAAAGACATGGAGCAGCATCTTCACCAGATACTAGAAATGAACATCCCCACAAAGGGGCAAATGTATGTCAGGGGTCCTAGGATGGGACACTTCGGGAAGAAAACACCCTTATGTTGTACTCCAGCCCCAAAGATCATTCATGAAACCAACTCACAACAAAATATCAAAGAAACCCCAATTGAGGGGCATTCTGCAAAGTAACCAAAAGGCTGAGGTATGGTTCTCAGGTTCAGGGACATTGTAGAGACAGGACGACAATGCAATATGTGGTCCTAAGCTGGATCCTTCACTGGAAAAGTAATGGTTATGATGGTCATTATCAGGAGCAGGTGATAGGGACTGTAGATTAGATGACAAACTATTACTTCAGTGTTAAATTTCTTGCATTTGATAACTGTACTGTGATTAAGTAAGAGATTTTTAGGAAATACATACTGAGGTATTGAGGTGTAAGGCATCAAACACACAACCTACTGTCATGGATCAAAACTAATTATATTTGTGTGTGTGTGGATACACACATACACGCACATAGGAAGAATACAAGGCTGCCTTAAGCAAGCACGGCAAAATATTGACATGTGTTACATTAGTGTAAAAGATATTTAGCATTTCCAGCTTTTCTCTAAATTTGAAATCATTTCAAAATAAACTTTTTTTTTTTTTTAAAGTAGAGACAACTTCCCCACCACATGCCCATACAAGTGTATGTTCTGGGGGAAGAATTCAGAGCAGGGACAGTTTGAATATTCAGAGAAAAATGTCAGGATGAACCGTGAAACACCTTCTCATAAATATTGTGGGAAGCAGTCTTTTTACAATGACAGACTGCAGGAATTCTGTGTCCATCAGGGTAATCCCGTTAAAGAAATTTCAGATGGCTGCAAAGCCCCAAGAGTCCAGGGTGTAGGGTGATGAAGTCCTGGTTGGAGGGTTGATTTATTGCCTGGTTTAACCTGCTTGTTACCGGGAACTTACAGAGCAGCGGTCCGGGTCAAAGCTGTGTGCCCAGCACTGTCCCTCCAGAGGGAAGCCTTGAGATGAAAGGCGGGAAGAAGCACATCTTTTAAACGTTGCAATCCCAGGGGCCGAGGTTGGCCACCGCCTTTAGTTAGTGCACTGGTACATCTGCAGTGGCTCCTCAGTCTTTTGTGAAGAAGCATCATGGAGGGAAATTTGGTGTTTCATGCAAGCTCTTGCCTGCAGATAGGGACGCATCATGACTCACGAGATTTCAAGTGTGCAAACTTGCTGTTCCTGTAGACTCAGGGCTGGGGCAATGTACCCCTGTACGATGTTTCACAGAGCCTTCTAAAAGAGGGGCACACACGATAACCAGAGTGAAAGGGTGAGAGAGAATGAAGCTGTTGTTCCACCAGTCTTGAGAAAAATCTCAGTGGGACCTCCTTTCACAAACACCTGTAATGTGGGGTTACACTAACACACAGTTAATTCTGTATACAGACCTTTGTCGTGCTCTCGGAAGCACCCTGTGGGGTTACATAGGAAGGAAAAATTCACCTTTTTATTACTTAATCACATCACTCAGTGTTCGAGGCTTTCATTATCTCATAAAATGCTTTCCAGGGGTAGGGAAAGGTGGTTTGGAGGAAAGTTTATTGACTTGCCTTGCTTCCAATTTCATGAGCCTCCAAACAAAAATACTTGTGCTCTCTTATTTGTTGATTTAAAAAAAATATGACTTTTTGTGCAGGATTCGTTCCTTTTCAAGGCCATTTTGTGGTGCCCTAATAGCAATATGCTTTAAGAATTATTTTTCTTAAGTGTAAATGGCATAGAGAGCCATAAATCATTCACATGTATTTGACTGCGGCAGTAATTATTTTTGAGTGTCATAGATCAAAAACACAGCAGAGGATGGAGCCAGTGTGGATCCAGCAAGCTTTCAAAGGTATTTGCTTTAAAAGAAAAATGAAGTCCTAAGACTAAGGCTTCTAGTTTTCAAAGTGCTGTGCAGAATTTCAACCTCATGATCTCTTATCGACTCTGAAAGGGGACACCGTTGTTGTCTTTGCTTAGCAACAGTTTCAAAAGTTTCCATTTTCATTTCCATGGATCGTGTTGTGATTGTTTTTTTCACATGGCGTGAGTTGTTTTACAGGGGGCTCTCCATTCAAGCTGGGGACTATAAAATGTTCTACTTTTTCACTTTGCACCTAGAAAAGAAGGAAAAGAACAACAGAAAAAGCTTTTACTTCATTTTTTTTTTTTTTTTAAACAGAGACTAGGCTAGTGATACATGTCGGCTGAGTTTGAGACTTTGCTAGCAGGGAGTACATTTTCCATGTATATGACTTATTTGGCAGAGTAATATAGTCCTAAGCTTTCTGATTTAACTGTCTTAAAAAATTCCATGGCTTAGAACACAAAATGGGTGTGGGATTTTTAAGGCATAATTGCGGTGGAGTCAAAAGCTCTTTGGAAGCCCAGCAATTAAGGCGGATTACTGAGATCTCTTTCTGAACACAGAGATGGCCGTGTCTCTTTGGGAAAGAAACGCCTGCCTGCAGAGGAAGCAGGAGCTTTCATTTTGGTGCCCAGAAAACTGGGGCAACTATTTCCAGTTCTTGAGATGGCGCTGCCCTCCAATGGGTTTCCTTACCTGGACTATGACTTCCCTATAAGAAAGAAGAATGATTCCTTGGACTATTGGTCTTCTTTAGCTAGTGGGGTGTTTTAGGATGTGTGTGTGTGTACACGTAGATACATACATGTTTTTTGAAAGTTGGATAATTTTTAAATTTCTTTCGTTCTTATCAGTTTTGGTAACATGTGTGACTCTCTTGTGTAGTAGGGGCAAATCTCAACTGAGAGAGTGAGAAGTAAGCAGAAGGCTGTCCCTTTGCGGGCCATCCCGTGGAATCCTTTTCTTTCTTTCTTTCTTTCTTTCTTTCTTTCTTTCTTTCTTTCTTTCTTTCTTTCTTTCTTTCTTCCTTCCTTCCTTCCTTCCTTCCTTCCTTCCTTCCTTCCTTCCTTCCTTCCTTCCTTCCTTCCTTTCTTCCTTCCTTTCTTTCTTTCTCTCTCTCTCTTTCATTTTAGAGCAGTACCTGTGGCATATGGAAGTTCCCAGGCTAGGGGTCGAATCAGGGCTGCAGCTGCCAGCCTACGCCACAGCCACAGCAATGCGGGATCCGAGCTGCATCTGCAACCTACGATGCAGCTTGTGGCAATGCTGGATTCTAAACCCACTGAGCAAGGCCAGGGATTGGACCTGCATCCTCATGGATACTAGTCAGGTCCTTAACTCACTGAGCCATACTGGGAACTCCTAGCATCCCTTTCTTCTCATCCCTGTACATAGCACTGACAGAAAAGGAGATAATTTTCCTTCTCTTTCGTGTTCATGTTCTGGCAACTGGACAGCTTTCCCTTGGGACCAGAAGCATTAAGGCTGACCCTGTGTTCCCTCAATGTGGCAGATTGACTTTGGTTAAAGAATCCAGTGCAACTCCTCAGTGAACGCCAGGGCCATCAATTCTCTTTCCAAAATGCTGACTATCTACATGGTCACTCCACACATGGTGTTTTGTCCCCCATTTTTTTTTTTTTTTTTTTTTTTAGTGGCTTGAAGCTCTGGCTCTATTGTAAACTGCATCCAGCCATTTACCACATTATGGAAGAAGCAGGTATTTCCATTCAGTGAGGTGCTGATTGGTTGTAAAATGTCCTTGTAAAATCTATTCTTGCTGTTAACCTCATTTGTATGAAGAAAAAAGTGTTTGGGATTCGCCAAAACTTCTGAACACTGAGCAGAGGGGGTTCGCTTCTGCAGCCTCGTGTTTCTTGAGTTATTAGAAAATCCCGAGCTTGTAAGAACCCTGGGAAGCTTCTAGGGTCCCTCTGGTTCTGGGTGAATCGGCCACTTGAAACAGTCCTGCGTGTTACTGGGGCTTTCTTGTCTCACATCATCCTTCTCCTGGGAAGGAGGTTACAAGACTTCCCTTCCTAAACTAATACGATACATATCAACTTATACATGAAGAAGTCATTCTAAAAACTAAGCTGACATCTTGCTGGACTGACTTAAAGCCAATTTTCGGTTGTTCTCTCCTTGGAGATAGAGAACTTTGATCTAGTAACACTCCATATCTTATTTAGCCACCCTGAGGGGCTAATCTTGGTTCCTTTAACCCTTTCTTCCCCCACCCCTTTCCCAAATCTGGAACAGTTTATTTTTTTTTCTCTTTAAATAATACATTCTTTAGCTATATCTGTGACTCGTTTTGTTTTTCAAGGTTTTAAAAACAAAAGTAGAGTTTATCTACAGTGTTGTGTTAGTTTCAAGCATACACCAAAGTGATTCAGTTACACATAGGTTACATATAAAACCTCTATTCCATTATAGGTTATTACAAGTTTTTTTTTTTTGCTTTTTTATGGCTGTACCCGCGGCATATGGAGGTTCCCAGGCTAGGAGTCTAATCTGAGCCGACCTAGACCACAGCTCATGGCAACGCCAGATCCTTAATCCACTGATAGAGGCCAGGGATCAAACCGGCAATCTCATGCTTCATAGTCAGATTCGTTTCCACTGCGCCACAATGGGAACTCCAAAGATTTTTTTTTTTAGCATGAAAAATTTGGTGCTGATTCTTAATCCATTTACCCCATTTATCCAGGCCAAGAACATACACGTTATGCTGTGGGAGCACGGCTCCAGTGACAGAGATGCCTGCAAAAAATAAAAAGAGAAAAGGATCAAGCATATTAAGGTGGGTTTTTGTCTAGAACACAGACAAGAAAGTTACTACATATTCAATAAATGAATTCTGCATAAATAAATTTTCATTCTTATGTTATTTTCCTTGCTGCCTGTACCACCTTTATTATTAATTTAAAAAATACATTCTTGTTAAGATATTTTGACATTTAAAAGCCATCCCTTTTTTATGTCCCTAGGATAATGGAATGCATTATATTGGAGATTTTTACATTTTTGATTAAGCCACTTTCTTGGGGTAGAGAATTAGCACTTTGGTTGGTCTCCCAATGACTGGTATTGTTGTTCCCACAGAGTAAAGTGATAAGAAGAGACTACTCCCAGAATGCCATGGGCCTTTTTAGTTAAAACTAGGATGGGTGTAACTTCTTTACTTCCTGAAGCCATATCAGTTACAAATATGTGGAAACAGAGAAGATTAAGCTATTATGGAGAGTTTTCTTCTGAATAATTCATGCTATTTTTCTTGGGTAGAACTGTTCATTCTCCCCTAGAAATAGACTAACTATTGAAGGTTCATTACATTTCTTTTGAGTATCAGAAATCTGCCCATGATGTTAGGTTTGGGAACGGGATGAGTCTTTAGTGTTCCAATAAACAGGGTATAATAAGAATTCTATAAAGAGCCAACCCTTGGCCATGTACTTCAAACATTGTATTTCACTAATAGTGATTTTCTGTTTTTCAAAGCATGAGGGAAAGCAACTTACAATCTTAGTTTAATTATGCACAGCTCTGAAGTAAATCAAGATTGCCCTTCCAAATAAAGCTTTAGTGAAAAATTGTCCTCCTCTCAGCACCCCCAATTTGAAATCAATAAAATTTTGGGTTTTATCAACTTACTGCTAAATGCCTTCTCTTCTGAAAGCTTTGCCAGCAAACCGAATATTTGCATGACTGGGAGTCCCATTACCCTGTTGAATGCAATACCATCTTGGTCAATAGGAAATGAGCACACAAAGGCCAGTGGCCAAAGAGTTGATGGTATTCAAGCCTTTATGGTGCAGGGAACCCTTGGACAATTTGCATGTGCTTAATCATTTGATTTGTCAATCTCCCCTGCCAAGTAACTCATCTAGAGTCTTGGGTAGTTCTTTTCCTGTCATTCTCCTGGAAATGGCTTCAGGTTCTATGCTTTCTCATCTACATCAAAGACTTGAACCTGGGCACAAAACGGATGGAATTCTATTTAAATGCCCACTACTTTAAACTCATGTTCTCCCTTCCAAAAGATATAATAATCCCTGGCTTTTCATGACAAAACATTTACAACCCCAATTTTCTCTTCCTTCCTCTCCACCTCTTTTGCCCTTAAAACAAACAAATAAACAAACAAACATACACAGTCTTAGGGGAGTTCACTTGTGGTATAGTGGGTTAAGGATCAGGTGTTGTCATTGCAGTGGCCTGGGTTTGACCCCTGGCCCAAGAAATTCCACATGCTATAGGCGCAGTCAAAAAATAAAAGATAAGGAAACACATAGCCGTCTTAGATAACTTTTCAGATTACCATGCTATACAGTTTGAATGTCTTGAGAGAGTTAAAAGGGCAAATTTTAATTACTCAAGCATTTGTTGGGTGTCTACTGGATGCCAGCTACCGAGGTCAACTGAAGTTGAATTTTTGCACCTCCAGAATAGCAGCAGTAGAGGCTCCACTGAAGCAAAGATGCTCTGACTTGGTGTGCCAATGTTATTAGAGATGACATCACATGGCAAAATGGAATAGAGCACTTGGGACCTGGCTGGTGCTATCTGTTAGACTGCAGGGAAGAGAGCAAACAAATTTGTGCCCTTCAGCGAAGAGTGACAGCCATCCAAGAATGGGGGACTCTTTCAAGACTTTCTTTGAGGAAGAGAATGGAAGTGTCAACACCTAATTGAACAGGCTTCTTAATATGGACAAAGCCAAACCATTCGAGAAGACAGCAGACTGCTGCCAAAGTGATGGGACAGACAAGGCCTAAGTATGCTTTACTTACATAGCCTCAAATCCTGAAGCCCTAGAAGAAGAAATAACAGCTAGAATTTGTGGGGTATTTACATGTGGCAGGATTTATTTTCATCCTTTTATACACTATTTTAAATGTTATAGTAACCTCTTAAGGTAGGCACTATCATTATTATTTTTCAGAGGGGGTCTGAAGGCATGAGTACCTTGCCTAAATTCACACCGCTAGCAAAAGACGGAACCAGGCAGTCAGATTCCACAGATCGAGAGCCCTGAACCAGAAAATTGGGCTTCTTGGGCTTCAGGATTCCTGTGCTACAACTTGGGAGAAAGAAGCCCAACATCTTTCTTTCTTGAAGGTTACTTTCCTAGAGAATGAGGGTGGTTTTGTCTACTTGAATATAGACACGCAATCATATAATATGTGGGAGCACGTGATTGTTTTTTAATGAGCATAGACATTTCCAGGGAATTAGCTCAGAATTTGGCAACTTTTCTGCCTATGAAGCTCCTGTAGGTGGTTTATGCTCTTCTAGAAAAACTCATACTCTGAAGTTTGCAAAGCAGAGCCCTGGACCTCCCCTGGGAGAGCGGGAAGAAGTTTCTTTTCCTCTTAAGCTGATTAAGGGAGAGCCCCAGGAAAGTGGCATTTTATGGAAGAAGCTCGATCAAAGCCAGTAAAGCTGAGTATAATTCCTTAAATGTATCTTTATGTAAACAGGGAGGACTCCATACGCTTTAAAAATAACACAGTCTGAGTAAGTGACACAGTCCGAGATAGGCATCTGATTCAAAATGAATTCAGAAACTTCAACCAAATTATCTGATGAGGGAGCTTTTGTGACATATGTTCAAAGCTGGCTTTAAGTTCTTAAGAGATATCAAAATAATCAAAGTGTTTTCTTTGCTCTTAGCTGTCTTGTGAAAGAATCATAAATGGTTAAAATGTTTACGTTGATCAGAAACCACAGCCGGGAAATGAAAAAAGAAGTGTTTCTGCCCATGAAACAGGGAGGGGAGAGACCTGGTGGACTGCTATGATAGCCTCTCT
Source organism: Phacochoerus africanus (assembly GCF_016906955.1). Classification (NCBI taxonomy): domain Eukaryota; kingdom Metazoa; phylum Chordata; class Mammalia; order Artiodactyla; family Suidae; genus Phacochoerus; species Phacochoerus africanus. The sequence goes on along the minus strand of NC_062546.1, from coordinate 43,638,198 downwards.
CTTAGGGCTGAAAGGATCTCTCTTCCTAGGAGGCCCTGACTCCAGACTGTCAGAAGCTCCCTGGAGAGGGGTGTGTCTTTTAAAGTGAGGAGAGTCAGAATAGGAAAAGGGTCTCTCAATCTTTTTTTTTTTTTGTCTTTTTAGGGCTGTACACACAACATGTGGAAGTTCCCAGGCTAGGGGGTTGAATCAGAGCTGTAGCCGCCAGCCACAGCCATAGCTACAGCAATGCCAGATCTGAGCCACATCTTCAACTTACAGCATAGCTCACGACAACACCAGATCCTTTACCCACTGAGTGAGGTCAGGGATCGAACCCGCATCCTCATGGATACTAGTCAGGTTCCTTAACCACTGAGCCATGCCAGGAACTCCCAGTCTTGACTGATCCTCATAATTGCCTGGAGTGGTTTTTTTTTTTTAATTTTTTAAATTTTATTTATTTATTTATTTTGCTTTTTAGGGTGGCACTGGCAGCATATGGAGGTTCCCAGGCTAGGGGTCGAATTGGAGCTACAGCTGCCGGCCTATACCACAACCACAGCAACCCACTGGGCAAGGCCAGGGATTGAACCTGCATCCTCATGGATGCTAGTCAGATTTGTTTCTGCTGAGCCATGACAGGAATGCCTGGAGTGTTTTCTTTTTTTAAAAAGGTACAGAGTCTCAGGCTCCTCCCCCTGGAAGGTCTGATTTAGCAGATCCAGATGGGAAACTAGGAAAATGAATTTTAACAAATCTCCTTAGATGGGAGCCTTACAATCAACCAGGACTGGGAGCCAAAGTCTCGTGCACACATTTTGCAGATGAGTAGGCTGAGGCTTGACCAGGATAATTAAAACACTCAATTCCTATTCTAGAGGTGAATTGAAGCTGGAATTCCTTTCCTTTCCTTTCTCACCCCCTCCTTCTCCTCCTCTTCCTTCTCCTCTAGCTCTAGTGTTTTTTTTTTTAAAGTTGCTGAGAACACACATAGTGTCCAGTGAGGGATGAGCGCCTGTGTGTGTACATGTGTGTGTGTGCTCACAAGGATGAGGACCTGTCAGTGGAAGATGATAAATATTGGGCTATTAATTTGATGTGTCATCAGATGAGTAAAAATCTCTGACTCTTGGAACTAAAATGTTTATCTTGTGAAAATATAATTATTTAGTGCACAGATTCCTGGGAGAAGGAACACAAGAAATAAGAGACATTTTCCAAAGAGTTGTTCAAGGAAATATGAAATTTACTTTGTCAAAGGCTTACAAAATCCTGTAGGAGAGTCATGCCTTCCATCCTAGAAAGAAGGTGAAAAAGCATTCTTTTTTTTTTTTTCTTTTGGGGCTGCATCCAAGACATAAGGAGGGTCCCAGGCTAGGGGTCTAATCAGAGCTGTAGCTGCCAGCCCACACCACAGCCACACTAAGGTGGGATCCGAGCCACGTCTGCGACCTACCCACAGCTCAGGGCAACTCCGGATCCTTAATTCACTGAACCAGGGATCAAACTTGTGTCTTCATGGATAGTAGTCGGGTTCATTACTGCTGAGCCATGACAGGAACTCCCAGGGAATGTATCTTATTCCTACTTTAAACCCTCAAATGCCTAGCTCAATGTCTGACATATAATAATGAAGATTATAATAATGATTTATTAAGCATTTATTTAATTTTCAAAAGAATCCTATGATATGGGGACAGTTATAACCCCCTTTCGCATGGGGGGAGAGAGCTACGCAAATACCATCTGATTTTTTAGCGAGTGGAGAGGAAGCACCACTTCTGGCCTAACATAGAAAAAGGTTTGGGGAGTTCCCCCTGTGGCAAAGTGGGTTAAGGATCCCAAATTGTCTCTGAAGCAGCTTGGATTCTATCCCTGGCTGGGAACTTCCATATATGCTCTAGGTGTAGCCAAAAAAAGAGAAGAGATTCAGGATGCAAGGTGAGTTTTTGTGGGGGGATGGGGATGGGTAGGATGAAGGAAAATTGGGGCAGGATGCTGCCAGGCAGAAGGCCCGACTGCCGATCTGCTTGAGGGGGTGGGAAGGCATCCAGGGGAGTGTGCTTGAAGGTCAGGTGCAAGATGTCTCCTAGGAGCAGGTTTGGGCACTGAGATTGGAAAGGTAATTTGGGGTGGACCCAGGGATGGCCTTGAAACCTGGGTTGAGAACCTTGGCTTTTATTCTGTCCACATTAAGAAGCCCGAAGGCTTTGAGCAGGGGCATGGCAGGCTATAAAATGCTATTCTGGGATGACTGCATTATGAGTGTAAGGGGGCCTGGGGCACTACAGTTTGAAGACCCTGTTCAAAAAATCAGGATATTTGGAGGAAGTGCCAGTTAAAGGGCAGAGGAGAGGGTGAGTTCATCTTTGCCTAGATTGAGTGGGCAGGCGCATGTCAGGTGGCCATCTCTAGCAGGCAGTTGAAGCTATAGCGCTGGAGACAAAGATCCAGAGAGTGGATTTGGGGGGGGGGGTATATCCTAAAGTTTCCAGAAGTTCCCTGAGCCGGGGATTAAACCCGTACCACAGCTGTAACCAGAGCCACAGCAGTGACAACGCCAGATCCTTAAACCTCTGAGCCATAGGGGAACGCCCATGGAATGTGGATTTTTGCAGTTGGTAGTGAATGAGATCTCTGAGTAGGAGAATCAGGGGCCGGAAAAACAGAAGGTCCATAACCAAATCTTGTGCACCTGACATATTTGGGAAGCAAATGGTTAAATGGAGTCCGGGGTGTAATAAACATTTGCACTTCATTAAAAAATACGGGAGTTCCCATTGTGGTGCAGTGGAAACGAATCTGACTAGTATCCACGAAGATGCAGGTTCGATCCCTGGCCTTGGTCAGTGGGTAGGGGATCCAGTGTTGCCATGGCTGTGGTATAGACTGGCAGCTGTAGCTTCAATTCGACCCCTAGCCTGGGAACTTCCTTATGTTGCAGGCTCGGCTGTAGAAAAAAAGACCCCCTCCCCCATACAGGATTAACTGTTCAATGTGTTCATCTCTTATGTGTGAGTTTATCCAGAGATATACTTTTTTTCCCCTCAGCTGCCTGCAAAACATTCCCACCAAGCTATTTGCTGTCTGGAAGTCTTGCCAGAACCTCAAACTTAATACTATTTCCCTAACATGGCTTTTCAGTTTCCAAACTTGTTTTGTGTACAGGTATCTTCCTTTTCTAGTAGACAGCACCCTCTCTTTCAGGCTCAAAACCCTTGATTCTCCTTTGTTATTCCGTTTGTTTCCAAGGCCCAGGAGGTTGACCTCTGTGTTCCTTGTAAGTGCCTAGCTTATGCTCTCACACTGCTGGGCTTGCATTTAGGGCCTCAGTACCTCTACCTGGGGATGTTGCAACAAGCTCTTAATTCACCCTCCCAAGTTTACACTCTCCTCCCACTCATCCATCTTCCGCCCCGCTACTACCAGATCCATCTTTTGGCATCTGATCTTCTGACTCACCTGACCCTCTTAAAATCCTTGCATAGACTGAATTTGCTGACGATGGTGGTTTTGCGTATGGTCTCCCAAATGAAATCTTGTCCAGAAATTCTAGTATGTCAACGAGATAAAAGCAGTCTGTTCTGGTCATACCAGGAGAGTATCCTGGATCATTGCCCATTCTGTCTTCCTAACACCTAAAACTCAGCAGAAGTGATTTTGAATAGATGCCAACTTCCTGAGTCTCCTTGTCCTGGCCCTCTGAAATTTCCTCCCAACTTTCTTTTTCCATTTTTTTTTTTCCCGTAGGGAATGCAGTGCATACTATGTCTCCTACGGTTGAGGCAAAGGGAACTGTTGTTTCCATGCTGCCCCACTTTGTATCCTTTGCTCACGTGAATACGATTCTTGTCTGTTTAGAGTACCATCCCTTCATCTGAGTATGTCTAAATCATATCTTTTAAGACCCACTCAAAAGCTTCCTCAGTCCATCCTCCCCTGACTTCTAAGCAATGTCTGTTCTCCTTTACCCCTCATTGTCCATCATCTGGGTCTCTCTTAGCCATGTATCTCCCCCTGCTTTTTTTTTGTTGTTGTTGTTTGGTTTGGTTATTTTACTTTATTTTATTTTTTAATACCCTATCAGATTTCTTTTCTTTCTTTTTTAAATTTATTTTTTATTAAAGTATAGTTGAGTTACAATGTCATGTGCCAATTTCTGCTGTACAGCAAAGTGACTCAGTCATACACACACACACACACACACACACACACACACATACACATTTCTTTTCTTATATTATCTTCCATCATGTTCTATCACAAGTGATTGGATATAGTTCCCTCTGCTGTACAGTAGGACCTCATTGCTTACTCACTCTAAATAAAATAGTTTGCATCTACCAACCCCAAACTCCTAGTACATCCCACACACTCTCTCCTCCCCCTTGGCAACCACAAGTCTGTTCTCTGTGTCTGTCTGTTTCATTTTGTAGATAGGTTCATTTGTACCATATTTTAGATTCCATATATAAATGATATCATATGGTATCTGTCTTTCTCTTTCTGACTTACTGCACTTAACATGAGAATCTCTAGTTGCATCTATGTTGCCGCAAATGGCATTATTTCATTCTTTTTATGAGTAGTATTCCATTGTGTACATGTACCGCATATTCTTAATCTGTTGATGGACATTTAGGTTGTTTCCATGTTTTGGCTATTGTGAATATTGCTGCTATGAACAAGCGGGTGCATGCATCTTTTTGAATTACAGTTTTGTCCAGATATATGCCAGGAGTGGGATTGCTGGATCATATGGTGGCTCTATATTTACATTTCTGAGGAACCTCCATACCGTTTTCCAAAGTGGTTGTACCAATTTACATTCCCACCAGCAGTGTAGGAGGGTTCCCTTTTCTCTACCTTCTCCAGCAGTGGTTATTTGTAGACTTTTTAGTGATGGCTATTCTGACTGGTGTAAGGTCGTACCTCATTATAATTTTAATTTGGATTTCTCTAGTAATTAGTGATGTTGAGCTATCACTCTCTATTTTGTATTAGGATTATTTAGTGCCATTTTTCTCTCCTCTTGTAGACTGTGAGTGAAGTCCTGGAAGTCACGGTAATTGATGGATTTGCCCTCTTATTCTTTCTCAGGGACCAGGACACACCTTAAGCTCGTCACTCAGTTATTAGCTGAACAAATGCCGGGTTCATGAGCATCTTGAAGGAAAGGATGAGGGCCTCATCATTAGGGTGCATTTTCCATCATATGTCACACAGGGCTGGGCTTAACAGCAGACCTTGGATTGATTATGTCAAATTGGCAGGCACGTTATTTTACTTTGCAGCTGTACTATGCTTTCTTCCCTTTTCAGATGTCTTTTGGAAGCCACTGATGGGAGTCCCTCTGGAGAGCCACAGAAGAACAATTTGTTCATCCAGCATGGAGGTAATGGGGACAATATTGGTATTGCCATTTTGTTCATGGGATTCATAGGCTGAAAGAGGTAAGTAAAGTGCGTGAATTTCAGACAATTAGAGGCAGAATCTTAAAATGCCTTTCTTTGTTATGCCTCTTCCATCCTAGATCATCTTTCCAGTTAGTATTTTGTGGCATGTTCCCTTTGAGGTCATTTACTGCATGTCCCTGTCTCTAGGGCAGACCTTCTGAAGGGGTCTGGAAAGAATCTAAACTAATGATTTGGAACTTTTATAGTTATGCATCTCTAGCGAGGTGTATAAAGGGTTTGAGTTGAAAGAGTCCGGAGGACTGTGGCAATAAGCTTCTGGTAAGGGCAGTGGGTAAGTCTGAAGGAATAAATTAAAGTACCAGATGCCCTTTATACTGCTCAGCTTCTCAGCGTGAGTCAGTCCCAACTTCCCAGCTTGGGTCACAAGTTTATCTTCTCTAAGGGCTGTGAAAGCAGCCACAGCGGCAGGAGATGATGGATGGAGTTTTTCTGAGGAAGGATGTACATGGAAGATCTGTTGGGGTCTTGAAATTCCCCAGGAAGGTTCAAGAATTTCTTACTGTCTGAATTCAGTAGATTAAAAAAAAAAAGTGGTGGGGGAGGTTTTCCATAAATCGTTTGACTTAATTGTATCTGTTTCAGTATCCTTTAGGAAAACTTGATTGCAAGTGTGAAGAAACAAGGGAGGAGATTTTTGTGATCCCTATTTTTTAAAATTAAGAAGAAAGCACATAGCTCATTTATGCATTAAAAGTTTAATTAAGGGAGTTCCCATTGTGGTGCAGCAGAAACAAATCTGACTGGTATCCACGAGGACTTGGGGGTTTGATCCCTGGCCTCATTCAGTGGGTTATGGATCTACCATTCCATTTTTATATTTTTCTCCTAAAGGCTCAAATCTCTTAAAGCACACAGGCTTAGAGATATGCCAGTTCTTTCCCTCACTATTTTTGAAATGGACTTGCCCTCAGTTTTCTGTTGATAAGCAAATCAGGTTTTTCTTCAATAACAACTCAGCATCTTTTGCCAATGGAAATAAGTACATATTTCCTGAACCAATGATTAGATGTTTCAGTGTCATTTCTTTGGTTACAATATTCTCAGTTATCATACGTCAATGTTGGCCCATTCATAGACATTACCATTGAAGAATGCTTAAAAAGACCTCAGAAATGAAACAACTGACACTTCACATAGACTGAAATCACAATATTTATCTCTAACACTGAGTATACCTTATAAAGCAGGGATTAATGACACTTGTTTTGAATTTTATTGCTTATCCACTAATTTATTACTTTGGTCAGGTCACTTCTCCGTACCTGAGTTTCTTCATCTGAAAAGGAGAATAAGTACAGATCATGTCCATGTTAGTCAACTTTTTACTGCAATAGTGCTGTGTGACAGACAGCTCCCTCTCCAATCTCAGTGGTTTATGTCCACAAATACTATTTTATTTCTCGAGAGTTTGTAGGTCAACTGTGCAGCTCTACTCTAGACTGAAAGGTGGGTTCAGATCAACTTTGCCGGTACCAGGCTGAAAGAGAAGGGTTTTTCTGAGGAGCATAGGAGAGTGAGCCATGCCATTGAACACTCCCTGTGAGAGCCTCGACTTGCATAAATTTACATTTCATTCAAAGAAGTCATATGGCCAAGTTCAAAGTTGAGGGGATGGGTAATTATACTTTTCCCATGCAAAGAGAAAGGCAGAGTGAGTAGCTATTCACCAGTAACATCTACCTCACTCTCCTAGGGTTGCTTGAGTAATAACTGATGCATGTATAGCTCTTAGCACAGTTGCTTGTCACATAGAAAAAGATTAGTCGAGATTATTAAGTCTTATAAAAAGATGGTGCCATCCGTTGAAAGAGAGCAACAAACAGATTTCTGGAAACGCATTCAGACCTTAGAGATTCATGTTCTAACTTGTCCTGAGTCTCTCCTTTATTGTCCTACTTCTCCCACTCCTGTTGTAAAACCTGTAAAAACAGACTGTTAGCAGTAGGAGAGCCAAGCGGTGATGTTTCTGTTTCTCTCTTCCTCATCCAGCCTGGTGCTGAACTGACCACTGACTATTTCTATAATGTTCCCAAAGTGTAATGAATTTGATTTTCTCAGGACCTATGGTAGTGAGTTGTGACTCTCAGGAAGTACTTAACTGCTGTTAACTTCCTCCCTCCCTCCCTCCCTTCCTTCCTTCCTCTATCTTTCCTCTCATTTCTTCATTACTGTAACCAGTGACCCTTATGAATAAATATTTCTGTGATCTTGGAAGTAGACACTGGTACAGTGTTTGGGAGGCAAGATACTTATTAAGGTTTGGGAAAAAGAAGGAGTCAATCTGCGACGCCTCAGCCAATCAGGCAGGGGCTCCGGAGCTAGAATAGCTTTCCAAAGCTCTCCTGAGTTGGGTCACGATGACCAAGCCTTTGCATATCTGCCTAGACCAGTCATTTGATGTGGGCATGGCTTGGGCTGGGGGATCCTGTGACTTGAAGGAGCTGGCAGCTGGAGGTTGGGTGCAGAAGGCACAACCTGCAACTGGACAGCAAACCCTTCCTGAAGAGGGGTCTGTGTGGTGCCTCTCTATGTCAATTGCAAGTATCTAGCTCATTGTACACATTTGATCATTGTTGCTTACTGCTGGCTCTCATTGATATTCATGTTGATGGGCAGTCTTGCTGTCTCAGCCACCTTTTTGACTATCTCCTCCACTGCCCCCCAAATAACCTATCCCCTCTTGCTTGACCTGAGCTCCAACAGGGGTCTTTTCTTTTCTTTTTTTTAAGGGCTGCACCTGCAGCATATGGAAGTTTCCAGGCTAGGGGGTTGAATTGGAGCTGCAGCTGCTAGCCACAGCCATAGCAATGCCAGATCCGAGATGCCTCCACGACCTATACCACAGCCCACAACAATGCTGGATCCTTAACCCACAGTGCAAGGCGAGGGATCAAATGCGAATCCTTATGGATGGTAGTCAGGTTTGTTATCACTGAGTCACAAGGGGAACTCCCAACACGGCAAACTTTTCTATTCTGAGGACGATGATGTCAGCAAATCCCACTAGGACCCTTTAGCTCTGAGCCCTTGAGAACACTGAGTTCGGCACTCTTGGATTTCCAACCTCAGCTCATTTAACTCCAACTAGTGGGGCGAATAAAATTTCTAGACTGGAGTGCTTCTTAAACTTTCAGGTGCACTTGAACCTCCTAGAAATCTTTTTAAAAATGAGGATTCTGATCCAGTAGGGCTGAGACTGTTTCTAGGAAGCTCTTAGGCGATATTGATGCTGCTGGTCTAGGGAACACTCTTTGAATAGAAAAGTCTGGAACATTGCTCTCTAATAGAACTTGCTACAGTGGTGGAAATGTTCTGTATCTACTTTGTCCGAGACACTAGCCACTAGCCACTAGCCACATGTGGTGATTCAGTATTTAAAATGTGGCTAGTGCTGTGGAAGACATAAATTTAAATAAAATTTTATTTTATTTTGTTAAATGTGGCTAGTGGTGAATGCACTGGTTTAGAGAATAGAATCCCTGGCCTATTTAACTCTGAATTCCTAGGACATAGCCCGGAATGTGGTGGCTCTCAATGCATGTTTGTTGTGTGCAAGGAGCATGCTGGCTGAGGCAAGGGTATGAGATGTCATGGGAGACACATTCAGGTCTGTTTCATTTTATTTTTCCTAGAAACAGTATTTCAGGTAGTGTGATGTAGGGAGTGGGTAAGACGGCAGAGTCCAAAACTCTCCTGTCTGGATTTAAATATAGGCTCTGCCATTATTAAACCTTGTCAACTTGATCCCTGGGCCTCACTTCCCTCATCTGTAAAATGGGAACACAGGCATACATCATTTTATTGTGCTTCATTTTAGTGCATTTCACAGATGATGCATTTTTTACAAATTGAAGGCCTGTGCATTGAGCAAGTCTATTGGTGCCATTTTTCCAATGGCATTTGCTTACTTCATGTCTTTGTGTCACATTTTGGTAATTCTCACACTATTTTAAACTTGTTTATTATCATTCAATCTGTCATGGTCCTCTCTGATCAGTGATCTTTGATGTTACTGCTGTGACTCACTGAAGCCTCAAAGGATGGGTAGCATTTTTTTAGCAATGAAGTATTTTTTTAATGAAGGTATGCCCATTTTTTAAAGACATAATTCTATTTACTGCATACTTAATAGAATATAATGTAGTGTAACATAGCATTTCTTTCTTTCTTTTTCTTTTTCATGCCTCAACTGTGGCATGTGGAAGTTCCTGGGCCAGGGGTCAAATCCAAGCTGCAGCTGCAGGCCTATGCTACAGCTGCAGCAACTCGAGATCTGAGCAACATCTGTAACTTAAGCCACAGCTTGCAACAATGCTGGATCCTTAACCCATGAGTGAGGCCAGGGATTGAACCTGCATCCTCAGGGACACTATGCCAGGTTCTTAATCCACTAAGCCACAATGGGAGCTCCTTAAAATAACTTTTAAATGCCCTGGGAAACCGAAAGATTCATGTGACTCACTTTATTGCAATATTTGCTTTCTTATGATATTTGCATTATTGTGGTGGTCTGGAACTGAACCCACGATCTCTCCAAGGTGTGGTTGTAAAAGATTGTTTCCCTGTGTCCCTTACAGGATGGGGTGTGCTGGAGTGGCTGAATATCTACGAGGTTCTTAGAAGACCTCCTGGAACATATGAAGTTCTCTCATGTGCACATGGTCTTACGTGTACGTGGTCTTACCAGGGCCGACTCCACCTGTGCTAAGCCCTCATGCAGCTTTGCCTTCTTTCCACCTTTCACAAAAGCTGAGCAACTCCTTGAGCTCCACGTTCTCAGGTGGAGAGTGTCTTTCACATCGCTGATGCTACTTTGGAGAACTTAGTCTGATGGCGTCGTTAACCCAGAAGCATGTAACCCAAACCCCCATCCCTACATGGAGTCACTTCATCGAAGTGTCTGGTGTGAGGAGGAGAGGGGAGATGCTAAAGCAATGAGGTCAACCTTCCAAACCAAACAGGGTAATGCTAGCTGGCCCCATAGAAGATAGGGCTGCTGGGAAATTCTGCACCCGTGTTTATACAAAACCAAGCAGGAAATGTTTGCCAGTGGAATAAATAAAGGAGCCTTCTGGTTACATAATGTTTGTTGTGCCCCAGTTTAAGGCTGTTTTGGAATCATTGCTTGGCCTGAGGTTTGAATTTGAGAGATCAAGGTGCCCGTTTCCTCTTTTGTTTTCTTGCTCTTGATACTTGAAACATCACTCTTCTCCAGTTCCTCCTGGCCTGAGTTAAAGCTGAACTTGAATGTGACTTCATCACTTTGCTTTTGACAGACCTGGTGATCTGCTTTGTTTCTGAACTTCTATCCTGGGGAGATTCAGCCTGGGCAGGGGGTGATGGGCTGGGGGTGGTGAGGCCCCCATGTACTCATGTGCCTAGAGATAGAGGAAGCTCTACTGTTACTAAAAACACATGCATTTGTTGAGATCTGACTATGTGCCAAACACTCTGCTAGGCACAGTCTCAGGCTCTCACTATAACCTTGCAATAGGCAATTATGATCCAGCAATATAGTGGGGTTTTATTTATTTATTTATTTATTGGCTATGCCTGTGGCATGAAGAATTTCCTGGGCCAGGGATCAAACCCATGTCACAGCAATTTACAACACTGGGTCCTTAACCACTAGGCCACCGGGGAACTCTTTGAGTGTTTTTTTTTTTTTTCCTTTCTTCTTCCTTTTTAAGGCCATACCTGCAGCATATGAAAGTTCTCGGGCTAGGGGACAAATCGGAGCTGCAGCTGCTGCCCTACAGCCATAGCAATGCCAGATCTGAAGCACGTCTGAGACCTACACCGCAACCCACTGAGTGAAGGCAAGGACTGAACCTGCATGCTCGTGGATACTAGTTGGGTTCTTAACCTGCTGAGCCACAACAGGAACTCCCCTAGAGTTTTTAAGCAACATGTTGGCTCAGGAGCTAGGGTAAGTTAGCCCCATGTCTCTGCTCTCCCCCCTTCTATTACACTGCCTTTTCTGGACTACAAATTTAAGCAAATAGTTCAACTTGGCAACCTACATTTCCCTATATAACCCAGGAAAACAATATATTCTCACCTAGAAGAAAAGAAAATCTAATTGTAAAAAAAAAAATCAAAATCCTCATGATTGAACAGTTTAGTTTGCCTAGATGAGCACATTTACTACAGCATGAACTTCTCACTACCCTGAAAAAGAGCTACCTTTCTCTGCTCCCAGTGCACATTTCATAGCAGCACTTACTGAGCACCTGCTGGATGCAGTGTCTGCCTCTAAGTTATAGAGGACAAGTACAGCAAGGTGAAAAGTCCTAACATAGTTCTGGCAGACTGGGGAGTTTGGTGAAACCCATTTTACTGTCTTGAGCTTCAGTTGGCTTATGTGTAAAATATTGGTGTTCACGAACTCTGAAGTTTTACGGTATGGTGATCCTGGCTGAGCCTTTAGGCCTTCGGAGAGAAAACTCTACTCTCTAATCTCTTATCTCCTGGGGCTGCTCTTAGAGTTCACTTGGAAATTCTGGAAAAGGCAAGAAAACATATCCATGACTCAGGTGCCCCTTAGGATTCGGTGGGACTGAAGGAGAACTAGAGAACAAGGCAGAATTGGAAGCCGTAGCGGGGTCTGACATTCCCTGGACATTTGCTATGACTCCAGCACTGTGGTCAGTGAGTTACTGGAACTGGCTTTACTCATTAGTCACTTAGTACAATGATTTAGAACAGTGTGAGTGGCATGTGAGTGAATCTCAGGAGCTGGGAGGATGGAGAAATGTTTGTAAATGGATGGGGAAGGGGGCTGGGTCTGGGTGGCCAGCTGCTTAAATGATTTGAGGTTCACCCCAGTGGCCCCTGAATTTTGGAGTAGCTGGCAGTCAGTTGGGAAAGGGTCTATGGAACTTGTCTTAAAGCTTCGCTTGCTTGGTTCATACATCCTTTTTGCTTAGTTTGCACCCATGCTGGTTGCAGTGTGTCTGTTGGGAGAGAGGGGGGTGGTCTGACCTTGCTCACAAAGCCATTCCTTGGTGCTGTCAGCGGATCCTCTTTGTACCAGGGTCCAAGTGTCTGAAATTTCATTGTTAAAGAATCATTTCTTAGTGCTCTGCCCTTTCCCTGCAGTTTTCCTTTTTCTAAATTTATTTATTTTTCTTGAGGATTAATTTACATTCAGTGAAATGCATAGATTTTAAGTATCTAATCTGAGTTTTGATAAACATATATTCCCATGGATTCACCACCACTCAAGACTTGGAACATTTTCATGGCACAAATAAACCTGCCTACAAAACAGAAACAGACTCACAGACATAGAGGACAGACTTGTGATTGCCAAGGGGGAGGGGGAAGGGAGTGGGATAGACTGAGGGTTTGGGGTTGGTAGATGCAAACTAGTACATTTAGAGTGAATAATCAATGAAGTCCTACTGTACAGCACAGGGAATTCTAGCCAATCTTTTGGGATAGAACATGATGGAAGATAGTATGAGAAAAAGAATGTATATATGTGTGTGTGCATCGCTGGATCACTTTGCTATACAGCAGAAATTGGCACAACATTGTAAATCAACTATAATACAAAAATTTTAATAAGATTTGGAATATATCTATTTCTCCAGAAAATCCCATTTTTCCCCCTTTCTAGTCAATCCTTGCCCCTCTAACCACCAGGTAACAACTATTCTGATTTTTATCACTCTAGATCAGTTTCACCTATTCTAGCCCTTCATCTATGGAAGCAAACAGTATGTACCTTTTGAGTCTGCCTTCTTGGTGTAATTGTCTTCAGATTCTTCCATGTTACTGTGTGTTCCGGGAGCTTGTTCCTTTCTATGGCTCAGTACAACCCCATTGTATGAATACACTACAAGTTTTAAAATCCATTCTTTAGGTAGTCTCTAATTTTTGTCATTATAAACAATGCTGGTATGAAAGTTCATGTTCAAGTCTTCTGTTGGCACATGCATTTGTTTCCCTTGTGTAGATACCCAGAGGGGAATTACTGGGTCAGAGGGCAGTTTTCCAAAGCTGTTGTGCCATTTTACACTCTTACTCAAGATTTTCTCTCAAAAGAGCAACAGTGCCCAAAGGGGGATCTTTGTACTACTTTGTCTCTGATGTTCCACCTCCCTCTCTCCCCATCAAACCGACCAACTAGCCAATCTGAACATGGAGCAGGACTCAGTAAACATCCCCCTCTCTGATTACTTAGGCTTTTTATTCTCATATTCTTTATGTCAAAAAATCAATCTGTCAAAATAGACACAAAAATGAAAGGTTGAAGGACTCTAAAAACACAAGGAGAAAGCAACAACCAACATCATTCTAATGACTATTGAACACTTTCCTGTTCATGAAAAACACAAGGATGTCCACTCATCACTTCCATTGACATATACTGGAGGTCATACTAGTCCGATAAGACAAGAAAAAGAAAAACAGGCATAAAAATTGAAAGGGAGACTACAGCCCTTTATTTGGAGATGGCATTTTTATCTATATAGACAATCCTAAGGAATCTACAAAGATCTGCTAGAACTAATATTAGCTTCAGCAAGGTGTTAATACTCAAAGTTGATGTGCAAGATTAATTGTATTTCTATATCCAATAGCAAACAATTGAAAAATAAAAGAAAGCAAATCATTTGCTAAAGCATCAGAAGAGCATAATGTACTTAAATTTATTTCCAACAAAAATGTGCAAGATTTGCCTGCTGGAAATATACCATATCCATGGTTTGGAAAACTCAGTATTATTGACTTTTAAAGTGATCTCTATAAGGAGTTGGCAAATATTTTCTGTAAAGGAACACAGAGTATATACTTTAGGTTTTGCAGGCCATGTGATCTTCTTCAAAATTTATTTTATTGAAGTATAGTTGATTTCTAATGTTATGTTAGTTTCTAGTGTATGGCAAAGTGAATCAGTTATATATATGCATATACATATGCATATATATTCTTTTTAATACTCTTTTCCAATATGGTTTATTACAGGATTTTGAATATAGTTCCCTGTACTACATAGTAGGATCTTGTTTATCCATTCTACATATAATAGTTTGCAATTCTAGTCCATAGGATATCTTTTATATTATTTATGGTTTCTTTGGTGTGCAAAAGCTTTTAAGTTTTTTTATATCCCATTTGTTTATTTTTGCCTTTATTTCTATTACCTTGGTAGATTGACTTAAGAAAACATTGGTATGATCTATGCCAGAGAATGTTTCCCCTATGTTTTCTTCTAGGAGTATTATGGCCTCGTATCTTTTGTTTAAGTCTTTAAGCCATTCCGAGTTTATTTTTGTGGAGGATATGAGGATGTATTCTAACTTCACTGATTTGCATGTGCCTGTCCAACTTTCCCAACACCCCTTGCTGAAGAGACTATGTCTTACCCATTGTTTATTTTTGCCTCCCTTGTCAAAGATTAATTGACCATAGGTGTGTGGGTTTATTTCTTGGTTCTCTATTCTGTTCCATTGATCCATGTATCAATTTTTGTCAGGCCATGTGGTCTTTTTTTCTTTAAGTTTTTATTATGTATTTATTTATTTTTTATTATGATTGATTTACAGTGTTGTCAATTTCTGTTGTACAGTAAAGTGACCCAGTCATACACACACACACACACATACATTCACATTCTTTTTCTCACATTATCCTCCATCATGTTCCATTACAAGTGATTAGACATATAGTTCCCTGTGTTACACAGCAGGATCTCATGGCCCGCCCACTCCAAATGCAAGAGTTTTCATCTACCAAGCCCATATTCCCAGTGCATTCCATTCCCTTCCCCTCCCCAGGCCATGTGATCTTAATTTCAGGTACTTAACACTGCCTGTGTAATACGAAAGTGTAGACAATATGTACAAGTATGGCCATGTTCCAATAAAACTTTATTTACAAAAACAGACTATGGGCTGGGTTTGTCCCTCTTCTATTACCCATTGGTTGTAAGACCAAATAGTCTCTAGAGTTTCTTCCAGCTTTCTCTTGAAAAAATAGAAAGGGTTCTTTTCTAATTGTGCCAGATAAAGAGAGCACATGGCAACTTATATTACTGTTTATTTGACTATTAATTCTCTTGCCAACTTCATCTTCATCTACAAAATGGTGAAAATAAAGCCTACTTGAGAGTGTTGATGAGAAGGCTTAGTGAAATAATGTAAAGACATGGAGATCTGGGACAAAGCCAGGCTCATTCAAAGACATTCATAGCCTTCCGCCACCCCACTCCCCAGCCCCACCCTCATTACACTATTTTCCTATTTGTTTTCAGAATTTAGCTGTAGGGATTGACATTTCAAATGCTGTTTGGTCAAGTGGCTGAGGCTTTAGTTACGAAGATTGTGCATGTCTAGGAAACATGGTCTTATGATGTTCGTACCTGCGGACTAGCTCAGCTGCCTTATCACCACTTAGCAGTGTGAGGTGCTGGGGTTTGACCCCCAGTAATCCCTATCATGGAATTCTAGTTGCCTGTCTCTGAAGGATTTGGCTTTATCTTAGGGATCATAGTGAAGAAATAGTTCAGGAAGCCCTGGGGTGGCAGCTCAGAAACAACAAGCGCTTAAGCTCCTATTGCCTTTTTAAGAAGACATGCTTCTTATTGTAA
This sequence comes from Phacochoerus africanus, assembly GCF_016906955.1. NCBI lineage: Eukaryota > Metazoa > Chordata > Mammalia > Artiodactyla > Suidae > Phacochoerus > Phacochoerus africanus. The sequence goes on along the minus strand of NC_062546.1, from coordinate 43,622,139 downwards.
ATATTATACTCTAGCCTCCCAGAAGAATCTCAAATAATGTCATCTCTGGGAAAAGCTGACAAGTGGTGAAAACTTAAGGTCTTCCATCTGTTGGGAATAAAAGCTGATAGATGTACAGGAGTTTCCTTCCTTCTTATACTGTCCCTTCATTGACTTTTCTTTTGCTTTCTGGTCTTGAGCTGACCAAAGATGAAGGTTGGTATGCTCCTTGTTTCAGCCCTGCCCTGTATGGCATTTGTCTTGCAACTTTCCCATGCTTGTTTCAACAGGGGAAAAAAAAAAATCCCAAAGAGATTGACATATAGCTGCCCTGAGGCTAGACTGTCACTGAAATAGATTTCTTCAAATAAAAATAAGGGCCGTTTTTGCTTGCAAGGCCTTGCAATGAAACACAGTTAATAAAAACTGCATGGGAAACTCACATTGCAGCTACAAAAAAAATTAAAAAATAGAATTCTTAGCTAAAGTCAGCAGTGATTGTTGGCTCAGGGTAGGAATTAGGGAGGAAAACATTCTAAACTCATTGGAAGTAGAGAGGGAAGATTTATTACCCTTTATCCATTTGTTTAACCCTTAGTTAGAGTCACACTTGCTTAGAAAGTGGTTAAACCCTGGGTTTTTAAGAGTAGGACCAACCATTTTTTCCTGTGGATAAACTGTTAAATAGAAAATAGGGCTACTTAAAAACAAAAACAAAAAACCTAAAACTATGATATCACTTATATGTGGAATCTAAAATATGGCACAAGTGAAACTATCTACAAAACAGAAACAGACTCACAGGCATGGAGAAGAGACTTGTGGTTGCCAAGGGGGATGGGAGGGAGTGGGATGAACTGGGAGTTTGGGGTTGGTAGATACAAACTATTACTTTCAGAATGGATAAGCAACAAAGCCCTATGCTATAGTACAGGGAACTATATCCAGTCTCTTGGGATAGAACATGATGGAGGCTAATATAAGAAAAAGAATGTATATATGTACATATGTGTGTGTGTATATATATATGACTGGGCCACTATGATGTACAGCAGAAATTGACACAACACTGTAAATCAATCATACCCTAATAAATTTTTTTTAATTGAAAAATAAAAAACCTAGAGTTCCTCTTGTGGCTCAGTGGTAATGAACTCAACTAGTATGTATAACATATGTAAATTGGATTGGTGGCCCGACTCAGTGAGTTAAGGATCTAGCATTGTTGTGAGCTGTGGTGTAGGTCACACACATGGCTTGGGTCCATTGTTGCTGTGGTGTAGGCTGGCAGCTACAGCTCCAATTTCACCCCTAGCCCAGAAACTTCCATAAGTTGAGGGTGCGGCCCTGAAAAAACAGATTAATAAGAAAAAATAAAAAACAAAATAAACAAACATCCTCCCCCCCAAAACTGCTCCAATGCAAAGACTTGATAAAATCACCCATGGAAATATTTCCTTTTGATTCTTCCTCCTCCATCAGCCACCATCTTTATGTGGATGTATTCCATATTGCTGACGTTAAAGATTGCGTATCTTTCCTGGCTGGAGGGCAGGGACCCCTCTCTTCACTTTCTAGTTCTCATACCCCAACATTATCATCCAGAATATTTCCTAGAACCCTGGAGAGATGGCTTGTTTCTAGACACCCCACTGGGCAAGGGGTTTGACTTCAAGAATGGAATATCCAGGATCCCTCCTTTATTGTGAGGTGCCAATAGGCCATCAGGAAATGGAGATTGATTATCTGAGAAATTCATCATCTTTCTGCATTCGGGGTTTGCAAAAGACATTACTCTAATGGGAACCCAAGGTCTCAATTAATTCCCACTTAGGGCTACAAAAGTGAAAAATCACAGCATCTAGACAAGTGGGCTTTTAGCTCCTGGTTGCTATGGGGGAGTGTATAAGAATATTTAGAAGTGACTCAGGGCCCTTTCTTTCTTTCCCCTTAAAACCTACAAACTCTGGTCATTTTCACAGGTTTTGCTAATTAATGCCACCACTGTGGAAATGGGGGCTGCAAACAAACTACAACAAATGGGATTTTTATTGCTGCTGGAAAAGCCTAGGGAATAATTAGCAGATCTGTGGAGATCCCTTGACTCTGGGCATCTGCGTGGTAATGGCCAACCCTGGAGATCACTCAGGGAAATGGGATTGGAGTTTCCACCTTAGGGCACATTTATATTGTCAGTTACAGCCTTCAAACTGCAGTTGGACAAATGTGGGAAAATATTCTGTGAAATGCTAGACAAATGAACTTGATGTGGACCAATCTCAACTAGGAAAACTGGCTCTGCTTTACTAAGTGCTGTACGGCAGCCAAAACTTGCAAGTGAAATATTTTGATATCTCGTTAAACTTGAGTCCCCTGAGAGGCTCACACACATACACATGGTTGACAAGGCTCTCCTGCAAGGTGCCTGGCTGAAGGAGATTACAGACATGACAGAGTCATGGGGCCAGAAGAGAACCTGGGAGTCATCTGGTCCAGAGGTTCATAACCAAGGATCCTTGGAGAGAATCCAGAGGCTCCGTGAACGTGGATGGGAAAATAATCACATTTTTGTTTTCACTAACCTCTAACTGAAATGTACTAGTTCTTCCTGTTTCAAATGTGGGCAACAAACCACAGGGACATTCCCTGTCCCCATGTAGAAATCAAAGATGGCTTTATGTCACATGACAGTGTTGCAGATAATCTCAAGGTTATCATTCATGCTCATCCTGTCTTTGAAATTGAGGGAGTTATTAAATCTACTGCTAGACAGTATTTAATGCATTAGTAAAGAATATACATATATTATTATTTTTGTTTATGGCTACACCTGCAGCATATGGAAATTCCCGGGCCAGGGGCTGAATGGAAGCTGCAACAGAGGCGTCTGCCACAGCCACAGCAACACCGGATCCGAGCCACATCACCGGCTTATGAGGCGGCTTATGAGGCAGCTTGTGGCAACACTGGATCCTCAACCCACTGAGCAAGGCCAGGGGTTGGATCTGCATCTTCACAGAGACAATGTCAGGTCCTTAACCCATTGAACCACAACGGGAACTCCGGTATGCATATATTATTGTATCACCCATGTAAAATTATTTTGAACACTGTATTTTATGTAATTAGTTTTTTTTTTTGGGTAATCGTATGTATTTTTTCTTTTCTTTTCTTTCTTTCTTTCTTTCTTTCTTCTTTCTTTCTTTCTTTCTTTCTTTCTTTCTTTCTTTCTTTCTTTTTCTTTCTTTCCTTTCTCTCTCTCTCTCTCTCTCTCTCTCTTTCTTTCTTTCTTTCTTTCTCCCATCATTTGGCCATAGCAGCAGCAGCTTGATGTGGGATCTCAGCTCCCAGACCAGAGATTGAAACTGGGTTGCAGTGGTGAAAGCACTGAGTCCTAACCATTAGGCCACCAGGGAACTCCCTTTATGTATTTTCTTTTATCCTAAAAATATTATTGTGAGAAGAGGTCATAAGCTTCATCAGATTGCTAAAGCGGTTTGTAATACAAAGTTCCTGAAACTCCTGAGGTTAGTATTAGCTAGCAAATTTGTTCCCAAATTCAAATGTATTTTTCTACCTTCATTTAATTAATTAATTTATTTTTGTCTTTTTAGGGCTGCACCCGTGGTATATGGAGGTTCCCAGGCTAGGGGTTGAATTGGAGCTGTAGCTTCCAGCCTACGCCAGAGCCACAGCAACGCAGATCTGAGCCACGTCTGCGATCTACACCACAGCTAATGGCAATGGTGGATCCTTAACCCCCTGAGCAAGGCCAGGGATCAAAACCGAAACCTCATGGTTCCTAGTCGCATTCGTTTCCGCTGCGCCATGATGGGGACTCCTCCCCTACTAATTTTAACTGCTGATACTTGCCTTAAACACCTATAGGAATACTTTGGGGTTTTTTACACTTGACTTTATTGTACTTTGCAGATATTATAGGTTTTTTTTTTTTTTTTTTTTTTTACAGATTGAAGGTTAGTGGGAACTCTGTATGGAGCAAGTCAATCGGAGCCATTTTTCCAACAGCATTTGGTCACTTTGTGTCTTTGTGTCATATTTTGGTAGTTCTTGCAAAGCTTCAAACTTTTATTATTCTTATTATTATATTTGTTATGGTGATTTGTGATCAGTGATCTTTGATATAACTACTATGATTTGCTGTAGGCTCAGTTGATGGTTAGTACTTTTTAGCAATGACTTTTTTTTCCCGCTTTTAATGGCCGCACTCACAGCATATGGAGATTCCCAGGCTAGGGGTCCAATCAGAACTGCAGCTGCCGGCCTACGCCACAGCCACAGCAACATGGGATCCGAGCTGCGTCTGTGACCTACACCACAGCTCATGGCAACACCGGATCCTTAACCCACTGATCGAGGCCAAGGATCGAACCCGCAAACTTATGGTTCCTAGTCAGATTCGTTTCTGCTGCGCCACAGCGAGAACTCCAATGTATTTTTCGATTAAGATATATACATCTTAGTCACCATGCTATGGCACACTCAATAGACTATAGCATAATATAAACATATCTTTCACATTCCCTGGAAAACCAAAAAATTTGTGTGACTTGTTTTATGGTGATATTCACTTCCTAGCAGTGGTTTGCAACTGAACCCACATCATTGCTGAGGTTTATATAAGAAAGAAGCAATTTTACTCTAGAGAAGATTCAATATTTAACATAAAATCCAAAATTCTCTTTTCTTGAGATTTAGCTTATAGTTCATAATTACTCATTCATTATCTCACAGACTTCCCTTCTCTCACTATTTACCCAAAGTTATAAATGCCACAAGCATGTGACAGTTATGAATGTGTACACATAGTAAATGTACTTGAAAGACAGGTGTGGTAATTCCTGAAGGTCCTTATTGGATTTCAAGTACTTAAAAACACACAAAAAGGTGCAAAGTGGATTCTTTTGTGCATGAATGTAATTTGATTATATTTCATGAATACAACAGAGCATAATCATTTATACCTTCAAGGCCACAGACACCTAATAAGTCCACACAATATTGAAAGAAACCTTCCATGTCACACAAGTGTCAAAACACAAAAGCTTCACACCGCACTTTGGTACCCATCAGAGTGAGCTGGACCCGCAGGGAGAGAGGTTTATGATGGAGAATTCTCATGTTAACATTTGGCCACCCACTTTATTTTTGTAGTGAATTCTAGGTATATATAAGGAAGCAGGTAAGTAAAAAGCCTCAGAATTTCACTCACTCCTTTTTTTTTTTTCCTTTTGTCTTTTTAGGGCTGCACCCGTGGCATATGGAGGTTCCCAGGCTAGGGGTTGAATCAGATCTTTAGCTGCTGGCCTACACCACAGCTCATGGCAACGCTGGCTCCTTAACCCACTGAGCAAGGCCAGGGATTGAACGCGCGTCCTTGTAGATACTAGTCGGGTTTGTTAACTACTGAGCCACGACGGGCATTCACCTTTGGGGGAATTGCCCTAGAGTGGGGTCTTTTCACCGGTGGGCCCAAGGCAATCCAAGAACAAGTAGGAAAGACCTTCTCTCTTTGGTGGAGACTTAGGTATATCTCAGAGTCTCAGAGGTCATTCCAAAGTAGTGAGTGAGGAGTTCCCATCTGGCTCAATGCTGTATCCTTAACCGACTGAGCAACAGCAGGAATTGAGCCTGCATCCTCATGAACACTATGTCAGTTTCTTAACCTGCTGAGCCACAGTGGGAACTCCCCTGGGCTGACTCCTTTAAAGAAGTATAGATAGGAGTTCCCATTTTGGCTCAGTAGGTTAAGAACTCAACTAGAATCCATGAGGATGTGGTTTTGATCCCTGGCCTCACTCAGTGGGTTAAGGATCTGGTGCTGGCACAACCTGCGACGTAGCAGATGTAGCTTGGATGTGGCGTTGCCATGGCTGTGGTGTAGGCTGGCAGCTATAGCTCTGATTGGATCCCCAGCCTGGGAATCTCCATGTGCTGCAGGTGTAGCCCTAAAAAGGAAAAAAAAGGAAGTATAGATATACAAAATAGAAACTGGTTTAGGAGGGTTCATTTTCAAACAAAACAAGTTCATAAGCCTAACAAGGTTATTTCATATTCCCTTCACTTTATCAGAAGCCCTCCCTGTTTGTAAGTCTCCCCATTCTTAGAGAGAAATCAAGTGCTGAAAATATCACACCTCCATCATCTCTCTCCTGTTTTTACTGTCAAAATTCCTTCCTAATATCTATCTGAGGATTTGCTTCCATAAAAACTCAATCTTTCTAATTCCAATCATAATAGCAGATGCCAAATCTTGTTTCTTGACCTGCCCTTCCTAACACTGTAATAAGAGCTTTGGATAAATTTTGAAAGTATGTTTATTAAGTGTGTTGTGGACACAATGCCAAGAGAGAACCCAATTTCCAGAAGACAGACTTAAGTTGATTTTAAGACTGGCTTAAAAACCAAGAGGTCATGACAGCTGAGTTTGGGCCAGATGTAACAAGCTTAAAATTAACAAGGCTATATGTAAGAAGATTGTCCATTTGGATCAGAAAAGATCTGCTGGCATAAATATAGATTAAGGAGGAAGGAAATGGACAAAAACAAAATAAAACCAAACCAAACCTTGGTTGTTTCCTGCAAATAAACCCATGCTAAAAAATGTGAAGTGGCTAGAAATGTAACTTTCCCAGCCCATTCCTTGTGGAGTCCTTGAATGCAGAATCTTATGACCTGGTAGTGAAGACCTTGACCTAAGTGCTGGGGTACCTTGGGTCCTGCTCTTACTGATCTGGTGCAGAGGATAGCAGCTTCGAAGTTCTTCTTCTTCCCCCCCCCCCCGCTTTTTAGGGCTTCACCCAAGTTATATGGAAGTTCCCAGGCTAGGGGTTGAATCAGAGTTACAGCTGCCAGCCTACACCACAGCCACAGCAACTCAGGATATGAGCCACATCTGTGACCTACACCACAGCTCACGGCAATGCCTGATCCCTGACCACTTGAGCGAGGCCAGGGATTGAACCTGCATCCTCATGGATACTAGTTGGATTCATTTCTGCTGCTCCACAATGGGAACTCCCTGCTTCTGAATTCTTGAGCAAACCCATTTGTTTTCTTGGTCAGAAAAGTTGTGTATATTAAGCATACCTTTATACTAAGCTTCTAAACCTATTGCTTACTTTTTTCTTTATGACCATTTTTCAGAAACCAATGGATTTTTAAAAATAAAACATTAACAACAACCAAAAAAAAAAAAAGAAAAAGAGAGGAACAAAAGAGTCAAAGGAGATTCTGAAAAAAGCGATGAATTGAATATTGTTCTTTGCATAAAGAACAATAGTTTATGCATATGGAAATTAAACTTGGGCTAGAAAAACATCTCATGTTTTGGGAATAGGAAATTTAATTGACTGACATTGAAGTAAGAGAGGTAGATGCAGTTATTTTCATCAAATTCACATTTGCAAATATTCTTTTGCTGTGTTGTCTCCTATGATTAGGGCCAAAGAAAGGATGCTTATTTTGGAGAAAATCAGATTCTGAACATGAAGTAGTTTTGTGAGGTTTTTTTTCTGTGCGTGTTTTTGTTTTGCCTACCTTTTGCTCTTGTCCCAAATCTGCAAAAAACTTTCAACTACTAGAATAAAGAATGAGAAAGGAATAAAGGAATATGGATTTTAGACATAGAAAACAAATTTAGGATTAACAAAAGGGAAAAGGGATGGGGGAGGGAGGGATAAATTAGTAAGTAGTTGGGATTAACAAGCTGCTCTATGTGAAGTAAATAAACAAGGACCTACGGTACAGCACAGGGAACTGTGTTCAATTGTAATAACCTATAATGGAAAAGAATCTGAAAAAGAATATACATATGTCTATATGTCTATATATCTATAATATATATGAATTATTTTGTCGTATTCCTAAAACTAACACAGCCTTGTAAATCAGGTATACGTCAATTTAAAAAATCAAAAAAGAGAAGCAAGTGAGGAAATTTAAAAAGAAATGTGAGTTGAGAGTGTATTAGGAAGGTTTTCTGCAGAAAATGAAGGGAGTCTGTTTTCTGGATCCTAAGCCTAATTCTCTCCTATTTTATTTCCTTATCAATAACCCCACCTTTCATTACGCCTATCTAAGGAGGGCTATGCAAGCATGAGAAAGAGAATCAGTTCCGAAGATGCACTGACAACAGAGGAGTTACCCTTAAGAAGAAGCTTCTAGTGAGGAAGCAGATACAGGTATCTGCTGAGCAAGTGTTTAAATAGAAGGAGACTGCATACTTTCTAACGCTTTTTGATTTTGATTTTGAACTCCCTGAAGAGTTAATTCTGTGCCATGGCCTTATCTTTGCTCTCCCCCGGTCCCTGCAAGAAGTAAAGCCGTGAAGCCACTGAGAATCAGCACATAAACTGCTTCTAAATGATCAGAAACCTCTGGAGTTTTCCGCTTCAGCTCCCTGTATGCCTTTAAGCAACTGAGATTTAAAAGTCCTGAGATTATAGGACCATAAAAATACACATTTACATGTGGTCACATGCAAGGTTTAAGACTGAGAGGGAACCACAAACAGAATCCTTTACACACCAAAACGCAAGTTCAATTAATGACACAGCAGCTCTAAGAGGAACACAAGGAAAACACCTAAACTGGAGGCTCCTCTGAGCTCTGGGTGTGTGTTCTGGAGCTGCAAACCTGCATGGCTGTTACCCCCTGCTCTTTTCCATAAGTTCCTTCTGAAGCCTTCTGCTGCCACATAAAATACAGCTAGTAAAACAGGTTTCCGTGGGAGGGAGCCTTGGGAGTGCCTGAATTTCCTTCTTTTTTTGCTGAACAATTAAGCAACAAAAACAGTCTGGGAAAACAGAAGACGTTTCAGAGCTGGCCATGCATTCTGCACATGCTAAGGAGGGGGATTTTTGTAGCCTTTTGACTCCTAATCCTGTATTTACTTGTTGGCTAAGTCGAATTAATTTAAAAGAGTCTAGGTTTTTTTCTTCCTCCATGAAGTTTCTCTTCTCCCTTGTTACCCCAAAGCATGGAAAGCTTAGCTTATGTGCTTGAAGGTAGCTTGGGGATCTCCTGTTCTTTGATTAAAAGAAATGATCTTAGTTGAATGAGCCAATTCTTCAGTGCATTCAAAATGAAAAGATATTTTAGCCCTCACTGTGGGCCAAGCCTCATGAGGACATCAGTACCAGTGAACAGAACATTCAAAGACAGAGACACATGAATTGACAAGTATGCTCAGCCTGAAAAGTGGACATGGGGTTAATTCAAGGGAGGCCATTCAGAGGACTGGGATCTTATTGATATTTGGGGGCTTGACAAAGGTTTCGTGCTGAAATATAAACTGGGGCCGAGGGAGTGAGAGGCAGTTTATCTGGTAACAAGGGAAAGCAAATGCCTTCTGGGATGAGGGGCAGCACAGGTGAAGACCTGACTATGGATAAAGGCTCAGGATGTACAGAGGAATAAAAGAGTGCTTATCATCACTGCTTTTGTCAGGATTTTGAGATCTTACCTCAAGAACAGGAGATGGGGGTGTTCTCATTACTTTGGTAGCATTGGGACTGGGGAGTGGGGGGACCTCTGCTTCCCTGAGGTCAACCGTCCACATACATTCCCATCATATTCCAAGTGGCTGCATGGACCCATTATGCCTCTATCAACCATGCATTATCTAGACCTTTTCAAGTGTCCATTTTATTTCTTTCAATTGTACACATTTGGGGGTTAATACATTGTTGGGTAAAATAATTAAACAGCTCCAAGAGAAAAATGAAAGAGGGGGCGCATTTGTTCCATTATGTTGGAACTGGGGGAGTAGTTGGGTGTCTATATATATATTTTTTTATGGCCACACTTGTAGCATACATACAGAAGTTCCCAGGTTAGAGGTCAAATCACAGCTCCAACTACCAGCCTACACCACAGCCACAGATCTGAGTTGTGTCTGTGACCTACACCACAGCTCATGGCAACACCTGATCTTTAACCCACTGAGTGAGGCCAGGGATCGAACCCTCATCCTCATGGATACTAGTCAGGTTCTTAACCTACTGAACTCCCTGGGTTTGTATTTTATTCTTGCCTTAGAAGCTACTCAGAGAGTTGCCTCAGAGGAAGTCTACAAAAATACTTGTAGATTATGATGCTAAAAGGCAGAGAAAAATCAACCAGCAATTCATGCTCCTTGACTTCTCCGATGCCCACTATCGAGGCCTCCAGGTTACAAAGGGTCATTTTCCTTCTCAATATATTTCCCTTAAGGGATAAATACTTGGTCATGTTCTTATTAAACCTTAATTCGTCAAGCAAGCATCAACACCCTTTTTTTAAATTTTTTTTTTGTCTTTTTGCCATTTCTTGGGCTGCTCCCACGGCATATGGAGGTTCCCAGGCTAGGGGTCCAATCGGAGCTGTAGCTGCCAGCCTACGCCACAGCCACAGCAATGCGGGATCCAAGCCGCATCTGCGACCTACACCACACAGCTCACGGCAACGCTGGATCCTTAACCCAATGAGCAAGGGCAGGGATCGAACCCACAACCTCATGGTTCCTAGTCGGATTCGTTAACCACTGCGCCACGACGGGAACTCCCCATAAACACCTTTTTTGACACAGAGAAGATTTTAGAATTGTGGAATCTGAAGCATCAACAGGCAGAGGTATATTTTGGAGAGGGGAGAAGAGAGCTCCCCCCCACCTCGATCACAGGGCCCAAGTGGATGGAGCACTGGGTGGCGGAGGGAACGGATTAGGATTCACACCAGATCTTGTGAATTACATGCTGTGTGACTCTGAGCTTTGTAGGGATTAAGTCAAGTCAAAATAAATAATGCATGTAATGTGTTTAGCACACTGTCTGGCAGGTAACAGGCACTCGGTAAGTGTGGGCTATTGTTATGAGCCGTGGAATATGGGCCACATGTTAAAGGACATCTAGTGGCAAAACTGCAACTGCCTTGAGTTGCTGGGTGGGGTGGGGAAGTATGTTGACTGGAAATGTCACAGGGACATGAGGGAAGTCCATTTTCCCCAAGGTCGGATGGCATGACACAGAACACAGGGACCAGGAAAACAAGTGAGCAAGAGGCAAATCCTGTAATTATTCTAAGCCCACATTTACTTAGGTCAACCCCTACCTGACCACTGTGGAAAGTTCTGGTGTGAAGCCAGCCTCGCAGCAGCCCTTCAGCTTGTTGCTTTCACAGAACTTGCTTCATAAATTCCCAGACCCAGTATCAATTGAAAAAAAGCTGTACACATGCAAGGTCTTAATATTACCATGTATCAGCTGTTGAAGTGGTCCCAATGGACAGGACATATTGGCACAACCCAAGCTCCTCTCTCTCAACCCCTTCCCATTTCGAAGCACATATTAATGTTTACTGACTGTTACTGGCTCTGGAGCCCAGATTCCTTCTAGTTCTACTACTTGTTCTTTTGCCAATAATTAACATGTTAAGGCTATCGGGAATACCCAAGAAGTTATGGGGAGAAAAATGTAACTCAGAAATCAAAACGGAGGATGAGAGAAAAACAGAACAGTATGGAGTTTCCTCAGAAAACTGAATATAGAACTACAATACGATATAACAATCCCCCTCCGGGCATATATGTGGACAAAACTACAATACAAAAAGATAATACCTGCATGTTCATAATGGCACTATTCACAATAGCCAAGACATGGAAACAACCTAAATGTCTATCAATAGATGAATGGTTTAAGAAGCTGTGGTACATATAGACAGTGGAATACTGCTCTGTCACAAAAAAGAATGAAATAACACCATTTGCAGCAACGTGGATGCAACTAGAAATTCTTATACTAAGTGAGGTAAGTCAGAAAGAGAAAGACAAATACCATACAATATCACTTATATGTGAAATCTAAAATACGGCGCAGACGAACCTATCTGCAGATCAGAAATAGATTCACAGAGAACAGACTTGTGGTTGCCACGTGGGAGGGAGGAGGGAGGGGGATGGACTGGGAGTTTGGGGCTGGTAGATGCAAACTATTGCATTTAGAATAGAAAAGCAGTGAGGTCCTACTGTACAGCCCAGGGAACTATATCCAGTCTCTTGAATCGACCATGATGGAAGATGGTATAAGAAAGCGAATGCATATATGCCATACAGAAGAAACTGGCAGAACACTGTAAAGCAACTTTACTTTAATTTAAAAAACCCGAAAGAAAGAAAAATGAGATCTGTTATAGAAATTTAAATTAAATGCACCAAGGAGGAGGAGGCTGAATCATTGAGCACTAAAGTGAGCTCCACATGCATTTGATAAGAATGATGCTGTCTAGTGCTAATTGCATGTCCGTGGCCGTCATATTTTTCATGGAGTCTTTGTGATCCTTATATTCACCTTTTGCCTTTTACGCTTCTAGTTGAATATGTTGTGTATATGGGACAGAAGTTAAAATCTGAGGAGACATCCACAGAACGGTGAAAAGGAAAAAGATGGAAGATTCTGACTGTTGCCGAGGATGTGGAGCACTGCTGGTGGGAGTCTAAATTGACACAACCCCTTGGAAGTTAGATACAGAATCCAAGTTCACTCTGCTCGCTGCACAACAGGCCAATAAATTCGAAGACGAGCTGTTGGGGCAAGGAATAACGACTAATCAGAAAGCCAGCAGACCAAGAAGATAGCAGACTAGTGTCTCAAAAAACCATCTTCTCAGGCTCCTTTTGTACTGAGAAAGGGGAAGGGGAGGGGCCAATGATCACTCGATTACTGTCACTTGTTTGGGGGAAGGGCTCTCTACAATGCTGACCAGTGTCTGAGCTGGGCCACTAAAGGTCCCTTACTAATCATTGTTTGCTTACGTTGGGAATATAAATTGACAAAGCACCTTGGAACAATGCTTGGTAGTACTTACTAACGCTGAACATAAGCCACCCCAGGGGGCAGTAAGTCTACTTTTAGGCATGTACTCAATAGAATGCATAAAATAGTCAGCAAAAGACCTGTAGTCAGAATGCTCAAATACCCTCAAAGTGGAATTACCCCAAGGTTCAAAAGTAGTACAATGGATAAATTGTGGCAGGTTCACAAAATAGGGTGCTCTAAGTATTGAGAGTGAAAGATTTCATCTTAAATTACACCCACTGATGTAGGTAAAACTTATAAATGTGGAAAAAAGGAGATAGATACATAGAAAGAAATCACTGTATAATTTTAATTATATAAAGTATAAAAAAAAAGCACCATGGAGTCCCTGGTGTGGCTCAGTGCTTAATGAGACTGACCAGCATCCATGAGGACATGGGTTCAATCCCTGGCCTTGCTCAGTGGGTTTAGGATCTGGTGTTGCTGTGGTGGTGTAGGCTGACAGCTACAGCTCTGATTGGACCCCTAGCCAGGGAACCTCCATATGCCTCAGGTGCGGCCCTATAAAAGATGAAAAGGCAAAAAACAAAACAAAACAAAACCAAAAAACCAAGCACCACTAATTTGTGCCTTTCAGAAGTCAGGATAGTGGTTACCCTTGGAAGATTGGTGGCCAGAAGAAAGCACCACAGGGGTCTCCTTGGGTGTGTGTTGTGTCCTGTTTCTTAGTCTCAGCATTGGTTACAAAGGTGTGTACAATTTGTGAAAATTCATGGGACGGCACGCTGATGCGTATTTTCTATATTTTTTCAACGTAAGAGTTTAAAATGTTGGCAAGATTAAGTTCATTATTTCTACCACCTTAGACACCCACCACCCTAGACACCATTAGCAATTTTGTGTAACAAAACTGAGTCAACCGGCTACAGACAATTCCTGCAGTCCTTAGATGTATACATCATTTCAGACAGAATAGAGCATTTTCGCATCATTATTTCAGGATAGTATAGTCAATGTTAAGCTGAGGCTATGGGGGAGGAGGGCCTTCATTAATTTTAAAATGCTAATATAATCCAATTGAGCTATAGATGGGATTTCATCTACGTTTACAATTCAGAGTGGTATTTTAAGAAAAGCAAATCTATAAAGCAAAAGCATATATTTTAAAAATAATCTTGAACCCCAAATGTCATGTGAATCTCTTAATAAAGTACAAGGCAAATTAACAAAATAAACCTTTAAAAAGCTGAAACTAGAAATATCACCCTCATAGGGCTATGGCAAATAGTAACCAAGGTCTTGCATAGAGCTGCAGTTCCTGGCACTGAATGGTGGCAATCCCCAACCCCTGGTTGAACTTAGGATCAGGGGAAGGAGGAAAAATGAAAAATCATGGAAGAAGCACTATGTGCCAAGTGTTGCTCATAAATTCATAAGCTGCTGTGTAAGTCATCTTCCTTAATCCCTTATCAACCCTGTGGGGTAAAAATGATTTCCCCCATTGTCTAGATAGGGTAAATATGGCTCAGAGAGCCAGGCAGGTGATGTCATAGAACCATAGGAGATACACTGATATTTGAAGCCAGGCTTGCTTACTTCCAGAGTTCAATCTACTGGAGCACGCCATCTCCCAATTAGGTAGGAAACTAACCAAGCTGTGTTTTAATTTCTTTAAACATAGCGGTTTCCTTCTGAGGTAGGAAGCATCTGCTCAGCTGGTTTCCAGAGTACCATTTTCTTTGTTGAATTGACTTAGCAGTAAAAAATTTTTGAATGAAGTGGGCAGAGGGATTTGGAGAAAAGCAGGGATGTATCTCAAAGGACCTTGCGATTTGGGTCTCTCACTGCAGGAGTTGTTATGCTTTGCAGTAATTGCATATTGAATACATAATTCCAATTTCCATGGAGTGGGAATTGTGGGTCTGGACCCTCCAACTTTTAATACGTATTGACTTATTTTATCTGGTTTATCCATTTAACAACTAAAACACACTTCCCTCTTGGTCAAGGGTTTCCCAGGAGTATACTAGAAAAAAGCGGTAAATGCAAATTGGTTAATATCCACTTTCACCTCTGCTGAAAGGAAAATAATAAAAAATCCAGGTACTGGCCAATAATAACTTTTACTAAAATAGGTCCAGAAGCTCAGCTCTGGTCCTTTTGACCAAGATATGATGTGGTATGCTTTCTTTGCAAATTAGAATGGTGCCAGCATCTGTTGGCCTGATGCCTCTGACAGCCACACAGAGAAAGGCATGGAAAGAAAACATGGCAGAAGAACCCATGTCTGTCATTCCAAGCATCATTCTAGACACCTGCAAGATAGATGTCATTGCTCTTAATATAGAAAGAGAAGGTTGAAACCAAGAGGTCAAGAAACATGTTCAATGCCACAGAAATATTAAATGACAGAATCAAAATGTAGGTCTCTTGGATTGGCAACTTTTTTCTGTAAAGGTCCGGGTAGTAAATATTTCAGCTTCGTGGGCCACACAGTCTTTGTAATGAATATTCAACTCTTTGGTTTTAGTGGGGAGGGAGTCACTGACAATATACAATATAGTAGATGTGCTTGTATTCCAATAAAACTGTATTTATAAATACTGAGATTTGAATCCCATAAAATTCTCACGTGTCTCGAACTATTACACTTTATTGAATTTTTTTCAACTCTTTAAAAATGGATAGACCATTTTTGGCTTGCAGGTATACACAAACAGGTGTGGAGCCAGATTTGGCCCATAGGCCACAGTTAACTGACCGCTGTTTTATCTGATTCCAAAGCTCAGGCAAATTGTTTTGACTTAGCAGACTGTTTTATCTAAAGTTCCTTGGGATCAAAACCTCCCTGCCAAGCAAGACTTGGCTTTATGCTCCACATGATTTGACTTTGGAAAAGAGACCTCTGGCACACGGTGAAGGGATGGTGAGTGTGAGTGTGTGTGTGTGTGTGTGTGTGTGTGTGTGTGTGTGGAGAGAGAGGAGAGAGAGGGGTCACAAAGAGCAGACAGCAGAAAACATTAAATCATTTTTTTCTCTTATACCAACTGACAGATGTTGATACTTCCATTTTCAAAACCTAGGATGTCTTGCTACCTGTTTTCTAAAATAGGAGGGAATTGTAATGTTGGCCTGAAGATTGATCATATTGTGATGAACAGGGAGAACCCTTTGATCTCTGGTGGATAGAATGCAATAGCTGTCTCACTTGAAATTGGTGAATGTTAACATTGGGTTATGAGTGGTCACAGCAGGTGATGCTGGGGCAGATTGCAGATGCTGTCTGCTGAGTCTTGTGGATAGTGCCTCTGAGGTTCTCCACATTGTCTGCAGCCTCATTAGGTTCTGGGGATGTCAGGTCATGGATCCAGGAGGCACAGCTCTGTTTATGGCTAAACCAGGAGGAATCTTGGTATAGGTTCATCCAGGACAGATGGGTCCCATGGGAGAACCACGCATGAAGAGAAATAACGGCCATCATGTAATGTTAAACTGGGAGGACCTTTGGGTAAACCCAACTCATGAGAAAATGGACATCCAGATGTTAGCCAAGTTAGCGCTTTGCACAGATAGTGATTTTTTTCCCTCTGTCTAGAAATGAGGCCTGTTTAAGATAGTCAAAAGGCCTTATGCTTGGTTTTCCCATATGGAATTCCAAATAACAATATCAAGTCTCAAAATAAATGAAGGGAGCCAAAAGAGTTCTAATTTCCCCCATTATGACTATCTCTGATACTTGAAAAAAGTAACAAAATCAAAGTCAAAGGAGGGAACTTTTTGTTCCTACTTTGCACTGCTTTAAGCAAGTGGATGGTTTGCCCAGCCCTTCCCCAAAGCCCTTAGATTAATTTTTGGTGACATTGCTAGGGAACTCCCACAATATCTTGTGGGTCCGTAGTAACCATGTGTAAGCCTCCAGCATATCACGAAGATCACAGAAGTCCTGTCATGTGAAAATGTTCTGTTCCAGACGTTCCTTGGAACTTGTGATGCATTTTTCTTATAGAACAATGTTCCAAGGGATGGTTATCTTCCCAGGCCATCATAAAAGCTTCCTGGATTCCCCACGTGGCTGAACTGGAATGAAAGTGCTGAGGCCCAAACTTCTAAGCCTTGGTGTGGCAGCTCAATGGATTGAGAAACTGGTAGGGACTCTGCCATATCCTGTCTTCCTCCTTTTGGGAGAACTTGGCAGCCCCTGAGTAGTGAGAGGGAGGAGGGCCTGTGGGAGGAGGCGGGAAGCTAAGGTTCTCCTTTGGAAACCGCGGAGGAAGGCTCCATGTTAAAGGGGAAAGGAGGAGACAGGAAACCGCCATTAAATTGTTTATAAGTTGAATTGTTTCTAAGGCCGGAACTGACAACTGTGTTTTTACAAAGTAAAAAAGGATCCAATGAGTTCCACAGCCTTCTCTCAGGCAGATGCAATGCTTAGGAAGATCAGAGTACCATTTTCTTTGGACAGGTGTGTTTCAAGAAATTGAGTGTTGGGACAGTGGAGAGATCCTCCCAATCTGAAGATTAGTGAAGGTTACTGCTGATGCCATTTGAAGAGGACTGTGATGTTTGCAGATTGTGGAACAGGTCAAATTGCTGCCTAAGCAAACAGTTATTTTGTTTTTGCTCCTCCAGTTAGACAAGGGAACATGTTTTGCATTCTATCAGCTGGGCTCTTATTGTTTTTCATGTTAGGACAAATGTTCCTTGAGAGGTGGGGTCTTGTTTGAGGAAATGTCAAGCTGTCCAGCTTAGATTTATTGGTGATTGTGGCAGGTGCCAAATGTCTCAAGAAGCTGGTGTATGCATTTATTTTCTTCTCCCTTGGAAAGTTTTCTGGAACCAGGATATGTTCTCTGTAGGAAGAAAGCAAATGTATTCCACTTAAAACAGTATGACAGAAAAACCTAAAGAAGGCTTGTAGTGGATGGATTTACATCATCTGAAAGGCATTTTATGTACCAAGTTGCAAAGCAAAGGAAGGCAGCTAAACAAGGAATGGTCATTTAAGGCACAGGCTTGGGGTATATGGTGTCTGGGTGGGCCAAAGAGGCATGATTTATGAGGGTATTGTAAGTCGGAATGGCTCTAAAATATTTGCCCTCCAATGTCCAGAAATTCCCATCTTTGGCATAGTCCTCAGAGAAGCACTGACTTAGCCCGACTTTCCCACCCTGTACCCTCACAAGCAGGTCAAACCCAATGTGAACCTTTTGGCGGGGAATGCTTTGGAGGCTTATGTTTTATCTTAAAAATTGCTAGGAATTTTCATCCTTTCCATCATGTATTCATGTTTTATTTAACCTAAAAAATGTCACCCAGGAGTTCCCAGTATGGGGGCAGTGGGTTAAGAATCTGACTGTGGTGGCTCTGGTCATTGCAGGGTGGCTCTCTATCCCTGGCACAGCTCAGTGGGTTAAGGATCTGGTGTTGCTGCAGCTGTGGCTCAGATTCAATTCTTTGCCTGGGAACTTCCAGGTGCCGAGGGTATGGCCGTTAGAAAATACCACCCATCTTTAAATCTTTGAGTAAAACTAATATTCCAGGAAGATGGACCATGTTTATCCTGCAGCCCTGAACACTCCCAGGAATACTGTTTTTTCTCCCCCTCTGGAGGAAAATATTATTTTGAGAAAAAAGGATTTCAATCATTATCCAATTGGTGGTCCAGCCATTGTCCATTGAAGTATACAACCCCTCCCTTGGGACAATAATGTGTGAGTTCATTTTTATACGAGGAGGAGGTAATTTGTCAGAGAAGTTCATTGCCGTTTTGGAAAACAGTCCTCCGGCCTCTGAGGGATTGGAGACTGGACAGTCTTTGGTGATGAAAAAGGAGGAGGCTTGAAAATATGAAATATTATTTTAGAAGGGTAGACTTGAGTGGAGATGTGGAGAATCTGGTTGAAAGGGGGGAAGTGTGGTAAGGCTGAGGGAGAAAGCAGAAGCAGAAAAAAAAGGATGGAGGCATAAGTGGCAAATTTTGCCCTAAGTTTTAAGTTGGTGCTTCATTCTTCCGAATGAAAGCCCAACCTCAGTTCCATTCCTTAGCTCCAACTCCAACACCTGTATTCCAAAGGCAGCATCTCCACCTGGAGATCCAAGTCAGCATATTTAAGATGATAATTCAGGGAGTTCCCCTTGTGGCTCAGTGGGAACGAATCCGACTTGTCCTTCCTCAGTGGGTAGGGGATCCTGTGATGACGTGAGCTGTGGTGTAGGTTGCAGATATGGCTTGGACCCCACATTGCTGTGACTGTGGCATAGGCTGGCAGCTGTAGCTCTGATTTGACCCCTTACCCTGGGAACTTCCATAAGCCACAGGTGTGGCCCCAAGAAGCCAAAAAAAAAAAAAAAAAAGCTAATTCACCTGTGAGGTACTCTCTTTCCTTCCGTTGCTTCACTGCCTGGTGTTTCCTATGTGACTTTTTGGCTTCATCCCTGACACCACTGACTCTGTGTCTCACTGTTTCAATCCAGAGCCTGGGGAGTCATCACTTTTTCCTTCTCCCAACCTTCCAGGCACACACCCAATTGATCAAGAAGTCTAACCAAGTAACCTCTGAAACAACCTTTTATTTATTTATTTATTTATTTATTTATTTATTTATTTATTTTTGTATGTGGAAATTAGGGTTCCTGCAGGAAATACTCAAAGGGCTGAATGGCTGAGAGTTTGTTTTGTACTTTATTTATTTTATTTTATTTGCTTTTCAGGGCTGTACCTGTGGCATATGAAGTCCCCAGGCAAGGGGTTGAATCAGAGCTGAAGTGGCTGACCTCCTCCAGAGCCACAGCGACACCAGATCCGAGCTGCATCTTCGACTTACACCACAGCTCATGGCAATGCCAGATCCTTAACCCACTGAGCGAGGCCAAGGATCAAACCCACGTTCTCTTGGACACTAGTCGGATTCATTACTGCTGAGCTACAGCGGGAACTCCCTGGCTGAGAGTTTAATGAAGAGTCCACTTACAAGAGCAGGAATGAGGAAGCTAAGAAAGAATAACCAGAGATCCAGGGACCACTGTGGGATGCTTTTAACATCTTAGCAAGTAAAGGGTAAGGGAGGCAATGGGATTCTCAAAAGCACCTTCTAGGTGACCTTGAAACTTTGGAAGATGGGCCATCTAGTGGGATCTGAAACTTCTCTGCAACTACTGCCAGGACTTTGGGGAGGAAAGAACGAGCACAGGGACAGTCAAACTGACCATTCTCCCTCTCCCCATCCTCTGACCTTCTACTGGTGCTTCCCAATGGCAAAAACCAACCAAAAATCAGAGGGAAAGGAATTTAGTGTTATCAGTCATAGGGGTCAGTCTCCACGGGAGCAAGAGAGACTTGGTGGGGTAAGAAACCTATGGGGAATAACTAGACTAGATTCATCTCCTTTCTTCAATACTTGAAAATGCAGCCTTCTTCTGTATTATCTCTTCCCTGAATGGCTGGAGAAAAAATTTTCCCCATTATCCCCCCTTTGTGATCTAATTTAAGAAACCAACATTTTTTTTTTTCTTTTATCTTTTTGTTTTTTTGGGGCTGCACCTATGGCATATGGAGGTTCCCAGGCTAGGTGTTGAATCGGAGTTGTAGCTGCTGGCCTACACCACAGTCACAGCAATGCCAGATCTGAGCCGCATCTGTGACTACACCACAGCCCATGGCAACTCTGGATCCTTAACCCACTGATCGAGGTCAGGGATCGAACCTTCATCCTCATGAGTCCTAGTCAGATTCGTTTCTGCTAAGCCACCACAGGAACTCCAAAACCAACATTTCTTAATTTTAATGCTGACGTTGGTGCTCATGGGTAAAAAGAGACTGACTGAGTCACTTTACTGTACAGAAGAAATTGGCACAACATTGTAAATCAACTATAATTTAAAAAATTAAAAAATAGAAAAATCACTCAAAAACACTTTAAAAATGATCACACAAACATTTTTCTGGGACTTAGGAGATACTCAGAGTGGGTGCTCAATAGACACTTGTTGAAAGGGTGAGGGTTACTTGTGATACACACAATAGTGTGTCACTACACACCAATGTTTCAAATACAACTACATCTCCCCAAGTGGACCTTCTGTTCTAAAGTGAATTACTATAATGCTGATCTTATCATTCTGCTACTTACACACAGAGGTAGCTTCCGGGGAGTTCCCATTGTGACTCAGTGGTAATGAACCCAACTAGTAACCATGAGGAAGAGTATTTGATCCCTGGTCTCCCTCAGTGGGTTAAGGATCAGTGTTGCTGTGAGCTGTGGTGTGGGTCACAGACTTGGTTCGGATCCCAAGTCGCTGTGCCTGTGGTGGAGGCCAGCAGCTGCAGCTCCAATTTGACCCCTAGCCTAGCCTGGGAATTCCATATGCTGCAGATGCATCCCTAAAAACCAAAAGGGGGGGGGGGTGGCGGCGGAGGGAGTTTCCCATTGTCAAAAAGTTCTTAATATGGCAGAAAAGTTCTCTTCACCAACCCAGCCCCTACCCCAACCCTCACCCTGACCTCACAGGATTGAGGATCAATCCTCTCTTCTTCCACCTCTTCCCACACCCTCTGTCCCCTGTCTACCCTGAGCTCATCAGTCCTGGAAGAATACACCCAAAGCAGTGATCTCTGTGTCCTATGTGTGTTCCCTTGATGTTTAACATTTTAATGCATGCTGGCTCAAATTCCAACTTCTGGCACCTGACACACTCTGTCCAAGGGCCTCTCTGACCACCAGAGCCCACTCTGCCTGTGCCTGGGGAAGACTTGAAGTGCCAAGGAGTTAATGGCCCCTGAAATCACTCTTTCACTAATCACTTTCAAGAATCAGCTCCCTCCTCTCTCAGGTGTGTTAACTCTGAGGCTTGCACTCTACACCATTCTACAGTGTTCCCCTGCAGGATTAATCTTCAGTTACGCAGTGATATCTTGGGCTTGATGCATCTTCTGTTTGCTTCCTCTTCTTTCCATTTCCCCATGTCCCTACCAGTGTTTTTTGGAATTACCTCTCAAATAAACTGTTTGCATTGGGATCCTTATCTCAGGATGGGCCTTTGGAGAAACCTAACCTAAGACATTTCAGTGTTCTCTTTCAGTCTTGGCTTGCCTTTGCATATGCCATTATTTGTGTTTGCATTCCCCTTTCCTTTATTTTATAAACATTTTAAATGATAAAGGAAAAATAGGTTAAAGCCTCCTTCATTGCCTATTCCTCTCTGTTCACTCTCCCATCGCAGTCTAATCCCCTTTCCAGAAGTAACCATTGTTTACGTATGTATACTTACAACCTTTGTCTGTATATCCACACACTCACATATAAAAATACAACTATATAAATACATGCATCTTTTTATTCTGTTTTTCTTTTTTAAGGCCACACCTTAAACCTTTTTTAAGGCCATACCTTTCCGAAGCATATGGAAATTCCCAGGCTAGGGGTTCAATCAGAGCTGCAGCTGCTGGCCTATGCCACAGCCACAGCAATACCAGGTCCAAACCACATCTGTGACCTATGCCACAGCTTGTGGCAGTGACAGATCCTTAACCCACAGAGTGAGGCTAGGGATCGAACCTGCATCCTCACAGACACTATGTCGAGTTCTTAACCCACTGAACCACAATGGGAACTCCAACGCACATGCATCTTTATGTATGTTTAATATATATACAAATGTAAATGTATTTACCAATATATGTATGTAAAGATAAATGCATGTGAACACATACTTACATAGGCCATTTCACATGAATGAAATCACATTATACATGTTGTACCATGACTTGCTTTTTTTCAATAATATGATGCCTTTGTATTCCAATATATAGTTTGGATGTGCTATAATTATTTAAACATTTCTTCTATTGATGAGCACTATTGGCTATGCAAGAAGTATTTAAACATTTCTTGTACTGACAAACACATTTCTCCTATTGATGAACACTTTCTCCACTGTGATGAAGGATGCTGCGATAATTGTGTACATGTCTTTGTACACATGTGTTAGTCATTCTGCAGATGAATGTTTTTGCTTGGATCTCTTTTGGTTATAAGCAAGAGGAAACCCAAACTCATTGAAGCAAAAAAGCAAATTTATTGTCTGAGAGTGTGGATCTGGCTTTAGAATCAGCTGACAGGGTCCCAAGAGGTCTCCTAGGGACTTGTTCCCCCTCCCCGCCTCTCTTGTCCCCTTCATTCCCAAAGCATTCCTTTTTAGTGGCACAGTGGCTGCCAGTAACTCCATGCTTTGATTCTCAAGACTCGAAGTCCATTGGAAAACAGAGGGGAACTTTCTTTCACTAGCTCTAGGAAATGTCCGCAGATGGTGTCACACTGATTCACATGCCTATCTCTGAACCATATCTTCTGGCTGGAGGGATGTAATACTTTTATTGCTCAAACCTAGCCACATACCCTCTTGGGACATGGACTAGGGGTGGGGAAGGGGAGTAATTCCCCAGAGTTATTCTTACTCGTGTTACTAGAAGGAGAAAGGAATGCTGCAGGGCAAAAAAAGGAATCAAGATGGATTTTTGCAAGCTAAACTATAGGGCTTAAGACTGTGCATTAAAATTTTTTGGTAGCTATTGCCAAATTACTCTCTTGAAAGTGTATCCCAATTTATATTCTTAGCACCAACAACATATGAAAAGGCCTCTTTATCCACAGTCTTAAGACACTGGATATTATCAGTATTTTAA
Organism: Phacochoerus africanus; assembly: GCF_016906955.1. Classification (NCBI taxonomy): domain Eukaryota; kingdom Metazoa; phylum Chordata; class Mammalia; order Artiodactyla; family Suidae; genus Phacochoerus; species Phacochoerus africanus. Next base: position 43,598,661 of record NC_062546.1, on the reverse strand, counting down.
ATTTTAGCTGACCTGATAGCTCAAAATGCTATCTCACTTTTTTAATTTGATTCTCCTAGTGATGGTGGGTACTGTTTCATATGTTTAGCTAGGCTTTTCATTTCTGAACTCCCTATACATATCTTTTGGTCATAATTCAATTACATTTTTTTCTTATTATTTGTATCACCTCTTTATATACGTTAAAGAGATTGGGACTATGAGCTTCCTTTTCCCCCCTCAGCCCACAGCTTGCAGAATTTCCCTGGCCAGTATCAAACCTGTGCCACAGCAGTGTCAACGTCTCGTCCTTAACCCACTGAGCCTCAAGAGAACTCCAAGGCTATGGACTTCTTGAGGGTGGGGACCTCACTGTAATTCATCACGACACTTATTACAAAGTGGAAATTAATCATTATTTGTCATGTGAATGAATAAATAAATGAAAGAATGAATGATTGAGACAGGGGGCAAATAAATGAATGAGTTAATAATTTCATTTGTCCTGTTTAGTACTTGGACCAGAGAGACAGTGTAATATCCCTTTTCCAACATATTTTTCTGGAAGTTTCTGGAAGCTTTTCAGCAAGCTTTTCTGCAATCTCTGAGAAACATTTGAATCAAGTTAATTGTTCTGCATTCTGTTTAGAAGTTTTCCTCATATCTCCTTGCCCTCGCTCACCCTGCTGATAACAGCAAATGACCTACTGCGTGTGGTTCAGACTCACACATCTACCCCCTTTGAAACGTCAGCCCTGAAGCTTGGTTGAGACCCGCATCTGCCATGGGAGTCGGCTAGATCATTGCCCAGTTAAACATCCATCCAGGATTTCATAGGGGCTTGAGAATCATTGATTTTGGCTGACATTCTGAGTTTGAGGTTTCTTCATGTAGGACTCCGAAAAAGATTTGGAAATGTTGTCTCTAATCCCCAAGTATGTATTTGGGATGCTGCCTTTGCCATTACCCACCTAATAATTCAGGCTCTTGGGGCTATTATGCCCAAGTGCATTTACGCCCTGGATAGAGTCTAAAGGAACTGACCCGGGAGACAGATGACATGGGTTCCAATGCTGGGTTTGATGGGCAGGTTATTCACCACTTTCAGTCCCACCTTCCTTATCCTAAAATGAGTTGGTTGGGATGGACAATCTCTACATCCCGGTCCAACTCCAAAATTCTGAGTGGGATTCCGAAATCTCCTCTGCCACCAACAGTGTGTCCTCGGAGCTTTGCCCATTATTCATGAGAATGTCAACATCTGGGTAAATAGATATTTTGGGGTCAGCTCTAAAAAACCCCAAAGTACGTATTGCATGTTGATTTTGGCACATGGACAAGCCTGAGCAGGGCCGTGTCAAGCATTTCACCATGATAGCTGCTGGAAGGAAGGACCCAGGGAGGCGGTCTGGGTGAGCCACTTGGAATGAAGAGACCAGACCGTGTCCCATGGCACAGATGACCCTGCAGGAGAAGAGGAGGGAGAGGCCCAGGAGTGAATCTAGGTATCATTAAAAAATCATTAGATCCATGTTGGAAAAGGCTTATGACACTGTCTCAAAGCCACATTCTCGAGCGAGAGGGAAAGCTGTAAATAGCTCCACACAGTGATCCAAGCATAGCAGGAAAAAAACCACTGGAAAGCCAAGTCAAACAGGCTCAAACCAAAGTTTTGGGTGTTGCTCATGCCTTCAGAATGGGAAGCTCTCTTCAGAAGCCTCACAGTTGCGGGTCCTCTGGAGACAGTGACAAGCTGCTAGGCTCTCTGTACCCTCCCACCAGCACCTAGCTCAGCATCGATGAACCAGAGGCAAGTACACTTTCTATCTAAGGGGTGGCCTTGTACTTGGAGGACTTGCAGCATTGGTCTTTGGTTGCTCAAGTGAAAAATATTTTAAAAGCAGGTGAGGTTCCCAAGCCAACATGAGTGAGCATTGTAATAATACAGTGACATCTTAAAAAAAATTTTTTTTTAACCTAACTTCAAACTCCCAGAAAAGGTGCAAAATTATACTGTATATTCTTTGCTTTCAGTATTTTACTGGTCCACCTGCCTCTCTTTCCTCTTCTCTTTCTTCTTGCTTTCTTTCCTCTTTCCCTCCCTTTTTATTTTTCTTCCTCTTTCTTCCTTTCTCTTTCATTCTTTCTTCTTTCTTTCCCTCCCTCTCTTCCTTCCTCCTTCCCCCTTCCTTCCTTTCTTTCTTCTTTCTTTTTTTCATTATGTATATATAATATATATATATATATATTCCCCCAGAACTGTTTAAGGATAACTTGTAAAAACAATGACTCTTTACTCTTAAATATGTCAGTGCATATTTCCTTATTTCCCGAAAGCTGAGACACTCTCATATAATCATAGCGCTGTTATCAAAATCAGGAATTAATATTGACGTAGTACTATTATTGAGACTTCTTCATGTCCCCAGTTGTCCTGTAACATTCTTTATGGTAACGGAAAACCAGGGATCTCATGTTGCCTTCAGTTAATATGTCTTTAGTCTTTTTTAATCTGGAAGAGCTTCTCAGTCTTTCTTTGTCTTTCATGATATTTTTGATGAATACAGGCCAATTATTTTATGGAATGTCCCTCAGTTTGGGTCTGTCTGATACTGTGGAATTTCCTTTTTGCTTCATGCGCCGCCTCCTGAAGAACAAATGCCCAGTTGGGATGGGACTGGCTGCAGGAAACAGTTCCCCAGCCCAGCCGTCTAGAGTTCATGCAAACTCCCCTTTGCCCTGTCTTGGGGGTTTCCTCTCCATCTTCCTCAAACATGGTTTCTCCCTCTGCAAGGGTTGTGGGAAGGTCAGATTATTTGCTTGTTGGAAGCTGGGCTCACCATATACTTGTCCACATACCTAGTGTTGGATGTGGCAGATAGATTCTTTGATTCTATCAGAGTTAAATGGCAGTAGGATTAAATACCCATAAAAAGGTTGGGGGAGGGATTCAGGAGTGTAATGTATTTATTTGGGAAAATTAACTTGAGTTCTAAACAAATCTAGGTTCAAATTACATTCTGGAGCTCAGTGGCACTTTGCAGGAGGTTCTATTTGCTGGTTAAATTTGCTGTCATTTGATTCCATCTTGGCCTCTGCTTGGATGAGTTTCATTTCTTAGGCTCCCAAATAGCTTTATTCTTTACTCTAAAGCGTTTTGCCTTACAAGCTTGTCCTATGAAACTGTTGCAGCTCATTCCAGTTCCTGTTAATCTATCCATGATTTACCAGGCTCACTGACCCTGACCTTTCATTATCAAAAGAAGGAGGTTGGAAGAATACAGGTGGGTGTGGAAAGAGAGATTCTCCCCAAGAGTTTCATCTGTGACAGGACAGACAGTTGAGGGTGTTCTCAAGAACTGTGGACATTTCTCAACCAAGCTGCCAGTCAGTTGAGGAACCCTCTTGATGAGAACTGCTGAGTCAGATTCTTAGCAGTGCAGGAATTGTTAAAAATTTCAGTCAAATTTGAGAACTATTTCCACTGTCATCCCTGAAACGAAACTTAACAAGTTCATCTGGGCAGAAGGAGTGACTTCAGCTTTAACTAGTAATTAGAAGCATTTATATATATGCTTGAATGAATAACGTAGTTCTTAAGAAAAATGAGAATTAAATCAGTTCTTGAAGCGCAGTTCCAGTTTTCAGGTCTTTGGAAGCATGGAAGAATTGTACAGTTACATTTTTCTATAATATAGTATGAAGAGTGAGCTCCTGTTTTACAGGTCACTGTTTTTTATTTGTTTGTTTTTGGCTGCAGCGTGTGGCAGGTTGATGTGGGATCTCAGTTCCCAGACCAGGGATTGAACCTGGGCTGCATTGGTGAATGTGCCAAATCCTAACCACTAGACCACCAGGGAGTAGTGTCGTTGTTGACCGTGGTTATACCCCCCTTTTAATCTATCAGTCAATTATAATTTTAGGTGTAATGTAAATAATAATGTTCTATAAACCAGAAAGATCACATCCTCATTGTTAATCACTTGTCAGAAACCGGATACTGTGTGATGGATGCGAAATAGCCCTTAAGGATAGAAGGAGAAATGGAAAATGATCCTTATTTGGAAGGAATTACATTTGGAAGCTATTGGTACATAGATGGTAATAAAATGCATAGGAACAGATGAGCCCAGGTAAATGGGTACAGTGAGACAAGAAGAATACAGAGGACAAACATTTCCAGAGTGGGATTAAGAAGAGGATTCCACCAAGGAGAGACTGGGGAGAAACAGTAAGAGAAGTAGGAAGAAAACCAAGAAAGAGGGCATTTGTGAAAGATGGCCAAGGAACAAGGGCTCAGGACATCATATAGGCAGAGATGTCTTATGAGAAAGACAAAAATGGCTTTATTGTGAAGTTTGTCAATCACAGATCACAGGTACCATTTGGGAGAGAACTCTCGTGGATTGGTGGGGGTAGAAGCTTAACAGTAGGATTAAGGAGACTGATAGAGGGAGAGGAGGTGGTGAGTATAGGTGGAACAATCCAGAAGCTCATTGGAGAGAAGACATGGAAGACAGTAGCTTAAAAGAGGGTGTAAGTTCTAGATGGGGAGAAGAGAGAGGGAAATATGACTTTATTTACACGCTGGATTAAAAGATCTGTAGAAAGAGATTAGCAGAAGTTTTAAGACAGAAGGAGTGAAAGATTTTGCATCTAACAAAATTATAGAAACTTGGGCAAATCCCTTCACCTCTTGGAGTTGCAATCTCTAATCCCTCTGCTGGTTTTGAAAGAGCTACTCTCCTGGTATGCACCAAATTCAGCAAATGATGCTGCAGTGGTGCACCTGGCACGTGAACAGTGAAAAATATGAAGGAACCTACATGAGAGCTGAGATGGAATATGCATACATAGAGGATCCATGGAAAGTGAGTGCAATTTAAGAAGTATATTTTGAGGGAGTTCCCATCATGGCGAATTGGAAACGAATCTGACCAGCAACCATGGGAATGTGGTTCGATCCCTGGCCTCACTCAGTGAATTAAGGATCTGGCGTTGCTGTGAGCTATGGTGTAGGTCGCAGACGTGGCTCAGATCCTGCATTGCTGTGGCTGTGGTATAGGCCAGCAGCTATAGCTGTGATTTGACCCCTAGCCTGGGAACCTCCATGTGCCATAGGTGTGGCCCTAAAAAACAAAAACAAAAGCAAAAACAAAAAAAACAAACAAAAAACAAAAAAGAAGAAGAAGAATGTTTTGAGAAATATTATTTTATTTAGAGAAAATACCCTGTGTTTGCCATTTTTCTGAAGATTTTGTTCACAGTAGTTCAGGGTCTCCAGAAACTCTGCATTTTAGAAAATGTGTCTCTTTTTTCTAAAAAAAAGAGTTCTATATTTTATTTTATTAAAATTTTAATTGAAGTATAGTCGATTTACAATATTACATTAGTTTCAGGGGTACCGAAAAGAACTTCAATTGTGTATATATATACATACATATACATTTTTTTCAGATTCTTTCCTATTACAGGTTATTATGAGATACTGAATAGAGTTCCTTGTGCCATACAGTAGTTCCTTGTTGTTTATCTACTTTATATATAGTAGTGCGTGTATGTTAATCCCGAACTCCTAGCTTATCCCTCCCCCTTTGGTAACCATAAGTTTATTTTTTATGTCTGTGAGTCATTCCTTATCTTCTTGAAGAAGATACACACAAATGCCTATATGTATATATGTATACATATACAGTCTTCTTGTTTTCCTTCCAAATGGTAGCGTATTATATACAATATTCTCTATTTTCCTTTTTTTTTTTTCCTAATAGTACAGTTTGGTGATTTGTTCCACATCAGTATAGGTAGATAGCTTCATTCTTCTAAATTATTGCACCTTATTCCATTTTATGGACTGCCTGTAATTTAGCTGGTTTCTCAATAATGGGTCAGATGGATTAGATGGTTTCCAACATTTTGCTGTTATAAACAATTCTATTTTACCTACCTAAGTTTGCACATGAGCAAGTATATCTATACTCACTAGGCAAAGTTGAGTGGAAAGTAGGAGGAGAAACAGATATATGACCACATCTCTGTGGACTTTAGTCCATAAAATAAAGAGGTGAGTCAGGACAGAAGTAGATGAGAACATCACTCTCCTGTGACCCCATGGCCATCATGTGGCCTGTCCTCCTGGAAGTCCCTAGCCTATGATATGGTCCATGAGGTTGCAGCTGAACTTTTGTACCCCCAATGCCCAACTCCTAGGAAAAGCTCAGCGTTTTCCCATCGAGAAGGGAAGCTGTATCAGCTCCTCCTTTAGAAGCTTGTAGTTCCAGGCAAATGGTCTCTCTGAAGCCAGGTCCTGGATTAAGTTATAAAATAGGAACTTCAGGGTGAAGGAGAAAGTTAGAAGACTACTTAAGTAGCATATCAAAGCCAGAGTGGTAACAGTGAAGCCAATCTCCATTCAGATAAGAGCCTGGTATCTCTGCAGCTCCAATCCCCATCTCCTGTCCCCCAACATCAAAGAGATGAGTTAGACAATGCAGGAATTGGGTGTAATAAAATCAAGAAGATGTCCCATCCACCCTTTGGAGACGCAAACCATTGTAACATTTCCAGGGCCAGAGTCTCCAAATACCAGGTGATGTTTCCATGAGGAATTAGGTATCTGTTTCAACAAAGTAAGATAAGTAAATCTAAGACACCATGTCTGGTAGTAGGGTACCTCCTTCCCCAATCTCCTGCACTTTGACAAGTAGGCATTTTCTTGTGTGTTAGCAGGTAAAATCAAGATGAAGATGGGGATGGTTGGGGATGTTTCCACGACCCAGAGAAGACATAAGAAAGTAGATTGAAGACAGAGCCACTCATTCACCCATATTTATTCTTTTATCAAGGACTGGATGTGGATGTCTCCTTTCCTATCTTAATATTTCTGGGGTTCAGGAAGTACCATGTATAATAGTTAAGTCAGAGTCATCGGTTCTGACCCAGCGCCTCCATTCTCTGGTCGAGTGACCACAGAATTAATCCAAAGGTTGAGTGTACACTTAGAAAACAGGAGTAATAACAGCACACTTATGTCAAAGATAATATAGGTCAAGACCTGATATACTGCCTGGCATATTTGAGCTGGCTGGTAAATGTTAGCTGTTATTAAGAATCCCACAGCACCAGCTATGTCACAACTCAGTTTGTACCAAAGCCAGCATTATAGCACCCATTGTCACAAGCCCTTGGACATTATCATCTCCATGCATTGTCCTCTCTGGATCATGTGTGACTTCTGTCTGTTCAGATGTGGCCCAGAAAATTATGTGGCAGGAAGGTGGAATACAATTGCATATCCAGGAGTTAGGCTAGTGGTTTTTAAAGTATGTTCCTTGAACCACAGCCTCAACATCACCTGGAAACTTGTTAGAACCTACTACACACCTCCCCAATCAAGATCTCTGGGGGTGGGCCCCCCACCCGACCCCATAAGGCCCCAGGTACCCATAAGGCCCCAGGTGATATAGGGACCATGCTAAAGTTGAACTTTCCTATTTCACAAAGGAAGAGTTGAGTGGAAGAAGAAATCCAGGATGGCATGCCTGCAGCTCACAGCCAAATATGAGTGAATGACTTAACCCTCTTGCCTGTTCTTGAATGCTCTCCACTATGGCTGGGAATAGGCTGTCAAGCTACAGATATTTCCTTTTCTCTTTCTTTCCCCAGTTCTCTCCCACAAGATACAAGATAGTTCCTGCCCAGGCATCTCAGATTACCCTTTTTTTTCCCTCAAAGCCAATTAAAGGTCTCTAATCCCTCTTGTGTTTACCTAAAGGATAAATTTGATCGGAAGAGATGAATGAGAAGGGCAAAATCCTAGAAGGGCTTGGGAAAGGAAGTTTCTGCTCCAGTGGTGGGAACACACCCTTTCTCACTAAGCTTCTTATGAACTGGGGAATTTTTTGAATTATAATTCTCTATCTAGCCTGCCTCTTTTATCTAAAGTCTTACTGTGCTTGCAAAGGCAGTGTTTGATTTTACCCTTGATATTAATACTTTTGAGATTCCCCACCCCAAGTACATTTCAGGGGCCCCCCCAAAGTAATAGTTTGAACTCTATAAATTAGTCAGCTGTGTAGGTCAAAAGGAGGTGAATATCTGCAATTTCTTATGATTTAACTTAACAGAGGGAGCCCAAGATTGCTTATCTGGGACCCATCATTCTGTGTAACTCAGATTATTTTCTAAATAATTTCTGGGCATAGTAGATTATCTCCTTTGTGAGACCTCATAGAGTTTATCACTTCCTGGCTGAAGTCCTTGTACAAGTAGCTTTACCTCCTAAGTCTCCCTTTTCTCATCCCTAAAGGGGGATGCTTTTACATTCCTTACAGGGTGATGTAGGATGAAAAGGGAAATACTGCATGGAGTGTCCAGTGTGGTACCTGAATTCTAATTGGTATTAAATACTTTCGTGGCCTTGTGTAGTGAGGCTGGTGCTAACACCCTTGAAACTCATGAATCTTGAATCATGGATCTTGCAGTTGGAAATGCTAATCTTCGCCTATTCTGTTATCTCTCAGCTCTGTTCTCCACATATCTAGGTGGTAATCCTTTAAACTGTCATTGTTATTCCTCTAGAAATAAGGAATCTGGACTTTTTTTTTTTGGCTTTTTAGGGCCACACCCGCAGCATATGGAGGTTCCCAGGCTAGGGGTTGAATCAGAGCTACAGCTGCTGGCCTACACCATAGCCACAGCAATGCCAGATCCGAGCTGTGTCTGTGACCTACAGTTCAGAGCAACATGGGATCCTTAACCCACTGAGCAAGGCCAGGGATCGAACGTGCATCCTCATGAATGTAGTCAGTTTCGTTAACCCCTGAGCTGTGATGGGAACTCCTGGACTTTTTTTTAAGGCCCTTAAACAGGATCTACTGTTATGAGATGGTAAGAAAGTGAAGTGGTTTTTATTTCTGCCTTAAGAAAGCATTATTATTCTTTTTTTTTAAATTTTTTATTTTTGTGTTTTTGCCATTTCTTGGGCTGGTTCTGCGGCATATGGAGGTTCCCAGGCTTGGGGTCTAATCGGAGCTGCAGCCACCAGCCTACGCCAGAGCCAGAGCAATGCAGGATCCGAGCCACATCTTCGACCTACACCACAGCTCACGGCAATGCCGGATCGTTAACCCACTGAGCAAGGCCAGGGATTGAACCCTCGACCTCATGGTTCCCAGTCAGATTCGTTAACTGCTGCGCCATGACGGGAACTCCAGCATTATTATTCTTCATTGCAGAGATGTGTCAGATGAATTTCTTTATGGGTTTTTGGAATCTCAGTAGGAGAAGAGAAAGCTGCTCAGTAAATGAAGGCAGAAAGTTCCGGCCACATCATTAAGGGGATTGTACAACCTCTGAGGACTAACTAACCTCTGAGTATCTCCGTTTTTTGATCCCGCACATGAGATGACATATAAGCCTCAACCTACCTCAGTGGAAATCATAAAGAAAGTGCTTTGAGCTTCTGGAAGGCAGAGATATTATATAGAGATATACAGTATGATTACATTACACAAGGAAGAGCATTTTTCTTTGGTGATAGTCATGACACTGAAAAAACTTAATCTTCTATTATAGGCATTCCCTTCTTGGTGCAGCGGAAACGAATCAGACTAGGAACCGTGAGGTTGCGGGTTTGATCCCTGGCCCCGCTCACTGGTTAAGGATCTGGCATTGCTGTGAGCTGTGGTGTAGGTCGCAGACACAGCTAGGATCTGGCATTGCTGTGGCTCTAACGTAGGCCTGCAGCTACAGCTCCAATTAGACCTCTAGCCTGCGAACCTGCAGATGCTGTGGGTACAGCCCTAAAAAGACCAAAAAAAAAAAAAATCTATCATAATTCAAAAGCAGAATGAGAAAGAAAAAAGGTTTTTTGGTTTTTTTCCCCAGCAGAACCATCATCATCCCAGCGATGTTTTGTGTGACCAGAGTCTTCTCTATGGCCTTTAAGAGCAAGGGCAAGAGCTACCTGCTCTTGCTTCTTTCTCCCCTACACAGTGGTAAGAGTCCTGAAGGATTGTCTTTCTGGCTAATTATTAGATGTTAAAAAAGGTAAGCGGGAATCTGATACCCTGTAAGTTGGGCTGTTGACAAGAGACCCTGTGAATTTTCAAAGGCAGGTGTTGATTGGAAATTTCACATGTTCCCAGCCAATCTTGTTTATGGAGCCGTTTTCTTCTTGGACGTAAACAAGGAGAAGCAGTTCAATGCTCTCATCGATAAAGTGGCTTGCCTTCTGCCTGTAAAATGTTCTGTGGCTTATTCATAAACTGCGAGTTGAATAATGACAGGTGTAGGGGGCCAAGCACGAGCAAGGAATTAGGAAGCTCACTTTCCTTAATGTGAAGCTGTTTGTATTTGTAGAGACTCGGAGAAAGTGATGTTTGAATGGGAGAACTGGAGTTTAGGGGATCATATTTTTTTTCTTGCTCAGTTTAAGTGCTTGCAGTTTTTTGTTTATAGCAAATTAGGCAGATAAAACTCATGCACATAAAGAGAATCATAGACAACTGGCAAACAAAAACTATTCAGTAACTCAGGGTCTTTGTCAATTTTTACCACCCACTGTGAGTGGATCAGCAGACTGCCAAGGAGATGTGCATTTTGAATACCTTCCTTTCTTTTTCATTGTTTTAAAAAATTTTAAATTATAGTTGATTTACAATGTTCTGTCAATTTCTGCTGTACAGCAAAGTGACCCAGTTATACATAGATACACGTTTTTTTTCTCATATTGTCTTCCATCATGTTCCATCCCAAGTGATTGGATATAGTTCCCTGTGCTATACAGCAGGACCTCATTGTGTATCCATTCTAAATGTAATAATTTGCATCTACCAACCCTACACTCCCAGTTTTTTCTTAAAAACATTCCAACCTTTGTCACCGATGTCCTACTCATGGGGCAGTCACTCTGTGGACATTATTTTCTCTCTCTTTTTTCTAATTGAAATATAGCTGACATTAAAGTTTTTGTTTCAGGTTACTATATAATGATTTGATATTTGCATGTATTACAGAATGATCACCATAATAAATCTAGTAACCATTTGTCTCTATATAAAAGTTAGTACAATATTATTGACCATACTTCTTAGGCTGTATATTATTATTATTATTATTATTATTATTTGGCCACACCCACGACATGCAGAAATTCCTGGGCCGGGGATCAAATCCATGCTACAGCAGCGATCATCATTATGCAGTGATCTGAGCCATAGATAATGCTGGATCCTTAACCTACTGAGCTACCAGGGAAATCCCATAAGTTGTATTTATTATATAATTGGAAGTTTGTACCTCTTAATACCCTTCATTTATTTCATTCACCCTTACCCCCCTTTCTGGAAAGATGTTCTCGTCTTTCTCCATTCACTTCCTCCTTGTCTGTTTATTACCATGATTACACGTTTACATGTAAAGCCCTAATTTTTGTTTTTAAGCAGTAACACAAAGGCATCAGCAGAGCTGCAAAACACCCTCAACCAAATCTACACTTGTTCCGGTCACATTCTTTTATCTCTTCTGGAGAAGACCGGTTATCACGATTACTAACAGCTATCTTGAAGGTGATTAGTTAAGCAAATGCAAGTGAATACAGCTACTAGCTAGCCTCAAGGAAGGTAAAGAAAGAAAAATTCTATAATTATACCATTTATGCCCATGATATGGTAATTAAGGCTTTATTTTTACATTTTTAATTTTACAAATGTTAGTTTTCTTGTGTGAGTCTAATTAGACTGTAGCTTCCACAGAGGCAATTCATCATAACATATATATATATAAAACACACATATATATATATAGAAGGATTTGGCATCTTAGCTTGATTAGAGATACAGGAACTGAAGGCTAAGGGGTGATCTAGTGATTGCTCCAGAACCACCTCTCTCTCTTCAGCTCTCAAAACACCCAAGGCTGAAAGAGCTACATGGCCAGATCACAAAGACTGAGTTAATACAACTATTTCAGATGTCATTGGAGGAGCATGAACCTGGAGCTTTTTCTCTTACCATTATAACATCCAGCTACAGATGCCATGGTGACCCAGGTTGGGTGCTATTCCTGGTCTGATATTGCCCAGGGGTCATAAATGCACCTAACATAGAAGAACTAGTTACATATTCTTTGGAATCATGGTGATTTATAGGTGTAGCTCCATCCAAACCAGCTTTCCTTCTCTCCGTGCTGGTCTGAGCTGTTTTCCTTTAACTCAGTCTTTCCTTTCTTTTATTCTCAAGACAATAAAGCCATAATTCAAGGGTCTAGGGGAAGGGGCTCTGTTAGCAAAGCAAAAGTGTTAACCTGAGGGGAGGCCACTTAACATGGGAATAAAGTATCTGTTCTTGGCTAGACTGCCTCTGTTTACATCTCTGTCCTGCCACCCTTGGGGGCTGGGTGTCCTCGGCCAAGGTCCTTGGCTTCAGTTTCCTCACCTGTTAAATGAGCTGATGCCAATAGGGCAGTGGCGAAATTTGGGTTAATTGATATCAAGCACTATCAAGCTTTCTATAATCAGTAGCTAGTGTTATGATTGATTCTACTGAGAAGTTGAATGTGAGGAATGCACTCATGTCAACCTTCAATATGGAAACAGAAGAAAGGAGCCTTGTGAAGATGCGTTTGGAAGAAAAAGTGTCATCCAATATGAGAAGAAACCATGTGACTTTCTCATCCCCTTTGTATCATTGGAAATTACATCAATTCTGTGGGAAAAGACTTTATAGGAAACCATTCCAATTTCACCATTTTTTATACAAGTCGTGACTTCACTTTACATTAAAATACTGAGCTGCACTGCAGGGAGAGGTGCCTGGAGAGGAAAATGAGAGAGAGGATCAAAGCATAGGAAAGAAGATCTGGAGGAAAGTTAAAGGGATTTCAGGGGAGGGCCAGGCTGCCTCTGTTGACTTTGTAGAGAATGCTGATGTGCAGGTGAGCATATCGCCAAGGGCTTACTAAGGAAGAAAATGAATTTTTCTAGCAGGAAACATTAGGGCAAGAAGGATAGAAACATTGCTAGTGGTAACTGTTGTTAAATTCCCCCTCTCCTTTGTCTTGGTTTGGGTTTCCCCCAAAGCAGAGGCTGAGCAGATGGTTTATTTGGAAGGTGACCCCAGAAAGCACAGTGAGGGAGTAGAAGAGGTAGAAAAGGGAGGAAGCCAACCCAGGCTGAGCTAATGGGCCAGTTGCTGCTGCAGGCTGCGGGGGCTCCCTCTTGATAGGGATGTTTCTTTGGAGCCATGTGGAATGCACCCCTCAAAACCAGGGAATCTGGAGTGTGTATCATTTACTCCTGGTCCCCACTGGTTGAGGCTTGCCCTGCAGGTGTGAAGCCCTGGGCTGAGCAAATGCTTACAGGGTTGGAAAAAGCCATCAGGCTGAGAGACAGAGATATGCTGGTACTTAAGTAGGAAGCTATATGCCTGCATGAAAACTGGTGCCGACAAGTGCAAGTGAACTCAGGTGGGCTGAGCGAACCACATCTGTTCTGCCCAGGGACTTAAAAGAGCTAATTTTCACACCAGGAGTAAATACAAGGCACTGTTTGGTTTAAAGAAACTACTTGTTTTCCTGCTATGATAGAACTACTTTCTTATGTAACTAGCCTTCCTTTTTTTCTTTCCCCTTTCTTTCATAGCATTCTTATCTTTTTTGTTTGTTTACTTAAAAAATTAAACTATAGTTGCTTTATAATATTGTGTTAGTTTCAGATATATAGCCAAGTGATTTGGTTATACATATAATGTTTTTTTTATATATATATATATATATACATTCAGTTATATATATTCTTTTTCATCTAAGTTATTATGAGGTTCTGAATAGTTCCCTGTACTATACAGTAAATTCTTGTTGTTTATCTATTTTATATATAATAGTGTGTATCTGTTAATCCCATACTCCTAATTTATTCCTGTCCCCCTTCCCCTTAGGGTAAAGAAGATACACACACGCAATAGAATATAACACAACCATAAAAAAGAATGAAATAGTATCATTTGCTGCAATGGATGAACCTAAAGATTATCATATCAAGTGAAGTAAGACAGAGAAAGACAAATATTAGGTGATATCACTTATATGTGGAATCTAAAAAAATAATACAAAGGAACTATTTACAAAACAGAAGGAGACTCACATAGCTAAAAAAAAAAGACTTAATTTTTTTTAACCTTTCATGCATCATCTGACATTTTTAGGTTTCCATATGATGACATTGAGGGCTTTATATATCTGCGTAAGTGACCACAATGTCTAAAGCTTACTGGTAATAATGACATCAAATTGCAGATTTTCATACCAAAACAGAATCTTTTGTGTCATTTAGTCCAACATTCCTGTTTTGCCTCTCTATTTGCCTTCCCTATGTGACCCTGTGTATTTGCAGAGTCTCTTTAATTTTTATACCAATAGGTTTCTTGAAATTTGTAGGAATTCATATTTCTTCCTTTCAGGAGAGAAAAGAAAGTTCAGGCAGATTTCCATATGAAAAAGGCCAAAAGGCCAGGAGGTGGGCTTGAAATTCAGGAAGAGCAAATTCTGTGTTTGGTTGGCAGGCTCAACCACAGCTCTGGGTGCACACAAGTTTGCCCTACGCCTGAGAGCTCACCTCAAAACACTGACTCTGAAATTTTAAAGAGAGCAATTTTAACCTTGACTTTTGGGATAGACTATGTAAAGCACCAGAGGAGAGTTAACAAAGCTTCATTCATGTGGAAAATTTTTTCATAGGAGATAATTCACTTAAATTAAAAAAAAATTGAAATATACTTGATTTAGAATGTTTCAGGTATACAGAAAAGTGATTCAGTTATATATACGCATGCATACATATGCATGCATATGTATATGTATAAAATATGTATGTGTATATATATATATATATTTCCATTATAAGATATTGAATATAGTTCCCTGGAAAATTAACTTTTTTCAATTTTCAACCCACATGATTTCCCCAGAAACAGAATTCAGCCCAGTTCAACTGGGATCATCATATAAACATTTTATTCAATATCAAATCTTGCATATCATAAAGATGTGATAGAAAAAAATGAATTAAAACTCTACTTGTTTCTAAAAAGTGTGTGGATTTGCTTTGCCTATAACAGCAGCTAGCACAAACCTTATCTTTGTTTCCTAAAATAATCCTAGTACTTAGAATAGTTCCTGGCACTTAATAAATGCTCCATTATTGCTTATCTGTGGAATCTGAAAAAAAATGATACAAATGAACTTATATACAAAACAGAAATAGACCCATGGATATAGAAGACAAACTCATGGTTACGAAAGGGGAAAGAGGGAGGGGAAAGAATAAATTAGGAGGTTGGGGTTAATATATACATGCTGCTATATATAAAATAGATAACTAACAAGGACCTACTGTATAGCATGGGGAATGATACTCAATATCTTATAATAAGCTATAATGGAAAAGAATCTAAAAAAAGACTATACATAGGTATGTAAACACATAAATATATATATTTTATGTATATATATATATGTCTGAATCACTTTTCTGTGTACCTGAAACTAATACAACATTGTAAATCAACTACTTTTCAATAAAAAATTTAAAAATAATTAGTAATTCTTGAGTAAATAGTGAATGGTTTTTCAGTGACTCTCAGAGAATGTAGTCTTGATGACTATAAAGTCTACATTCTAAATTTTTAAACCATAAGTGTTGTTCTAGGACCTGAAAGATGGTCAATTGCAGCCCCATCGATCATGATGTATATACATGCCACCTCATCCCTCACCCTCCCACTAATACACATGAACTTAAACATCCTTAGACCATCTGGGCATGCCCCTTACCTGACCATGGAAAGTTCCCCTGCCATTTGGGTAAGGTAAGGCCATTTGGATTTCTTTAGATATGCATCTTGGGAGAACACTGGTATTGATAATTCAATAAGTATTTATTGAAAAACTACATGAAAATTTCTATTTTTACTTCCAGAGCTTAAAGTGAGCTAAGAGTTTTATATGACATGATTTATAAGAGACAGAGTCTCTACAAAACCATCGTTAGCAAAATCTTGATTCTGTGAAATATCTGTGCCCATGTTACATTTAATACAGGGGCTATTAAAAGACTTAGGTCTTTATTGCTTCTTAATATTCTGAATGGAGTCCAAAATGGCTTTAAAACATCCTTTAAGTTGCTTATAAATACGTCCTAGTTCATATTAACACAGAATTTTTTCCTTCTGAATATTTTACTTACAGACCTCATTTCATTTTTTTTTTTTTCCTTAGGATCTTGGTCTATTTATTACTGGGCTGGTCATTTCCACATTTTATCAGCTATATAGCTTAACAGACAGTTAACCCAGATTTAATTCATTTTGCTAATTTAAAAAGAATTAGAACACAATAGAGTGTAATAAACTTTGCAAACCCCATTGAACATCATTTGCTCTTTCCTGCATGATACAAAGGGAACCAACCCCAGAACCCTGTCATGCCTCACCGTCATCACTAATGCAATCATCATCACTGCATTGCAGAAGTGGGACCATGCCAGCTCATAACATGCCACACACAGCAACGTCCCTGGGCTGAATATTCAGCAAGCTCAATCTTTGATTCTAATCAGAAGAGCTGTTTCCTATTCCTATTTAATTATCTTAATTGCCACTGCTTCCCATTATGCCCTATAAGTAGATAAGAGATACATTAGTTAAAAATTGTCAACTCCTCTGTGTGATACAGATTACTGGCATTTTATCGCATGATTTACTAGCGTGTGGGAAATTCATTTGCTAATCGTTTGTGCTATGAATCCAAAGACATTTCAGGGAATGAGTGCCAAATTCCAGCAACCTGAGTTAGGGAGGGTTTGTGTCTTTGTACTGTGTAAATGTTTCATCACAAATGGGGCAAATCTTAGGCCTGAGATGCTGCTCTCTGACTTTTAAGTGATGGCTTTGGGTCGAAATACAATCCTTTCTGACTGTGATCTATTGAAGAGGGAAGTTACTTTTTTTTTCTATGAGCTTCTTTAAGAAACAGCAGTCGTGTTTAACAGATCGGTTGCCTCATTCGGGCAGCTGCAGAATTCAGACGCATGTGTAACCATCTCATGTCAACCCCAGAGCTGATAGATTCATTCCAAGCAGGTCTCTTGGTTTAAGTCAAAATAATTCAATTTCCTTCCTGAAAAAAAAAAAAAACAAAAAACAAAAAACACATTTTTAGTCATTTCCTTTCTTTCTTTCTTTTTTCTTTTTTTTTCTTTTCTTTCCCTCCCATCAGCAGATCAAAACTTTGGGACCTTCTTAACCCTAATTCAAACATTACTTCAGAAGTTAACACATTTGAGTTCCCAAAGCAATGCTTTTAACTTCTGTCCTGTGGTCAATAAGGGGCTAAGTCGATCTATAAACAGTGTCAGATGGTGCCTCACACATGGCACTTAAGAAACCTTACCCCTGATAGTGCCTTGACCTCAGGGCCCCAGATCAGGCAGTCTCGGTGACACTGAACAGGGAAGCATCAAAGGAAGGGCCTGTGCGGTCCTGGGCCCCTGACAGCCGCCTGGTCTCCGGGAGAAGGTGCTGATGATGGGCTGGACATGGGCCTGGTGCAGCCACTGAGCATTTTTAGGTCGGCTCTTGGCTTGTCCAGGGGAGGAAGATTTGAGGCTCCTTTTTCATCTACTGGTTCCCTTTCTCATCCCACTTGCCTCTCAGTTTATTAAGAAATTTTGGGAGTTCCCGTTGTGGCTCAGCGGTAACAAACCCGACTAATGCCCAATCCCCGGCTTCCCTGGGTTAAGGACCCAGTGTTGCCATGAGCTGTGGTGCAGGTTGCAGACACGGCTTGGATCCCACGTTGCTGTGGCTGTGGCGTAGGCCAGCAGCTGTAGCTCTGATTCAACCCCTAGCCTGGAAACCTCCATATGCCATAGGTGTGGCCCTAAAAAAGAAAAAAAAAAGAAAAGAAAAATCAAACTTTTCATGAGCCCTGATGGGTTCATGGGTACCTTCCAAGGGAGCCCAAACAAGACAAGTTCACAACTAGGGAGGTACCAAAGAGCTCCAAGAATAGCGAGATGTCCGCTTGCTGAGCAGAACAGCATTTCTTTTCTTTCTTTTTTTTCTTTCTATTTTTAGGGCCATACCTGCGGCATACAGAAGTTCGTCCGGGCTATGGGTTGAACTGCAGCTGCCGGCCTACACCACAGCCACAGTAGCCACATCTGCGAACTATGCCGCCAATTGTGGCAATGCCGGATCCTTAACACACTGAGTGAGGCCAGAGATTGAACCCACATCCTAATGGAGACTAGGTCAGGATCTTTACCCACAGAGCCACAATGAGAACTCCCAGAGTAGTACTTTGACGTCATAAAAGTACTGCAAATCATGCCTGCAGCAGACACTACTGGCTTCCTGGAGGCCCCTGGCAGGTGGTTGTGCTCATGCTGAGAGCTTCTGGTGTCTCTATCTGAGGGTGTCCTGTGACCTCCAGGACGTGTGGCCTGTTTGCAGGGCAAATGCCCACAGGAGGAGTTCTTTGCCTTCACAGTTCTGAGGTGGCTTCCATATAGCCTTTTGCAGGGGAGCAGAGGGTGCCCTGGGGTTGTGCCCCTATTTCCCACAGCAATCCACTCAGACATGCTTTGGATTGACTTTCTTTCTCTTCCATGTCTCCCTGCTCCCCCCTCTCATTGTTACTTCCTGGGACACTTCTCAACTAGCCTTCCTTCACCCAAGTCCTCTTCTCCTGGCTTTCTCCATCAAGCTGATACCCCTGTGCTTTGCTTTGGATTCCCCAGAAGCTAATGCTGAGATGAGGATTTCACCACGCACAGTTCTTCTGGGAGGTGATTCTAGGAAATGCTGGCAGG
This sequence comes from Phacochoerus africanus, assembly GCF_016906955.1. NCBI lineage: Eukaryota > Metazoa > Chordata > Mammalia > Artiodactyla > Suidae > Phacochoerus > Phacochoerus africanus. The sequence continues at coordinate 43,579,811 of NC_062546.1, read as the reverse complement.
AAGTAGGCAAGTGAGACAGGGAAGGGATGGGAGAGAGAGTATGGGTGTTACCAAACTGGTCACCACCACCACTGGCAGCTGGACCCTATCCTGTGGAGGCACTCTGGATCTCTGGAGCCCTGCAGCATGTGCCTCCAGGTCGGTTCAGCTGGGGGTTGCGGAAGCTGGTCTACTGACCCACCGATTCCCGATCCATCTCTGATTGAGGGCTGCTGGAGGGCTGCTCACACTCCAGCACATCTGGGACCACCTGCGTTTAGGCTGATTGTGGTCTTGGGGCCAGAAAAAAAGCCCTGGGGAGGAAGGACTCGGTGTGCAGTAGGCAGGCTTTTAATAGAGATAGATGCAGAGGGAATTTGGGAAGGGCACCAAAGGCCCTGCTACACACATCAAGACTCTAAATGCTTACAAACAGGTCTCTGAAAGAAGAAGAAATGCAAAGAAGTCCCTTATTCTGCCATTCAATAAATGTTGGCAAAGGCCTCTCTGTGCCAGGGCTGCACAGGAAGATGGCCTTGCTGGGGCATGAACACCTCTCTCCTTACAGGAGCTCCAGGGGAGCCAGCATGGAGGGGCCTCTTTTAATCCTGATGTGACTTCATGACTTCATCAGTTGTTTTGCAGACTGTTGGCCTCAGAGTTAGAAGACTTGTGCTCTTGTTCCTGCTCTGCCAGTGACCAGCCATGTGACCTTGGAGGAGGTGTCTTGCCTCCCAGGACCTTGGTTTCCTCTGGTGCTAAATGGAGCAGCTGGCCTAAGATGTTCTGGGGGCCCTTCCTGCCTGAAGCGCGGGAGTCAAGGATCCTTGTGCAGGAGTGGGTGTGGTCTTAGGGCTGCACTGTGTGGGTCATTTGCTGGGAGCAGCCTCTGGTCTGGAGGCATTTCAGGTCAAGGGATATCTGAGCTGGAAGAAAACTTAGAGTTGGAAACTTATTTTTCTAATTAATGGCAGTGACGCTGAAGGAAACACCATGTCTTGCTCAAGCTCACCCAGCTAATTAGGGGGCAGGATGGGAGCCAGAACCTAGTTTCCTATTACTCAGTTGATGGATCTTTCTATTAATCCATGAACCATACTTTTTGTGTCAGGCTGTGAGGAATAAAAGCCTTCTAAGATGGTAGATTAATGACTAAAGAAACACACTTGATCCAAACACTGTGATCATGAAATTGAAAGACATCCTCATTTAAGGGCTTAACCTCAGAGGCTATAGCTCCTTAGAAGTGCCTCTTCTAGAGTTCCCACTGTGGCACGGTGGGCTAATGATCTCACTTGTCTCTGCAATAGCATGGGTTCGATCCCTGTTAAGGCTTCTGTGTTGTCACAGCTGTGGTGTAGGTTGCAGATGGGACTGTTTTGATCCATGCCCTGGGAACTTCCATATTTCATGGGTATGGTCCAGAAAGAAAAACAAAACAGAAAAAAAGAAGCACTCTTCTCTTAGACTCCTTAATCCCACCAAGTGGAAAATGTGGGCCAAACAAGTGGATTAAAAAAATCCAACCTTACCCTAAGGCTTGGATCCATATATACCACCTGTGTTATTTAGCCTCAGGTGATCTCTATTCAAGGGGGCAGGTTGGCACTAACAATAGGCAAGGAAAGGGAACAGAAGTGCAGAAAGAAATGGGAGAATCCAAACTTTTCGGAATGTGAAAGGAATTTAGAGGTGAATTGAGAATGTAAAGAGGTACCTGCACTGCTGATTCCTGTGTGTGTCTTCCTGAGTGTCTTGATTTTACTCACCTAATGATCAGCTAGGTTGTGACACCTTTGGTGCTGTGTAGGACTGAGTTCAGGTTGCTGATCAGAGGGTATTAGGCAAACCTCTGCCTATTTTCTGGCTTGATCTTCATGTGCTGTATCATGTTCCATCTGAGTAAAATTTTAAGTGTTGGAAAATCCAGCACAGTTAAAGTCCACTCTAGAGTCTTGTGTGGTCCATGGACCTGCGTCATCAACCTTACTTTGGGAGCTTTTTGGAAATGCAAACTATCACTCCTGACCCCAGACCTATGGGATCAGAATATCAGCATTTTAACAAGATCTCAGGGGATATGTTAAAATTTGAGAAGCACTGTTGCAGATGTGAAGTGCTGCTCAAAACAAGTGGGTACTTCCTTGAGTGGAACCACTAAAAAAACTCTCAGCCAAAAATAGACTGCTTAAGGAGATCTTGCAAACAAGTGGAAAAACTGAATGATTCAAATAATCAATACGGTGGCTTCATGCTTAGTGCTATTGTGAGCTAATATTGAAACAATGTTAAACTAAACACAGAACTTTTAGGAAAACCCTGCTTTTTCAGTTTCAGGTAAGGGAAGATGTTATTTATAGTTAATCCTTGGTTCATTCCACAAAGGATAAAGACATGCTGCAATTAGGTCTGCCATTGCAGAGAAAAACTCTAGACACAGTTTAAAGGCTGTTGTGATACAGGGTCTTCATTCTGTACATGAAATAGAAGGTCCCCAAACCATCAAATTCCCACCTCATCTTTGAACCCACAGAGGTAATCATCCATCTTAGTTCTGAAACATCCCTCAACCTTTTTTTTTTTTTTTCCAGTAGGGACTCTGAGATGTTTGTAAAGAATGGAGGTTAAAGTTGGCTTTTTGTTTTCTCTTTCAGAGAAGGAGAAAGAGTTTACAAAACAAATCTTGACTAAATCCAATTTGTTGGGAGAAATGGTGAAATTTCTAAAGAGAACAAACTTTCAAAAGCAACTGGAAAGAACTGAGCCGCATCCTTTCATTGGTAGGGTTCAATAGATTAATCACAAACCATTTTTTATAACCACGTGAAAGTATCAATTACCTCTTGATGATTAAGCTTGGAGATGGCACCCAGTCACTTCTGCAGTGTTTCATTTGTCGGAGCAAGTTCTGTTGCCAATCCTAGGTTCCAGATATGGAAAACAGACTCCAACACTTGATGGAAAAATCTACTAAATCACATTGCATGGGAGGAAAATCATAGAGAGAAATTCTGTAATCCATTTATCACCTCAAGGTAGGCTGATGGCTAACCCCCAAATCTCAGGATTTTAACGCAGTACAGGTTTATTCCTTGCTTTTAATACAATCCAATAAGAGTGGGCAGGGGAGTGAGGGAGGGGCTCAGTTCCACAGAGTCACTCAGGAACCTCAGCTCTTTGGTCTAGTGACTGGGTCATTCAAGGCCATGGAGCTTTCCACTAAGTCCTCTGTTTCCAGCCAGCAGATGAAGGAAGAAAGAAAATACATGGAAGGAACATCTAATTATCTCAAGTGTCATAAATATCACTTCTTTCCTCTTTGGGATGGCCAGAATTGGGTCACGTGGCTGAAGAGAACCACAAGGGAGGCTTGGATATGTGGTCCAGCTGTGTTAGGGGAAAAAGGGAAGATGATTTGCTGTAATATCTGGCCAGGCTCTGCGACGGAGGAACACGTTCCAGGAGAAGGAGCACCTGAACGCATTTCAGAGTGCTGACATGTGACCTCATGTGTTGGACAAAAGTTAGTACGACAAGGTCATGATTAGGAAGGGGAGACAAACCCATGTCCCTATGTAAATCCCTGGGAGATGAGGCAGGTGTCTGGGAAAGGATTCAAGGAGACTTTGGAAGAGATGGGTGCTTTAGAGGCAGTGGAATTTTAATAGGAGGAGACAGAAGTGAAGGGCATAGAAAGAGCATTGAGCCACGTGGGGAGACTGGGTTTGTGTGCTTGTTTGACATTGTTGCCTCTAGTGGGGTCTTAAGTCTATGCCTTAATGTGGGACAGCTATGTTAGTGCTGGTCGGAATAATGTACCCCTTAGGGCTACATTAAAAAGCTATGCTCAGTGCCTCATTTGCACCTTCAATATATGCACACACATGTGCGGGCCAGAAAAGGCTGTACTCAGAACACACATTCTTACGTGAACAGCAGGTAATTACACAAGCAAACAGGAAGTTGCGTAGGTATGCAGGCAGTTGCCTGGTGGAGAGCTGTGTGCTGGCACGGGCTGGCGTGTGCCTTGTCTGTGGGCATAAAATTTTCAAGGATTCGGCAGAGGGGCGGGAAGGAAAGCAGACCTCTAGGCATCTGCTTTTCCTTTGTCCTTCTCAAAGTTTCCTTTATGGGCAGGGCCAAGTTCAGGGCATGTTTGTGACTGTAGGAGAATGATGCCTTTCAAGGTCTTCATGGGAGTGCTCAAGAAGAGGTGGTTTGGTCTCAAAATTTGTGTCCCCATGTGTTGGGATTCCAATGCCTACTATGAGTGGTAGAAGGTGGGGCCTTTGGGAGGTGCTTAAGTCCTGAGGGTGGAGCCCTTATGAATGGAATCTATGCTCTTATGCAAGAGGCCAAAGAGAGCTCCCTGGCCCCTTCCATCAAGTGAGGACAGAAAAGGAGTCTATGACCTGAGAGAGGTCCCTTGCCTGATCAGGCCGGCATCCTGATCTTGCACTTGCAGGCTCCAGAATTGTGAGCAATAAATTTCTGTTGTTCATAAGCCACCCGGGCTGTGCAGTTCTGTTACAGCAGCCAGATGGGCTAAGACACAGGGTTTGAGGGTAGCCTTTGCGACGTGTGTTAGTTCTGTGCTGGGAGTTTGTGTTGTTTCTTTTGCTGACTGCTGAGCTGCTGAATAAACTCTTCCTTTGAAATTCTCTTTGCTGGGATCTCTATGTCCTGGTTCTCCTCCTGATTCTGCTGGTCACTTTTCCCTCATCTTTCTTCACTGTCCTCTTTTGTCTCTCAAATATTTCTCTGTGAGTCTGTCCTTAACCATCGCTTTCTGGGCCAGCACTTCTGCAGTGGTGGAAATGTTCTATGCCATAGCTGCTCACCTGAGCACTTGACCTGTGGTTAGTGGGCTGGAGGATCTGAATTTTACATTTTATTACATTTAAACTTAAATAGCCATAAATGGCTGGTGGCTGCTGTATTGTAAGCATAAGCCCTAGAACAGTCTTTATGGACAATAATGTCTCAATTACCATCCACCCATCACTGCTGATCTGATGCTCTTGCCCTACCTGCTCTCTGGATCTTTTTTTTACAAATATCTGCGACCTATACCACAGCTTGCAGCTACGCCGGATCCCTGACCCACTGAGTGAACCCAGGGATCTAACCCAAATCCTCATGGATACTAGTCGGATTTGTTTCACCACAGCAGGAACTCCACCAAAAGGGTTTTATTTTCCCTCCATCCAACACTCCTGAGCAACTAGTCTGTTGTCACCTCAGAGGGGAGCTTTAAAAAAATACAGGTGCCCAGGCCCCTCCGACCCTCAGGCCACATACATCAGAATGTTTGTGTTAAGGGTTGAGAGTCACCAACGTAAAGGATTATGTTTTTCCCTCTTTGAGCTGGTTATTCAAAGAGGGAAAAACTCAAGAACCAAGTCCTAGGCTTGGCAAGGATGCAGAACCTCAGGCTTCACATCATTTCTTCTGATTTTTCCTTCCTCTTTTATTTTGAAGCTCAAGTCACCTTGTTTTTTGGTACTTTTCTGGTCATATAATTTGATTTTGCAATCACTAGAGGTACAAATGTAAACTGTGATATTACTATTGATGATGAGGACAGATTTGCCCTGGAATGATCAGAAACTTTGACAGCTCTAATCTCTAAACAGTTGGGTAGAAAACACAAGATAAAATAAAATCAAAGTTTTGAAGAAAATAAAAAATCTCTTTAAACCCAGGGATGCCATTTTCGAGTTTTTCTAAACGCAACTTGCACTTGGCTGTTGGTCTGGTGGCTTTGTCTTACTCAGACCCTTTTTTGATTTTAGCTTTATTGAGGAGATGAAGAAAATCTGCCTGTTAAGAAAGGTGTATTAAGCGAAGAAATCTTGTAAAACAAATTCCTTTGTTTATTTGAAACTACTGACACATACAAACATGCAGTGACTAATTCAATTCTCTTTATTTTGGGGACTTCCTGCTCAGGTGTCCTGATGTGGTCAGGTAATGGCCTGCCAGTGCACTGACCATGGATTGTGGGTACAGCTGCGGGCTTGTCAGTTTCCCATCTGCTGGCCTAAGCCCTGACTCACTGAATAGCCTGGACAGGGTCTGTGGCTGTGAAATGGCCTTTTGTCCTAACACTTGAGGTGCTTTAAGGGCCCCAAATGGCAAAATGGAGAGGAGTGGTCGGGGAGAGGGACTGGCAAGGTTCCCTGGGTCTCCAGCGAGCCTTCTGCCCATGCCATACCCACAGATGGAGGGGGCCAAGGTCAGGCCCCTCAGGTTGGGCCCCGCCCTGGCAGCCTCCTGTGCCTGGCACCTCCTTAAAAGCTGATTATCTGGCTTGTCTCTTTTGTGAGGCAGCTCATTACCATTTCATTGTGTTGGGGCAATTCTCACCCTGCGCAATGAATATTGACTTCAGGCTCGCTTTTCTAGCTGAATTATAGGGGGACAGTGTGAGGGCCTCACTGCTTGCCCAGCTCCAGCCACCCTGGCAGCTGCTTGAATAGTCTCCAAGGAAAGCTGTTTGCTTGAGCATTTAGGGATAAGAGAGACTGTCACAGGCCGTTGCAATGATTTATTAAAAGACAGGAAAACAGGAGAAAAGACCATTACTTATGTCTTGTACCAGCTGCCTGCTCGCTTTGCTTTCTTTCTCTCTCCTTTTTATTCTCTCTTCCTTCCTCTTTTTTTCTCTCTCTCTTCCCCTCATCCTCTCCTTCCTTGCCTCTTCTCTTCCTCTGCCTTTCCTTCTCTGCCTTCTCCTTGTTCTCATTTTTAAAATGAGAAAAGGCCAGAGACGGCTGTGTTTTAGGGGGATGTTAAAGGGATTTCGTGCCTGTTTTCTGCACCTAAACACGACGCCCCAGCAGAGGCACCTAGGCCACAGGATGACCACCTGAAGATGATGAGAGGGGATTGAGTGCTTGCAGATAAGCCAGCACACACGCACGCATGCGCTCACACAGCACGCCCACGCACTCAAAGCACCCACATACACCTGCGAACTCGCACGCACCCAATAACGTACACTCACGCATGCCCACACGTGCAGGCACGCACGCTTGTGCGCGCGCGCACACAGTTCACGCACATGTACGCTTGAACTGTAAATGGAATGCCGCCGTCCTGGAAAGAGAAAACTCCACTCAGGAAATTGAGGCAAGTTGTCTGCTCCTGTCCCTCCTCCCCGTCACACTCTAAAGTCCTGAACTTCGGCCCTTCAGCTGGTACAGCCTCTCTCACGAGCCCATGGCCTAGAGGCCTGGCCTCCTTGTGCTGGTTGTTCTCATGCTGCCATTTCAGCCCTGCTGGGTCTCTGGTGGCTCTTCCTGCCTCAGGACACAGGGCAGGTGCACACATGGCTGCCAGGAGGGCAGACAAACCTTCCAGGTGAGAAGCCAAGAAGATGTCTTGGATGGTAATTCTGCTGAACCAGCTGACCCAGGAACTACCGAGCAGGCTGTGTGTGTGTGTGGGGGCGGGGAATGGGAGGGGATGGGGGGGTGTTGGAAGGGGGACACTGAGATCAAAAGGAAAAGGAGGGTGTGTTGGTGACCCTCGGCATGCCGCCACTCGTGCGCTTTCGTTGGTGGGTGGGTAGGGGATGAAGCTGCTGCAAGGACTTGGTTTTCAGGTCTTCGTGGCTTCCAGGAGTTTTGCACACATGCATTTGCTCGGAATCCACAGTCAGTGTCCCAGCTTTGCCTTGGAGCTGATTTTGGACGCCACACCCCTCTCAACTTCCTTCTCCAGCTCCTTGTTTGCTCCCTGTTCTTTGCCGAGCCCCCACCTTTCCCTGTGCTGTTCCCAGATGCTTTGGCCCTCTTATCTCCCTCCAGGAGTCTCTAATTAGCCTCCTCTCAGCCACATAAATCAGCCGCCCCACCTCCTCCTGTTTGCTTCCCTCCTGGAGGCTGCAGGCTCACCTTTCCCTCCCCAGATGACAAATCAGCCATTAATCTTGGTTTGAAAAGCGTTTATTGGCCGACTTCCTTCAGTAGCTTCTGAACTTTTGGCAAATAAAGAGGAGGGATTTGGGGGTGACCTCAGCAGAGATAGGAACTCACAGGTGGATTTATTCTCAGGTTTTTTTTTTTTTTTAATGTAAAGGATAAATACGGAACTTTGCCTCTCGGTGTTTGTGATTTCTTATTTTTGAAATGTTTTTGGATCTTCTGTTGGGCCGAAGTGCATTTGTTTGTATCTGTGAGGCTGGTTTGTTGCTATGTTTGCATGGAGACAGGGCGACCTGCCGGAGTAAAGAAAGGGGTGGCTTGATTGGCTGTGCAGTGACTTTGAACGGTTCAAACAGGGCACTACCATGATGTTCCCATGGTCAACAGACAACAGCTGCAAGAAGCGTATCTAAAACTTTAGGATTGGGGATGTTTCTAACCTCTTAAACAGCCTTGTGTTTTCAGCTTCCTGCTCCCCAAGTGTTGAAGTGACCCGACCTCCCTTCTTGGGCTTGAGGAAGTTGGGTCATCTTAGAGTCTATCCCCAGTTCCCAGGAGAAGAATGAGTTATCAGCTGCGATGTTCTTTAAGGATGTAGGAACTAATAGCTGGAAGGCTCGTGGGAGGATCTTTGCAAAGGGAAGACCAAATGTTCAGATGTCATAGACATGGGCTTAGAGGTGTGCTGTGTGGGTAGGATGTGGTCCTTAAGTCTCCCATCTCTGCTTTAACCCTAAGGAATTTGTGATGTGAGCATTTTGAGTGTTGGCCCAGGGCAGAGTAGTAGATATTTTCATGGTCCTCAACCCCATGCAGATTGTGTCTTTCAGAGAAGATTAATGGGGCTTCATGACCTCAGTGCAATGGATCATCTTAAAACTTGAAGCCCTTAGAACATGACCTATAAAGTGGTCCACACCAAAATGGTGATGTTGGAGTTTGTAATCTTGATTTTCATTGTCTGGTGACAGTACATTTGTCCCCTTTCCCCCAACCCAAAAGTTACTTAAGACTGAAGATTACCCATTCAACTGATTAAAAAAAATGTTTTGTTATCAGGGCCAAAAAAAAAACTCTTAAAAAAAAAAAGTATTCAGGGAGTTCCCGTCGTGGCGCAGTGGTTAACGGGTTTGGTCCCTGCCCTTGCCTGTGAGCTGTGGTGTAGGTTGCAGACGCGGCTCGGATCCCGAGTTGCTGTGGCTTTGGCGTAGGCTGGTGGCTACAGCTCCGATTCGACCCCTAGTCTGGGAACCTCTGTATGCTGCGGGAGCGGCCCAAGAAATAGCAAAAAAGACAAAAAAAAAAGTTCAATAACTCTGTTCTTTGCTCCCCACATTCTTTGAGAAGTGTGTCCACTTTGTCACTGGAAAATCCTTTAGGATTGGAGTAATGTCATTTTCATCCTTTTATTACCATCTCCCTCCCTGGGAGGGACCATCCATTCTTTTTCTCATATATTTTAATTGATAGTCCTCTCTCCTTGCCAAAACCCAACTATTTTGATATCTATCACTGTAGATTCATTTTGCCTGTTGTAGAGCTTCATGAAGTTGGGATCATACAGTATAAATTCTCTTGTGTCCTTTATTTCACTTACTGTTTTTGAGATTGAGCCATTGATTGATGACCATCATGCTTGGATAGATGACAATGACCAATCCATAGAACTTTTACTCCCATAGAAAGGGTTATTGCCGTTAGGGTCCAGGAGATACTACTTTTATTCAGGATAATGGAACTACCAGTACCCATTTTGGACAAATGCTTAGAGAGTGAAATCAGCTGCTTACCTAGCATGTGTGTGCTGGAGTGGGGGGTGGGGTGCACTGCTTTCTTCCTGGCACCTGACAGTTAATGTTCATTGGAAACACTTGTGCATGTAGCCTTCTGCCTCTTTGAAACAATCCTATGACTGCTGTACTTGGGGATGGGGGCCGTTCTTCATTGAGAAGGCCTCTGTGCACTGGCTAGTACACCAATCTTTTGTACAGAATAAAGCTCCTGTATAAATTGCAAATGTATCCAACCAAATGAAGATGAATGGCTGCCTTGACCATGGTGTTCTTGGTCCTGTCACAGGGCCTGGGGTGCAAGTGTTGACCTTGGAGAAATTTCTAGACACACTGTGCATATGTGCTTCCTCCTGTCCCTAATCCCAGGCAGTTTAGGTTTGCCTGGTCTTGGTCACACATCTAGCTAATTCTTACGGTGGGTGTTGTACAGTCTAGCTGCTTAGGGCTGTACCTTGGGCACAGCCCAGAAAGTCACCTTAGTGCTTACTTAATTTAGCTCCTTTGCCTTTGGTGCACTGTTAATGATTAATGTCTTGTCCTTCATAATTGAAGATAATCATACTGCCCCAGAGGTTTTAAGTTTATAATTCCTTCTATCAATGCTTATTGGCTTGTGCAGTTACATTTGCTCATTTAGTTCTTAGATATCACAGAATTTTGGAGCATTGAGGGCTTTGGGGGTCATTTTTAATTTATTTTCTTTTCCTTTTTTTTTTTTTTTTTTATGGCCACACCTGTGGCATATGGAAATTCCTGGGCCAGGGGTCAAACTGGAACTGCATCTGGGGCCTATGTCACAGCTACGGCAACACCAGATCTGACCCTCATCTATGCCACAGCGTGGGGGAATGCTGGCTCCTTAACCAACTGAATGAGGCCAGGGATTGAAACCATATCCTCACAGAGACAACGTCGGGTGCTTAATTTGCTGAGCCATAGCAGGAACTCCTGGGGGTCATTTTTTTAATAAAGGAAATGAAAATGCATGCATCAGCTTCACTGATTCCTGAATGTTACCCCACTAATTAGTGTCAGTGTCATTTTATATATATATATATATATATATATATATATATACACACACACACACAAACACACACACATGTGTGTGTTTTATATGTATACATATACACATATAAAATCTTTTGGCCAATATGGAAGCCAGGAGACTATATATTATGGTAATTGGTTTGCTAACTTCTGCTGATGATATGTGGCCACCACATTCTTCATAAATGGATCATATCTAAAGCAGAGGGTTTTTAAAAAATCTCAGTTGGGTAACTTGGTGAGAAGATAATTTAACATGTCTTCAGTTGGTTGTACTGCTTGACATTAATCAAATTTCTAGTGTCAAGAAATTTGAGAATCATCTGCAGTTGAGTTTGAGTGTATTCTTTCTTGCTTTTGGCCTCTGTATGAGATAAATCCAAACTCTTACTCCTTACTACTTCATCTTTAGGTACAGGTGGAGAGAGGGAGGTAGCCCCCCATCCAGCCTCAGGGTCTCAGGAGCCCCCCCATTGATGCCTGTGAGAGCTGAACATATGTATCTGAGGCTCCAGAGGATGTGGCCTTCGAGGTTATGGATCTGCTGGCTATAGGAGACGTTGACCTTGACTGTGAAATAGGGAGTTTAAAAAGCAGCTTTACCCTAGGGCCCACATCTAATGATTCCGAAGTGTTGACTAAAGTATCAGAGTAAACAATAGCAGACTTTCCTAGTGTTTACTTAGCTCTGTGACTTACAAAGGAATTGCATGGGCTTCCATCCACCCCACAGTGCTGGCTTGTATCACCACCGTCAGTTTTGAAGCAGCTTAAGTGATTTTGACCTTTTGTTTAGGTTGTGGGTCAGTGCAAAAAGGAAGCTTTCTATAAACGACTGTGATGTTTGTCTCAAATCGGAATGGGCATGTCTTTGGTTAGAATTCCTTTCAGATCCAGGAATGGCGTCAACAGGCTGGATGGAAGTGTCAAACAGGAGGGGCATGTGCCATACACTTGTCAGATGTTTACTTCTTATTATGTTTAATCAAAAGCGTGGCAGACAATGTGAGAGGTTTGATTATGGTTTAAATCACTCAGGCAAAGCATGTCCCATAGGAATATGCCCATTCTATTGCATTTTCCTAAGCAGCATTAGATGTTCTGGTCTTACACCCAAGAGCTGTTGTGGAATTTCTCAAATTTTGTCACACTTCATCAAGCAAGATAATTTTGAACCCCTAAACTGCACATGGTACCTTTTTCAAAGAGGCTGGTATTATATTCAAGAAGGATTAGTTACATGGATTCTACCCAGAGCTAATACATGAAAATTGATATAAAACTAGTATACTGAGTATGCCGGATATTGTTATCATTGTTGATTTCTCCAATTTCTTTTTGAGATTGGGGGGGGGGGGACAATGTACATACATTTTATCAACTCAGTTTTACTAATGTAGACCCTGAAGATCAAAAGACTCAAACAATGTAGATAAAGTTACTCAGTAACAGAACTGGAGCTAAGTCATAAGCCTCCCAATTCTTGTTCCTGGCCTGTTGTCAGTTGGCCACATGGCTCAGGGCGCCATGCCAGCCTCAACAGGACTGTCAGATCTTTTTACTCTGAGCAGAATGGCAGCTCTCCTCTGAGCCACTCCACTTCTTTGAGTCTTGTCACCATCCCCACCTTATCCTGTCACCATAAATGAACCCATTAGGTGCCAAACAACTGCCCTCATGGCATTTCTCCTGCAATTCCCTATATTTCACACTTTACCCCTTCTCCCCACAAGGTTTAACCAATCCTGTGTGCTTTATCCACAGAGCCAACTTCCAAGGCTTGATAAATTAAAAGGAGGTAACGTGGTGTTTTAGGGGTCGTCCCGGTGCCATGTATGCCTAAACCCTTCCTGGAGGGCAGAGACCTTCCTTTCATGCCTTGGGTCCAAGCAAACCCATAGGCTTTATCCTAAAATGTCAAAAACATCTGGGATGGATAGTTGGTTCTGAATAGTGAATGAATGAATAAAAGTATTGTAATTCAAGTATGTTTATTCTAAAGGAAGAAATTAAGGCCTAGATAACTGGAATAATCAGAGATCCCAGCAGCAGAGCAGAGACCAAAGCCAGATCTTCTAGAGGCCACGCCGACCTCCTTCAGGGTCATTTCAGGTCCTGTTTGCTCTAGGAAACCTTCCAAAGAAATTTTACCCTTTCTTTTTCAGTCCTCTGCCTCTTTTTGACCCAATCTTCCCTCCACACATCTCAGCACTTGATTCCACTGAACGGAGCACTTTTTAACATTACGCTGTACACTATTCTCATCTGAGCTCAATCCCTTATTTATCAAAAATACTCTCTTAAGTGTTTGTGGAAAAGTGAAATGCAAACATCTTACAGTCTTTAATACACGTGAGTCCTACTTCATGAACAAGAAGGTAGACATCTGCCTTCTATTTTTGTGGTTTGTGTTTACACGAGCCACAGGCACATAGTAGGTGTTCTTGACTATAATTGAATTTCCTGGTAGCTGAAACAACTAGACAGACTGGTGAATAGATATAAATTAGCAAAGCAGAGTTAAACCATGTGGTGATCATTGAAAAGTCGTTTCATTTTTAGCCAAGGTAAATGCTTTTTTAATGTGTAAAGAAATCTATAATTTTCTGTGCTTTGAATTAAAGCTCCTACTTTCCAGGTTTCCTGCCTGCTTGTGGCTTCTCTTAATGAGCTAATTTACCCCACCAAGGTGAGAGATTTCCTCTTGGGAAGGGCTTTAGATGTGTCTCTCTCATACCCAGGGCCCCAGAGCATTTCCTTACAGGGCTTTAAACACTCCAAGCATATTTAAGAGAGAAGCCAAGAAACAAATCTGTTGTTTTAGCTTTATTCCTCGAGGCTCAGCGGCTCGGCTTTCCTCCCTCTTTGATCACACTGGCTGGAGTGGCCGGGCTTGGAGACTCTGCAGAGAAGGGCTGGGTCTCTTTAGGAAGCCCAGTGCAGGGGGACCCACCCAGCTCCACACAATGAAAATCAAGTTGTCAAGCCTTTGAGGTGGCTGTGAAGATTTATTCTTCCTGGGCAAATTGGTAAGACATTTGTATTTTTTGAAAACGCTTTGATGAACTTGATAAGGAAGCCCTGGTTTGAATGTGGAAAAACATTCTAGAGCTTTTTCCACCACTGAACTGGATTCTCAGTGTTCACTGCGGAGCTTGACCTGTGGAAATGAACTTTCCCTTCAAATTAATGACAAGACCAAAAAAGAGGATCGTTTGGGGATTATGGAGCGCACACTTGCGCTGTCTTGGAATATAAGCCTCCACGAGGCAGGTCTTCAGCAGACCTTAACACCTCCTCCACACACTTCCCAGACCTTGGTTGCCCACCAGTCTTCTGATTGCTCACTTTTGATTCCATCAGTTATGTCACTAATTATGGTTCTGTTACTTCTGTGACTTCTACCAGCTGAAGCAATGGAAGAAGCAGTTTTTTTTTATTTCGCATATAATGGAAATAGTTGCTGTCTGTCCTAAGTTCAAGTGTTGTTTGTTGTGGAAGAAGTGTCACACACTGTTCCCAGTATGTCTTGGTCACATTCAGGTCTCGAGGGACCTGGGAAAGGAAATGGAAACTCATGAAATATCTGTTATATTCCAGAAAGACTTTTTAGCCAGGAACATCTACCAACATCCCTAAGATGGTCAGGAGGTTACCACCAGTTAGGCAGACCATTATGAATAGCTCTTAAAGGCCTGTCTCCATTCAAAACAAAACAAAACAAAAAAACCAAAAATCAAACATGGGCCTTTATCAACTGGAAGAGGCAGAAATTCTACAATCCTGGGAGATTTTCTTGGGAAAAATCAGAATACTGTCCTTTGCTTCTGTTATTTGGACAACTCTGTCTTGTGTGGCAGCTGGCAGTATGGCTCAATGGAGAGTCCATGAACTTGTGACAGATGCAACCAGATTTGAATTCCTTTGTTGGTACTTATTTTCTGTGTCAGCTCGGGTATATTCTTCATTCTTCTGTTCAATTAGCTCAACTGTAAAATCAGGGAAATTGAGTGTTGCTGGTTGAAGCCACTCAGGTTGTAAGGATCAAAGGTAGGCTCAGGTTACACTGCCGATCAGGGATTACTACAGGAGACATGAGCATTTAAGGAAATGTGACAGATGGTCACCATGCAGGGGAAGGCAGCCCCTTCATGAGAGGCCTTGCCATATTCATGGCACAATTTCTTCTTGTCTCCTCATCTGGGTATGTCTATCTCCCCTCTGCCTCCATAGCTTTTTCTTTTCTCTCCTCTTCCTACTGCTCTCTCTTTCCTTGTCCCTATCTTATATTCAGACTTCACCAGTAGAGAGAATCTCACTGAGTCAGGAGGTTACCACCAAATAGGGGGCCCCTCTTGGTCAGAGTTCCCATTGCCAGGCTTCCTCAAAGCTGCCTCAGTGTGTGGATGGTTGCCTTGGGCTCAGGACCCGATCCCGGAGACCATCTTCAGTAGCTCAGCCAACAGGGTCCTGTGGCATCAAACATGGTTCCATAGGGGACATTGCCCCTCCAGATCTCCATTTGCCCCTCTCTGTTCTTTTTGCCCTGCTATGTGCCCTGACTTCTATAAACTGTCTTGTCTGTGCTCCAGTGTTTTTGTTTCCTCTTAGGTTCAGCCAGTGGGAAGCATTGGCAGGAGATCAGACAAGGGCAGTGAGAGAAGTTGGGGTATTTATTCTTCGTCTCCACACACCTGGCTGTGGTTTTGACAGTGCCCAGCCTCTGTCCATCGGGCACTCCCCCCACCCCCACACCAATCATGGCTGTAGCTTTCTCTAGCATTGTAGAAATGGTCCTCTTCTCCAGGCCTGCAGGGTAATGGCTGCCCACTTTTGCTGGATCTTTGCTGGATTCTGGGTGCTTCACCATCCCTAGTTGGATCCCTTAACTGTGACCACAGTTTTGCAGATAATCCCTTCATTCGACTCTCATTAACGAACCAGAGTGGGCCAGGGCTTTCTTGATGGAACTTTGACTGGTAGATTGCAGATATGGTAGATATAAACATACTGTGCGCTGTCCAGGACAAACACAACTTCAGGGCTAATTGTGAGAATCAAATGGGTGTATGCTCTTAAGGGTCTAGTGCATCAGGAGACTCAATAACTTGAAGATCCTATTAATATTCTACCATGTTTGTGTGGAAAAAGCCAATAAATAGTATGCAGTTGGGAGATATGTGATTGGGAGTTATTAAGTTTGCACATTTCCCACCTAGTTTCTTCAGTAACCTAAAAGTGGTCATGTTCAAGGTTAAGAGAATGATGTTCTTAGGCTCACCAGTGGCACAATGTTGAATTTTCTGTAGCAAATTCAGAGAGATAGGAATGTGATGAGGCTTTGTGGGATATTTTTTTTAATTAAAAAGTTTATTGAAGTATAGTTGATTTATGATGTGCTACTTTCTGGTATACAGCAAAGTGATTCACTTATCTATCTATCTATATACCTATATATGCACCTGTATATTCTTTTTACTATTCTTTTCCATTATAGGCTGTTCCAAGATATTGACTATAGTCATATGTTCTGTACAGTGGGACCCTGTTGTTTATCTTTTTTTTTTTTTTGCCTCATCTGGGGCATGAGGAAGTTCCCTGCTACACAGCAGTGACAATGCCAGACCCTTAATCCACTAAGCTACCAGGGAATTCCTGTCTGTTTCATACATAGTAATTTGTATATGCTAACCCCAAACTCCTTAATTTATCCCACTCCCATTCCCTTTCCTCTTTGGTAACCATAAGTTTGTTTTCTATGTCTGTGAGTCTGTTACTGTTTTGTAAATAAGTTTATTCATGTCATATTTTAGATTCCACATATAGGTGCTATCGTAGGGTGTTTGTCTTTCTAACTCACTTCACTTTGTATGATAATCTCTGGTCCATCTGCATTGCTACAGATGGCATCATTTTGTTCTTTTTTTATGGTTGAGTAGTATTTTATTGTATATATGTACCACATCTTTATCCACTTATTGTTGATGGACATTTAGGTTGCTATAAACATTGGGGTACATGTATCTTTTTGAATAAGAGTTTTCTATGGATATATGAGCCCAGGAGTGGGACTGCTGTATTATATGGCAACTCTGTTTTTAGTGGTTTTTTGGATGTACCCATGGCATATGAAAGTTGCCAGGCCAGAGATGGAACCTGTACCACAGCAGCAACCCAAGGTGCTACAGTGACAACGCTAGGTCCTTAACATGCTGCGCCACAAAAGAATTCCTATTTTTAGTTTTTTAAGGAATCTCCATCCTATTTTCCACAGTGGCTGTAAAAATTTACATTCTTTGGTGGGATATTATTTAAAGACATGATATGGAGCACCTGTTTTTAGTACATTATTAGTACAATATAATAGAGTGGGTCTGAACTGAGCTAAGAGGAGGGCAGGAGTGATAACACAACATGGGAAAAACTAAGGAATAAGATGCCTTTTTTGGGTTATTATGTTGTCCCTTTGCAATAAAAAGTTGTGGGTAACCAAGAGTCTGTGACAGAATATCAGGAAAGAGATCACATTTATAGCTAATTAGGAAAAAATCCCAATATGTTAGACATGGAAGGATGGTCAGATGCAGCACGATTCAAGTGTTTTCTTGCACAAATACTTCGGCTGAAGCCTAAGAGGCTCATTACCTAGATCAGAAGGACACGAGCAGTACATGCATGGCCCTCCTTCTCCCATGGCCTTGACGTTCTAGGCAGGCATGGCCTTGAAACCCATCTGCTATCCCTGAAGATTTAGTGATTATAGCTCTTTGTAGTGATAGAGCAGAACCATTCTGATTTTGCCTTTTAAAGCTTGAGTTTTCTGTCACTCTCAGACTGAAGGTTTAGTGATTATAGCTCTTTGTAGTGATAGAGCAGAACCATTCTGATTTTGCCTTTTAAAGCTCGAGTTTTCCAGTTCTAAAATTATACCCATTAACTGAAATTGAGCTTTTTTGTGATATGAGTAACTCATAATGAGCTGCTGTGGCAAGCGAGAGAGGGAAAGGGGTTGGAGGCTGACCTGTATGTTTGGCCTGTGTCATTCAGTCTGAAAGTTATTCAGGCTGACGTTTCATTTCTTCTTCTTTTTGCCACCTTCCTTTGGTGTATTTATTCATCAGTTTAGACCACCTCCATGAAGCCAGTTAGAGGAAACGCACATCAATCTCTTTTTTTTCCTTGTTTGGCTAAAGTGTTTGGCTGGCTCAGAGTTTCTAGATGATCTGCTGCCAGTTTGGTTATTTGCTGTTATTTATACATTGCTCTGGTGGAAGATAGCACTGCTTTTTAACAAACAGCTCTGTCCCTTTACTCATGTTACACATCATTCCGTCATTTGAAAGGACCATGAAGATTTACGAAAGACATCTCTTTAGTTCTTTTTTTTTTTCCTCTCTCAGTGACCTGTAGGTTTGAACCATGTGAACCTGCTGAAATTCATCTCTGTTTTAGCTACAGAAGTGCTGTTTACATTTGGTTCAATCTGAAACATCGCTGACACCTTTGCACTCTTGTAGAGAAATCCAAGAAAATATAAGTCCACAAGTGGACGTTAGTAGTAGTAAACAAGATTGTTTCTATCTGAGAGCAATCTTGTGACATACAGTAATGATTAAAGGTATCTGTGGTCACGAGGCCAGTGTCCGACCAAGAGAAGGCAACCCCACCAAGCTCACCAGCCTGCTTCATGCTGCTCAGAAGTTATAAGACCCAGCAGAGCAGATATACTGAACAACTTTCACATAATCCCTGCCAGTCAATGTGTGTGATGCTCATGGAACCAGGTTATTATCTTCTTCCTCCTATACGTTACCACCCTATCCAGTAAATACTGGAAACTTGGGCCCCCAAAACTAAGTGGATGTTGGCTACATTCTTTGTGGGGTCTCTGATATTAGTGAGAAAAACAAGACAGTATGAGGAAGATTCAGGAATCACAACCCTTCTGTCTGTGGGCTACATAAGCCTTGTCAAAAGGTTTTGTTTGAAATTACCTTTTACTCAGTTGTCTAAAACCTGCCAGTTGTGTCACACTTGTGGCTTATGGAGTTTCCCAGGCTAGGGATCCAATTGGAGCTACACATGCCAGCCTACACCACAGCCACACTTGTGGCTTATGGAGTTTCCCAGGCTAGGGATCCAATTGGAGCTACACATGCCAGCCTACACCACAGCCACAGCTATATCAGATCCGAACCATGTCTGCAACCTACACCACAGCTCACGGCAACACTGGATCCTTCACCTGCTGAGCAAGGCCAGGGATTGAACTTGCAATCTCATGGTTCCTAGTCGGATTCATTTCCACTGCTCCACAACAGGAACTCTGCTATTTGCCTCTTGATTTAGAGTTTTCAGGGACAGTAATAATAGGAACTTGGCTCTGGCCTCTGGAGTTATAGGAACAGGGTTCTCAACCCGGCTTTAAAACCTCAAGGAGGAGTTCCCGTCGCGGTGCAGTGGTTAATGAATCTGACTAGGAACCATGAGGTTGCAGGTTCGGTCCCTGCCCTTGCTCAGTGGGTTAACGATCCAACATTGCTGTGAGCTGCGGTGTAGGTTGCAGACGCGGCTCGGATCCCGTGTTGCTGTGGCTCTGGTGTAGACCGGTGGCTACAGCTCCAATTCGACCCCTAGCCTGGGAACCTCCATATGCCGCAGGAGCGGCCCAAGAAATAGCAAAAAGACAAAAAAAAAAAAATTTAAAACCTCAAGGAGTGTGTGGAAGCTGTTTCCTTTATCCTTCTTGGCCTGTTTCCCCAGCCATATAGTTGTGATAGTAACTGAATTTACTTCAGCTACTAAGTTGTTAGCTAATGCATGTAAAGTGCTTCATGAGAGATACTTAATCCTCAAAAATGTTAAATATTATTGATTAATGTAGTAGTTGTTTTTGGTATGATATTTCCCCAACACAGGTTGCAAAGTTGGGTGCAAATATGTCCTGACCAGGTCCCGTTTGCTAGGAGTCCCTATGTCAGCTTCTGCAAATAGCTTGAATCTTTGACCATCAGAAGGTTTCCTCTGGGCACTTGGTGCTGCCTTATCTACACTGAGAGCCATGAGGACCTGGGGGTTTCCATTCCCTGCCAGTGCCAGCCTGACCATCTGTAGCCAAGACTGATTGGGGTGGGACTGTGAAAACCCAGCTCCTCTGCCTTAATGCAGGACAGACTCTGACCTATAAGTAAGCTCCAGAGCTCCACATGGGACCACACAGAGGCTGAGAATTTTCAACACTTGCTCAGCTTCTTTCCCTTTCCTGCCCAGGGACACCCCCCGCCCCCGGTTTCTCTTGACAGCACTACCTTAAATAGATCACAGATACAGAGTCCTTGCTTCTGCCAAGTGCAGAGCATATTGTGTTTCATCTATACAATACCTTCCACATATAGATCCCATTTTACAGGTGTGCAAATGGAGGCTCAGAGAGGCCACATGACTTCTTGAAGTTTACTTGCTAGTAGGTAACAGTCCCTGGGCTCCCACTTCCAGATGCTCTGTCCTGAAAGACACACCTGTTTCCAAGTCACTTATCTCCATTTCCTTTAGTTCTTTTTAAGAACAAGAGAAAAGTTAGAGTGAATGATCTTAGGAGGCAGAGAAAAACTTGAACTAGGCTAAAGAAAAGGGTCATGAATCTTATCATGAAGGCTGGATCCTGTTGCTTTTGAAACCACATGGCAGAGAGAGATTCCCTGATAGCAGGGAGAAGGGCCTGGGAGGGGACCTGAAGGCTATTGTATTTCTACGTGCAGGCTACACTGCAGCCTGCTTGATGCTGGCTTCGGTTTGCTTGGTGCCTAAACCGCTTATTAAAGTCTAGACGCAACATAAAAGCATGTAAATTGGTTCCAGCCATCTCTAGTAAAAACTTCAACTGGAGCTGGGAAGTGATTGGAGCATCTCTTGGTGTAATTAAAATCGACTCTTAAAGTTTCTTTAGCTTAATTGGTAACACTTTCTTTGGAAGCTGGTGAAAGCGTCTTGCTGGGAAGGTTAAATGCATTTCTGTGTATAAGATCAGAATTCAAATATAGTTTTATGGACACATTTACAGTTATGTTCTAGCCGGGTGGTCTTTTTTTTTTCCTGTATCTTTTCTATTTAAGATTTATGCTGTCATTCACCACAGTCTAAATGTGTTTTGATAAAAAGGAAAAAAATGAACCGTTGCTGACGCATTTCAAACAGAGTTGGTAATATTTTGAAGCTTTCAGTAAATGGAATGGCAGTTTGGCTTAGCCTAAGCTCCTTTCCCTCAAGCCCTTCTC
The DNA here is from genome assembly GCF_016906955.1 of Phacochoerus africanus. Lineage (NCBI taxonomy): Eukaryota > Metazoa > Chordata > Mammalia > Artiodactyla > Suidae > Phacochoerus > Phacochoerus africanus. Next base: position 43,558,784 of record NC_062546.1, on the reverse strand, counting down.
CCAAAGCCCTCACTTTGCAGTCTAGTGCTTGAGCTTTGTTTGTTATCCAGAAATTGAAAGTAGCTACTACTCTTCAGCTGGGTCCAAAGGTAGGAAGCTGGGTACTTTCTGAGATGGTCATATCCTTGCTGTGGTCAAATGCCTGTGACCCCATTATCTCAGAACGTGTATGTTTATACTTGTGACTGTGTTTATCTATACTGGGACTTTTCTTCTGCAGTTTTGCTTTTTGAGGCATCTGTCAGTGTAATAGTTTCTAACAGTCAGGGAGCCCATGCTTTAAAACTTTTCTAGTGTGTTCAGGGATGAACTCCCAGTTCCCTGGACCATCCTTAATTCAGATTTGCGGGAAGACCTGTTTGATTTTACATTTGTAAGTGTTTATTTCCCACAATGATAAATTAAGATTTTTTTTGTGTGTCTATGGTGATGATGATGATGATTTGGCCAGGCCCATGGCATGTAGAAGTTCCTGGGCCAGGGACTGAACCCATGCCACAGCAGTGACCCAGGTCACTACAGTGGTAATACCAGATCTTTAAGCCACTAAGCCATCAGGGAACTCTTTATAGGATTATTTTCTTACTATAGATTTCCAAAGGTGAAATCGTGTGATCAAAGCTAATGAAGGGATTTTCAGCTCCTAAAATTGTTGAATGGCTTTCCAAAATATCATGCGATTTACAGTCTCACTTGTGACGTATAGGCTCCTGCTCCTAGTTATGGTTATTTTGATAGAAAAATGGTGTCATGTTTAATTTGCATATTTGAAATTACTTATTTTGCCTTTTTTGTCTTTTCTAGGGCCTCACCTGCAGCATATGGAGGTTCCCAGGCTAGGGGTCTAATTGGAGCTGTAGCTGCTGGCCTACATCAAAGCCACAGCAATGTGGGATCCGAGCCATGTCTGCGACCTACACCACAGCTGACGGCAATGCTGGATCCTTAACCCACTGAGCGAGGCCAGGGATCGAATCTGCAATGTTCCTAGTCAATTCATTAACCACTGAATCACGACGGGAACTCCTCATTTGCATATTTTTGACTAACATGGTTGTTTAGTTCCCCCTTTCTTACCCAACTCTATCTGTATTCAAGTGAATCATCTGTTCTTGTCCTTTGCTCACATAGCTATGATATCTTCTGTGCTTTAAAAAATATTGATATGTGCTATAGGTGTTAAATTTATCTTCAGAGTTATATTTTCTGCAATTTTTGGAGGTATGTTTGTTTTGTGGGTTAGGCAATGTGAGGGTTTATACCATTTGTACTTATTTTTGTGGCAACTCTGGGCATTCTGGAAGAGCAGTGGTGGGGTCTTGAGTAGACATTACTTCTGCTTTCCAGGGAGACAGACACACTCCCCAGCATGCCATGCATATCTCAGGTGTCAGCCCCACATCTCATCGCTGCATATGGAAATCCTTTTTGCCTTTTAAGGCGCAAGCCACATATAACCTTCTCTTCCTATTTCCTGGTCTTTTCCTTCCATTACTGCTTCTTGTTTAATAACCTGATCCTTTGTGCTTGATTAGAGAACACTTCTAAGATGTAGAGACCTTTTTTTTGGGGGGGGGGCGGATTTCAAGTAGATTTTCACTATAAGAACCATGGAGTAAAGCTATTGAGCTCCCTTTGAAGATGGGCAAAAAAGAAGGTGGATGGGATAAAGGGATTCCGAGCTCAAAGAAAAGTAAAAAGGGAGTTCCCTTTGTGGTTAACAAACCCAACTAAGATCCTTGAGGATGCAGGTTCAATCCCTGGCCTCACTCAGTGGGTTAAGGATCTGGTGTTGCCATGAGCTGTGGTATAGGTCCCAGATGCAGCTTGGATCCTGTGTTGCTTTAGCTGTGGTGTAGGCCTGCAGCTGTAGCCCTGATTCGACCCCTAGCCTGGGAATTTCCATATGCCAAGGGTATAGCCCTAAAGAAAAAAGAAAAAAAAGAAAAGTAAAAGGCATAGTTTGTTGTATTTTCTCAGTCCCCTGAAGATGGTTGAGTGTGTGTGTGTGTGTGTGTGTACGTGTGTGCATGCATTAGCCTAGATTTTACTGAAAAGCAGAGCCTGAAGAGAGATTTGTGTGTAAGTAGATTATTTTGGGAAATCACCCTAGGGAACAGGAAGAAGGGGCTGGGGAGAGTGATGCAAGGAGGGCAAGAAAGCCAGGGACATATTATGGAGCTTGTTTTTGCTGTGAGTGGGCAACTGGGGCTCAGTCCAGACCCATCAGAAGCCATGTAGGATTGTCATCTGAGAAGAAGGGAGTATTTATTCAATAGTTTCCATCCTTCCTTGTCAAAGATGCCTCATGGGTTGTTAATTACCTCATACTTCCAGGCTAGCACTTGCAGCAGAATGGCTGGCTGGGTTCCTGCTGGTGTTCCCAGTGGCTGTGGTAGAGAAAGCCCCAGGACAGAAAATGAGAGGTATGCAGTGCTGTGCAGGAAAGGTGTCAGGTCTGTTATCTGCAGCAATGCTGTAGTGGCCAGGTGAAGAGACTGTAGGTAAGGCACAGGGGGTTAGGTACAGTGTGTGTTGGAACTTCATATAAGCTTTTCCTTATTTAATCTTGGTATCTGAGTAGACGCAGCATCCATTTACTCTAATCCTGGTGTTTTTCTTCTTGACCCCACACCCTCATTTTCTTTCAGTGCAGTTATCCTCTTTCCCTTCTCCCACTTGCTGTGTTCTCCAGGCCAACTGAATAGGCATTGCATTTCCTCTACCAAAGTGATAGGTTCAGGGATGGGCATGGGATCCAGTCAGTCAAGGAGATGCAATCAAGGCTTTTCTGGGACTGCTGGTGGGTGAGGCCCTCTCCTTCTGCTGGAAGGATGTTAAGACTGTACTGCTCAGAGCCTGAGAAAGAGACAGAAAGCAGGGCCAAGATCCAAGAAGAAACCAGGTCCTGATGGGATGGCATTGTTGGAACTCTTGGATTCCACTGCCCATGGACTGTTTCAGTTGCATTAACCAGTTAAACACCTGTTTTTGTTGAAGCTGGTTTGACTTAAGATTTCTGCCCCTTGCAAAAAAAGAGACCAATAAATACTTTGAGTTTACTCCCACTTCAGATGAATATTACCTTTTTTACTTTATTCATTTAGGTATTCATTCAAGTAATACTTATTGAGTGTCTACTCTGCCTGGTACTGTGAAAAAGTTCAGCTCCCAGTTGTGTGGAGGCTGTGTAGCACTGGGAACTATGTCTAGTCACTTATGATGGAACATGATAATGTGAGAAAAAAGAATGTGTACATGTATGTGTAATTGGGTCACCATGCTGTACAGTAGAAAAAAAATAATGTATTGGGGAAATAAAAAATTTAAAAAAATTAGAAAAAAAAGGGAAAAAGGGATCTAAATTAAAGTTCAAGGCAACTGTAGCCCCTGTAATATTGAATATACTGCCTTTAGGTAGGTATGGCTTTGAGAAGCAAAAGATATGATGAAATTTTTTTTTTTTTTTTTTTTTGCTATTTCTTGGGCCGCTCCTGTGGCATATGGAGGTTCCCAGGCTAGGGGTTGAATCGGAGCTGCAGCCACCGGCCTACACCAGAGCCACAGCAACGCGGGATCCGAGCCGCGTCTGCAACCTACACCACAGCTCACGGCAACGCCGGATCGTTAACCCACTGAGCAAGGGCAGGGACCAAACCCACAACCTCATGGTTCCTAGTCGGATTCGTTAACCACTGCGCCACGATGGGAACTCCTGATGAAAAATTTTTGATTGTTAAAATAACCCAAGAGTTGGGAGAGAACCAGACCTAAGGAAAAGTGTGTGTGTGTGTGTGTGAGTGAGTGAGTGAGTGAGTGAAGGGGCATATCTTTTATTGAAAATTTATAATGAGGGAAATATTTGTAAAGTATCTGGAATATTCATATAGTTGGTTCGGGTTGTTAGCTTGTACACCACGTAGTCCCTGAGGTCCCTGAATATCAAGGTCTCCGCAGATGTGTGGAAGTCAAGTCAGCTCCTCTTCAGGCACATGGGACTTTCCCTTTTCTCCATCGAAAGAATCTAATATTTTGAGTCTTTTTTTTTAAATAAAAAGAAAAATGTCTCTTGGAGTTAGAATGTCCTGCCTTCTTTTATGGAGCTTAAATTTCCTTAGCTGGAAGCTTTATATGTCTTTTTTTGCCAAGGTCGGCTCTGGGCCTATGGTTTCCACTGTCTTCTTGGAAAAAAAAAGCACCCCTCGCCTGATTCCTAGGGCAGTATACTATGTCCTTCCTCCATATTTTATGTATATTTTTTTATTTTTAATTTTTATTTTTTTGTCTTTTTAGGGCCGCACCCATGGCATATGGAGGTTCCCAGGCTAGGGGTTGAATCAGAGCTGTAATCACTGGCTTACACCACAGCCACAGCAATGCAGGATCCGAGCTGTATCTGCGACCTACACCATAGCTCATGGCAAAGCTGAATCCTTAACCCACTGAGCAAGGCCAAGGATCGAACCCGTATCCTTATGGATACTACTTGGGTTCGTTAACCACTGAACCATGAAGGGAACCCCTATGTAGATTTTTAAAAGGACTGATAGCTTTGGGTATGAGTGGACCAGAAGAATTATTGCAATTGGCTTTTTAAGAACTCTATTATAAATTCACTTTTGACTTTCTGATGTTATGGATTTTTGCCACATTTTGCCTTTACAGTCCCAGGAAGTTTCATCTAAGACCAGTCTTAAACTTTTTTCTCTCTGTCTCTTTATAGGATTCTAAAACTGAAGGGTCATTAGGGTCAAGACTGTGTAGGCCTCTACACCTAGCTACCATTTTTGATTAATTACAAAGACTTTGAATGTGGATAATCTACATTTGAAACCATGCTGTAATAGTTGGTTGTCTTGTGGCAGGTTATTTCATTTTTTTCAGCCTCAGTTTTCCCTTCTGTAAAATGGGTGTTGTAAAATGCCTGATTCGTGTTGTCATGAAGGTAAATGAGGTAATGCATGTGAAGGAGGCCTTTTGCCCAGTGCTTAAGAGGTAGTAAGTACTCAATTAGTGGGCGTTATTCTTATCTTACCTTGTCTTCGATTTACTGTTATCAGCCATGTCCTTAAGCACCAGTTTCCTGTCCCAAAGACCCTCCTTAGGCTGGTGATGGCATCACATAAAACAATTTCTAGGCCTGCTGTGGTTTCTAGGTGGGCTGTGGCAAGAGGAAGCATGTGGAGGCAGATTATGTCCTGCCTTCCATGGGGGTTTATGTGTCTACTCTTGTTTGTCTGCTTTGGGCCCCCAAGTCCTTTCAAGGGCTCCCCACTCTCCAACAAGATGGTATGAAGATACAAAGGCACGAACCAGTGGTTCTCAAATTTGACTGCATGGTAGAATTGCTTAGGAAAATTTAAAAAATGCTGATGCCTGGGCTGTACTCCAAAGATTTTGATTTACTTCATCTGGAGTGGGGCCTAGGCCTCAGCATTTTTAAAAAGTCCCCCATGCGATGCTAATGGTATCCAGGCTGAGGTTCAATGGGCCCACCTATCTCAGGGCTTCTATTTGGGATTGTCAGTTTACTCTATTTTTATTTTAGTCCTACTCATTATCATTTGGTTGCTTCAGCCTGCAAATATTCCTTGGAAGGGATATTTCTTTTCTTGATTGGAAACCAGCATTCTCTGGTGAATGATTTTTTTTTTTTTTTTAAAATCATGATGTTCTGGGAGCTGGCAGTGCCTCATAATATCATTAGACTTGTAGGCTGTTGGATGAGTTCTCCTTTGGGGATCCCAAATTTCCTTCTGAAAAGTGGTAACCCAGATGTGTGCAACAGGAATGATTCTACCTTAGATTTAGGCCCTGGTTTATACTCTTCCACAAGCTTTCATATTTTCATATGAGAGGTATTGCAATACAGCGAAGGGTCCCAGGGTAGGACTTGAAAAATACGAGTTGGAGTTTGACTTACGTCACTAATCGGTTATTGAAACTTTGGCTGGAGCTCTTAAATTCTCTGCGACTTTGTTTCCTTACTTCCCCTCTCTAGAGAATTCCAGTATGAAATCTAGTGAAGACTAGGTATTACTGCATCTTTGCTCACTTGGCATATGGGGAAACTGGCATAGAGTGGACAAGGGAGTCACCAAGCCTTATGCAAAAGCTTGGGCTTCATCATGGTCAGACCTCCATGGCTCAGGTTCTTAGCCCAGTATGGGTACTGCTGCCTCACAGTAGCCAGCTGTCCAAAGGGCTGGAAGGTGTATTGTTTTAGCTGCAAGAAATGGGAGTTAGAAGGCCAGCTCTTTGCAGATACGCTAGGTTCTTCCTCTTCCCCACTGCTGTTCTTGGGGCTTTCCCTCACTCCTTGGCCAGTGGAGAAGCCTAAGAGCAATGGATTTCCTTTCATGGTACGGATGAGCCATTCATGAAAGCTTAGACAAAGTCTTATCTATTGTGTTGGCATTGACATGTCTGTTCTTGTGGGCTTCTTTGAGCACAGAGTCAGAGAGCAGTGGTAGACATGCCTAGATGTTCCTCAAATGTGCTTTCACTTCTTCCTGATGTTTAACTGAACTACATTTCCCAGCCTCCCTTGCAATTTGGTTTGACCATTGATGGCATTCTGGCCAATAGGATGTGTGTGGGGGCTATGTGTGCTCCTTCCTGGCCCTGGAAAGCTCCTGGGGGCATCCTCTATGGGTTTCCATATCTGTTCTTTCCATTCTGGAAACATTGTGTTTGAAGACTCTGGTGAAGCAATAAGACAGGAGCCTGGATCAGGACTTGAAGAAGAGCTACCTGATCAAGAAAAAACCTGCATTGAACAATTACTGGAGCACAAACAAAACAGAACAAAACATGACTATTTTGTTAAGTCTTTGAGATTTTAAAGTTTGCTTACTTCATTACTTTCAATAACTTAAGAGGAATAGTAAGAAGATTGGTGGTTTGGTGGGGTGATGCCTCTCACATCCAGAGTTCTCTATGGAATCATTGGAAACCACATTCTTCCATAGCTTCTTCCCCTGTCCTGTGCTATGTCCTTCACTGTCTTATACATTTCACCTCAGGGTCCTCCCTTATCAATCACATGCTCAAGAATCCCCCTCTCAGGCTCTGCTCCATGAGGTTCCAGTCCCATGACTAAAATATAATCGCATAAAGGCAGCAATGTACTTTCATTCTCCACTGAATTTCTAGTTATGCAGTGAATGAAGGGTTAAAGTGCCTTATATGTGTAAGTAACTAAGGCACTGTGAATACATACAAAGAAATACAAGTCATGATTTTGGCTCTTTGTTTTCTCAAGTCCTGTCTAAAGTTACAGTAGTTCCCCTTATCTGCAGTTTCACTTTCCTTGCTTTCTGTAACTCATGGTCAGTAGCAGTCTGAAATATTAAATAGAAAATTCTAGAAATAAACAATTCGGAAGTTTTAAGTTGCCCTCCGGTCTGAGTATCGTGATGAAATGATAAGCTGCCTGGGGATCCCCAACCATGGATGTTGTCTGCTACTAACATCCAGCCATCTGCAGTGCAGCCCTGTGGTTCAGAATCACCTGTAGCAGATTGACCCTCTTTCTAAATATCGTCTGCAGATCAGTAGGTGCCTAACACTAGATCACAGTACCTTCGTCATTCACCCTTCTTTATCTCATCATGGAACCATTTTATCATCTCACATCAACACAAGAAGGGGGACTACAGCACAGGAAGATATTTTGACAGAGAGAACATTCACACAGCTACTTTTTTAGAGTATATTCTTATAATTGTTTTATTATTAGTTTTTGTTGTTACTCTCTTACTGTGCCTAATTCACAAATTAAACTTTATCATAGGTATGTATATATAGGAAAAAACATAGTATATAGATAGGGTTCAGGCATCCAGTGGAGGTCTTGGAACACATCTTCAAGGATAAGGGGGGAGGTAACTGCACTCTTTTCTATCAACCTTAAAATAATGTAGACAATATCACATATTTACATTTCATTGTTTTTCCTAATGGGCAACAATAAAGAGATACTATTATTTAATGCTCTTATTTTTAAGTGAGATTTAATTGTGGAGGTGATTTTTTTTTTTTCTTATTCCGGTGTTATTTCTGTTATAAAATTGCCTCTTTGGCCATTTGTGATATGAACAATATAAATTTTTTTGTTTGACAGAGAAATTTATAAATGGACACATACATAAATATGTATATATTCTGTATGACACATTTATCTACAGATACATATCTAAATATGTATCTATTTTCCTTGTGGAGGTGATTTTTAAGAGTTTTTTTTCCTTGATCAGTTCTTTACATGATCTTTTTTGTTTGTTTGTTTGTTTTTTCCCCTGAAGACTGGGCATCTAAGGAAATTTCTTTTTTGGAGTAAAACTTGGAAAGAATTTCATATAAATTATAAAGCCTAGCCATGTAGGCAAAGAACATAACCATTTTAGAGACCTCTTAAATCCAAACATAATTCCTTTAAAGAACACTGTAACAGACAATGTGGCCTTTGCTTTGGAAGGCCTGCTTCTGGCACAAGGAAAGTGGGGGCTTCTCAGTTGAGCAGTGGGAGAGAAACGGTGAAGGGCATGCAAAAAGCGATTGCTTTAAGCGTATTGGCTTTTCCTTTCATATCTGCAACGTGATCCTATTATTTTGAAGCAATGAGGTCATTTAAGTGTGCCTGGCTTGAGATTTGCTATTTTCCTCTATTCTTTTCTTTAAGTCTTTTTGTCAACCATGTTCTCCTCGACTAGCAGAGCAGCTGTCTGGGTAGTTATAATCCCATTAAAAAGGCCTCTATTATGTCAATAATTTATTTATAGAGAAATTAGTCACCTGGGGTTGTTGGGTGATTCTTCTCTTTATACATATTGTACCCCAGAGAAGCAGGGCTATCCCCTTCTTGTTAGATAAGGCCTGTTGCCTTGTCACGGTACCATATTGGCTGAAACTGATTAGCAATTAACATGGAACATGCCTTCCAATGTTTGCAAAGCCCCCTTAATCTTTGCCACTGATCATATTCCTCTCAAGGTTTTCTGATAAAGCTGAGATTGTGGATGTGTCTGTGTGTACAAGGCTTATAGTATTATGTGAAAATATGACAGGCATTAAATGACCATCCTGGTGGGAAAGGTGGGGAATCCAACCACAAAGACTTTCTAAACTTGCTCAAGTGCATTTGAACACTGTCTTAAAATTAGCAGTGCATCTTCCTCCACAGATTCCATTCTTTTTTTTTTTTCCTAAAGAGATTTTACATTCTTGCTGTTTGAGTTCAGGTCTAATTATATTCTCCCAAGAGAAAGAGGACAGGCAAGGGGCTGAATTGCAGTAAAGGAACATATCAGATTATTAAACTATCCACCATTAGTGGGTTGAGGTTTAGTTTTTGGAAACACATCATGTTTTATAAACTATAAAAAGTAGCAGGCTTTATAATAAAAGACAGTGACATGGAATCAATCTTTTATACTGATTTTTCTTTATTTTCTCAAAACAGCAAAGAGTGATTTTTGAGACATGGAAAGGATCTTCAAGGATTGCCTCAAGGGCTCTCACTGTAATTCCTCTATAGTTTAGGAAATGCTAGAGGGCAAAAAGAATAGTCATCTATTGGCTAGGTGGCACTTGCTCTCAGAGTATCAGTGGGAATTTGCAAAAGAGACACCAAGGCACCCTTCTGAGTTTCAACTGCTGTTATCAACTTTCAATGCCAAGTAGGCTTTCCAGAAAACCCTAGTCAAATTTTCAAAAGAGACCATAAGATTTAAATAAAGGGGTATAAAAGCTGATGAGTGAAGAAAAAAACAATATTTATTTAGCATAGCTGAATTTCCTTAGCTGTTTGGAATTATTTGAGCATCAAGTTCAAAGTGAAATTTGAAGAAACAAGAGGGGTTGGCCAGGTCTGTAGATATGCAAGTCAGATATTTTAAAAGTCCCCTTGGATCTTCCCCTCTAGCTATTCCCACCCCTCACCTAGAGAAGGTTTCTCACTGATCTTCTCTGTTCTGCTTCCCCAACCCCTCCCATGTAGCACTTTGCTCTATTCAGAAAATGTGGGAGTTGCCATTGTAGCACAGTGGAAATGAATCAGACTAGGGACCATGAGGTTGTGGGTTTGATCCCTGTCCTCGCTCAGTGGGTTAAGGATCCAGCCTTGCAGTGAGCTGTGGTGTAGGTTGCAGATACAGCTTGCATCTGGTGTTGCTGTGGCTGTGGTGTAGGCCAGCAGCTGATGCTCTGATTTGACCAACCCCTAGCCTGGGAACCTCCATATCCTGTGGGCATGGAGGCCAGGGATAGAACCTGGGTCCTCAGTCATGTTCATTTCCACTGAGCCATGATGGGAACTCCTAAGGGACAAAACCTTTAATTCTATTACATTCTAATTAATTTAAACCTAGTGGCCACTGAATTGGACAACTCTAGTGAAGCAGGGAACTTGTCTAGTAGCCAAGATGGGGAAAGATGGTATGAACCACGATTTGAGGTACAAATGTAAGGTAGTGACAGAATTGACTCCAGAACCACAGTGGATGGGTTCAAATCTCACCTCTGCTTTTTTCAGCTGTGAAGTTGTGATACTTGCTTACTCCCTCTGTGTCTTAGTTTTCTCATCTATAACTTGGGACACAGTGACAAAAACAATATCTACTTTAGAGTGTTTGTATAATAATTTATTGACTGATTCATAGAAAACACTTAGAATAGTGCCTGTCATGCAGAAAGCCAGAGTTAAAAGAAGAAAATACCAATTGCTCTTGGAACCAATGAAATAAATTAGGGTTAAATAAAAGATTGAACTGTTCATAGATGCTCAGTCACAAGAGTTTTCACTCCTTTTCTTTCCTTTTGGCACTATTAGTTAATTAATTCATATATTCATCCAGCAAATAAGAGTGCTCTGTGCCAGTCTTATCCTGGGGGCTGGAGAAATAACAATGAACAGAACACTGTACCTGTCCTCAAGTTCATTGTCAGGTTAGAGAGATTATTGAAAATTGAATGTAAATATGGCTCTACTTCTTTACTTCTCTCTGTATCATACCTCTTTATCCTGTGACTTTGCAGCAGCTCTTATCAAGACCAGTCCATTTCTTCACTCTTAAATCTGGGCTAGCCTTGTGACTTGATTTGACACATAGCATGTGGCAAAAATGATCTGGTACCTGTCTTCAGCTTAGACCTCAAGAGGTCTTGTGCAAGTTCTTCCTTGCCCCCTTTCTCTCTCTTAGATCCTGGCCCAGCTGCTTTGTGAACAAGCTCCAGCTAGCCTGCTGGAGGATGGAGACCATACACACATGGACCAGAAGCAAGTCAGCCCAGTTAAGACCACCCTGGACCAGCTAATTCCCACCCAGCTGACCACAGATGCATAAGCAGGCACATCTGGGCACAGCCCATGAACTCATGTTTGAAGCCACTGAGTTTTAGGGGGTATGTGTGGGAAGCAATCACTCATTGTTACACAGAGATAGTCCAGTCATTGTAGTGCCATCACTGTCTAATCACAGAAATAAATACAAGGACTCCTAAGGGAAGACATTGCTAAGCTGAGGCCAGAGCGATAAAAACTAAGGAAGGAGATGTTTCAGGCAGAGGGAAGAGCATGAGAAACCTCGAACATAGCAAAACAACTCTTTTCCTATCTGCTCTCGGGAACATGGGACTATAAATATTTTTTTACTCAAGAAGCTTCTTGTGTTGCTGTGATGTCAAGATTCACACTCAAAGAAGTCAGTTCTTACACAAATTGAACTGTATTAACTGCTGAATTTGGTCAGACCTTGGTCCAAAAAGTGGGAAGAGCACAGAGATCTGTGAGGACTGAAATAAATGGAAGACTTCTCAGAAGAGAAGCTAGTTGTGATAGGACATGAGGAATGAGTAGGACATGGCACATGAGAGAGGGGCATGTTCCTGGAGCCATTGTGGGCATTTTCGGAGAGGGGGCTACTTGGTCATCCTTGCCCATTGAATATCTACTGTGTGCGAAACCCTATTGAAGGAACCATGAGAGAAGGAAAAGAAGCAGGAAACACTACCATGTCTTCATGAAACTGAGAGTTATGCTTGCCTTTGAGGTGCTAAGCTCCTCTTAAGTTACATCTCAGCGCTTGCACTTTGTAAGCTCAGCCTATCATTCATTTCCACCTGTGTGGTTGAGGATATTGCTTTGTGTCAGGTGCAAGGAGAACCCTGAAACTGTAAATCAATGAGTAGTACCATTTTGGATGTTCTCCACAGCAGCCAGGGGCTTGATTCTGTTTTTCCAGAAGATCTTTTCTCATGACTATTTTCCAAATAGACAGAGTTCCATTTTTTAGTCCCCCTGTACTGTGGATTTCATGCTGAGCTGAAGATCTGAGCCCCAGGACATTGGCGCCTGTTGAGAGCTTTATCTTCTCTCCTTAAAGTTTCTACTGAGCCTCCCTAGGATTTAGGGGCTTATATGGTATTTTCTTAGCCAGAAGTCTTTTTAAAACTTGATTATCAGAAATAAAACAAGAGCAACCCCTACCTCCTAAAAACCTTGCATAAGAAAACTTTGATTTGAAGGAGGGGCAGCCCAGACAGAACTAGCATTAGCTCAAGCTGGAATCCTAGGCTGAAGCAGGGAGTTGCTTATTTGTGAGAGGCGTATTTGTTAAATCATAAAGAAAGCTGCCCTCAAAACTAAGCCCAGACATCCAGGGACATGTGCAGAGATGATTTATACTGTCTCCTTTTCTAGTCTGCAGATATCTTTGGAACTGGGGGGGGGGCAGGCAGTGTTTGTAAAGACCCCCATGAACCCCCCTGGCTAGTCTCCATCTCTAACCCTATCTGCTCTTATCTAGGCTCCTCATGGGCGCTCAAAGGCATTTGAAAATAAACAAGTGAGATTTCCCAAGACCATCCTAGCAATCCACTCTGACACTCCTGAGACAGTGGGCCAAAGCTGGTCCCTCTCTATTGCTTTTCATGGTCTAGCATTCTGAGATTCTTTTCCTTATTAGTTCAGAAGTGAGATTCTACATGTTATTGACAAGTGCTCTGGTCAGAGCTTTTGCCTTTAGCCCTGATTTTAGAGAAATGTTGTTTGAATGGAGATAAATACTTTTAATATTACCTGTGGACACTCATTTCAAATGTATTTAAGTATAGGGGGTAGTTCCTGGCTAAGAAAGTTCCTATGGTTAACTTATTTTTCCTCAATTTATAATAACCATTTGGAAAAAATTGCAATTTATATCAGGTAAGTGGGACATTTCTAGAATCTATAAGGAATGTCTACATATCAATAAGGATAGGCCAAAAACCCATAGAAAAATGACCTAAAGATAGAATCAGATCCTTCTCTAGAAAGAAAATCAAATTTATCTTGTATATATAAAAAGCCATTTAACCTCTTCCATAATAACAAGATAGTTTTTACCTCCCAGATTAGCAAACACCTAAATGTTTAATAATTTAATTGGTTAAAAATATGTGAAGAAAATCAAACTTTCATATATTATTGACTGTATAAGTTGGTATAATTTGGGGGACAGTTTGGTACTAGCTACTAAAATGGCAAATATCCTTTGAGCTAGAAATTCTACTTCTAGCAATTTATCCTATGTAAATACCCACCCTGGAGTGAATTTTTGCATGCACAGTTCTTCACTTGGGCATTATTTATAACTGCAAAAGGTTGGAAATAACTCTAAATGCCTATCAGTGGAGGACTGGAGAAATTTATTATGGTACACCATACAGTATTATGCAGCAGTTTTAAAAGTATCTTGATGCACTGTTGTGGAATACTATCCACGATGTATCATTATGAAAAAAATGCAGCGTGCAGAAAAATTTGTGTTGTGAGTTACTATCAATATAAAAAAGAAAAAATGTGTTTGTATGTGCATAAAATATCTTTGAATACACACACACAAAGCGAAAATAACATTTTTCTTTCAGAAGGGGGAACCGGGTGCTTGGAAGACAAAGATGAGGCAAGACATGTATTTTTACTGTGTATCCTTTTGTACTTTTAGAATTTTATACCACTATGAGTGTATTACCCATTAAAAATCTGAGCTCTAATCAGAATTCTCAGATCAAGGTTTCTTTTAGATTTTCTTCCATCTAAAAATCTGGAATTATTCTTCCTCAGGTCCATGTGAGAAACCATTTACTTCATAGGCCACAACCTACCACTCACTCTCTTCTCCCCTTTGCCTAACCTGGTACCTGGCAGAGCATAAGGGCTCAAAAATATTTGTTAGAAATATAAATGAAGGCAAAGTTTGCATGAAATGACTTCATATAGAGGCTTTCCACTCCCACTGTAGATACAGTGGGGTTAGGGTGAGACTACTGTAATTTCCAGGGGAGTCATTTTTATGTTGAAATTGATTACTTTTTAAAGAAAATCTGAGGAAAAGAAATGGACTTACTTGAGAATGGGGTGTTAAAAACTTGTATGACTATATTGATTGTGGTCTTTGGTTACTGATTAATTCTTTCTAAGAGGATGGAGAGTGAGCAGAGAACTCTGTGGGCATCATCTTGGCCAGTGGTATACTGGAAAAAACCAATCCCTGGTTTGTTGTGTTTGCCAGTTTCCATGGTGTAAGTTCTCTTACCATAGCTGATTTCAAGTTACCATGTGACATCTCTGAATGTGGAGTCAGGAGGACACAATGACAGTTGGCTCTGGTGACCCAGGAGCCGTCAGGTTCAGCATATCCCTGGTTATGACCCTTCCATAGTTAACAGCAGAGGCTTCAGAATGTACATAGACTCTTTGAAGGGTTGGTGTCTCAGAAATGTTTTGTAGTTCTTCTAAGCCAGTAGTTCTCAAAGTGTGGTCCATATACATTCTTGGGCCATTCCTCCAAACTTACTGAATCAGAGAATGTGGCGATGGGGCACAGCAATCTAGATTTTGAAAAGCCCTGCAGGTGATTCTGGTGCATGCCAAAATTTGAGGTCCACTTCTCTAAGCCTCTGTTTTTCCTGGAAAGGGCCAGGAGTATTTTTGAAAAGGGCTATAGTAAGGATTAAACAGAATAATGATTTTAAAACATTTGACATTGAGAATATTAACTATGATAATGAAGGTTATTTTTCTGTGGCTCAGGTAGGCATTTAAGAGGCATCAAGTGAGTTTGAGGAATGTTCGATTCCTTTTCTTATGTCCAAGGGGAGAAAATATGCCAAGGAGACACTTGGGTAGCTTTCTGTACATTCGGGCCATGCATAAATATCCTTTTATTAATTGAAGTCTAGTCAATTTACAATGTTGTGTTTCAAATTATAGCAAAGTGATTCATATATATGTGTATATATATATACACATACACACACATATATGTGTATGTATATGATGTTTAAGATTCTTTTCCATTATAGGTCATTACAAGATACAGTTATAGTTCCCTGTGCTATACCTTAGGACCTTGTTATTTATCTATTTCATGTATAGTAGTGTGTATCTTTTAATCCCACACTCCTACTATATCCCTTCTTCACTTTCCCCTTTGGTAAGTGTAAGTTTATTTTCTATGTATGTGAGTCTGTTTCTGTTTTATAGATAAGTTCATTTGTATCATTTTTTAAAATATTGCACATGTAAGTGATATCATAGGATATTTATCTTTCTCTGTCTGACTTCACTTCGTATGATAATCTCTAGGTCCTTCCATGTTGCTGCAACCATGCATAGTTATCTTTTTTAAAACTTTTTTTTAAATGAAAGTGTAGTTAATTACAATATTGTACCAATTTCTGCTGTACAGTCATATATACATTCTTTTTCTTATATTATCTTCCATCATGGTCTATTCCAAGAGATTGGAAATAGTTTCCTGTGCTGTACAATAGGATCTCATTGCTTATCCATTCTAAATGTTGTAGTTTGCATCTACTAACCCTAAACTCCAAGTAAATTATGGGTGTAATTATCTTAATTCTCATTCATTAGTAGAGGTGGATACCAGCACTGTTTCCCTGTAGCATGCTTATGTGGAGCTAGATGCCTTGGGCCAAGGCCATAGAGGTGATTTCCCCTCAATGTCCAGCCCTTTGCAGACCCCGGCCTTTATTTAACTGATTAAACCAGCTTATCATATGTGTCAAGAACCAGGCTTCATGAAAAGAAGATGAAGAGTGGGAGATGTGGAGAACCTGTTTGGAGCCCTAGGACTTAAATCTCAGGAAAGGCTTGGAGTTGGGTAGCAACACTTATGGTTTTGGAGAATATTAACTTCATTTATTGAGCATGTGCTACCTATCAGATGTTAACAACATGGCTTTTCGTCATAGCCATTATCCATCCATTTTATAGATGAGGAAACTGAGGTGGAGAGTTCAGGTAAGGCGTTCAAAGTCACAGAATGGACACCTGGATTCTTGGATATAAGGAAGACACAGAGCCAGTCCTTAATCACCATTGTCTCTTTTCCTTTATGCATTTTATTTTCCTCTTATGCATATCAGTGACAGGAATCTTGGGAATAGAAGGGCCACTCACCCCTGCTGCAGGCTCCTTCTTTTTTTTTTTTGCCTTTGGGCTTATTTCAGAAATTGTCATACCAGAAAGGCCTATGTCAGTCTTCCCTGAAGGCACGAAGTTGAACTTCGAAAGGAATCAGTGCACTGCGGTGTTGAGGGCACGGGGGTCCTGCAGACCCGTGGGTGGATTCTGACTGTACCACTTATTAACTCTTTGACCTGAGTACATGATTTTTTTCTCACTAAGTGTCTTAGGTCAAATTCCTTAGAGGCAGAGCCTCAGATGGAGATTTTTGTGCAAATGATTTATTAAGGGAACACTCCCAGGAGAACTCTGAAATAGGATGAGGGAACGGGAAGATACTGAATGTAGAATCCAGCTTAACCAGAATCTGGTCTCAGCCTGATCCCATGGGGAACTCTGAAATGTAAATGGTACCAGAGACTTGGTCCCAAGGGGGCTACCTTTTGTACCTTTGTGTCTGTCAGTTTTTGTCTAGGGGCTGCCATGGAGGGGTGTAGTCTCCCCCCGAGGTGCTTCTCTCAAGGGAAGAGGGTAGCCCCGAGCATCAGCAGCTGTTATTCACAGTAGCCAGGTCACTATTGGATCTAGACAGGACCAGCTCTTAGTATGGTCGCTCTCAGCTTTTTCTTTTTATTTATTTATTTTATGTTATGATTTTTATTTTTTCCATTATAGTTGACTTATAGTGTTCTGTCAATTTCTACTGTACAGCAAAGTGACCCAGTCATTCATATATATATATTCTTTTTCTCACATAATCCTCCATCATGTTCCATCGCAAGTGACTGGATATAGTTTCCTGTGCTATACAGCTGCCTTTTATTTTTAAAATGTAGATGCTAGTGCCCATTCAAAGGGGATATTTAGAATATTTATAATGATATAATCCATTCAGAGGATTAAGCACATTACCAGGCACAAAGAACACACAAAAATCAATGTTGACGTCATTTCTCCTCCTATCTGGTTTAAAGTGAGTGACGTCATTTCTCTGGTTGAGGTGAAGAATAGCTTCTCAAATATGCTTGAGATTAGAAGAAGAATAAAATATTCTGGGAGGGTTATTCATTTTTTTTTCATTCAAAAATATTTCTCTTGCATCTACTGTGTGCTAGTCGCAGTCCTAAGTATTAGGGGTAGAGTTGCAAATAAAACACAAGATCCCTGCTCTAATGGAGCTACCTTTCTCTTGAGAGGAGAAGACAATAACCAAAGAGGTAAACTAGCAAATATTAGCCAGTGATAAGTAGTATTAAAGTTTTTTGTTGCAGGAATGGACTCCAAAATGATTGGAGAACTACCTTAGACTGAGTGGTCAGGAAGTCCTCTCCAAAATGACATGGACTTGAAGGGCAAGAATGACCTGGTTGTTCTGAGTGGAGGGATATAGTTTCAGGTAGAGAGGACAGCTAATGCAAATGTGCTAAGGCAAGAAGAAAGTGGGCAAATTCCACTTGCAGAGGAAAAACCAGTGTACTGGAGTGTAGAGCACAAGAGGACAGTGATAGGAAATGAGCCCAGAAGATAAGGTTGGAAGGTTGGTACAGGCTAGACCCTTCAGAGCCACAGTAAGATGTTCTAAGAAATTTAGATTGCATTGTAAGTCTCCAGGGAAGCCAGGATGAGTTTTTACAGGGGCGTGAAATGAATTTATGGGTATTTAAAATAATCATTCCAACTGGTTTGTGAAGAATGGATGGTAGAAGAACAAAAGTGGGAGCAGAGGGTCCAATTAGTAGATCGTTGCAAAGATAATGTTTTAGAACAAGGTAGTGGAGCAGAGGAAACAGATGTAAACAAATTCAGAAAGTGTTTTGGAGGCAAACTTAGTAGACCATGTTGACAGATTGGATTCTGGCCATGAGAGAAAGGGAGAAAACAAGGGTGAGTCCTACATTTATGTTTTGAGCCTCTGGGCAGATGTTTAGCTATTTACTGAGACAGGAAAGACCAGGGGATCTTGTGTATTAGAGAAAGAGGAAAGCAAATGAAGACACAGTATAGGGAGTGGAAAAAAAAAAAAAAAGAAAAGAACGTGCCACATGTGCAAAATCAAATGGAGACATTGTAAAATTAGAAGAAAACTGAGTAAGCAAGAGTTTAGTTCTCTTGGCGGGAAAATTTGATGCCTGATAATGAGACGTATTGGAGTTTAAAAGGCCTATTTGAGTTTGTTCTGGTGATCAGTGTTTTCAAAGCATAGCAGACACAAATTTATTCTTCCAGTTCTTCTAAGAGGAAGTAGTGTCTGGAGGTACTTAGGTCCTGGAATCTTGAAAGGACTGAGGATTTGCTTACTCTAGAATTATAAGTGTTTTTTTTTTTTTTTTTCAAATCTAGTCATCAAAGCCATAAGTACAGGGATAAAGTTCTTTACAAATAGGGATATTTTCTGAGTGGTATACTCTGAAAATCTCAATAGATGGGTTGAAAAAAAAGCTAAATCTCAGCTTTTTCCATTGGCCCAACTTCTTTTGGGGGATATGAGGCAGGAGCTAGTATTCTCTTTCCATCGTGTTCAATAGTAAAAATTCATGAAGCAAATGTAGCATTTCTTTTTCAAAGATTTAAAATTAAGAAAAATATTTTGGGGTTGGAAACTTGGTAGCAATGTGCTGTGCTGATCTGTCCATCCAAGACCAAAAATTCCAATAAGCTTAGAAGAAAACACAAAAGAAACTCTTCTACAGCTTTGTTCTTGGTTCAATGTTCTTCCTTCAAGGCAGGCCTTATTCTCCCCAATTAGGCCTCCTTTTATTAAAAAAAAAATTTTAGGGACCCCCCTCCCAATTAAAGAAGAAAGATCAATATAGAGGTTGAGATGTTGAGATTTTTTTTTTCATGGCCATGTTGTTATGTTCCTAAAAGCAGCTTCCATGAAAGGGAAGGAGTGGAGGTTCCATCTTAGCCACCTGGAGCCATTCATTGTCCATCCAGTTGTTCTTAGGACCCTCCACACAGGAACTTCTCTTCCTTCTACCACTCCAGCGGCAAAAGGATAAGATCTTGGTGCTGTTGAAGAGAAGTAATTGTGGGTCCTAGCTGAGAGTTTTGATTGCACTAAAATTTCCATTCACCTATGAACTTACCGAGATGGGTATGAATTGGAAACGATAATGAATCTGCCACTCTCTAGCATCAGGAAATTATGACCAATTCTAATGCAATTGAGAGGACTTGCGGGATCTTGGTATATGCTTATGGTCCTACCCTGAACATGCTCTATGTATTACTGGATTTATTCGTCACTTCAACATCCGAACATTATAATTTCCATTTCAATTGCCATGTGAGTGAAGTTGTCCTGCCTGTCTGGATCTGAGGTGTGGCTACAGGAGAAGTTGGCGGCATCTCTTTCTCTAGATTATTATATGTATTGATTGATTTTCATGAGATTCTAGAAATTTCCTGTAGGAGGAAAATAACTTGTATTGGAATGGGCGTGGCAGGGCGGAGGGTTATGACGGAAGCCAAGCTTCAGGGAGGGACTCTGGAGACCCCACTGAGAATTCATCCCCATTGAAGGAAATAGCATAATGGGAGCAGAGTCTGCACTAGAGTCTGCATTGATGCTAATTCTGGGTTTAGTACTGAGGCTGGTATATGATACTCGGATAGCTTGTATGAGCCATGGGAAGAAAAAAGGCAATATTTGCAAACTAGAAATCTAGTCAGTTTTGTCCAGTAGAAAGAACTTCCTGTGATGATGATAATGTTCTATATGTATTCCATCCAAGACACTACTCACTGGCCACATGGGGTCATTGAGCATTTGAAATGAGACTAATGTGACTGAGGAACTGAATTTTAACGAACTGGCCACATATGTCTAGTGCCCAGAACAACTAAATTCTATATACCTACAGTGCTTTGGGATCCCCACAATTAAGCACTGCTCAGTAAAGCCAAGTTAGAGACAGGAAAGGCAGTGGGAACAAAGGGCGGAGTGTGGAGTGAGACATGGCAGAGCATACAGCCCAAACTAATTTAGAGCCTGATAGGAGTCAGCTTCTGTGCTGAACTTCTTGTTTAAGCAGGGGGAGTTTTAAAGCTAGAAAAATATGTGCATTAATGGTCTTATGTGGACCCATGTGGCAGTGAGCGTTGGGTTACAATCAGAAAGGACAGTTAGGCTCATTGCTCTGCAGGGTGTTCAGCACCTGCTCTAGTCCTTAGCACATTGTATGTGTTCCATAGGTATTTATTTTGAATGAATAAATGGATACATGGGATATAAGGGTACTCACTGAGGTCATGTCTCAGTTAGCTATTGCCATGGTAATGCTGCATAACAAACCGCCCTCCAAACTCAGTGACTTAAAACAAGCTTCATTTATTCTTGCTTATAGGTCAGGAGATTAACTGGAATGGCCCGTGTGATGTGAATTCATCTAGGGGCACAAGAGAATCTTTTCATGGAGATGGCAACAGCACATGAGTTCCTAAGGTGAGTCCTCAGAACTATCATGTTGTCATTCCATTCACATTCCATTGGCCAAATCATGTCTCCTCCTTAAGCCCAAAGTTAAGGGCTGGGGAAGTACCCAATGGCCACAGTTCAAGGAGGAGAATTATGAAGTTACATAGCAAAGAACATGGTTCAGGGAAGGGTAAAACTGACATTCCAGATTTGATCTGCCATAGTCATGTGATGAGCCAGGGAGGTATCACCCAATTTTGTCCAGTTCCACGGTCTGTGTTTCTTCCTCTGCTCCAAATGCTTCATGTACAATCAAAGACGGTTTTTTAATCCATGTGACTCCTAGTCTCCAGGGCGGATGTTATGTTTCCATCCTTTAAAAAATCTGATATTCTGCTTTTAAAAATTTTGCTATTTATCTCATTGAATGATTGTCATTTTTGTGGTACTGGACTGCAATCAATCCACATGATTTGGCTCTGTCCTAGAGTTGGAGGTGTAGTCTCATGGAGGTTCAAATAATCTGTTAGTCTGCACATATTTTTGCTTTAATCATGCACCGTCTCAGTTACCAAGGGCCCAAGATGTGGCTGCCAATGGCTGAAGCACAAGAGGGTGGAATTTTCAGTCCCAGGACTCTTGAGTTTGGTTTTCAACTTTGACTCAGGTTCCTTGCCGCTGTCAGAACCTACGATGGCCTTTACAAGTTGTTGACTTAAAAAATACATACAGCAAATTCTTTTTGAGGTGTAATTCTGTGAATTTGACAGAGGTACATAGTCATGTAACTGCCAGCACAATCACGATATATCCATCACCTGCAGAATTCCCTTATGCTGCTGCTTGGTAGTTCATCTTTCCCCACAAGTCGTGTCTTTTCTAGAATGTCGTATAAATGGAATCATACAGTATGGCCTTTGGAGTCTGGCTTCTTTTAGTTAGCATGATGCCTCTGAGTCTCACCCACGCTCTTGTGCGAATCCTAATTTGTTCCTTCTTGTTTCTGAGTAGGACTCCATTGTATGGATGTACAGCACTTTGTTTATCCCATGGTTGAGGGATATTTGGCAATTTGTTTCCAGTTTTTGATAGTTATGAAAAAGCCACTATAAATATTGGCATATAGATTCTGATGTGAATGTAGGTTTTCATTTCACTTGGATACTTGTGGAATTGCTGGATTGTATGGTAAAGAGTATGTTTTAATATTCTGTCTCCCTATTGGAATATTGGAACCCAAACCAACCAACAAGCCAAATTGTTTTCCAAAGTGGCGGCACCATCTTGGATTCTTATCAAAAGTCTGTAAGGGTCCTATTGTAACTTTTTAATTTCTCGATTTTCCTCCTTGCCACTTACATGAATTTGCAAACCCAGACCCGCTCTATTTCCTCAAATTGATTTCTTTGCCTTCCCTGGTGTTTTAAAAGAGACTGTTGCCTGGGTAAGATCTATTTTGGAATAAAGTACATCACAATTCTCCACATGGTGCAATAGGTAAGAATACTGGAGGTCAAGGGCATGAAATTAGAATATGATTTGCTGTTAGTCCACTGGGCATCCAAGGGGTATTTTCTTCTAGGCCTTTGGTGTCCTTAATACAAATATAAAGGTGCTGATCTAGATAATATGTATAGTTTCTATAAACCCAATTCAGTGATTTCTGGTTTCTTATCCTTAGCTGCTTGCAAAATTTTGAGCCATCCACCTACCATCATTTCTGATGTTTATCAAGCTGAAATCTTGACTTTGGCCTTTACCATTTCAATGTGTGCTAGTCTAGTTTGCAGCTGCCAACACTGCCTTTTTTTTCATTTGAGAAATTTCTCCTACCATCAAAGGCCACTCTGCTCATGTATATGGCAGGTTAGAATGCCGTAGAATGAACACCACCAGGAACAGTCATCAACCACTGACAGACGGAAGAAATAAGGTGAATTGATATAAACACCCAATCTCCCTCACCCTCTGGGCAGGGTAACTCTGACATCTGTGGTTCTATACTGACTCCAGGGGTTCCTCAGGAGTTTAAACTCCAGTTGCCCACAGTAGTATCTTGCTTATCACACAGACTTTATTGGCTGTGTTCCCTTCCCTGTTTGGCTTTCTGCCTCTCTCACTGGTGTAGTTTTATTTCCAAATCAACCAACTGAAATCAGCCCTGGACCCTGTATCTATTTTTTGGGGAGAAACACCAAGAATAACCTATTCCTGATTTCTCTCCTCAACTCCTTTTTTGGGCTGCCTGCATTCCTGACCTCCACGTATTCTATTCTCCTTTAACGGAGTCTATTCAGACTTCTGTCTAGTTCTCCAGGTCCTAACATATTCTTTTTTTTTTTTTTTTGTTATTGTTAGGGCCACACTTAAGGCATAAGGAAGTTCCCAGGCTAGGGGTTGAATTAGAGCTGCAGCTGCCAGCCTGTACCACAGCTACAGCAACATGGTATCAGGGCCATGTCTGTGACTTACACTGCAGCTCATGGCAATGCTGGATCCTTTCACCCACTGAGCACAGGCAGGGATCAAACCCTTATCCTCATGGATACTAGTCAGTTTCATTACCACTGAGCCACAATGGTAACTCCCATCCTAACATATTCTAAGTGTTCCTTCTCTCCTGTGGCCCATGAACATGAAGTAGCATTTTCTGTGGTGGACAGATCATGGCTGTGGGAGACATATCTGAGTGAGGTTGGATGAGTGATTTAAACATCTCCAAATAGCAGTTATGAAACCTGTAAAATGATGTCACCGGATCCTATTATGAAGATGGTTTAGAACCTTAGATTTCCTATGGGTATTTAGTGGATGATATAGGTCAGCAGCATAAGTTGATTCTCTTGTTTCTTGCTATCTGATCACTTAGAGACCAAGTCGTATTTCTTTCATGACTGACCACTTTTCAAGACCACACATCAAAGAGTCAGTCTGATTTTATCTGTGGTGTTTGATTTGTCATTGACCTAGGAATGTGATGTGATATATTTGTGCTATAGTTCTGTCTTGGTAGATTATTGCAATAAGAGATTTCTTTTAGTGTTGCAGACTAGGAATTTAAGCAAAAAATTCAGTATTTTGTAAGTATGTATTGATGAGTGAAAGGAAAGTTTAGTATGAAAATAGTTGTCTTATTTTTGCTTTGGATCCCAAGCATAATAAAAAAGAGAGAACAGAAAAAAACTACAATATTAGAAATAGCACGAAGAGTCACCTAGTAACAATAATAGTAATAGCTAATGTTTATTGAATACTGGGAATGTACCAAGCGGCATTCCAAGTGCTTTTTACATTGATTGATTGATTGATTGTCTTTTTGCCTATTCTAGGGCTGGTCCCGAGGCATATGGAGGTTCCCAGTGTAGGGGTCTAATCGGAGCTGTAGCCTCCGGCCCACATCACAGCTACAGCAACACCAGGTCCAAGCCACGTCTGTGACCTACACCACAGCTCAGGGCAACACCAGATCCTTAACCCATTGAGCAAAGCCAGAGATGGAACCCACAACCTCATGGTTCCTAGTCGGATTTGTTAACCACTGAGCCACGATGGGAACTCCCCAAGTGCTTTTTAGATGCTCCCTCTACAACAACCTTCTGAGGCCATTATTATCATCATCACTACCAATTTACAGATAAGGAAACAAAGCCAGAGAAGTTAATTAACTTTCTCAAGTTTACATTGCCAGTAAGTAGTGAGGCAGAAGTCAAACTCAGAAAGTCAGATACCAGAACCCACACTTTTTAATTTCTGTGTCATGCTGACCTCCTCCTCTGCAGCCTGAGTAGCCCTGTCATGGAGAATCAATGGTTTTCAACACATTTTGTTTCATGTTGAATAATATTTTTTTCTTATTTTGAGTATAACTCAGCTTCTACATCTTAAACCTTTTGATCCTAGTTCTAACTTTCAAAGAAGATTATTTCTATCTTGAATGCCTTTTGAGGCTTAATCCAACACCCTTGAGTTTTCCTCCTCCAGTAAAAATAGACCCTAAAAATTCTTGCTGCAAATCATTTGTGCAGTATATGTATTCATGATCACAAGAAGGCTGTTGCACACCCCTGCTTTTCACTGCTGGACCTAGCTGTTCACCCAGGCATCAATTTTCATTAGCTTTCTGTCATGCCAAGCCTTAGACTTGTTTTCAAGGAAGAAAAATTCTAAAGGACCAAATGGAATCAGTAGTTCAGTGTTCTACAGGAAAAAATGAAGAGCTCCAAAAACAATAAATACATGGATAGTCATACAATTTATTTTTTCTATTTTCTTTTTTATTTCTTTTGGCTGCACCCAGGCCATATAGAAGTTCTTGGGCTAGGGATCAAACCCGCACACCAGCAGCCACTTGAGCCACTGCAGTGACAGTGCCAGATCTTAAGCCCACTAAGCCACAAGAGAATGCCTATTTTCTTTTTTTAAAAATGATAATTGACCAAAAAAAATCATTGGCTATTCCAGGAAAAATAAACAATGTATTCTGGTATTTACAACATACATGATAACAATCGCATAATAATGAAAGTGAAGTTAAGGGAAGAATACTGTTGTAAGATTCATATATTAGATGTAATGTCTAATATTCATGGTATACTGTGATACATTAGAAATGCATATTATAATCCTTAGAATAACCACTAATAAAAATAACAAAAGTCTAGTTAAAAATTAATTACAATAGATAAAAAAAAAATAATTCATTGAACCAAATGAGGACAGGAAAGCAGAAACAAAGGAAAACCAACAAAAAAAGTGGAACAAGCAGAAAACAAATAACGAAAGTGTAGTGTTAAAGCCAACCATGTTAATTACATTAAATGTTAATGGACTATCCACAGATTAAAAGACAGAGCTTGTTCAACAGCGTGAAAAAATAAAGTCCATCTATGCTTATTTACAGAGGATACATTTGCAGTATAATGACCCAGAAAGGTTAAAAGTAAAAGGTGGAAGAAGACATATCCTGGAAGGAACTGAACAACATAAATTGGGGAACTCTGCGTTACCTGGAGCAGGAAGCATAGGATACTTACATAGATGTCCATAACCTCAATAGAGAAGGAGGCAATGTGAGAAAAATGTCTTCTTGGAACAAGGAAGTGCCAGCTGATGATAGATGCTGAAAACACATCCCCTAGAGATCCAACAAGTTTAGCAAATGACTAAATAATAATGCCTTTTCCTTTCTGCCTTGTAGAAAAACTTACAGTAAAATCTCTGTTTAGTGGTGTAGAAATGGTGATTTTTCTGCCACCTTCTTCAGGATGGCTCTTCAGTCTTACCCAGCATCCAGGTTGGGAGCAGAAGCACTCACCTGACTTGGGTACCAATTTCCTTCATCAGTTGAAGTTTGGTGTTGGAGTTATGGCTTCCATCTTTTTTACTAGTTCAATATGTCTTCTTTTCTTTTCCTGCTGTGTTCAATGCTTCTTTTCCTTATAGCAGTGACTGTTGCCAAAGCAAACAATGACAGACATAAGAAAGAGAAATAAATTGTTGACATATTTATTGCTTCAATTTTGATGGTGGACTAAATGGTGTAAAAATGAGAGATGCTACTGTGGCTTTGCCTCCCCTCCTTTGCTGTGAGCTGGTATTTGGCAAAAACCTAAGCTTTCCAAGTGATGAGTTCCTTTCTACACATGCTGTACATGCATGTCTGGCTCTTCCCAAGTTGAGGAAACTCTTAGGCCTCTGTGCAAGAAAGGAAGCTTAAAATATTCCCTTTCTCTTTCTGACCTCCTGCTAAGAAGCTTGCTTAACAGTCTTCCAAAAGGCCCCTCAGCTGGGTAATTGCAGAGATGTAATTTCATTGACAAAATTCGTGATTCAGTCCTTTGTGTGAAATAAATTTCAGATAAATTGGAGATCATCTGAAACATTGGTACAGAGTAAGACTGGGCTGGGGAGGAAATTTTTTGTGGTGGGTGGTTGTTTTACCAAGAGTGACTTTAATTAACTTGTCTCCTTAATGCCTGCACACTGGAAAGGCTCTTAAAGGTGGCATTTCCCCCCTGCTGTTCAAAGGGAATGAAAGTGACAGTGGAGTTTATTCTCAGCATTGTTAATTTGGTTGATATTGGGGCCTTTCCAAAGAAACCACTAAAGCTATCATAGAAAATGAAGGGTAACACATTTGAGAAAGATTCTGGAACATTTGGCTCTTGTGGTGGCCTGCATAATGTTTGGCGAAAAAAAAAAAAAAAGGAAAAAAGAAGGATGAATTCATTATCTCCAAATAGTGGAAAATATTATAAATGGCAGTAAATGAAGTGGATGGGAGTTTCCACTGTAATGTACAATTCTTTAAACCAGCCACCCAGAAAGAACACAGCTTGGTTTGCTGGGTGGGGAGTCTGAGCTGAAAAGCAGGAGACTGTTCTTGGGCTCCAAGTGCTCTTTGGGAGTAAAGCATTCCTTCTGCTGCTGTGGATCTTCTGGTTTATTGCCCATCTGGGCTATGTGTGTCTTGTAACCTGCTGAATTGAACCCAAATGGAGCTCTCACCTCTTCAACTTAGATCTGACCTTAGGGTGTTGCTTTCCTGCCTGACTCAGTCTCCAGGGGAAAAGAAAATAAGAGAACAGCCTCTTTTTTGTGTGAGGAAATGGTCTCTCTTGCTTTTGGATGGCGCTCCTGCTCTGGCTGCCTTTGCTGACCTGCAGAACAAAAGCTGTGGTTGTCTTGTCTCCTTGTCAATAGGCTGCATAGCTGAGCATGTCCACTCAGGTCTGGGCTATGATGCTTCTCCGCAGACCCCACCCTCCTATCCTAGGAGCTGAACCTGTGGGTTGACAGCTTTCCAACACAGAACCAGGAGGCCACGTCCTTCACTACCACTGGCATCTCCCTCTCCTGCTATAAAATATCCACGGAGGGGCTCCCCCACCTGCACGTAAATGTGCACCCCAGAGTGGAGGCGAGGTCTACTGGATGGATTCTTTTCTGTTTTTCTGGCTGATAAAGCCGATCATCTAGGCATAGTGGCTTCTCAGTCTTTCCTTAACTAATTTTAGTGGTTTTTGAGGAATTATGAAATATATACAGGTAATTATAGACTCTTGTTATACCTGATATTTTCCATGGAATCTAGAAAAGGGAATAACTTGTCTCTATAAATTTTAAAACAAATTCATCTCTAGGGCTTCATTTTCTACTTTTTATTCTGACAACAAAATATCTTGTACTGAGCAAAAAACAGCCCTAAAGTTTGGCTGGTGAATTCTTGCTGCTCCTTGGAAATTGAGGGGTACTGTGCCAAATTCAATTCTGCAAGCATTGTTGAGAATTCACTATGTGAGATGTCCAAAGGAAATAGGAGTCATAACTCCAGATCTCTTTTTTTTTTGTCCTTTTAGGGCCAAACTTGTGGCATGTGGAGGTTCCCAGGCTAGGGGTCGAATTGGAGCTGTAGCTGCTGGCCTACGCCAGAGCCACAGCAAAGCAGGATCTGAGCCATGTCCCCAACCTACACCACAGGTTATGGCAACACCCACTGAGTGAGGCCTGGGATCGAACCTGCATCCTCCTCGATATTAATCAGATTCATTTCTGTTGAGCCATGACAGGAACTCCAAGCCCCAGATCTTAATATGCATGAAATCTACTTGAAAAGATAGAACAACACATATGGAACACCCTGCTGTGTATCACCACCTATTTGATTGTGTTTGTGTTCATATGTACATACACACATACCACACATGCACAATACACAAAACACATTCATTCCCACAGTAAGTATATGTGTGTGTATAACTACTAAGCACAGGTACATATATAGACATACATTTATATACAACTACATATATACTAATACATTCACTGGCATACACTCTGACACATAATTTTTCTCTCACATATATACATATACACATATTTTCACATACATATTTTCACACACACACACACACTCATACATACTCAACATGTTTACAGTCATATATACTCATTTATATATTCACTTTTGTATTTTGGTCAATTGATTAGTTAAGCCCTAGACCCATATTATTAATAGTCATGTGTCCTTATTTTAAAAAATAATTTTTGGAGTTCCCGTTGTGGCACAGTGGAAATGAATCCGTGAGTATGTGGGTTTGATCCCTGGCCTCACTCAGTAGATTAAGGATCTGGCATTTGCCATGAGCTGTGGTATAGGTCACAGACGCGGCTCGGATCCCATGTTGCTGTGTCTGTGGTGTAGGCCTGCTGGCTATAGCTCTAATTTGACCCCTAGCCTGGAAACTTCCATATGCCAAGGGTGTGGCCCTAAAAAGCAAATAAATAAATAATAAAAAAATAAAAATAAAAAATAATTTTGATGTAGATACTACTAGGATTTCACCATTAAGAATGATGTTGACTTTTGTGTTATTAAGGAACTTTCTTTGTGTTTTTACTTAGGGATTTTTTGGGGTTCTGAGAAATATAAAAACATCCCTCCCAAAAAAGAAATATCATAAATTAAAAAAAAACAACTACCCAAATTTGCAGTGTATGATAACACACATTCATATACCCACTGATCCAATCTGAGGATTGGAAATATTTTTCTCCCTTTGCATCATCCTAATTTAAATGAAAGAAATAAAGCATACAGAGAAAGCTGGGATTTTCTTTGTTTTCCATCTGTAGTTTGTTTCTCGTGTTCCAAACCCAGAAAAAAATATGAACCAAGCACATATATTTTTCACTCCATTTAGTACACTAAACATGTGTATGTCTCTATGAATAGTATATAAGTCAAGGTGTGTTATCATATGAAACTTGCATTTTTCCTCTCAATATTTTATGCAGAGCTTTAATGATATGACTGAATAGGGAGAATTACATTATTTAAACAGTTGTATAGTTTTCTAATGTGTGAATATACCACATGTTAATTATTTGCTCTCCTATTGAAGCAATTTAGACTTTCCTGCCTATTTTAAAGAGCTTTGAAATGGAAATAATTGGGAATGTCTGTATAGAAATCTATGTAAGAATTTCTCTAGAAAATATACCCAGGAGTAGAATTCCTCAGTCATAGTATGTAGGTTTTCAGTTTTATTAGATACAGCCAAATGGTTCTTCAAAATGATTTGACCAATTTAAACTCCCATAAGGAGTATATGAAAATTCTATTTCTCACCATCTTTTACACATTTTTTTTTAATAGTTGCAGATGTTTTAATGTTAGCCTATATGGGGATGTGAGGTGGTATTGTACTGTTTTTGAATTTACAGATCCTAAGGAGTTTTTTTAGAAATAGAGGAGTTCTATTATAGCTCAGTGGGTTAAGAACCTGACACAGTCTCTGTGAGGATGTGGGTTTGATCCCTGGCCTCACTCAGTGGGTTAAGGATCTGGCATTGCCGCAAGCTGCAGCGGAGGTTGCCGAAGTGGCTCGGATCCAGCATTGCTGTAGTTGTGATGTAGGCCAGCTGCTGCAGCTCCACTTGGACCCCTGGCCTGGGAACTTCCATATGCCATGGGTATGGGCCTAAAAAAAAAAAAAGGAAAATGTTTCTATTTGCTGCTTTTTTTGTATATATTGATGTTTTTTTAATAGCCATTTGCTTTTTAAGTTTATTAATTGACTTCTCATAATTGAATTGTGATTCCCATAGGTCACAGTTTGTTCATTTAATACACTGCTGAATTGCATTTATTAATATATAATTTGTGAGTTTTTATATCACTATTTATAAAGAAGTTTGTAGTGTAATTTTTTTCCTTAAGCTCTTTTTCCTAGATTTGGTATCAGTCTTATGTTCTCTTCATGAAAAAATAGGAATAATTCTTTTTTAAGATTCTGGAACATATTTTATTTTTGAAAACAAAAACTCTTTGTTTTCAAAAGTGTTTTTTTGAAAAAAATCACCCTTAAAACCAGATAATCCTGGTGCCTTTTGGGATTTCAAGTAGGGTGGGTTGGGAGGGGTTTAGGGGAGATATGTAGATAATTTTTTTCATTTTTAAAAAGTTTTATTGAAGTACAGTTGATTTACAATGTTGTGATAATTTCTTCTATACAACAGAATGATTCAGTTATACATGTACACACATCCATTCTCTTTCAGATTGTTCTCCCACAAGTTATCACAGAATAATGGGTAGAGTTCTCTGTATTATTTTCGTTTGTTTAACTCAGTGAATTTTATTATATTTATAGTTGTACAACAATCATCACAACCCAATTTTTACAGCATGTCCAGCCCATTCCTCCCCAATAAATTTTTATAAATGTTTAAAATTTCTTCCTTGGTTGTTCCTGTTAGATTTTTATATCTCAAATTGTTTCAACTTTGCTATTTTTTTTCCCTAGAATATTAGCTAGTTTTCCCAGGTTTCAAATTTATTTACATATAGTGAAAGTCAGATATCTTAGTGATCTTCTAGAATGTATAAAGAATATTACAACTCAGGAGTTCCCTTTGTGGCTTGGCGGTTAACAAACCTGACTAGGTTCCATGAGGATGCAGGTTCGATCCCTGGCCTCACTCAGTGGGTTAAGGATCTGGCCTTGCTGTGAGCTGTGGTGTAGGTTGCTGTCGTGTCTCTGACCCTGTGTTGCTGGGGCTGTGGTGTAGGCTGGCAGCTGTAGCTCTGATTCAACTCCTAGCCTGGGAACTTCCATATGCTGTGGGTGGGGCCCTAACAAAAGCATAAAAAATGAAAAATAAAAAAATTCTGTTAATTAGATAATGGTGATGATTGCACAATTCGGAACTAGACTAGAATTTATTGAACCGTATACTTTAAAGTGGTGAATTTCGTGGTATATAAATTATATCCCACTAAAAATATGTTGGTGATTAGAACATAGAATCTTAGAAATGGAAGGGTTTTTAGAGGTCATCAATTTCAAACTCAATCTAATACAGATGGTCAGGGATCTTTGGTTGAGTCCTTCCTTCTTTAAAGTAGAGGTCAAACCCATTCAATTCTTTGACCAGCTTTAATAAGTTAGAAAAATTTCTTTTTTATTGACTTGAAATCTTCCTTCTTAAATGATCGATCTTCTACTGATTCTTATTCTGGTATAATGAGCAAAACAATGGAAGTCTCTGCCACACACTCCTCCTTCACGTATTTGAAGATGGACATCATGTACCTTCTGTGTCTTTCTTTCCCAAAAATGATAATTTGGGGATGGTGGCATTACCAGAGGTTCTATTTTGTGTCTCCTTCTCCCCTCTTTTGGTTTATTTAGTTTTTATAAAACTACTGTGAACATTGTATTTGTTATGTAATAGGAAGAAAAGGATATTGGCAAAATAAACCCTCCCAAATTGAGAATGATTTGATCAGGGCAAGGGGCAGTGTGGGTCTGATTACTTACTTGTTGCAGGTCTAATCTGGGGCAGGAGTGTAAGGATTACAACTATGTCAGCTGACCTCTGTCCTTGTAGCCCACTCCCCCCAAGCTGGCTGATTGAAGGCCTCTTCCGTGTTCCTTTACAAGGCAGTGCTTCCTGGATTCATTCCTAGGTGAAGGCCCAGGGAGGCAGAAATGGAAGACCCAACTCCAACCCTCAATTACCTCAGAATCTATGCCTTCCAGAGCTAACAGTTTCTCTCAAGGTCTTCAATATTTTGCAATTGTAGTGAAGAGTTCTCTTCTTAAGAAGAGGCTAGGATGATTAGAAACACAGGTGAGAGAGCTTAAAAAATCCACGTGTCCAATGCAGGAGTGAATGAATGCCATTAGAATCAAGGAGAGGGATAATGCATGTTGCTTTTCCTTGTCCCCAACATGCTCCTTGGACAAACCTGTCAGACACAGAACACTGGGCAGATGGACCCTAAGTCTGACCCAGGACACCTGGAGTTAGGGTTTCCTCCTCTCACTGATCTGTGGTGGACAGAACAGCATGCTGGTTAAACATGCAGAGTGAGCTGACAGCCTGGGTTTGAATCCCAGATTGATGTCTAATTTTCTTCATCTGTGAAATGGGGATGATAATGATCACAGTTTATAGAGTTGCTATGAAGTTTAGAGCTAATACACACAATATGTATATATACACACAGGCATATGTAAATAACACATATGCATATACACTCAGTAAGAGAGATGGAGAGGAGAGAGAAGAAAGGTAAGTAGCTTCTGGTACATCGTATGTGTCATGTAAACCTATACAAATATTTGATACAGCCACTGATATTGTTATTGTCTCAGATAGTGTTTAGTTCTCAGTCTTCTAAATCCAGTGTTTATTTTACGCTTACTGCACATCTCAGTTTGGATGCTAAATTTCCCTTCATAGGTGGAAACGTAGATTCCCAAGCCTAAGTTGTTCTGGAGGGAATCTGACTTTCTACAGCTCATCCTTCAGTGTCACCTATTATCCAATCAGATTGTTTTTTTATTACTCAATGAATTTTATTACATTTATAGTTGTACAATGATCATCACAACCCAATTTTATAGCATTTCCATCCCAAACCCCAAGTGCATCCCCAGCTTTTGGTTCTGTGGATGCTCAGGGTGTCCATTCCCTACTTTATCCACCCATGGCTCCTGCTGACCTAGATTTGCTGTTTTTAATCCTCTTCTACCTTTTCAGGGCCAGGGGACCACACTGCAAACTGACTAGGGTGTGGTTCATTGAGGCAGCTGTCAAACCTCAACCTTCTCTCCTCCAGAGGACAATTTCTGACTACTTTGGTTGTCTTGAGTCCCTCTCGGCATAGGGGGTAACTAGAGCCTCATTTTCCTGTCTTCACTCCATGCCCTCATATGCAGAACTCTGACTCGCTTCTCTTTCTTAAGACTGGAGGCTCCTGGGAGCACATTGAACTGTCTCTTCTCTGCCCAACTCTGTTATATGTGCTTTGTGTTCTCACCTGTGCCCGAAGTGAGTCCTTCCTTCCTTCCTTTGCCCATTCATTCATCTAGGAAGTCTTTAGGGAGAGCCTACCACATGCTCCACTTTGCAGGGGATGGGTGTAATCATGAACCAGACAGACATTGACCCTGCCCTTCACCGAGGGACACAGGTGTATGATAGTGAAGATTAACTTTTCAGCATCAAGGATTGCTCCCAGACGTCTCTCAGTGTAATCTGATGAGAAAAGGCTTTGGGTAATTGCAGAGGAAAGAAAGGTTGAGGGTGGGATGGGGAACAAAAGATGATGTTTAATTTTGGATATGTTACTTCAAGGTACTTTAGAAAGGCCCCAGGGGAGATGTGGCTGTATGGTTCTAGAGCAGTGCGGTCCAACACAAACATAATGCAAGCCACATAGGTAATTTTAAGTGTTCTAGTAGCCACATTAAAACCAGTCAAAAGAAACAGGTGAAATTAATTTTAATGCTATTTTTATTTAACCAAATATATCCAAAATGTTATCATTTCAGCATGTAGGAAATCCTGCCATTTGCGTCAACATGGATAGACCTTGAGGGCATTATGCTTAGTGAAATAAGCCAGACAAAGACAGTTACTGCATGGTATCACTTATGTGTGGAATCTGAAGAAAAGAAAAAAAGTTAAACTCATAGAATGAGTAGAAAAGAGAGAAAAGAGAGTAGAAAAGTTGCCGCGGGGACTGGAGGTGGGGAAATCAGGGGACTGGAGGTGGGGAAATCAGGAGAGGTTGTTAAAAGGGTACAAACGTTCAACTTTAAGATGAATGAGGTTTTAAAGATCTAATGTAAAACATAGTGACTGTAGTTGATAACATCATATAATTGAAATTTGCTGAGAGAGTAGAATTTAAATATTCTCACACACAAAAAAAGGAACTATATGAGGTGATGGATATCTTAATTATAGTAGGAATTCTTTTACAATATGCACATATATCAAATCACTATGGTGTACATTTAAACAGTTTCATTTGTGAACTACACATCAATAAAATAAAAAATAATGAAAATTTGACACTTTGTACTTCTAAATCAGGTACATATTTTAGACTTATAGCCCACCTCAATTCACATACCAAATGTCCATTTAGAGGTGAAAGGTTTGTGATTGAAAAAGTAGATTCACATAGTTAAATAGCTCCAAACATACTTTAAAGTGTTCCAGTAACTGAATTGAATATCCTTTTAAAACTCTCAATCCATTAAAATGAAATCAGATTAAAAATTCAGTTGCTCGGAGTTCCAGTCATGGCTCAGCGGAAACAAATCTGACTAGCATCCATGAGGATGCAGGTTCGATCCCTGGCCTCGCTCAGTGGGTTAAGGACTTGGCGTTGCTGTGAGCTGTGGTGTAGGTCACAGACACAGCACGGATCTGGTGTTGCTGTGGTGGCATAGGCTGACAGCTGTAGCTCCGTTTGGACGCCTGGCCTGGGAACCTCCATATGGGTGTGGCCCTAAAATAAAATGAAATAAAACAAAAAAAATTTTGGCGGCTCAGTGGTACGAGCTGGCTTTCAAATACTTAATAGCCGTATGTGGTTATTTTCCACTTTGTGGGACAGTGTAGTGGGGGAACTGCCTGAAGATCCTTCAGAGTACAGGTGGGATTTGACACTGAGAAAATGAGTGAGATCACCCAGAAAGAAGATATGGAAGGAGAAGAGATGCTGGGTGACCTCTGTGGGGCTGCCCCACTTTGTGCTACTTCTGAAACTTTAGTCACTGCTTATAATTCATTATCTGAAATTTGGGCGTGGGATGAAGGTCCTAGGCCATGTTTGAAGATGGAGCCACTGAGATGGGTCATTGAGATGTGGCTATCTATCCTGCACCTGTTGCTTGAGTCTGAGAGGACGAAGACGGTTGCTGAGTCCCCATTTGCCGAGTCCTCCTGATCCCACAGAGATCTGCGTTAATGTGGCACAACCCCACTCTCAAAGCCTGCAAAGCAGGTGCTCTCCTGAGATTCCTTCAGCCCCTCCATCTCCTCTGACCTGCAGGATGGGTTGGGTCTCTGTATGGCTTCAAGTCATCTGGTCTGGAAACCTGGACCCTTTCCTGCTCTCTAAAGAATCTCCCCCCATAGCAGGCAGTGTTGAATCAGGGCACCTTACTGAAGGTAGCCATCCATGACAAAGTGGAGCTGTTGGCCTCTCTGGCTTCCCTCTGACTCCCAACCCCTACTTTCTTTTGCATTGCTCTCCTCTTCCTCTTCTCTCAAGGGCCAAAACACATTGAATGGTTTCCCCGATAACAGTTCTGTAGCTTAAACTGGTTCTTTGTGTTTTTCCACAAGTCTTAAATGTCTTGTCCAACTTTTTCATTCAAGCAAATACAATGGCCTCCTTAAAGAATTTAGATGAGTAAAATATGACCTCCCTTCCCCCACCCTTATAACTTCTTTCTGAACTGGGTCTTTAATTCTCTATCTCATCCTGTGTCATGGCTCATCTTTATGTTCCCTATTAGTGGATGCTCACAGAGAGTGGTCAGCTTATATTTGTTTAATGACTGTCCTTGTTTCCTACTTCCCATAAAACCTCGTTTTCAGAGGAGAGTTGAACTAATTGCTCCTTTCCCCATTTCATCCAGGCCACAGACAAAACCACAGCTCATTTGGTGGCTGAAGCTTACTGAAAACTTCCTTTCCCCCAGATGCAGCCAGTTCATTTAATCACATGGCAGGCTTGGCCTGAGGGTAGCAGTGGGCCAGGGTTGTTGGAACAGTGACTGCTTATGGTTGGGGGACAAGGGCCTTGCCTTCAAGATTTAGCATGCTGTGGTCCAAGAAATTAAACCTTTAGGTCTACAGACCTGCAATGAGTGCAGTCAAGATGGGAACACTGGCTGGTTTTGAGCATCATCAAGAAACAAAACATAATGTAAGTATTTTGGATGCCTACTGATGGCTTAGAAAGAGAATAAGAATTTGTGTAGCCTAAAGGGTAAAAATCAGAGAAATTCCAGTGGCTTTGGAGGCATATCTTTTAGGCAAAACAAAGTAGCAGCTTGAGTTGTCAGATTATTATTTTGTTTTGTTTTTCATTCATTCATTCATAAGGCAGCTTCTAGCCTAGCATTAACATGTATCAGACACTATTCTAGACACTTGAATCAACTCATTTAATTCTCCCCCAAACATAGTAATCTGGCATTGTAAGAAGCTAACTTGTTCAAGCTTGTAGAGTCAGGGAATGGTGGAGTCAGAAATTAAACCATGATTGTCTGACTCTAGAATCTTTTGACTTTACCACTAAGTGACCAGACTGTCTTCCTGCTCTCATGGACTTGGCATTCTAGGAGGTAAGGCAGTTGATAAATGTTAAGTAAATATTAAATAGGAAATATTATTTCGGGTAGTGAAAAAAGGATATTGCAGAATAATGAAGTTGACTGACTGGGAGAGCAGCGTGGGTCCTTTATCTAGATGGCCAGGCATGGCCACTCAGAAAAGATAATAGCTGGACTGAGATCCAAATGATGACAAGAAGCTAGACAAATGAAGATCTGGAATGAGAAGGTTTCAGGCAGAAGAAATAACTAACCTCCCAAGATAGATCTAGCAAAATTGTTGATGCCCTGTATGGGTCCTCTTTCCTGGGCCAAGGCACCCATCCTCTTGGGGCTGTGAATGTTGGCTGCCATCTGCCCACAACTGTAGTTGCCCTCATCTGGAATAGAATGCCTGAGATTATATCCTCCCTTAGGGATGGACCACAGCCAGTGGCTGATTGACAGCACCATACAAGGTGTTGGTCCCTTGCCTCCAGTAGGACCGTGGCATCACCTGCCTGAGTCTCATCTCCAGTGGAGACCACATCTTTGCTTGGCTTCTTCCCACTTCCTCTTCGGCCTCCCTTGCTCTCTTTCAGTTTTGTCCTGAGATCCATCCCTCCATAAACCACATGTACAAGAATCCCCATCACAGCCTTTGCCACTCAGCAACCCAATCTAGGACAATGGGAAAGAGCCTGGTGTCCTGGAAGGACAGCAAAGGAGGCCAGGGTGGCTGAAGCGTAAGGTGCAAGGGAGAAAGTGTGGAGGGGAGGGGAGAATATGGATAGGGGAGGGGGACAGCTGAAGGAAAATTATGCAGGCTGGGTGAAAAGTTTAGATTTCATTCAAAGGACAATGGGGAGCCTTTGGAAAGTAAGTGAGGTATCAAATACTCTCCAGTTGTGATGTAGAGAATGAAATATAGGGGTGGATGAGATAACCTTGTTGACCATCAACAGTAATAGTTTAAGAAGTGGTAGTGCCTTGAATTAAAAAAGGTAGTGGTGATAGAGGTGAGTAGGGGCTTGATTTAGGAGATAGTTCTAGAAGTGGTTAGGACTTTCTGTTAGATTGAGTCTGGCAGAGTTAAGAAATCTAGATTTATTTAGCAGTCAGGCAAATGGCTAGGTTTGATGGGAACAGTTCCTTGCTTTATCTTAAGCCCTGGAAATTTCTTGAATGGATTGTCTTAATTCCAGCTTCCTCATTGGTGCACAATCCTGAAAGCTAACAGTTTTGAATTAAAATGATACAAAATAGTAGTTAGGGGAAAGTGATGGAATCACTTAGTTGTGATTTTTTTTTGTGTGTGTGTGAGGGCTTCCCTAGAGTGATTTGTACCTAAGAGTGTTTGCTCCTTTTTTGCCCTCTTTCTTTAATAGCTATGGCGTGGCTTTGATCAGATACTCCTTTTAGGCAGAGAGAAGGCAGTTCCATAGCTCCCTGCTCTCTTCTGGGTAGGCTGCTTTGCACATGGCTTCCTGCCACAGCAATGACCTTGAATAAGGCCAAGGAGCCCCATAGCACCAGGGAGGGCAGGCCACCATTCCCTTCTTGCTCCCAGTTCCAAGCGGATATGAGTGGGAAAGAAAGAAAGAAAGTGTGGAGTGGCTGTGGGAGAATGATTACCTTTTCCTCGGAGAGCCTCCTGTAATATGGAATAGATTAGGACACGTGGAAGCTGTGAACACCACTGATCATGCCCCAAGGGGTGGCGAGCCTCCCAGGGGCCAGGCCTCCCTGATTTCAGGGTGAGGCCAGAAATTAGCAGGAGGCCTTGGATGGGAAGTCTGGACTCCTGGTGGAGGAAGGGAGCTTTTCTTCATTCTCCTTTGTTCAAAAGAGGTTTTTTTTTTTTTTTTTTTTTTTTCTTTTCTTGTGGGAGGTAGGACACATGTAGAGCTAAAAATTTATTAACTCTTCTTAACTTTTCTAAATCAGGGAGGAAAATGTTAGCATCACTGTCTTCCAGGAACGTATCACTCACAGCTCCTTAGGGACTGGGGATGCAGTGATTGGAAAAGCAGATCCACTAAAAAGAAAAGTGAGTCTTGATCACAGGGCGATGCATAATTGGAGGGACGGAGCCCACATGGGCCTTTTAATTGATGGAAGTAAAGCATTTACAGTGTGAACAATAAGTGGAAAAGAGGTCACAGCTTTTCTTGATCCACTGTGCCCAAGCCAGACACCCCCATCACTTCCTGCTTCATGCAATGCCATTGTGCCTTGACTTGCAGCCAAAATAAGTACTTAATTTTCTATCTCTAGGCGTAGAAGCAATATTTGTCTAATTTTTGGTGATGTTGCTATGTGTTATCAGTGTCTTGCACAGTGTAAACTTTAAGAGAACTGCGTAGCAACATTTGGTGTCAAACACAGAAGTCAGTGTACTTGGCTGCTTTAGGTGAGGATCTGGCCTAGTTTCCTATCTTCTATTCTTCCCCCAGCCAGGTAAAATCATCTTTTGCTTCTGCCTATAGGTCTGCTGAGCCTTAGTCTGATAATTTTCTAACCTTCAGCGAGAATTATGTAAGAAACTTCCTAAAAGTTATGTAAATTGGTTGCCTTGTATTACATCAGTTTGGCTTTAGTTAACAGAGCTGGAGGAGCCAGTGGGATATTCTTAACAGGATGCCAGGCAGGTGGCTAAGGGTGTTTCGCATGTGTTAGGGATGTGATATAGAATTTAGAAGTGAACCAGAAGTTGGAAATCCACAGTGAGGATGAGAGTCAATGAGATTCCAAAAATGGACAGTGCAGTGAGTAGAGAACAGGCTGGCATTTTTGAGCATAATCTCCATTAAGTGATAGAATAAGGGAAAAGAATAGGGGAAAGAATAGGGGAAAAACACCAAGGAACATTCCAGATGAGCAGCAGGCAAAGTCAGGGGGAAACCAACACTGCAGAAACCAAGGAAGAGAAGGGTTTGTCTTGAGAGGTGAGAGTGCTGCTGGGAATAAAAGCAGGATGGGCAGCAAACCAAGGCCTTTGATTTTGTTTGGGCTTTGAGAAGACAGTTTCAAGGACAGAAGAGAGGAAGAGCCAAGATGGCTGAGAATGAGGAAAATCCTCTCATTTATTTGGTGCTTTCTCAATCTTGTGCTGGACGAGATTCAGACAGGGTCTTGTTTTATTGAGAGGTGAAGAGAGAAGAGGAAGCAGAAGACAGGGAGGGGGACTGGTAGGAAAAGTGAAGCTAGAGATTGGGGAGTTACTGGTGTTGGTGTGTTCATTTCCTTTGGGATGGGAGGATCTAAGCATGTGTTGAAAGATTGGATAAGTTGCCAGTGAAGAGGAAAGTAGGGACCATGGTCATGATAGACGGCAGGTGTAAGGGGTTAACTGGTCCATATGGCAAAGTTTCTTCCAAGATGGGCGGGAAGGAAGAAAGTTTGGGTGATGATCCAAAGAAAACTTCAGGAGTTTTGGGAGGAAACTTGTGGGAGTTCTCATCAGATGTTCTCAATTTTCCCAGGGAAGTAGGCGGGGAGGTCATCTTTGTGAGTGAAGGGCAAGGAGGCAATGGACCTGGAGGGGAACTGAAGGTGGTGAAGAGGGCTGGGTGGTGAGCACCATGACACAGAGGACACAGTGGGTGACAGGAAGGGTTGCAGCCAGGAACTGAGCCCAGCTACCAAGGTCCCCCCTCTCCAATTACTTTGCCCCAGCCCCCTTTGCCTCCAATGCTGATGCTGACAAGGGCCAAGAGAGCCTTTCTCTGCTTAGAGATTTGTTGAAAGGAGGAGGGAGAGTGAAAGGGAAAAACTCATAATTGCTTTAAATAGTGAGGGAGGACTTTACAGAAGAGAAAAGAATTTAGAAGAGCCTGATCTGAGAACACAGAGAAAATTGAAGGAATACTAAGGGATCAAATGAGCCTCCCTGGAAACATAGTTTTAGGGGAACAGGGGAAAGGTGACTATTATTCAGCAGATTTCCTGGATTCCTCTTTTTGCTTCACTGTACTGCTGCCAGAATTTGATTTATGATGCAGTTCAGCCAACGCTTCCACATCTTACCTTCATAAACAATGGATCAGGGATTTTTTTCAGGTTGCAGGTGCTTTTTGACTATCAGCATTATGCCTGATAGACTTTTTGTCAAACCAATAAGTATATGTTTAATGCTGTCTCTAAGCCAGGGATGAATGTTTTATTTGAAGTTTTAATTTTAAATATACTTGTAACCATGATCTTGATCTTCAATTTGTAGAGACTTCCTTATTTTTTCCCAGTTTTAGTGAAGAATGTCCCAGTCTGAAAATCCAACTGACATGTCTTCCTCTAATTACACACCCCAACAGTGATCTCCATAGATAATTAAGCACAGTCTAGGCCTCTCAGTTTATCAGTTCGAATCTATGGCAGAAAAGGCTCAAGGTGGAATATTTGAAAATAGCTAGTGATGTTTAGTTTGCTGATAACTGAGCTGAAACAGTCAGGACCGGCTATATAATTTGCAAGTCCCAGTGCAAAGTGAAAGTGTGGGGTCTTTGTTCAAAATTATTAACTATTTCATGATGGCAACAACAGAGCATTAAACCCAGTGTGGGGCCCTTCTAAGCATGGTTCCCTGTGCAGCTGCACGAGTCATCTGCTCAGGATGTTGGTCCTGGGAATAATCCAAGGGCTGTAATACAAGTTGCAGAAACCTCACCAGCTTGCCCCATTCCTTAACCTCTCACTATTGAGCTTTAGTTTTGGATACTTGGTCTATACCCTGAGCCAGGGTCTCCTTTAACTCTCCTTATAAAAAAATGAAATTAGCCCAATGCACTGCTGTTAGGATCTGCTGCCCTGTGACTACCCTGGGGATGGACTGGATGCTGGGAACAGGAAGATGTGATGGACAGAGCTGGGCATGGGTCAACCTGGGGGCCGTGTCCCAGTATGAATCGTGTATTGGTTCTCAAGTAATTTTTAAGTCTTGCCCATATGTGACTCCTTACAGAACTGCCTATGAAGTATCACCTTATTGGTTCTTTGAAAACAAACAAAAAATTGGCAGCCAAAGCAGGCTAGTTAAGTTAGGACAGTCTTAGAGGGAGAAAGAGAAGAGCCCACTTGGCCATTGGGCACAAGCTTCCAACTGAAAATATGTTTCCAATTTGTGATGATATTCACAGTAGAAATACCTCTACCTTCTCTGTTTCCTGATGGACAGTATTCTAAGCCTTGACTATAAAGTTTTGACTTTGGTGATTAACAGTTTGATAAATCTCCTCTAACTTAAAATGTTTGGAATGGGAGAAGAGTTCTCCATCCCTGAGGGAGTCTTTGTAGCTGCCCTGGGAAATGTATCAGGATGTCCCATCAGAGTGACAGTGAGGTTGCAGGGATCTGAGATCCAAGCAATAACATGGGTTAGAAACCTTTAAGCCTGCTAAATATTAGATGCAAACAACTATGCAAGTTGAGAATAAATATGTCAGAAATTGAAGTGAGGATGGAGACTGGGTGGGAAGTCCCCGGAGGGAATACCAGAAAGGTGCTGGATGGTTCAGGAAGACAGCACTTGGAGGAGTGGGGAGAATTAGGAGAGTGGGACAAG
Source organism: Phacochoerus africanus (assembly GCF_016906955.1). Lineage (NCBI taxonomy): Eukaryota > Metazoa > Chordata > Mammalia > Artiodactyla > Suidae > Phacochoerus > Phacochoerus africanus. The sequence goes on along the minus strand of NC_062546.1, from coordinate 43,516,203 downwards.
TAAGAGGACAGAGCCCAAAAGCCAGATACATAAAACATTTGGTTACCAAGGCAACTTATTCAGCATTTTCTCCTATTCCCTCTAAGGTATGTGGAGTCTAGTTGCCAAGCAGAGGTTGTGAGTGTTGGCTGAGGCAGGCATGGTAGGAAGCAGAGCAAGATGAGGTTCTATAGAAAAGACTATAAAAACATGTAGAGTATAAAGCAGAGGAGTGTAGAAATTGATGCAGTCCTCCATTCAGTTGTCCCAAGGAGGAATTTTTGATCTGATAAATAAGCTCTTCAAGGGCAAAGACCATGTATCTATTCTTGTCTTTCTATTCTGGAGCCTATGACACCATCAATCATCATGTCCTCATTATCCATCCCTTGTTTATTATCAAGGCATAGTTTGGATGCAGTAACATACACAGATTTCAGGGCTATAGTTTGTTGAATTTCTCTGACTGTATATGCCTGGATAATCCCCACCTGAATCAAGATAGAGAGGCTTTCTCTTTCTTCATAAAGTTCACTTGGGGCCTGTTCCTAGTCAATAGCTACCTGTCTTAAACCAGAGGGAGCCACTATTCTGACTTCTATCCCTATGCAGTAGTTCTTTGTTTCCTTGGACTTCATATAAATTCCCTTGAACTTCATATAAATTTTGTGTCTGGCTTCTTCTGCACATCATCACGTGTGGAGATTTATTGGTGGTGTTGTGGGTAGCAGGAGTTCATTCTCTTGCATTGTTGGGTATTTTTTTCTTACGTGACTACATCATGATTTGTTTATGTAGTCTTCTGCTGATGGGCATTTGGATGGTTCTTATTTCTGGAGTATGTGAATAAAGCTGCTATGAGCATTCTTTTTTTTTTAATTGTCTTTTTAGGGCCACACCTGCAGCATATGGAAGTTCCCAGATGAGGGGTCAAATCAGAGCTGTAGCTGCCGGCCTATACCACAGCTGCAGCAACACAAGATCCAAGCCATGTCTGCAGCCTACACCACAGGTCACGGCAGTGCCAGATCCTCAACCCACTGAGTGAAACCAGGGATTGAACCTGTGTCCTCATGGATCCTAGTTGGGTTTGTTACCACTGAACCAAGATGGGCACTCCACTATGAGCATTCTTGCATAAGTCTTTTTGTGTGTGTATGTGGATATATGCTGTCATTTTCTGATGGCCTCCTTCTTGAAATTCCTTTTTTTTTTTTAATTTGGCATACTGAGCATGACTCTATTTTTATTTTTTTCAATTTAATTTTTAAAACCCTTTTATTATGACTAATTTACAATGTTCTATCAATTCTGTTGTATGGCAAACTGACCCAGTTTTTTATATATATTCTTTTTCTCACATTATCCTCCATCATGTTCTATTACAAGTGACTAGATATAGTTCCCTGTGCTACACAACAGGCTCTCATTGCCCATCCAATCCAAATGCAAGAGTTTTCATCTGCTAACCCCAGATTCCCAATCCATCCCACTCCCTCCCCGCCCTCCTCTGGCAAAAAAATGAGTCTGTCCTACAGAGCATGACTCTTTATTCTTTACTTCACTAACTTATCTTTCTTGATGTCCTCTGCTGGTTTTTTTCTTACTTCCTGAAATTCTAGAGTGTTGGGCTTTCCAACTCCACTGGTTCAGATCTTGGTTCTCTTCTTCATCGAGACTCACATTCTGGGTAATCTCATTCAGTCTCATGGCTTTAAATAGCATCTATATTCTTATGATGCCCAAATTTATATCTCCAGCCCAGATATGTCACTTAAACTCCAAATTTACATATTCAAATATATTTTGAAAACCCCTACTTGGATGTTTAATGGGCATCTCAAACTTTGTAGGACAGAGACTTCTTGATCTAATGCTTGCTCATGATCTTTTTCACTCCTGGTCACCCTCAGCTCAGTTGTGGCAACTCCATTCTTCCAGCTGTTGAAGTTAAAAAATTTTGAGCAATCATCGACTCCTTTCTTTTCTCCCTCCTCACATCCAATTCACTAGAAAATTTCATGGAAACTACCTTCAAATTATATATATATAGATATAATTTTTTCTTTTTTTTTGCTTTTTAGGGCCACACCCACTGCATATGGAAGTTCCCAGGCTATAGGCTGAATTGGAGCTGCAGTAGCCATTCTCTGCCACAGCCACAGCAATGCCTGATCCAAGATGTGTCTGTGACCTACACTGTAGCTCCTGGCAACTCCAGATCCTAGCCCACTGAATGAGGCCAGGGATTGAATGAACCCTCATCCTCATGGATACTAGTCAGGTTTGTAACCTGCTGAGCCACAACAGGAACGCCCTCAAATAATATCTTGAATCCAATCACTTCTCATCACGTCCATTGCCATTTCCCAAACCTGATATCCTGGTCTCAGTCTTTGCCCCCCCGGGGTCTTTTATTCACAAAGAAGCCAGAATGATCCTTTTAAAAGGAGAAGCCAAATAAGGTCACCTATTTGTTCAGAGTCCCCCAAATTGCATCTCATCTTCCTCAGCATCAAAGTAAGATCCCTTCCTATGGCTTATAGGGCCCTGCATGACCAGACACCCTGCCTGTCTCCTCTGTGCTTTCTCTTCCAGCTCTTTCCCTTCGCCCACTCTGTTCCAGCCATACTGGTCTCCCTGCTGTTCTGTGAACAAGCCAAGTGCATTTCCACCTTGTGACTTCACCCTTGCTGTTTGCTCTCTCCGGAATGGTATTTCCCTCAGATACCAGCACAGCTTACTTCTTTCCTTCCTTCAGGTGTCAATCAAATACTTTACCATGGAGGGTTCCTCTAAGCATCTTCTTTAAAGCAGTAACCCCCCCCTCCCCCACCTTACCATATGGAAGGATGTACCAGAGGTTGACTTATTTATTTACTGATATCCTGTCCCTTATAGAGAGTTGATATCTTATCTCTAAAACAAGCAGTTTAGAGAAACATACTTTTATCTCAGATTAGGTTATAATCTCAAGGAGATTACATTTCCTTTTATCCTCTACTATGCTCAGTTGAATGATGTGAATGCTTTGTGGGCTTGGTTGAATCGTAGGAAAAATGAATAGCTAGATCAAAAGAGCTGTGACTACATGTGGTGTTGCTAAAGAAGCTGTGATTTTTACCAGTTATACATTATGTAATCTTGAGCAAGTGGCTTACTGACCCTTTCTGAGTCTCAGTTTCCACATTTGTAAAGTGAGAGTCATAATTCTTTTCTATGTGTCTCAAAGGTAATTGCAGCATGAATTGAATATGTAAGGCAGACAATTTGGCATTTGGGGTTGTGGATATCTTTTTGGAGAGCATTAATTTCCATGTTACATAAAAGCATATATAAACTGTAAGCTGCATTATAGAACATGATGTTAAAGTATTATGTTGTTGAGTAATTATAATCCTGGATATTTCTATCTCTATTTAACATGGATTTCACCTCAGTCATTCCAGTGGTGTGTGTCTGAATGCAATGTGGTTATTACATGAAGTCTCCACTCTTCTGGAACCTTCTGTTACATGCCTCTGGTCTTTACAAAGCGATCATTAGCTTCCAGGTGGCCTCCCATTCTGATTTCGGCAATGGGCCAATTTCTTGATTCTATCTCACAATGTAACTTCCAAAGTAAATGTCTATTAAGCCTTTGTGTAAACATTCCATGCCTGTAGCAAAATCAACTGAACATAAATCACCCAAGGAAAAGGGTTTAGGAAAATGTGTAAGTTTGAAAAATGAAACAATACAGTTTCATTGTGGATCTCTGGTCTCAGTTACCTCAACTAAGACTTTCTCTGGTCTACATCACAGTTCATCCTCAGAGGTGGTGGTTTTCAGTTACTCCAATGGGCTTTGCCCAAATATAGAGAAAACAAGCCCTCTGCGTATAAAGACACCAAGATGCCTATTTGGAAATGGGCTTAACCGACTTTCTAAGTAAAAGCCAGAATCGACCGTGTCCTCATTACTGACTGTGTCTTGTTCACATTTAGAGGGTTTGGGTAGAAATGCAAGAGAGTGGTTGTGAGGAGTTTAATTGTTTTGCTTCAGTATTCTTTCTTTCTTTAGAAATGGGTGGTGGATGAAAGTTTTTACTTTTGTAAATTGATTTTCAGTTTTTTTTTTTCCTTTGGAAAATAAATAAGATGAAATGAAAGCCCTGCCTGGAGGGATGAAGGGGAATAAGGGACGGTATTTGATGAAGTTGAAGAGCTTGGTGTGAGTTGTGCCTTGAGGGGCTCAGGTGTGCATTATATCTTTCAAGAGTAAACCTGTCAGCTTGACAAGAGTGGCCCCAATCTTGATTTTTTTCCAAAAATATGACCCAAAAAGTATGTTTGTGGAGCTACTCCTGTACAGAGGGATCTACCTGTTTGAAGATAGTCATGTTCATATAGGTTGTCACATTTTCAGAGTTGAACGTTTCAGCTCAGAGAATGTTTTCTTTTCCACATACCTCACAGGCTCTAAAGCAATAAGTAGCATGGCCTCTTTTAATGTCTTACCAAATAAAATATGTTTTCAACCTTACTCTCTCTTTCTTCCTGTTGGAAACCACTGTAAAAGACAAGTCCACCAAAAGGGATTTTGATGTTATGTAGAGATGTCATAAAGTTTGATAAGCTTTGGGATGAGTTACCAGGAAAAACCTCACTGTATCATTCTCCAGAAGATAATTCAGGAGATGTTCTCCTTGGCTGAGCTCATTTGGCTTTGGTTCTGTCTAGATGCACAAGAGGGTCAAAGAACTCTAAGACTTGCATTGTATTCCTGCAGTCAACTGATGTCACTGCCTGGCTCATATTCCTTTGGCCCTGCCAGGAGGTCGCTTGCAAATGGCTCTAGTACGTACTGATAGCTTCCTGCATCTCTAAGCCCAAATGTATCTGGTCCTGTGAGGCTGCTTCTCCTATGCATGAGACAGGCTGGCAGTCTTCAGTGCAGAGTCACAGCCCCAGAATTACCCTTGACAATGAGAGATGGAGTTGGTGGAAAAATTCCCCAGCTCTGTTCTTCCTTAGAGGGACAATTCTGGGGTGTGTGGTGTGTTCTACAAAGTTGCTCACAGGGTCCCTGGTGGGATAGTGCTCAGTTGCCCGCAGTGGTAACCTGCTCATGAGTGTACCCTTCATGCCTCCTTCCCTTTCTCACCTCCCATGTAAGCTGCCACCACCCAAATATTTTTCTCATAGTCCATTTCTGAGGGAATCCAAACTGAGATGATATCTGACCTCCTCACTTAAGGAATTGCTTAGGCCAGGCATGGAGTCTGCTAAGCCTTTATTACATCAGCTCTAATTCAGATAATAATAATATTAATCATTATGTATTTAGCACTCGCTATGTACTAGGCATAGTTCCACATGTCTGTGTGTGTATATTTGTGTGTGGGTGTGTATCTATATATATTTTATCATGTATAATGTATATATACATGATAAAATGTATATATACATATTTAATGAGGTGTGAATGATGACCATCCATGTTTTGCAGATTAGAAAGTAGAGTTATGGTGATTTGCTCAATATCACAAAGCTAGTGGATTTGCTAGCAATGCTGCAATCAGCATTCCTAACTATTAAGCCATCCTGCCTACTCTTTTGAAAATCCAATAAAATAATGGACATTAGGTGACTTAAAAAGTTCTATACAAATGATAGAGATTATGACTATAACCTTCCCCACCTTATCCTTTTACTACTCTTGTGTGTTGAGTGGATTTCGGCAAAAGTAGAGGCTGGTTCCAGGTCCATCCCAGCCACTGAAAGCCGCTTACAGATGAGTTGAACTCAGTCTAAAAGGATATTAGATTTCATTTCCTAATTACTGTTTGTTTTTTGGAGTCATGGTACAGGCATCCATTGTCAAGATCAGGGAGGTTTCATTGCAGGGGATTGCAAGAGGCACTGGGTACACTGAGGTGCATTAAGAATTATATCACCACCCAAAAATAATCTTGCTGCAGACAAGATTGCTTTGGGTGTGTGTTCTAGCATAGTTGCCAAAAATGCTAAGACTTGGAGAAAGGGGAGCTACTTCCTCTATATGCTTTGCTGCTTGGAAGGGAGACAGAAAAACAGCAGGAAATGCTCATTTCTTTCACTGGGATCTTTCGGGGACCTCCCACCTGAACAGGACAGTTCAACTTTACTTGGGTAAGGGATGACTTGCTGGAAGATGAAAAGTCCATGAAGGGTCCCTCTCAGCTGCAGAGCAATTTGCTGGGTGTAGCATATTGGGAGAAGGCAAATAAAAGGTGTGGGGGCAGGTGTGGCTCCAGCCTCATGGCTGAAAGCATCCCTGCAGGGCAGCTTCAGCAGAGCAGTTGGCAGTCAGAACCCTGAGCAGAGCAGAAGCAAAGAGGCATTCTACTTTTTCTTTCATTTTTTTATGATTTTTATTTCTCTATTATAGTTGGTTTTCAGTGTTCTATCAATATATATGTATAGATAGATATATAGATAGGTAGATACACACACACACATTCTTTTTCTCACATTATCCTCCATCATGCTCCATCACCAGTGACTAGATATAGTTCCCTGTGCTATACAGCAGGATCTCATTGCTTATCCATTCCAAATGCAATAGTTTGCATCTATTACCCCCAGATTCCCAGTCCATCCCTCTGCCTCACATTCTACTTTTTCTTACCTGTCTTCAATGAGCCTGTTTTTAGAGGGGCATCAAGGTGGTCATGATTTCACAGACAAATTGGAAGCAACCTGATCTGCACTGGGCCTGGGTAAAACTGTCTAGATGTTGCAAAAGCACAGAGGTAGGGAAAAGAAATCCTGAATCTTTCCATGGCCTTCCAAGTATAGGTGGTGGTTATAGTTGTCAATGGTGTTGACCTCTGTTCCCTCGGTGCCTGGGTGAACTGTCTCAGGACTTGGCACACTGCCACCCTTCCAAGACAGATGGGGAATAAACACCATTAGCACATTGATAAGTGTTTGTTTTCATTTGGCATTAAGGCTAAGAAAAATAAAGTGGGGAGGGTTTCAGGCCTTGAAATAAGCCTTTAAAAGGTTTCCCTTTTTGATTTTTTAAAAAGAATTATCTATTTATTACAGCAACAATCACAACAAAGAGAAAAAACCCTTTAATTACCCCTGGGACACATTTTGCCAAAATTACATCTAAGTACTTTTTATTTATGAGCAAGAAGTATTGTCTTTTAACCAGCAAGGGGGAAGTTGTGGGTATAAACCAAGGTGTTCTGTGGCCTGTTGTCTTTTTTCAAGTCCCTGGAAAGGATCACCAAGAAGGATGCTCTAGAAGCTCCATCTGTCAGGCAGTTTGCACGAGAGCAAAGAGGCCTTTCTGAAGTCCATTAAAGAAGATTCATTACTTTTGGTCATATACATATTTGTGTTTTATTACTTGAATGTTTAAATCATGCATTGGCAACTAATTGTATTTGCCACACTATTCAAAGCCATGGGGGGACTAGAGAGGTACGAAATGGGATTATTGATTCCAAGGAAAGTCCAGTTTAATTATGAACACAAGATGACCACTAGTGTGATAGAGAAGACACCAAAGCATATGATTATGAAGTGAGTCGCAAATTACAGGCTGCAGCTGCTGTAATTCTCTTAGTTGTGACACAAGAGGTATCGTGGAAGCAGCACAAATTGGGACAGGTCTTGAAGGACAGGTGTGATTGGAACAAGTGGAAGAGGAGTGGAGAGATCACTCTGGGTTAGGAAAATGGCATGCACAAAAGCGAGGAGATGAGAACACACATGTATGTCTGTGATGCCTCCAACAGAGCAGTCTGCCAGATTGGAGGGTTTGGGCAGGTGAAGAACAAGCAGTAAGAGGTAAGAAAACAGTGCCAGAGAGGGGAGACTAGACTTGCCTGTTCTGAAATCACACATTCACCTTCCTCTCAGTTCTATTACACATCTACATTAGATCATTCTGTTTTGTCCATTTGTTTCTTGTCATTTTTAAAAGGCATTAATTGTGTGTGTGGCCTTATACTGAGGGACATAGTCTGTCTTAGTATGGGTTTCTCCGGAGGCAGACCCTGGTGCAAAGAGTCCGGGGCAAGTCATTCCTTTGGGAGGTGATCCTGGGACACTCTAGAAGTGGGTGGGAAAGTGGGACAGGGAGGTAAAAGAAGGCCATAGGGGGTGCATTATCAAGATATTTATCCATAGGGGCACCTGGAGCTTAATCCCACTGGGAAGTAGTTGAACTCAGTGTAGTATGTGCTTGGAAGGGTGAGATAATTGGTGTATTTACCCATCAGTTCCCTTCAGTTGTTCAAAGGCTGCTTTTGAGGACATTAACTCCCTAACACTTTTGTTCTAGAAAAAGTCCACAAGCAGAAGTTGCAGGTGTTTGCAGTTGGTAAGGTAATCTTGAGCTAACATTTCAGTATTTTTAGCCTAGAAGTTGAGGATCATGTCTTAGTCACCTTGGGTGACCTACAAACAATGGGCATTTATTTCTCATGGTCTGGAGGCTGTGTGTCTGAGATCAGGGTGCCAACACGGTCAGGTTCTAAAAGCCCTCTTCCAGGTTGCAGACTACTAGCTTCTTGCTGTGTCCTCACATGGCAGGAAGAGGGTGGGAGAGCCCTATGCCATCCCTTTTATAAGGGCACTAACCCTGTTCCTGAGGGCTCCACCCTCATGACCCAATTACTGCCCAAAGGCCCCACCTCCAAGTATCATCACCCTGGGCTTAGGGTTTCAACATACGAATTTTGGGAGGTCACAAATACTCAGTCCATGGCTTCACATCCTCTAATGAAGGTCAGGCCTCCCAGGGATAAAAGTCCTTGACAAGTGATTAATTACTTTTCTTCTTTCTTTCTATGTGTCACTATGGTCAGCTTTGATGCAGAGAAACCTTTGGAAGGACACCTGTAGAGTTGGGGATGTGGAAGCATGAGGGAAAGTTTTAGTTATGGTAAGACCCCACCTGGGCTTGTTTCCATTAGCCCAAGGAGTTCCTAACACAGATGTGAGTGAGTTAATAAATATGATGATGGATCAAACTAAGGGTGCCAGAGCAGTGATTCTGGATTGGGCCCTGGGTTTTCAGTGGAGAATATACATCAGATGAATTGAACTCACATTTTAGTTTTCATGGGAAAATGAAGATGGCCTCATTAAAATTCTGAACACAAAGTGTCCATTCACCATCCATCCTTCCCCCAACACATATCCCTTCCCTTGCCCTCCATGACATGTAGCATTTCCACAAGCTATTTAATTTTTAAAATTTTAATTTTTTACCTTTTTTATGGCTGCACCTCTGCCAAATGGAACTTCCCAGGCTAGGGGTCGAAATGGAGCTGCAGCTTCAGGACTATGCCATAGCCACAGCAGCACCAGATCTGAGCTGCATCTTGGATGTATGCTGCAGCTTGCGGCAATGCTCTTTAACCCACTGAGCAAGGCCAGGAATTGAACCAGCATCCTCACAGAGACAATGGTTAGGCCCTTAACCCACAGAGCCACAGTGGGAACCCCTCCACAAGCTACTTAAAAAATATAAATTCATTCGGGGTTTAGCTCAGTAATTTATTTTCTCTCCATCTGCAGCAACCCTTTATGGCAGTTGTGTTATGATCCAGTGGGAGAGAGATCAGTTAAAGGGAAACCACAGTAGTGAAAGCATTTAAGAACAACGTTCTTCCTTACTATTTTAATTTTTAAAATTTGCTTTGGGTTGTGTTCAGTTAATAAAGAAAAGAAAAGAAATAAGAAAGGAAAACCAAAAAATATTTTGGTTTTTTTTCCATTTTTTCCATATGCCTTTGTGGAATCTTGGAATTGAAAGAAATCTTGAAAGACCATTTTGATGGTCTTAACTTTCTGTCAGTATTTGTTGAGTTGAACTAAAACTCTATTTTATATGAGGGACAGACAGAAGATATACAGAAAAATTAAAGTTCCCTCAGTAAACTGGTATTTGTCCATCAATTTATCCATATATCTTCTTACCATTAGAAATTCTTTTATGCTAAGTGCTGTCAAGGCCGGTTCTTTTTCAGTACATTAAAAGGAAAAAAAAATCTCTCTTTATTACAAACATAAGTGTGAGTTAGATTAATTACAGAATCTCTCTCTCTGATATAGGTTCATGTCTGGGTATCTCAGGCTAGCTTTTTCCTCCTGGATAATTTTCATTCCCCCTTTGTAATCTAACTGGTCCTTTTTCTTCATTTAAGGTCAGGGGTTTTAAACAATATGTATCTTGACATAAATGAACATTGGGAGTGGACATGAATGATCTGAAAGATGTAAGAGATGACTTAAAAATGGAAAGACATGTTCATAGATAAGAAAATGTAATAAGGATGCCAATTCTTTAATTAATAAATTTCATGTAATCCCAATGACAAGATTATTTTTTTTAAGATCATGAAGGTTTAATATTTTTTATTTTATTTTATTTTTTTAATTTATTTTTTGTCTTTTTGCCATTTCTTGGGCCGCTCCCACGGCATATGGAGGTTCCCGGGCTAGGGGTCCAGTCAGAGCTGTAGCCGCCAGCCTACACCAGAGCCACAGCAACGCAGGATCCGAGCCGCGTCTGCGACCTACACCACAGCTCACGGCAACGCCGGAACCTTGACCCACTGAGCAAGGGCAGGGATCGAACCCGCAACCTCATAGTTCCTAGTTGGATTCGTTAACCACTGCGCCGCGACGGGAACTCCACGACTCCAAGGTTTAATATTAAAACAGGTTGGAATGGTAAAACAAGGAATGTGTATTACATTTCTGTCATCTCCCACTCAATACTAGAGACTTCATAGTTGTATTAAAGACATGATTGTTTGAATATCCAGAGAGTTTAAATCAGACTTTTGTGGTTATCTTTTTTTCTTTAGTCTGGTTCATTGTTTCACAAATTATAGTTTGACAAGATTATTTTTTAAAACTGGCAGATGATTCCAGCTTATTTAGAAAGGTAAATAATAACATTCTGAAATATAAAAATAATGAGGGTATTACTAAATTTTATAAAAACTCATTAATTAAGACAGTATGGTACATGCATATGAATAAGAAAATATTACTGGTATAGAATAGAAACAGACCTAACCACACAGAAAATATTATTAGAATAGAATAGAAACAGACTTTACCCCACAGAAAATTTTAAAATAAGATGAAGGTTGCATCTAAAATTAGTGAAGAAAGATTATTCAATGAATTAAGTTAGGATAACTAAATGGCACATCACACCTCACAGTATAAGTTACAAACTAATAAAATAGCTAAATGTGGAGTTCCTGTTGTAGCTCAGCGGAAACAAATCTGACATGCATCCATGAGGACGCAGGTTCGATCCCTGGCCTGGGGTTAAGGATCCAGCATTGCCGTGAGCTGTGGTGCAGGTCTCAGACGTGGCTCAGATCTGGTTTTGCTGTGGCTGTGGCATAGGCTAGTGACTACAGCTCTGATTCTACCCCTAGCCTGGGAATCTCCATATGCCACAGGTGTGGCCCTAAAAAGACAAACAAACAAACAAAAAAACCTTACATGTTATAAAAAACAATTAAAATACAAGAAAATGCAAAAATTATAACTATAAAAGGCAAAAAATCTTTCTAATGATAACAGAAAACCTGTAAGACATAAAATCAAAGATTGATTAAAAATAAAATATTCGTATCCAGCAAAAATCACCATCGTCAAAGTAAAAAGAGAAATGACAAATTGGGGAAAATATTGTAGTTTTGTCAAAGTGTTATTTCTCTAAGCTACAAAGAAGGCACACAAACCAACAAGAAAATGACTACTATCACCTAAATAATGAACAAAAAGAATGGTTTTAACAAAGGAAATTGATAAGACAAAGTCATTTACTTTGGATATAAAAAGAGAAATGCAAAGCAAAGCCAAGCTAAGATACAATTTCCCTGTCAAATTGACAGGACTTGAAAGTTTGGTAATGCCTGATGTTGCCAGTGATGTGGGCACATGCAAACTTTTGAGTATAACAAGGCGTATTGTAAATGGCAGGGAGTGGCACACTACAGCCTGTGAGTAAAATCCTGCATAATGCCTGTTTTGGACTACCCATGAGCTAATAACTGTTTTTACATTTTTAGATACTTGAAAAATAAATCTCAAGAATAATATTGGGTGACTTGTGAAAATTCTGTAAATTTCAAATTCCATGTCTTTAAATAAAATGTTATTGGGGGAGTTCCTGTCGTGGCGCAGTGGTTAACGAATCCGACTAGGAACCATGAGGTTGCGGGTTCGGTCCCTGCCCTTGCTCAGTGGGTCAGGGATCTGGCGTTGCTGTGAGCTGTGGTGTAGGCCAACAGCAACGGCTCTGATTAGACCCCTAGCCTGGGAACCTCCATGTGCTGCAGGAGTGTCCCTAGAAAAGGCAAAAAGACAAAAAAAAGAAAGAAAATATTTGCTTTTACTTTTTCCATAGAAAAACATTGCTGAACCCTGCCTTACAGCTTGGCAATATCAATCAAAATTATAGTGACTTGACAGCTGGGAACTTACACCATAGACACACTTGCATTAAGTGTGAAATGACATGAGTCCCGAATATTCCACTACAGCATTGGTTGGGAATAGATTGGAAATGAACTGAATGTCTATCAGTGAAGAACTGGTTATGTAATTAGAATACATCCACATGGTGAAACACTAGGCAGTTATAAAAAAGAATCTGTACGTCAAAATGGAATAATCTCTAAAACATATTAGAATTTTTAACCATGTGAATATGTTATCTATTTTAAAAGAGGTTTTGAAATATTCCCTTTCCTTCTCCTATTCAGTTATTCTCTATCTCATTACTTGGTAATATTTTCTTCATGTCATATGTCTACATCTGAAACTTTTATTCTTCTGTTTACTTTTCTAGTATCCTTCCTAGACTATAGACTCTTTGAGATTAATGACTTTGTATTGTTGACTGTCCCAGTGATAGCACCTGAGCCATATGGAATGAAGCACCAGCTCCCCATTGGTTAAAGGGCAAGGCTGTGGAGAGGGTAGATGATATATATATGGGCAAGGGGCTCCCTTAGGAAATAAGGACCCCACTCAGAGCACATGCAGTATTCTCAGAGATTGGGAGTCATAATTCCATGATCTTTGACCCCTCCAATAAATCGAGTCTTCTGCCACCACCATTATCACAACTGGAGACCAAAGATATAGTGAGAAAAAAACCAACAGTCAGCAAAATAAAAATGAAATAAGCCAAAGACCTTGTTATTTCGTGGATAACCTGGTGTTAGATATTCTAATGTGCAGCACAGAGGAAAATCATAAATCATCCAAGCGTCCATGGACAGATGAATGGTTGGGGAAATGTTGGATTACCATGCAGATATTGCAAGGAAAAAGTGGGGGGCATTATTAGTTGACTTGAAAAGATGACCAAGAGCTATAAAGTGAAGAAAGCAAGCTACAAAATAGTTTTGTGCTATGATTCTGCTTTTTAAAAAATTATGCCTAAGAAAAATTAACAGCAATGGGGAATGCCAATTTTTTGTCAGTGGTTGTTTCTGAGGATCTGTGAGAATAGGAAGTTTCATTTTTTTATGTTGCCTATTTAAGCAGTGTTTGATTACTTCTAATGTTTAGAAATTTCTCATAGAATTAGAAAAAATAAATTAATCTACATTTGTGTGTAGATGTCTGAGTTCCCAACATGGGAACCTTATAATAAAGATTATACAGGAATTACCTAGAGAGCCTAGAAAAAGGTAAGTGACAGGAAACTAGGTCCAGAATGTAGAAAGGAAGGATGCCCATCAGGACTCATGAAATCTGACTCTTGGGAACCAGAAGAGCATATTCTTTTTTGACACGGTTCCCTAAATGAAACCATACAGGACTGGAGATGTGGGAAAGGGTGGTTGTCAGAATATAGAGGCCCCAATGTCAAAGTTCAATCATGTGAATTTTAATAAGGTTGAAATAATAATCCAAGAACTAAAGTAGCTCCAGGATGGGGTTGAGGAGCCATGTCCATATACCACCCCGATTAACACCTGCTGTCTTTGTTATTATGTCCTGCTCTTATTTTCTTGATTTTTCCTGATGCAGCTGAGACAACAAGACAGGGTGGTCCAGGGCTGGGAGTGGAGACACCTGCAATCTCATCCTTCCTTTCCCTTGGACTTTCCCTGGGACTTTGAGTCCACAACCTTCCTCATTTCCTCAGTTTCCCAACCCTAGCAAGGGACTGACCAAGTTCTCATAGTCTCAGATGATGGTGTGTATATCATGGGATTTGAATTTTTCAGACAATTGTTTTCTATAAAAGTGTGCATGTATATGTGTATCTATTTAGGCTCATTTTTTCCCCTGGCATCCTATCCAGAACTTTCTATTGTATTTCCCCTTTGCATCTTCACTATGAGGGTCACCATATAATCAATCGTAGGGCTGGAGGAGGAGTGAGAAACCATCTGGTTCAAGTCCATCCGTTTCCAAATGAAACCCAGAGAAAGCTGTCTGACTTGATCTGGACCAATCTCTTCAAGCTTTAAGCTGCCTTGAATTACCTGGAGATCTTGTTACAATGCAGATCCTGATTCAGGAGATGAAGGAGGGAGTGCTGAGATTCTGCATTCTTAACAAGCTGCCTTGAGATGCTGATGTTACTGCTTCCCAGCCTGAGTTGGGGGACCAAAGGTAGAGGACACAGAACTTCTCAGAGGCAGAGGATGACCTTGGCCCAAATTCCCTCACTCACTGTCTAGTGCTCTTTCCTCTGGGGACATAACTATTAATCCATTTGTTGCAAGTCCTAAAGCTATATGAGAAATTATGTGTCTCAGTCACTTGGGGGAACTCTAAAAATTCGGGGCTTCTGGGCCTTTCTTCCTAGAGCTTCCATTTGGTGAATACAGACTGAGATCTGGAAATTAGTATTTTAATAAGATTCCCTGATTATTTTGATTGATTAGGCTCATGGCCACCTTTTGGAAATCACTAAGTCTTTTAGGAAAATAAATTGTATCTGCTATGATCTGAGTCTTAAACTTTATTTAACTTGTTTTGTTGTTGCATATTGATTGCCTATATATTTCTCTCCCCCCGCCGCCTTTTTGGCATACAGAAGTTCCCAGGCCAGGGATTAAATCTAAGCCAGAGCTGCAACCTAAGCCACCACTGCAGCAATGCCAGATCCTTTAACCCATTGCACCAGGCCAGGGATCAAACCCTCACCTCTGTAGTGATCTAAGCTGCTGCAGGTGGATTCTTAACCCACTGCGTCATGGTGGAAACTCCATCCTTTTTGTCTTACTTTTGGACTCTTGTGACAACCAAACAATTGTGGAATTTGCTCTCTCACCATCACCAAACACCCATCACAATCTGGTTGGGGAAATCATTCAAGAGTAGCCATCTGCTAAAGGAACCGCTGAGCCAGGGAGGTTGCACATCAGCCTGGAAGGGATGCTCATGTTTTGTGTTTTCTCTCAGTCCTCTATGGCTCTACACTGTTGTTTCTTCCAAGGTGCCCACAACAAGGATGGACTAACCTATCTTTACACAAGCTCAGTTCAGAAGCATGTCTTTCCCAAGCTTCTCAGAAAGAGTTGTACTTTGTTCCAGCACCTGACCTCCAGAAACAAGAGACTCTTTCATATTTTATCAGCAATTAATTGCAACCACTGCTGTTTTATGACCTGACAAAGGCCTTCATCTCCATGGTTCGGTCATTGTTTCCTGCTCTTTGGCGGGGCTTGGTGATCACCTTCTCTCCCAGTGCTCACGGAGGTGCTAGCCGAGATGAATTTTCCAGTCTGAAACTGGGTGTGGCAGTGGTTGAATCACGTGAGTGAAGTTTTGACATTTAATAAGACATGAGTTATCTTTAAACAATGTCTCCCTGCCCTTGGCCTACTGTGGGCGACTGAGAACATGCCTTGCCTGCATGATGACATCTCAGTAATGGAAAGAAAGGAGGATTATTTAGAAGCATTGGCATCTAGAGGGAAATTTGGAAAGCACCAAGCCTTGGCCTGTTGTCACTTTGATCCTGCCTCACTGAGAACCTGTGATCTGCAGGATGATGTATAGATGACAATATGGAAAACAAAAGATGGGGCACCAGGGTAATAAAGGTGGCCTCATCCTCTTTAGCTAACAGTGGGCTCTCCTTTCTATCTGTCATGTAAAATGATTTGGTGGCACTAAAAGTACAGATGAAAATGTCCAAAGCTCAGATGAAACAAGTTTGAATGCTAAGTCACCTCCAATAGCTGTCTTAAGAAAATGGAGCTGTTAACATGTTTAAGAAACTAATTTATTGCTCTGACAAGAAATAGAAGCCATGAGCCTAGGCTCCCAGGATTCTAAGTCTTCTCAAGCATTTTACATACCATCCCTCATGGCTCTTATTTATTTCGTGCATATTCATCTGGTCTCCCAGATTAAACTCTGTATCTTCCAAAGATAAAGAGCAAGTCTTTATGTTTTGGTTCTTTTATCCGTAGTTTACACACAGCATGGAACACCATTCCCAGTGTATCATGGAAAGTGAGTAAGTCCTTGCTATTCCTCATCACAGCTATACTTAGGGGCCTCGACTATGTGCCAGTTATTAATCTGGGTGCTTTATATATTGGTCCATTTAATTCTCCCCACGATCCCTGAGATGGATATATTATATCTCTTTTGACACTGTAAGAGGGATGTTAATACTTGTTTAATGGCAAGGGCCAAAAGCAAAATCCGAACCCTTGTATTTTGGCCCTGTAACACCATCTTATAGATTGCTTCACTGTTGATAAACCTTATTCTGGGTCTGAGATGTTTCTTCTTAAAGCAGAGCCTGGCCATTAGGGTCTGGCCTCAGATCCTTCTTGACTCAGGAGGTGGATGACATTATACTGAGAAACATGTATGTGTAAGCGAAGAGAGGGTGTATTCTGCTGTGGTGCGCTTGAGTTATTTTTGTATTTTTCATCATTTCTCCTGGGTTTTGGATTTGCTATGAGCCCATGTATTTATCTTTGGATTAGCAAGGACAAAACTCAGTAGCTGGTTAAAACCATTCTGTATTTGCCTTTCTCATAAATAGCCCAGCTAGAAGTTGTAAGAAAGAAGTCTTAGGAGGGAGGTCCAGGAGTTGAGGGTCAGCTTACCCTATGAGTTGAACCTGATGATGAGAATCAGTCACTGTTCGACTCTATTTCTTCTCAATGTGAATTAGGATAAAGGCACCACTTCATCAAGATATATCTCCATTAGCTGGAAAATTCTTGCAGTTTAGTGATTTTGTGAGCACTGAGGCCTAATACTCCTTTTCAACATAGCACTTCATAGCTTCCATTAACCAGTTGGAGTTGGCATATGGGATGACTACTGTGATCCCTGATTTAGAGGGTTTTGTTTTTGTTTTCTTCTCTCTCATGTGTTTTTCTTTTCTAGTTTCAAAACAAAACACCAGGAAAAGATGTAGTTCCATTTGGGTTGACGCCATAGGTCTTCCTGTGGGATGGCCCTTAGTTTTTAAGCTGGTCTCTTACCAAACGCAGCTGGACACCCAGGCACAGAATGTTTCCTCTCTAGGTGCTTCTTTTTTCAATCAATACATGATATAGTGGGGAGGGAGAAGGGAGCTAGATTTAGCACTACCCTGCTGTTATTTAAAATAAGAGCCCAGGAGTTCCCATTGTAGCACAGCGGAAATGACTCTGACTAGGAACCATGAGGTTGCGGGTTTGATCCCTGGCCTTGCTCAGTGGGTTAGGGATTCAGTGTTGCCATGAACTATGGTGTAGGTTGCAGATATGGCTCAGATCTGGCATTGCTGTGGCTGTGGCGTAGGCTGGCAGCTACAGCTCCGATTTGACCCCTGACCTGGGAACCTCCATATGCCACAGGTGTGTCTCTAAAAAGACAAAAATAAATAAATAAATAAATATAAATAAAAGCCCAGAGAATCTCAGTGAGATTGGATGGTCATTTGACTTACTTGGGTCCACTGAAATTTCTACACGCCATCTTAAAATCCTATGGTACATTTCCTGAATGTTTCTGAAAATGACACAAAGAAAACTCAAGAGTCTTTACAGGTAGACTAGATATGTGAGTGAGATACAATTTCGGGGGGAAAACATACAACTTAAATGACCTGAAATATTCCATGATATTTGTGGTAGATTTATTGCAAAGATGTCTGCAATTTCCTATCACTTTCTCTATCCATACCATTGACAGTGTGATCTTGCAGCTCAATCCATCAGCAGGTGGGATCTTTGCTCCTTCTCGTTGAATCTGGGCCAGCCTTGTGACTGTACTTTGGCCAATAGAATGGAGTCCAAGGCATGAAGCACCCATTCTAGTCCTCGGCCTTGGAGGCCTCACATGCTTCTGCTTGCTCTGCCATCGCCATGTGAAAAAGCCTGGAGTATCTCTAGTAGGATGTGGAACAGAAATGAGCCATCCTAGCTGAGGGCATCTTTGCCCAGCCGGTCCCCAGACAATTCAGGAACATGGGTGAACTCAACTAAATCAGTTAAGCCTGGCATGAATCCACGGAGCCACCCAGCTACTCACCAGCAATAATAGATTGTTGTGATTTAAGCCATTATATTTTGGGTGGATTTGTTATGCAGCAAGTACTAATTGATACATGTTCTGATGCTGATTATTTTGATGGGTAATTTACATAGTATGCATGGAGCCATTGACTTTGGCATCTAACAGATATTTAATAAATATCCATTCTTCTTTACCTTTTTTTTTCCTAAGGAGATATACCCCCAGATGGGAGTTTGTAGGTTTCAGCCAGAAGATAGAAAACCAACTTGGAAGTCACATAGGTTTACACAACTTACCATATCTCATAACAGTCTGTAGAGACAGGGAGTAGTTACTCTCTAGGCTAGACGGATGCTGATATTTCTTTATTGCCTTCTGGAACAGCAATGCTTGATGTCATCTGCTTTCCGGGAGAGAAGAGGGGAAAAGGAGACACTTAGGAGACACTCCTGAACTCCTGGCCAATAAATGCTACTATTTCTGGCTTTTTTTTTTTTCTTGAGGCAAAACTTGTCAAAATATGGAAAACACTTCTAGGAAGATTAATGAGTCCTGGGGTTCTGTGACTTTGTTCAAATCACCAGCTTTATCTGGGCCTCAGTTTCCTCATCTCTCAATTGGGAAAGTTGGCCTCTCCAACGTGACTCCTTCCACGACTCTTCTGGCAGCAACAGAGGAAGTCAGGAACATAAGATCCACAGCCAAGTTACTCACTCTGAAATCTGGCCCTGATGCTTTCTAGTTATGTGCCCTTGGGCATATTAGGTTTTCTCTCTGTGCCTCAGTTTCTTTATCTGAAAATGGGGCTGCTGCATAGCGTGGTTGTGAGGATTACATGATATAATCCTTGTAAGTGCTGAGAGCAGTGCCTGGCACACAGAAAGTGCTTAACAAATGTAAGCTATTATTTCATTTGGCACAGGGTCATGTCTTATGCAACTGCACTTTCATGGGATTTAAATGATGAAAGTTCAAATGGCGAACATCAACCCCGCAGATAAAACTGCCACGTCTTTGAAATTCACACACATCCACATACAAATGAGTCTTAACTGTCCACAAGATTTTATATTCATCATTCAGAAGGTTTTTTTTCTCTCACCTAGTGGGTGTTGAATCTTATATAAGTGAAGTTTACCACTTTAACTCTGAGCTTATTCTTTTTTTTTTTTTTCTCTTTTGCTGCTACCCTTTGTCAAGAAGCAAGAGATAGTTTAGTGCAGAATTAAGAGGGTAGGGTGCTAACTCTGGCTCTTCCACTTACTAGCTTGCTTAGTTCTTTAGTTACTCTGTCCCTCCATTAAACTAAGAGTGTGCACCTCCTAGATTTATCGTGTAAACAAGAGCCTGATGCCCAGAAAGCTCTTAGTAAATACTGTGGATGAGTACATCGTTATATTCTGCTCCATTTGAATGGTTTTAAAGCAAGCACGAAGGGTCCCAACTTTGTCCAGAGGAATTGAGATGAATTAGGAGGGTGAGCATAGGGATGCTGTAGCTGACCCACCCAAATCTCCTTTGCCAGGCTGGTCTTCCCATAGCCCACGTGCTATGAGCATTGGCTGTTAATGGCTTACAGCTGCCTCTTTCTCTGGAGACTTGCCACTGGCCGAATGGGAGTGGCCTAGCCTGGAATTGCCTGGGAAGTTAAGCAACTCTTCTGCCCCTGGGCGTGGCCCACAGCCAATGACGGACTGATGCAGGGGCACATAAAGGACCCTTTGCCTCAAAAAGGGCAGGGGGCAACTCTGTGGAGCAATCCATGCTCCAGAGTTCCCAGCGGATAAGACGAAGGCCAGACTCCAGCTGAGGCCGCACCCTGACTCTGCTTCCCTTTCTCTGTCCTGCTTCCCTTATTCTCTTTCCTTTCTCCATAAATTACTTCCATGTGAATCTTCATGTTGGGTTCTGCTTCCAGACCCCAGCTTAAGATAGAGAGGAAGAACTGATACATGAGCATTACAGGAGTTTTGAAACCTTCCAATTGGACTTGCTGAGAGGGCAAGCATGACAAGTAAGTGTAGTTTGATTCTGTCCAAGTCTTTGTTTAGGAGAACAGGCTGGAGGGACTGAATAGAAGTTGGGATAACGATGGGACCTCAGGTGGTGGATATATGAACCAGAAGGAACAGTGCTACTGAGGTCTGGGCACAGCTTTTGATGACCTGTGTGAACCTAGACATAGACTGTGATAGACCATGTTACTATTACAATGATTAATACCAAGTAGACCTAGAGTCTTCCAGGACCCAGGATAACCCCCAACCTCAATTCCATGCTGCCTTCTTTTGACTATGTGGAGACTCACTTTTATGTTATGACAGTTGCCTTTCTTCCCTACATACTAGAGAAGACTGGCCGAAGGACTTTGGTGTTGAATTAGGATGGTGAGTATGAAGTTGCCCATTACTGAAGTGCTGGCTGGAGCACAGAGCAGGTCTTCCCTGATGGGATCATGGTAGTTTGTCTCAGAAAGAGATAAGAGATTAAATTACCTGCACATTTAGTTTTGGGCTTATATAAGCTGAAGAACCAGCTATTCCCTTGAATTCAATGTCCTAGTCTATCCTGATGTTTCAACAGAGGAGTGAAATACTGAATCTTCTGAGGATTATCTTCTTTTTTTCCTCCCAAAGAAGGGGGCAGGGATCATCTTTCATTTTTCTTTGATTCATTCATTTATTCATTTATTCTCTGTCTCTGACCCTCTATCTCTTCGTTGACTCTAGTCTATATGTGACATCTTGTAAGCATGTCTCTGTAAGCTCAATTCAGCATACTAACACTAAAATGAATTATTGTGTCCCCTTTTCAAAGGATTGTATAAAATCTGTCATTGCTTCTTGAAGCCACGGAATAGAACCCGCTGCAGGTTTCTAGAACATCAACCGAGAGTGATATTACACAATTTGTAGTACTAGTTTTACATCAAAAGGGGGCACAGATAATTTAATGTTTAAGTAGTACATAAACTTTAAAGATAAACATGAGACTTTAAAGAAAATAAGTTGCAACGATGATGGACTACAATGAGCTCACCCTTCTGATCTCTGGTGCAGTACAATGTTCTCTTATGCTAAGAGAACAATTGGTGGAAATACCTAAGAAACACTTCGAGGTATGACTTCTGCCAGTTCAGAAGATGTTGTAGGCAATGCTTCATATAACTGTGCAAAAAATAGAGGGAAGAAAAGATGGGAAAACTTCTAGTACCATTTTTATCCCAAGACTAGAAATGCCAATAGTATTCCAAGTTTAGATAACGAGCTCAAGATCCAGCTTGAAGATATGATTCCCGCCATTCTTTGAAAAAAAATTAAGAGCTCACCTCATTGAGATGTAGTTTTGATATGGTATATCTCCTGAAGGGACAAGTGTCATTGACCCCTTGTGGTAAACGACCTACATGGCCACTCAAACCTGGCTCTGCAGAAGCGATTAAATGGATTCCCAGTCAATGAATAGTGGCCTTTATGACTCTTCGGCTATAAAAAAAAGAGAGGTATGTCATTTCATGAGTGATGTGGTAGCTGTTCAGTCCTGGGAACTTTGCAGGCTTAACCTGGCCTGAGAGAAGCCTTCCTTCTCATGGACTGTAAATCACTATTACGTGGCTACCACTCTGGAACTGGCAGCGTGTGACTTGAGTTTATCCCAGGTCTGTGGGAAGGCCCGTATTTCCCCACATGAAAAAGCAATGGTGTATTTGTCCAGCAGGTGCGGGAGCCCCTTGAGGCTGAGAAATGCTCTGCCCAGATTGTACTCCTTTAGAAAAGATAGGTGGAGAAACCTCTCTTTGGGCCAAGGTGGCTGTTTTTTTTTCTGGGTAGTGTTGATTCTGACATCTTGGCTTTTCAGGAAAGAGCCATATAGCAAACCCAGAGAGGTGAAATTTGAAATTCGCTCTGGGCCATGTCAGTTGCCTTTTCATAAGAAAAGAAAGAGTTCAAGGAGTATGCAAAGAAAAACCATCTCAAATAAAATCTAGAAAAGAGTCTGAGGATTTCAGCCCCAAAGAAGAGAGACCTTGAGGAGAGAACATGCCAGAAAAGAAAGGTTAGGAAACCAAATCCCAATATTTGACCAGAAAATCTTTGTCTCCTTTCAGTTTTTGTTTTTTTTTTTAATTTTTTTGTTCTAGTTGATTTATAGTGTTCTGTCTGTCTCCTTTCAGTTTATGGTTCTGCTCTTGGAGAGGCTGTGTTTGTTTCTACCAACTACCTCTTTTTCCTTAGGGAATCCTGGGTGGGCAGGATCAGCTGTCACAGGGCTTGAGGCAGAATGGTGTGGGGTGCACACTAGGTCTTTTGATTATATTTTCACTTCCAGCTGTTCATTCCTGTTCTTTCCCATGAAGCCTGCAACTGAATGGGTGGCTCAGCCAGAGAGGCCCAATACATACTTGCTAATGAACATGCTGGAGGGGACACTGATGAAAGCAGGGTTTTCATACCCTACCCCGTTGCCTCTCAGAGGTGGCAACAATGTGGTCCTGACCTTGTGCCTGTGGAAGAATTCACAGCACTATCTGAGCCCAGACGCCTTGGCCACACTCCCATGATACCTACCTGAGTTCTCTGAGCAGCTGCTCCCTGCCAGAGCTCCTCATTTCCAAGAAAAGGGATCACTCTTTCTCCTAACGAGCATGCAGACAGAGGAGGGAATTAAGGAGACAAGTAGAAACCACCCAGCAAGAGGACTTGAAGAGTGTGCAGGGGAGGGTGGGGGAAAGGAGGAAAGGAAAAATGTGTCCAAACAGTATTGTGTCAGTTCTCTAACTTTCCACTGATCCATATGTGGATTTGTATCAGCACTCATGTCTTACCATTCAAGACAAGAGCCAGACAAAAAGGCTTGGGCTTAATAAATCCAGGAGAGAGGTTTGTTTATCAGGGTCTTTCATTGTTTGAAAACTCAACATCTGTCAAGGACTTGTAGGCCTTTGCCCCCCACACTTTGGGCAGGTGCTTCTGGTCTTTTGACACTGCTGCATGGGTTTTAAAGAAACATTTAGTGGGAAAACCCAAGGTTGTGTCTGTCCTTTTCCTCTGCCTTTTCTTCCAGTCAGGACTCCTCTCTCTCTCTTTGTCTCTCATCTCCTCCACACTCACCTCAGTCCTCCACAAAGCAAGTCTTTCCAAAGCTTAACTTAAAGACCTTAAAAAATTTTTAAAACTCTCCACACTTCTTAGTTGGGGTCTTAAAATTCTATATCTTTTTGTTTCTTCTGGTCTAGTTTTTTTTTTTTTTTTTTTTTTTTTTTTTTGCCACTATTCTCCCTCAGGTGGCCTTTTCTTTCTTTCTGTCTGTCTTTCTGTCTGTCTTTCTGTCTTTCTTTCTTTCTGTCTTTCTTTCTGTTTTTTTTTGTCTTTTTGCCTTTCCTAGGGTCACTCCCGTGGCATATGGAGGTTCCCAGGCTAGGGGTCTAATCGGAGCTATAGCTGCTGGCCTACGCCAGAACCACAGCAACGCGGGATCCGAGCCAAGACCTACACCACACCTCGTGGCAACGCCAGATCCTCAACCCACTGAGCAAGGCCAGGGATTGAACCTCATGGTTCCTAGTCGGATTCGTTAATCACTGCGCCATGACAGGAACTCCCGCCTTTTCTTATATTTCTAAATTTACATAGTTTTTAAGCAAGTATAATATAGCGTAGAAAAATATGTGTGCTACTTAATGAATTCCTATAACATTTTCATGCCCATGAAATTGGCAACCAGACCATGAAATAGAATATGACTAGCACCCCAAAGCCCCTTAAGATCCTTCCCGGTCACAAGGCCCTCAGGGGTAACTATTGTCCTGACATATAATCTCATAGATTAATTTTGCCTTTTAAAAAACTTTATATAGATATAATCACATAGTATGTATTTTACTATGCCATTTAATGTTTCCCTCATACATATATGTGCTTGAAGTTGATTCCTGTTTATCACTGTATGACATTCTGTTGCGGGGATATTTGTTTAACCATTCTACTCTTGTTGGACATTTAGGTTACTTATTACTTGGCAATTATGAATAGTATGGCTTATGAAAAGTTTTCATAAACCATACCCCCAAATTTTAAGCATAAAAGGAAAAGTTGGTAAATTGTCTCTGTTAAGCCTTTCAAAAGACAACTTTGAAAGAGAAAGGGAAACTTATAGAATGGAAAATACTTACATTATATTTCTGGGGAAAAGACTTATGTCTTTAATATGTAAAGAGCTCCTCTACATCAATAAGGGAAAGGCAGATGACTCAAGAGTAAAATAGGCAGAAGACTTGAAACCTGAATAGACACTTCACAAAATAGCATGGCCAAATGACCAGTGGCTCTGAACACATGAAGTAAATGTGCACCTTTACTAAACTCATTACCTCCCCCATTAGGTCATACACTTTCCTATTTCAGGATCTTTGCACAGGCTCTTCCAGTTCCCTGAGATATCTTTATGTCCATTTCTACCTACTTTTCTTTTAAAGACCAGACAGATAACATAAGCTCCTTTCTGAGACCTTTCCTGATCCCACTAGGCAGAATTAAACATTACTTCTTTGGAACCCCAAAGTTTGATTTCCTAGAAGTGAACTGTTTAACTTATATGTCTTCATGTCGTCTGCACATAACATTGTGCTTGCTGTATAATAGCTGATTGATACGTGCTTTTTGAGATTGTCTAACTTTCCCCTCAAACCTCCAGATAGAATCTAAGACCAGTGAGGTATCTGTGGAAACAAAGGCTTCCTGTGTTGAACATGGGAGTGTTCATTAGCCAATACAAAGATTACTTCATAGGGAAAAATGCTGGCCTGTTTCCCGAATCATAGCTCATCTTTAATGAATAGTATCACCACAAGCTTGTGGACACAGACCTAGTGCTCCATAGGCTGAGTTGCATGTTAAGATACATATTAATAAGTAGATCTGAAAAACAGGATTGCCTTCCACAGAGGTAACTGAACTGAGTGATTGGAGTCCTGTTGTAGGTCAATAGATTTATCTCACACATAAGGGAGCTCAGCAGTAGTGTCAAATTCAGAGTGCTACATGGTATGGCAGAGGGAAGGAGGAGAGAGTTCTTTGCCCTTTCCTTGCATGATGACTCAGCCAACATTTCTGACCAATTTTCTTTTGTCATCTTCATTTCCTGCAACACCTATTTTTCACCTGCTCTTGCTTTTATATGGTTCTAACCTCCCCGATCCCTGTGTTTCATGCCCACAACTAGCTTGTTTCTAGCCTCATTTAATTTCTTCAAGACCAAGATTTTATTCTTTTGCTGTTCTAACTCTTATTTTATTGAGATGAAAGCTTCTCTTTCTCTCTGTTTTTCTGGGGTAGAGATGAAGATCTGTCCTTTATGAAACTTTGTATCCCCAGGTAGATGAGATTAGTGCCTTATACATAGTGAATTCTAAGGAAATATTTCTTGAATCAATTGCTTGGCAGTTTCTTTTTATTTCTCTCTTTGTTTTTAAAATGATTTTTATTTTTTCCACTATAGTTGGTTTACAGTGTTCTGTCAATTTTATGCTGTACAGGAAAGTGACCCAGTCACACATACATATATACATTCTTTTTCTCACATAATTCTCCATCATGCTCCATCCCGAGTGACTAGATATAGTTCTCAGTGCTGTACAGCAGGATCTCATTGCTTATCCATTCCAAAGGCAGTAGTTTGCACCTATTAACCCAAAATTCCCAATCTATCCCACTCCCTCCCCCTCCCCCTTGTCAACCACAAGTCTGTTCTCCATATCCATAATTTTCTTTTCTGTGGAAAGATTTCATTTATGCCATATATTAGATTCCAGGTATATGTGATATCATATGGTATTTATCTTTCTCTTTCTGAATTACTTAGTATGAGAGTCTCTAGTTCTATCCATGTTGCTGCAAATGGCATTATTCTATTTTTATAGCTGAGTAGTATTCCATTGTATATATATATATACCACATCTTCTTAATCCATTCATCTGTCGATGGACATTTAGGTTGTTTTCCTGTCTTGGCTATTGTGAATAGTGCTGAAAGCTTGACATTTTCTTACTAAGTGGAAATAGTTGCTGACTCCTAACCCTCCCAAAGGCATTAGCATTTTTAATGAGATTCTCATTAGCACAAATGAATTTTCAACTATGCAACTTTGGTTAATAAGAAAAATAAGAGAAAATGTTTAAGAAAATGGGTGAGGAGAGAGATTCTGAGGCAGAGAAGGCAACTTTTTCTTGGGATTTGACTCTAGGTCTTTAGGTTGAATCTTTAGACACAGTGTTCTCTCTCTTTTTTGCTTTGGTAATGTATTTTCTAAATCAATAATACCCACTTTTTTAAAGTATAAAATCTTTCTTTAACATTAATAAGACCTACATACCCAAGAGTATTGAAATTGATGAATATAAAATGACCAAGATTTACCCTGAATGGAATATTATATAATATTATATAATAAAGTGAATTTTACTGTCACAACATTCATATTGTTATTCTTGTTGTATATTTGTATGAGGCATATCATTAATCTAGTCTACAGACAAAGGTTAGTGTACAGATGAATACATCGGTCCTTGTCAATAACTACAAGGACTCCTGGACCTCTGTTGTAAAAGCCACCCCCTCCCTGTCCCCAGTGGCATTCAGAAGACACATTGCAATTGTTTAGAGATGCATACTGAATATTAACTGGCCACTCACTCTTCTCTCAGTGAGGAGATGCTGACTTCATGTACTTTTATTATGGCTTATCTTAAGTTGGGTTTACTAGAAGCAGAGGCTGTGACAGGGATTTTGAGAAAAGTTATTTATTGAAGGAGAAAGGAAATGAAGAAGAAGGACAGGAAATGGGAAGAAGCACAGCAAAGAGAAGATTTCAGGTAAAGTCTAGTTTCAGTCTGATCCAGCTAGGAGCTCTCTGAATGGCACCACCAAGAGTTTGTTTTACATGACAGCTGGGCTTTCATCCTCATCCACAGTCATTTTGTCCATGGGATGCCTCACAAGGACTGTAAACTCTCTACAGTGTTTACAGAGTTCCAGATGCCCAAGGCAATCCTCCAGAGAAGATGCAGGCATGAGCCCTTAGCAACACAAACCACACAGCACCTGGGGATGAGCAGAGTTTGTAGAGAAGTCTGGATAGGACACTCATAGCAATCATTCCATGGCTCATTCATTTATTCATCCATCCATCCATCCATTTAACAAATACTTATTGAGTGCCTAGTCAGAGCAAGTTCTTGTCCTAGGAGCTGAGACTTAGAGTAGTGAATAAGCCAGGCAAGTTCTATATTCTCATGAAGCCCACAGCTTTTAGGGGAGACAGAAATAAACTAGTAGATAAATGTAGTTGTAAGATAATTTCTGATAATTTTCCAAGAGAGAAAATGAACAGTAAACTAGATTGTGGAATGACTGGGGCAAGTTGTGTGCACTTGTACAGAGACTGGAATGGTGAGAAGAGCCAACCCTATAAAGATACTGTAAGGGCTGGATGCTTAGGCAGAGGAAATGGCCATCATCAAGGCCCTAAGATGGGAAGAAGTTCATGGGTTTTAAGAACAGAGAGAAGGCCAGTAGGCCAGTGTAGGCTTGAGAAAGTTGTAAGACAAGGGTGGAGAGGTGGTTGTAATGGATGGAGTAGTGGGCAGAGGAAGCCAGTGTTGTAAGGAGTTTGGTGGGTTTGCATTCCAGTTATAATGAGTGCCTTTGCCTCCATTAAGATGGTAAAAATGGACATTTGTCTACCTTTGACTTAGATTTGCCTTGGCATTGCTGCTTAGAAGTGTTTGCTAAGCAGATTCATGGAATAAATGAGGAAAAACTTATGATTAAAGGACCGTTCTTTGTTTTCAGACTCCAGGAGCATAGCAGGCATTGAATTCAGACATCTTATATGGTAATTACGAGAAAATTTTCTCTCCTTTTTAGAACATTCCCAAGATTTTAAAAGATATGTAGCCGGACTCAACCTTCATTTGTCCTTGGCAGTGTGACAAAGCAGCATTTTTAGAAAAGAATGTAAGTTGGACTTGACCTTGGCTATATGCAAGGAAAGTTATCAAGGTCACTTTTTTGTTTGTTTGTTTTTAGTGTAATTGCTATTAAATGAATCAAGAAGTAAGCAGAGACCGTCTTGTTTTAGCTCAACATTCTGCTCTGTGCTGAGACCACAAGTCTTAAGTGCAGCTCTGTTTCTCAGTTGCCAAATAATGCTTCATTTTCCTTAATTTTCTCCGAGTCCACTGGAGAAGTCACCATGGTTAGAAAATACCACTCGATTGTGATAATGCAACATGCTTTCTGAACTTTATTCCTGAGGAGAGATAATAGAGAAACACTCCCCACCAACGCCAATGAATGGGACCCAGTGAAGCTGTGTGAAAGGGGGCAGGGAAAACAGTGTTTTCTCTCTGACCTATTAGGTCATTGTTGAAGACCAAGGTCCAGGAACAGCCCTCTAAACTCAAATAAACTCAGCACTTCAAATCAAGATGAACTGAAATAAAAGTAGCATTTCTATTTTTTCGAAAAATGCATTTTTCAGACGGTTTTGATTTAACAAAGATGTGGGACCTTTTTGTCATGCTCTTCCCCACACCAACCCCTGCTCCCATCCCCTTCATGGGTGAAGTCCATGTTTAATTCAGGGGGAACTTAATCCATATGTTTCTGATTCATTTACACAATGTTCTTTGGTAAGAGCTAGTTTTGATGTCCAAAGAGTCTTCTGGGAATTTTTATAAGTCTTTAAAAATTTTTTTCTTCAAGCCAGAAAATCATATTTTCCAGCTCCAAGTGCCCCTCCAAATCAGAAATACTCTGGGCCTATTGGAAACACTACTTTGAGGAGATCTTAGACTCAGGCAAAACACAACTCCTGTTGTGAGCTCTGCAATAGGATCCGTTTGACCAGCCTCCGAGACAAAGGAGAAGCAAAGGAGAAGGGACAGAAAAAGGACCTGAGGAGTGTAGGGAGTCTTGGACCTGCCATGTTTTTCCATTTCAAGGAGCAACCCAGTGAAGTCCCACAACCCATAAAATCAGACTCAATTTATGGTGCACATCTGGAGCCAGGTAATTTTTAGTTGGCTTTGTGTAACATCTTTGAGCAAGGGCAGAGAATTCTAGAGCAGCTTTCAGATTCATACATAGGGAAAGACTTCGTTTGTGAGCAAACTTAGCAGTTGCTCAGCAATTCAACAGCCAGTCTTCATTTTCTGGAAAGCACGATAAAGCCTGAAGTTGGAGAATTGTTGACTATGGAGTTAAATCAGCTCTGCCAGGAACTGTGGGCCTGTCAGGGACAAGTGGACAACTGTTGGACAGTATGTACTAAAGGATAAGAATCATTTCCTTTGTCCCATTTATTTCAGCTGTGCTATGACCCAATTTTTTAGCCCCCTTAAGGGCACCTGAAGTCTCTGGGGGAAAAAAAAAGTGATCCATAAATTACCCTTTTTCACCAAGTACTTGGCAATGAATGCAGACTCATTAGAAAATGGTCATTTTACTGCTAAGAGCTTGGATTGATCCTAGTTCACGTGTCAGTTTTTCTACTGGGCTATAAATGTGCTTCTACAGTATCATAATCCCAAATTTGGCTATTTTGCCCAAGTGAGTTGCTTTTCAATCCTCCTAAAAAGTTTTTAAAACCTGACCCCACTTCCCACCCACTCCGTCCCCTAACAGCAATAAGGTAATTTAGAAAGCAGGGATGGTGATAAACCTCTCCAAGTCAATAAATGCCACTGCCATCTTTGTAATTTCTCAGAGGAAAAAAAAAGCAGAAATAATGATTCTTCTTTTTTCATGCCTCCTAAATGCAGTCTACCAAGTGCTACTGCCTCTTGCTTCTCAGCTGTGTGTCTTCAGATCAGTTATGTTAGCATTACCTGAAAGTTGTTAGAAATTTAGGATCCCAGCCCTCCCACCCCACCCCCTAAACCTGCAGAATGCGAATCAGCTCCTTAAAAGTTCCTTGGTGATTCATAGGGCCTGTGAAAGTTGGAGAAGCACTGCTAGACCACACCTCCATCAAGCATCTCTTCATTCACCATCCAACTCTTAACTGAATTACTGTAATTGCTTCCTAGCTTCTGCCCCATCCTTGAGTATATTCTCAATTCAGCCACCAGAGTAGTCTGAAAAAAAGTTAGTCACATCAGTTCATTCTGCTCTTTAAAACCAACCCCTTCCCACTGCACATGAAATAAAATAGGAACTTCTTGCCATCACTTAAGAGTCCCATGTGAAGTGGCCTCTGCATCTCCTCAACTCCCTTCTTAATCATTCTTTCATGGTTATTCTCCCCTCCAGCAACACTGGTCTTTTACACTGATAACAGCCAACACCAGCTTTCCCTCTGCCTGAAGTTTCCTCTCAGAGCTGCTCCTCATTAAGGAGCACTCATTACAAATGTCAATCTGTGATGAACTCTTGGCTGCTAAATTTAAATCCACCTCCCAGTCACTTGCTACCACACTGCCCTGTTTTGTTTTTATTGGTTTCTCAACCATCTGAAATGATCTTATTTGTTTATGGGTTTATTGATTGTTATCCGGAATGGACACTTTCCCCATCTTACCTTATTCCACCTATGTCCTCAACACGTAAAGTGGTACCTGGAACATTGCTGAATTCATTTATTGTTGTTCTTGTTTACCATTTAAAAAAATTGAACTATAGTTAATTTACAATGTTGTGTTCAAGTGTACAGCTGATTCAGTTATACATATATATATTTATTTTCAAATTCTTTTCCATTATAGGGTTTTACAAGATATCAAATATAGTTCCCTATGCTATAAAATAGGTCCTTGTTGTTTATCTCTTTTATATATAGTAGTGTGTATATTTTAATCCCAAACTCCTAATTTATTCCTCCCACACTATCCCACTATTCCCTTTGATAACTGTAACTTTGTTTTCTATGTCTGTGAGTCTGTTTCAGTTGTATAAATTAATTTTTATCATAAGTGATATGTGATATTTGTCTTTCTATGTTTGACTTAATATGATAATCTCTTGGTCCATCCATGTTGTGCAAATGGCATTATTTCATTATTTTCTTTTTTTTTGTTGTTGTCTTTTGTTGTTGTTGTTGTTGCTATTTCTTGGGCTGCTCCCTCGGCATATGGAGGTTCCCAGGCTAGGGGTTGAATCGGAGCTGTAGCCACTGGCCTACGCCAGAGCCACAGCAACGCGGGATCCGAGCCGCGTCTGCAACCTACACCACAGCTCACGGCAACGCTGGATCGTTAACCCACTGAGCAAGGGCAGGGACCGAACCCGCAACCTCATGGTTCCTAGTCGGATTCGTTAACCACTGCGCCATGACAGGAACTCCTATTTCATTATTTTCTATGGCCGAGTAGTATTCCATTATGTATATGTATATATGTGTGTATATATATATATCACATCTCCTTTATGCATTCATTTGTGGATAGATGTTTAGGGTACTTTCATGTTTTGGCTATTTTAAAAAGAGCTGCTCTGGGGGTGCATATATCTTTTCACATTACAGGTTTTTTTTGGATATATGTGCAGGAATGGGATTACTAGATCAGATTATAACTCTATTTTTAATTTTTTAAGGAACTTCCATACTCTTCTCCATAGTGGCTACACCAATTTACATTCCCACCAACAGTGTAGGAGAGTGTCCTTTTCATCCATACCCTTTCTAGAATTTTTTATTTGTAGACTTTTTAGTGATGGCCATTCTGACTGGCACGAGGTGATACCTCATTGTAATTCGTTTTGAATTTCTCTAATAATTAGCAATATCGAGCATCTTTTTATGTGCCTATTGGCCATCTGTATGTCTTCTTTGGAGAAATGTCTATTTAGGTCTTCTTCCCATTTTTGATTGGGTTGTTTGTTTTTTGATGTTAAGCTGTATGAGCTGTTTGTATATTTTGGAAATTAATAACAATACATTTTCCAAGCTGTATCCTCAGCACCTAGAATTGTACCTAGAACACTGTTGAATTCATTCATTGTTAAATGAATTATGTAATATCTTTATACCTATACAATCTGGACCAAAGTGATGTCATTTATGTTTTTTCTGCTTTTCCTCCCTTCTTTTCATTGACAACTTTTTATTAAGCACTTAACCTATGCCACATGCAAGGCTAACTAGTGGAATGGGAAACAGATCCAGTCTCTGCTCAAATGGCGCATAGGGGGATGGCGATAGATATTAACCCAAATCATAGAGATGCCATCCCTGAAGCATGTATATAAGAGGGTTCCTAACTTGGTTCAGGGGGACTAGGGGGGTCTGAGGGTTGAAGGATGAATATACTGACCTAGTGAGGAGAGTAGGAAAGGAAGAGTATTTTGTGCAGAAAGAATAATATATCCAGAGACAGCAGGGAATGTTGAAGGAACAGAGAGAAAGCCAGTAGGATGGGGGACCAGAGAATGGGCAGGGGACTGTATGTTGTGGGGGCAGGCATAGCAGGCAAAGGCTAGACCAGTAGAACCCTATAGGCAAGGTAAATATAAATCCTGGTTTGCCTGGGAGAGTTCTGCCTTCTATCTGTCACCTGCTGTAATTATTCATAGACTTTTTAGCCACTCTTATAGGCCATATCATAGGCTTTTGACTTCAGAGACACTCCAGAAACACTAGTAGCTAAGAATAAGAACTCTGGACCCAGATTTTCTGGATTCACATAAGTGGTTTGCTGTTATTTGCCTTATGCATCCTTAAGCAAACTGCTAAACTTCTCTGGACCTTGGCTATCTCATCAGTAAAAGGTGGATTCAGTAATTTCAGTATTCAACTCTTAGAGATTTAATAATGATTAAATGAGTTAATACATGTCAATCTCATAGCATAGTATCTAGTACATATAGTAGGTAGGTAACCGCTAAGTGTTAGCTATATATTCTTATTTTTGATATTTTAAGTGTACAGATATTAGTGGGAGCCTTCAGAGGGTATTAGAAGGGGATGACAGGGTCAGAGTATTGCTTTTCAAAGATTATTTAGGTTTTATATGGAGCAATATTTTGTGGAAGGTATTAAAAGAGGAAAAACAGAGGATAAAGATGTGGTACAATGGAATATATCTCAGTGATAAAAAATGAAATAATGCCATTTGAAGTAACACAGATGGACCTAGAAATTAGTATATTAAGTTAGTCACACAGTGAAAGACAAACATCATATCATATCATTTATATGTGGAATCTAAAAAAAGGATACAAATGAACTTATTTGCAGAATAAATACAGAATCACAGGCACTGAAAAACTTATGATTACCAAAGGGAACAGGATGGCCTGGGGTTTGGGATTGGCATATGCACACTGAGGTATATGGAATGATTGGCCAATGGGGACCTGCTGTATAGCACAGAGAACTCTACCCAATATTCTGTGATAATCTATATGGGAAAAGAATCTGAAAAAGAATGGATGTGTGTATAGATGTAACAATCACCTGGTTGTATAGCAGAAATTACCATAACATTTTAAATCTGCTACACGTCAATAAAACTTAAAAAAAATGGAAATACATGAAGTTTTTCTAAAATGACATGTGTTTACTAAACAAAATAAGAGATTATCATGAGCATCAGGATCATCTTCTCTTAAAAATGTAAGAGTCCAGAATTAGCAAAGTTCTTAAATATTTCCTATCCAATTTCCACTTGGTAGTATTTGGGAACAAAGCAGCTATTTGAAATTTGAGAATCAACTGAACGAGTATCATCTTAGAATCAGCAGGAGAGGTAGCAAAGAACAGAGCTGAAAGGACCAACCAACCAGTTTACTCTTATAAGCCAAATTCTATACTCCCCCCAAAGCAACACAGAGTCTTTGGATTGTGCAAAGGATTTCTGTATGGATGTCCCATTTGGTTTTCAGTGATTTTTCGGAGCAAAAAAAAACTACTGGGAATTGAAAGGTTTCAGCAGATTCCTCCTGGTGGGCCTTGACTTGAACTTTCCAGGCCTGGACTATCTCCTGCACAGCTCCCTGACACTCCTGCTACCCCAAGGGTGAGAGGAAGCGCCATGAGTGAAGAGGGGCCCCTTTCTCCTGGGGTTAGTGTGGGACACACCTCACAGTCACTTGTCACTTTGAAATTCCCCTCTCCCAGGAGTGTGGAGAAGGATTACAGAAACCTGGCAGATAATTAACATTTCCTGGTGTGAACGGAAGGGATTTGTCACACAATGACTTTGAGCATCATGACTTTCTCACTAAACCAGGGGAAAAGGAGGTACGGATTTATAGGACAATCCCTTTGAATGATGGCTGAGGAGTGGGAGCATTCTAGTAAATTGTTAACTATTTGATTAAGCAGGACTCATCATACTGCCACATCTGGATTTCCCAGTTTAAAGAGTTAGGATATACTGAGCTGATTTTAGCAAACCAAGTCCTCTGACCTTTCCCAAGGCCTTTACAAACCTCAGGAAAGCCATTATAATTGAGTAGAGCTGATGGGAGGAAACTTAGCTTTTCAAATTCTTTGGTGGCTTAGCTTTTGAATGAAAGAGGATCTATCGTATTGAATTAGACATTGATGGTGGAAATCCTATAGAACACTAGCACACAGGAGCTGAGAAAAGAAGGTAACCACCTTTAGATGTGAGGCAATCATTTAATCTCTAATTCACCAATAAACAGATTCTACTTATTTGCAGTTGACAGAACACCTAAAGCTAAAAGTCCTTTTAGTTGCTAGGTATCCAAGGATTAAAAAATAGAACTGGATTTCCCATTGTGGCTTGGGTTAAGAAACTGACCAGTATTCATGAGGATGCTGGTACGATCCCTGCCCTAGCTCAGTGGGTTAAGGATCTGTGCTGCTGCAGGGTGCAGTGCAAGTCACAATGCAGCTCAGATCCGGTGTTCCTGTGGCTGTGGCTGGCAGCTGCAGCTCTGATTTGACCCTTAGCCTGGGAACTTTCATATGCCGTAGGTGTGCCCCTAAAAAGAGAAAGAAAAAAAAATAGATTGGAGGCCATGTTGATTGTCATGAAAATACTTTAAGGGAATGGGTCTTCAGGTTGGTTTAGAGAGATGGAGAGATGAGGAGAACAAAAACTGGGACAAACATTCCAGGTGGGAGGATTGGGGGAAAGAGGGAGGAACAGATACACCATCTCTCCATTTAGCAGCTAGAGGTACCAGTAGTGAGGATAAGGATGAAATAAACATTTAAATCAGCCCTCACCTACGTGTCACCATCTCATTCAGTTCTTAACATTATCAGGGAATTTGTTACTCTCATTTCATAGATGAAGAAACTAAAGATTAGATAATTTAAGTATCAGGCCAACTGCAAAGTAACCTGAATGCCAAGCTGAGCAGTTCATGCCTGTGTTCTTTATGATAGATGATTTTGTTAACTTTAGTGGAATGCAGTAGATTCTGAACTTTTGGAATAGTGACTTGGAATTTTAAGTGCCTGCCTTATAGGCATTTTTGGGCAGCACTCAAACTAATATAAGAGTACTTTGTTAGAAAGGTACCATCTAATTCATAAGTAGATAAGACAATATTTTAAAGAATGTGATGTATGAGGGAAGAAGAGAAAGCCCACTTTAAAAATCTCTGTCTTATTGCTCCATATAAATACATGAAGTTCTAAGTTGAAGATGCTTTTCTTGGGGCCCAAGAATATTTTGGAGTTTTCTGGAATATTTTTCTTTTTTTTCTTCATTCCTTCTGTCTTTTCCTTTCTTTTTCAAGCACTTACTGAACTCTTGCTTAGTATGTGGTATTTTGCTCCAGGGTAAGGATAACAATAAAGCATGTCCTTCCTGGTAAGGAGATAATCTGGCCAGCCAGTCACTGCCACACAACCCATTAAAGACCAATCAGAGAGAACAGGTGCCTTGAAGGAGACTGGGACTATCAGAAAAAATGGGGTGGAGTGAGTAGTCTAGAGGAAGTCTGAAGGATAGATAAAAGAGGGGACTGGCATTCCAGGTAATGGGGCAGCTTTTTCAAAGGTCTAATGGCATGAAATGA
This sequence comes from Phacochoerus africanus, assembly GCF_016906955.1. Lineage (NCBI taxonomy): Eukaryota > Metazoa > Chordata > Mammalia > Artiodactyla > Suidae > Phacochoerus > Phacochoerus africanus. The sequence continues at coordinate 43,479,709 of NC_062546.1, read as the reverse complement.
AACCCACTGCGAGGCTGCAGAATGGTGAGCTGTTCACTATATTTAAGACTTGAATTGGGATGGCAGGGGGATTGATAGGTGATGTGTTTGTGTGGGTCCATTGAGGGCCATATTTTTTCTATGAAGGACTTTAGATTTTTTTTTTCTGGGAACTGATGAGTAACCCTAGTGATCAGTATTCTTTCAGCTCAAAGTAACTGCAAGGTAATTTATAGGCACGTGGGAAGCCCAGGGTTGTATATGACTATAGGCGCAGCCATGTCTAGTTGTTTTCAACTCTGGTTCTTATGGGTCAGCTTTTTATTCTTGGGCAAATATGGCACCTAAAGGTATAGTCTTACATTTAGCAAACCTGTGAAAAGAGGGTAATATTTTTATTATACTTCCATTAAAAGTCCCAGGGAGAATTCTCAGTGGCTTTGTTCGAGTCATGTTCCTTTGTCTGAACCAGTTACTGGAGACAAAAGGAGGTTGATTGTTAGGTCATATGGTCACCTCTGAACCAGCATTTCCACTAAACAAATGGTAGACAGACCACCGATATCTCCAAAAGAAGAGACCTTGGACAGTTTTGATGAAGGATGTGACATGATTAGTTTGGTACTGAAAACCTCCTGTTTAATCTTAAAAATATGCATCATTTTGCCCTAACATAAAGAAAAGGTTTATATTTTTTGCCAATAGGAAAAAAAAAAAAACAAATCAGGGCCCATCAAATACTGAGCAACATTGTCTTGGAAGATGTTCCATGCTCATATGATGATTAAACATATTATAGCAGGTGCTACAGGTAGCCCACCTAGGTCTCCTTTCCTGGGCTTGTGGGCTCCTGTATGTGTCCAACAAGATAGACCAACTCTGTGGTACCATAGACTCTCTAGAGTTCCCACAGAGATCAGGCTGAGGCTGGACTTCTAAAACACATCTTTGCCTGACTTTCCCCTCCTGACCCATCTTGCTCTCATTGCTCCTTCCCAGGTTTCTTTTGGGAGTTGTCTCTCTACATATCACTTGCATGAGAATCCCCATCTGAGCCTCAGCTTTCCAGGGACCCAATGACCTAAGACACCCACAGACACAGTTCTGTGTAGTTCATGGGCAATGAGCCATTCTCGACCAAGATCTTTGAAGGGAGTCAGTGAGCATCCATTGCTTTCTAGGAATGGAAGCTGAAGGAAAGGAAGGGAAAAAAGATAAGCTCCTTACTACTTCACTGCTCTATTCTGGGCCAGGCCTGCCTGTTTTCTCTCAAGTTCTGAGGGCCTGTCTCAAATTCTGTTGCTTATTCTTTACTGAGCAAATATCTATTGCTATGTGCGTTTTGGAGTTTTGTTGGGAAATTCATGTTCTTTGATTTGCATGTTTCATAACCATGTAATCCTGTCCTCCCGGAACCTTGGGATGACAAATGGAAGAACATGATATTCTTTTTTTTTAATTACTCAATGAGTTATTACATTTATAGTTGTACAATGATCATCACAGTCCAGTTTTATAGTATTTCCATCCCACACCCCTGGTGCATCCCCCCACCCCCAAACTGTCTCCTTTGGAAAACATCAGTTTTTCAAAGTCTGTGAGTCACTATCTGTTCTGCAAAGAAATTCATTCTGTCCTTTTTTCAGATTCCACATGTCAGTGAAAGCTTTTGATGTTGGGGTCTCATTGTCTGACTGACTTCATTTAGCATGATAATTTCTAGGTCCATCCATGTTGCTAAAAATGCCAGTATTTCGTTCCTTTTAATGGCTGAGTAATATTCCATTGTGTATATGTACCATGTCTTCTTGATCCACTCCTCTGTCGATGGACATTTAGGTTGTTTCCATGTCTTGGCTATTGCAAATAGTGCTGCAATGAACAGTGGAGTACATGCGTCTTTGCGAGTCATGGTTTTCTCCGGATAGATGCCCAGGAGTGGGATTGCTGGATCAAATGGTAATTCTATGTTTAGTTTTCCGAGGCATCTCCATCCTGTTTTCCACAGTGGTTGCACCAATTTACAATCCCACCAGCAGTGTAATAGGATTCCTTTTTCTCCACACCCTCTCCAGCACTTATTGTTTATGGACCTTTTGATGATGGCCATTCTGGCTGGTGTAAGGTGGTACCTCATCGTGGTTTTGATTTGCATTTCTCTAGTAATGAGTGATGGTGAACATCTTTTCATGTGTTTTTTTGGCCATATATATATGTCTTCTTTGGAGAATCATCTGTTTAGATCTTCTGCCCATTTTTTGATGGGGTCGTTTGTTTTCTTGGTATGGAGCAGTAGGAGGTGTTTCTAAATCTTGGAGATTAATCCCTTGTCAGTCAATTCATGTGAGTTGTCTTTTTGTTTTGATAGGGTTTCCTTTGCTGTGTAGAAAGTTTTCAGTTTAATTAGGTTCCATTTGTTTATTTTTGTTTTTACCATCATTACTCTTAAGAGGTGGAACTAAAGATTTGCTGCGGTTTATGTCAGAGAGTGTTTAGCATACGTTTTCCTCTAAGAATTTTGTAGTATCTGGTCTTATATCTACGTCTTTAATCCATTTTGAGTTTATTTTTGTGTGGTGTTAGGGAGTGTTCTAATTTCATTCCTTTACATGTGGCTGTCCAGTTCTCCCAGTACCACGTATTAAACAGGCTACCATTTCTCCACTGTATATTCTTGCCTCCTTTGTCGTAGACTAGTTGAGTCTAGGTGCGTGGGTTTAATTCTGGAGTTTCTATCCTGTTCCACTGATCGATATTTCTGTCTTTGTGCCAGTATCATATGATTTTGATGACTGTTGCTTTGTAGTATAGTCTGAAGTCTGGGAGCCTGATTCCTCCAGCTCCATTTTTCTTTTTCAGGATGTCTTTGGCTATTCTGGGTCTTTTGTGCTTCCAAACAAAATTGAAACTATTTTGTTCAAGTTCTATGAAAAATGTCCTTAGTAATTTGCATTGAATCTATAGATTGCCTTGGGCAGTATAGTCATTTTGATCATATTGACTCTTCTAATCCAAGAGCATGGTATGTCTTTCCATCTATTTGTATCATCTTTGATTTCTTTCATCAGTGTCTTATAGTTTTCAGAGTACAGTTCTTTTGTCTCTTTAGGTAGGTTTATTCCTAAGTATTTTATTCTTTTGGATGCAATGGTAAATAGGATTTGTTCCCTAATTTCTCTTTCTCATCTTTCATTATTAGTATATAGAAATAGTCAATTTCTGTGTATTAATTTTGTATCATCTGACTTTGCCAAATTCATGGATGAGCTCTAACAGTTTTCTATAGAATCTTTAGGATTCTCTAGGTATAGTATCATATCACCTGCAAATGAGGGTTTTATTTCTTCCTTTCCAATTTGGATTTGGATTCCTTTTATTTCTTTCACTTCTCTGATTGCCATGCTAGGACTTCCAAAAATATGTTGAATAGTAGTGTCAAGAACAGACATCCTGGTCTTGTTCTTTCCTGACCTCAGCGGGAATTTTTTCAGCTTTTCACCATTGAGAATGTTAGCTGTGGGTTTGTCATATATGGCCTTTATTATGTTGAGGTAGTTTCCCCCTCTATATCCACTTTCTTCTGAAGGTTTTTTTTTTTTATCAGAAATGGGTGTTGGATTTGTCAAAGGCTTTTTCTTCTTCAATTGAGAGGATCATATGGTTTTGATTCTTCAGTTTGTTAATGTGGTGTATCACACTGATGGATTTGTGGATATTGAAGAACCCTTGCATGCCTGGGATAAATCCCAATTGATCATGATGTACAATCCTTTTAATGTATTGTTGGATGTAGTTTGCTAGTATTTTGTTGAGGATTTTTGCATCGATGTTCATCAGTGAAATTGGCCTGTAGTTTTCTTGTGGTATCTTTGTCTGGTTTTGGTATCAGGGTGATGGTAGCCTCATAGAATGAGTTTGGGAGTGCGTCTTCCTCTGCAATTTTTTGGAATAGTTTCAGAACAAGAGATGTTAGCTCTTCTCTAAATGTTTGATAGAATTCACCTGTGAAGCCATCTGGTCCTGGACTTGGGTGTGTGCGAGGTTTCTTAAACGTGGTTTCAATTTCAGTACTTGTGATTGGTCCATTCATCTTTTCTATTTCATCTTGGTTTAGTCTTGGAAGATTGTACTTGTCTAAGAATTTGTCCATTTCTTCTAGGTTTGCTGTTTTATTTGCGTATAGTTGCATATAGTAGTCTCTTATGATCCTTTGTATTTCTGTGATGTCTGCCATTACTTCTCCTTTTTCATTTCTAATTTTATTGATTTGAGTCCTCTCTCTTTTTTGCTTGGTAAGTCTGGCTAGGGGTTTATCAATTTTGTTGATCTTGTCAAAGAACCAGCTTTTCATTTCATTGGTCTTCTCTATGGTTTTCTTTGTTTCTATTTCACTGATTTCTGCTCTGATCTTTATGATTTCTTTCTACTAACTTTAGGTCTTGTCTGTTGTTCTCTCTCTAGCTGCTTTAGATGTAAAGTTCGGTTGCTTATTTGAGCTTTTTCTTGTTTCCTGAGGTGGGCTTGTATTGCTATAAACTTTCCTCTTAGAACGGCTTTTGCAGCATCCCATAGTGTTTGGAGTGTTGTATCTTTGTTATCATTTGCTTCTGGGTATTTTTTAATTTCCTCTTTGATTTCTTCAGTGATCCATTGGTTGTTTAGTAGCATGTTGTCGAGTCTCCACGTGTTTGTGTTTTTTGTAGTTTTTTTTCTTGTTGATTTCCAGTCATATAGGGTTGTGGTCAAAAAGATGCTTTAGATGCTTTCAGTTTTCTTAAAGTTACCAAGGGTTGATTTGTAGCCCAGGATGTGACCAATCATAGAGAACTTTGTTCTGTGTGCACCTGGGAAGAATGTGTATTCTGCTGCTTTTGGATGGAATGTTGTATACATAACTATTAAGTCCCTCTGGTCCAATGCTTCATTCAGGGCCTATGTTTCCTTATTGATTTTCTGTCTGGATGATCTGTCCATTGCTGTAAGTGGGGTGTTGATGGCCCCTGCTCTTATTGTGTTATTGTTGATTTGTCCTTTTAAGGTTGTTAGCAGTTGCCTTACATATTGTGGTGAACCTATGTGGGGTGCATAGATAATTAAAATTGTTATATCCTCTTCTTGGATTGATCCTTTGATCATTAGGTAGTGACCTTCCTTGTCCTTTAAAATATTCTTCATTTTAAAGTCTGTTTTGTCCGATATGAGTATTGCAACTCCCCCTTTCTCTTGATTCCCGTTTGCATGGAATATTTACTTCCATCCTCTCACTTTCAATTTGTATGTATCACTAGAAGAGAAATGGGTCTCTTGAAGACAGCATATATATGGGTCTTATTTTTGCATCCATTCAGCCAGTCTATGTCTTTTGGTTGGGGCGTTTAGTCCATTAACATTTAAGGTAATTATTGATATGCATGTTCTTGTTGCCATTGTATTAATTGTTTTGGATTTGTTTTTGTTGCTCTTTTTCTTCCCTTCTTCTCTTGTTCTCTCCTCTTGTGGTTTGATGACTATCTTTAATGCTGTCTTTCAGTTGATTTTTCTTATTCGTTTTTTGTATTAATTGTGTTACTTTCCAGTCTGAAGGGCTTCCCACCTGGGAGGTACAGGGTTGCTTATATTGCATAATCACCCATCCTACCTCTTGATGTGGCCTCCTCTTTGTCTTCTGGAGTAGGATATCTTTTTGAAAATTTCCAGTCCATTTGGTTGAGGATTTCTCAGTATTTGGTTGTAAATTTTGTTGTTTTTAGGAGAGAAGTTGAGCTCCAGTGCTTCTATTCTGCCATCTTAATCCCATCTCCCTCATGGTATTCTTCTTAAATGTAGAAATGTGAGTTTAGACAATGTTAATATGATACACATGGTTACGTTTCAGTTCAACCTGTGGCCTAACATATAAATCCCAGAGATTTTCAGATTCTACTTCTTTTTTGCTTCTGTTTCTATTTCAGAGATTAATACATTGGGGTCATTTGTCTGGTTTTCTAAGAGATTGAGATTTTGGTAATGGTTTCCTTTGAATTCTTCAAGGATGACACATTTTAAATCATAGTGTCCCGCACAGATCATTGTAGAAAGTATTACATGATGAACAGCACGATATGCTGATTTTCCAAACCTCATTAGTTGGAAACATAAGTTTCTTTTCAGGCACTCCGACTATTTGGAGTCTTCTGATTTGGTCTGAGAATTCTCCCTCTACCTCTGGAAGAGGCATCACTCAGAGAAAGTTCACCGAGGACAGGGTTTTGATTTTATATCTCACTTTCTTTTGGGAGCCTCAGCAAAGTTTCATGGTCCGATGCCCAATTTCCCCATCAAAATAATTACTGAAAAGAATATTTATTCTCTTTCAATTTCTACTGCAGAGCAAGTGTCAGGAGCTGAACGTTATTGGCTAAGCTACCAACATTGCTTTTTCTACCACCAACATGCTTATAAATTCAAAGAACCTGAAAGGACCTGCATCTTAACCTGGCACCAAGGTTGATTGTTAAGAAGGGTGTGGATTATAGGAGAAATTCTTGGGGTTTTACAAAACTATGAGATCTACATATCCTCAAGTCTGGTAAAAAGGCTTTACTTTATTTCTGGGCTCCACCTAACTTTGTCCATCTGCCATGTGTTGTTCCACCCTCAAGCAATTTTCTTCGTGCCCCACTCCCTGTGGTACCACATGTTTTTTCTTTTGGCAATAATTTTTTCATATTGAAACTTTAATTTTCTCCACCCAGCTTGAGGACAAGTTTTCTACATACCTAGAATTGTATGCTAATTCCCATCTGAAGCAGCTATATTCCCCCATCACTTTAGTACTTTTTCCTCTTGGATACTGCTTTTTTATTACCTCTATTTTTTTTTCTTACTTCAGTATTTACCTTGCTGGATAAGCTTTCAGAAAAGAGAATTGAACGAAATGTGTAATCATTTCCTTTTTGACAGGTAGCCTAAGACTGCCAGATACTTCTACAGAATTTTTTTTTTTTAATTTTGAATTTGCAGTGTTTTCCTAGTTTTAGCGTGGATGATCCAGTTGCCCTTCTTAACTGAATTGGAGAAAATGCAACTTGTCAGGATACTGACGTGATTTTATGACAGTGGCCCAAGAATGACTTTGAAAGTTTTACAAGACAAATTACAGAGAGAAAAACTTTGTAATAAAATTTGCAGCTTAGCAAAATGGAATTATCCTCCAAATGTTGTCATGATAAGTCTAAAAATAAAGTGTACTAATAGACAATAAAATGGTAGAATCCAAAAGCAAAGTAATTTAACAGAATTTTCCTAGAAATGACATAGAAGGAGAGCAGTTGGGCATAGTTGAAATGGAGATAAACGTGACCACAGAGTTGGAAACATATACATCGATGGATTTGTGTATTTAATAGATCCAATCATATTTAATAGAGCATGTACAGATCAGAACTTGGAACTTTTTTCAGTCACCCGCAAACAGCTCTGTATACAGTGCTTTCACGTTGGTGTTTTCCCTAGGGATTTTATCGTAACTTCAGGAAAACGATGCTCTGATTCTTATTTTTCCAAGTCAATGCCAGCCAAAAAAGTGTTTTCAGTCTCTTGTTCTGTACGCAATCATGAAATGAATTATTTTCAGATTTTCGAGGTACTTGATTCCTTAGATTTTCTTTTGACCTTGAGGTTCTGTTTGTCATTGAAATGGGCCTCTGCTCTGAGACACTGAAAAGCTGGTGAATTCATCCTTAGACAATGAGGTCATCATTGACCCCTTTCATGGACATCTTTGTGATCTCATGCTGAGCACTAAGTCCAACTTAAATGAATTTTGACATATCATCTAGGAATATGATTATGGGATTACATGACCACAGATACTCCCAAGGTAATGAATGCATTTTATTGAGTGGTGTTAGCAGTCCAAAGCTAAGGAAACATTTTGGAAACCAAGACAGACAGAGGCTGAGAGAGAAAGAGACAGACAGAGAGACAGAGAGTGAGAGAGAGAGAAATGTGCTTCAGATATCCAAGGAAGATGGAAGAGACCTTGAAATGTAGAAAGAGCTGCAAAATTTCATCACCAGGGAGCTGAACCTTGGGGTAACTCATTTAGCAAAAGCTTTTTCTTTTTTTCTTTTTTTTTGCCTTTTTTTCTGCTTTTATATTAATCCCCACTTCTCTCCTCCCCAAGACAGAAGTTTTTCCATTTAGCTTGGAAAACTTGTCCATATTACATCCTAAGCCATTCCCTCTGTAAGGAATATTTTTTTTTGAAAAAAAATTTTGTAACAATTTCCAAGTAGAGAAGAATGAATATTTCACTGTAATTGCCTTCAGAGATTCATAGTGGACTAACTCTCTCTCTCTCTCTTTACTTTAAAATGAAATTCTATAAGGTCATCCTTATGTGCTTCATTTATATTTTAGGAAGATCATTCAATTCAAGGGCCTGACAATCATTCTTTAACTGGTATCCTAAGATGCTCAATACAAAATTTAAATACCACCACTTGCATTCTTTCAAAATGTGTCTTATATAGAGGGAAAAAACTATCATGGAGGCAAGTATTGCTATTTGTGACTTTAGAATATTCCTTTTGCCCTTTTCAGTAGTGGACTAGTTGACTAGTATATTCCTATTATAATTCTTAAGGAATATTTAAAGAACAAGGCAGTTAAGTGAATATTGTAAGATTGATGGGTAATTTTAAGTTTGGGGAAGATGACTGCTCCCACTGCTTAACATGCTTGTTGTTTCTGAGGCTCTGGAGTGTAAATGGCTTTGTTATATTAAATTAGATTTCCATGTTCTTATGGACAATGTGTCCACATAAGAAACTTGATGTAGTCTAACTTTGGTACCTGCCCTTTAGAGGAAAAGACAGTTAAGTGAAAAGAATGTTTGCAGATGTCATTTGTGTGTGTGAATTGGATAAATTAGGGTCAGATTGTATCTTTTAGACCTCATTTTGACTAAGAGGTTGGATGTTTATGGAGCAAATGAGTTTTGAGGTGCTTTAATTGTCTAAGGAATTTGTTTGCTTATAAAAATCTATTAAAAATATTTTTTCTAAGTTTAGGTAGAATGATGTAAATTTTAAAAATTTGCATTGATTATTTCAACTGTAAATTAAAAAAAAAATAGCAGTGACAAAAGCAGCAATAGAAGAGGGTAACCATAAAATTTATTGTATAAAATAGGATATTTTTTTGGCCCACAAACAGGGCATATGAAAGTTCCCAGACTAGGGATCCAATCCATGTCAAAGCAGCTACCCAAGCCACTGCGGTGATAATGCTGGACCCTTAACCCACTGCACCACAAGAGAACTTCTAAAATGGGATATTTTTGAAAGTGAAAGCAGATACTACTAATGATTAAGGGCAGGACCAGTTTAAATCAGAACATATAATAATTCTCTGTGAGAATAGTAATGTTAGAAGTAGTGATAATAATGTATAATTCCATAATTCAAGTGATCCAGTCCAATCAGGATAATAGTTAAATATGTGTGTGCATACACACACGCAGAGCCAAGCATCCCTCCCAAAATTTAGAAATAATCCAGTCCTTGTTCTTTTTTAAAATTTTTTTTTAGTGTAAATAGTGAATTTATTGGTAGATTAATAGAAATTATCCAATCCAAACAATAAGGAGAAAAAATTAAGAAAAAATCAGGAACATAGCCTTTGGAAGCTGTAGAAAAATACTAAAGGTTTAACATTTGTCATTGGAGTCCCAGAAGGAGATGAGAAAGGGTATGTTATAGAAAAATATTTGTGGAAAAATGGCTAAAAAAAGTCCCCAATTTGTGTGTGTGTGTGTCCCTCAAAGTTTTCATTTTTATTTTAAATTTTTTTATCATTTATATATGTATGAATATATATATACTTATATATATAGTATATATATATATTTATACTTTTATATATATATAAATATATATATACTTTTTTCTACTGTACAGCATGGTGACCCAGTTACACATACATGTATACATTCTTTTTTCTCACATTAAATGTTCCATCATAAGTGACTAGACAGAGTTCCCAGTGCTACACAACAGGATCCCATTGTTAATCCATCCTGAAGGCAACATTCTGCATCTATTTACCCCAAGCTCCCAGTCCCTCCCACTCCCTCCCCTTTCCCCTCGGCAACCACAAGTCTATTCTCCAAGTCCATGATTTTCTTTTCTGTGGAAAGGTTCATTTGTGCCATATATTAAATTCCAGATATCAGTGATATCATATAGTATTTGTCTTTCTCTTTCTGACTTCACTCATTATGGGAGTCTTCCAGGCATGTTGCTGCAAATGGCATTATTTCATTCTTTTTCATGGCTGAGTAGTACTCCACTGTGTATATATACCACATTTTCCTAATCTGATCATCTGTTGATGGACATTTGAGTTGATTCCATGTCTTGGCTATTGTAAATAGTGCTGCAATGAACATGCAGGTGCATGTGTCTTTTTTAAGTAGAGTTTGTCCAGATATATGCTCAAGAGTGGGATTGCAGGGTCATATGGTAGTTCTATGTATAGATTTCTAAGTTATCTCCATTACTGATCTCCATAGTGGTTGTACCAGCTTACATTCCCACCAACAGTGCAGGAGGGTTCCCTTTTCTCCATACCTTCTCCAGCATTTGTTATTTGTGAACTTATTAATGATGGCCATTCTGAATGGTGTAAGGTGGTACCTCATAATAGCCTTGATTTGCATTTCTATAATAATCAGTGATGTTGAGCATTGTTTCAAGTGCTTGTTGGCCATCTGTATATCTTCCTTGAAGAAATGTCTCTTTAGGTCCTTTTGCCATTTTTCAATTGGGTTATTGGCTTTTTTGCTGTTGAGTTGTATAAGTTGCTTGTATACTCTAGAGATTAAGCTCTTGTCAGTTGCATCATTTGAAACTATTTTCTCCCATTCTGTAAGTTGTCTTTTTGTTTTCTTTTTGTTTTCCTTTGCTGTGCAAAAGCTTGTCCGTTTGATTAGGTCCCATTGGTTTATGTTTGCTCTTATTTCTGTTGCTTTGGGAGACTGACCTTAGAAAACATTCGAAAGGTTGATGTCAGAGAATGTTTTGCCTATGTTCTTTTCCAGGGGTTTGATGGTGTCTTGTCTTATATTTAAATCTTTCAGCCATTTCGAGTTTATTTTGGTGCATGGTGTGAGGGTATGTTCTAGTTTCATTGATTTTCATGCAGCTGTGCAGGTTTCCCAGCAATGGTTGCTGAAAAGACTGTCTTTTTCCCATTTTATGTTCTTGCCTCCTTTGTCAAAGATTAATTGACCATAGGTGTCTGGGTTTATTTCTGCATTCTCTATTCTGTTCCATTGGTCTGTCTGTCTGTTTTGGTACCAGTACCACACTGTCTTGATGACGTGGCTTTGTAATATTGCCTGAAGTCAGGGAGAGAGATGCCTCCTGCTTGGTTTTACTCGTTCTTGATACTTTGAAGAATGTAAGAACACACCATAAGAATATAACTTCAAATCTCTCTTTACATTTCAACAAATTTCCTTGTATACCACAGCCATGTCTTTCTCTGTAGGCCCTCGTGTATAAACTCCTGAACCTATCTTGGCTTGCATCCTTTTTGGTTTGTTTGTTTTGTTTTTCTTTTCTTTTCTTTTTTCCTTTGCTCTTGTCTAGTAAGGTTGGACCCTTCTGGGAGGACCAAGAGACAGGAAGCAACCAAGCTGGTGAAGAGTAGTCCTGTTTAGCAGGCAGGTAGTGGGCAAAGCTGTGAATATCTGCCTATTAATAGTCTTGATCTAGTGCCAATAGTTTAGGTTAATAGAGAAATCTCCATATGCCTGGTTCTCTGATACAATTATAATATTCATCTAAATCTCCACCCTTGATAAATGTGTTCTTGACATTCCCATTTTGCAGAGAAGAAAACTGAGGTTTACTGAGAGTAGGTAAGTTGTTCAAGTGGCAGAGCCAGGACCTAAACTTTACAGCCTGGCTAGAGAGTTGATACTCTTAGCCAGTAGGTCCAAGGCAAGCTTCAGCTTGTTATCACTGAGATTTCTGAAAGGTGGTAAAAACCCTCAGGAGTTTTAGTAAAAAACTCACTATAACAAAACATGTCTGGCGTAAGTACATGGTAGTGTTAGCGGGTATTTCTTTCCCATTTTGAAAATCATTTCATAGTGAATGGGGTGCCTAAAGCTCTCTGATAAATGAACCCAATATGAAAACAAATGCATCTAAACACAGGTTATTTGGGACACTTACATAAAAGCGAGAAGAACACACAGTGAGAACAGGCTATTTTTCATCCAGTTGGAAGGGGATGTCATTGACTTGAGTTTAGCTGCTATTGCCAGAAAGACATCAACCATTTTTAGTGCTCAGACTATTTTTTTATGATTGCCTGAAGGATATCAGATGAGCCGTCTGTTATAAATCAATAATAATTTGCTTTAGATTAATGAGGAACTAAGACTGTTCCTAATAAATCTCTAAATGCCTAGCATTTTTTGAAAACCAATCCTTTTATGAGAATTATGTTTCTTCTCTGTCCTTAAGAAAGAGCTAGGGGGGCAGGGTGGGGAGAAAGAAAAAGTAGCCAAACATTTTGGAAACAGAGAAATGTGAAAACAGTGAATGAGAGTGTATGCATTCCAGGGCTTTGTTTTGTAATCTCAGCTGTTCAGAGCCATGCTCTGTGGTTCAAAGCACTGAAGCTTACAGCAAATAAGATGCCACAGTGCCCTCTGTGCAGGTTTCTCAGCGAAGTCCATTGGCTGTGTAATAGCTGGTCAGAGTCTTCAGTATCCATTAAGTAACTAGAATATATTGGAAATAGCTGGATTCTAGTCCAAATCATGGCTCTGCATCCTGGAAACACTCTGCAGTGATTGGTTAACTGGAGCGTGTCTTGGAATGTGGATGGATGGGTCTTGCTTTCTGTCTAGTCTTTTTTTGGTATTTAGAATGCATCATGGGAAAAGAAAAATGTAGGCTCAATTCATCCATTAATTTGATACTTTTATTCGTCTATTTTTCCCAAGGACTTTCTTATGAAATTGGAAGGGGAAAAGAAATCCACTGGGGAGGTGAGGAGCAGAAAAATGTTTTTTCCCCCAAATGTATCAGAGTGATCTAATTGTGATGCCAAAATCTTAAGAGTAACCCTCTGGCTGGTAAACTGCTCAACTTGCTATTCATCACACAAAGGAAAGCAAATGATTACTTGTAGAATCCATTCTCCTCATCCCAGGCATATTTTGTGGAAGGGATGGAAATAGTACAGAATATTGTGGCAGGATAATAGTGTATTCTGAACCAGGTTTCCTGTCTTCACAAGAACTTTCCTTTCAGCAAGCTGCGGCGAATGTAGGGATTTCAGATTCTGGGTACTCAATTACACAAGCAATTTTTTTTAAAATCTTTCATTCAAGAATAAATAAAAAGTGGGTGTTTTCTTTTACTGGTCACTTTTTAGAATGGAGTGATTTTGTAAGGCTTACTCTCAGTGATGTGATTCTGTATAAAATTAGCTAAGAGTCTATAGCAAAGATTTGCCCCTATCTGTACTCTCACATTGTCTTTGGGACACAGCTGGGCTATATTTCCTTTACAGTTTGATGTGGTCACATGCCTGGGCTCTGTCCAATGGCCCATGAGAAAAATGGGAGGTGCCATTTCCAGGCTTGGCTCATAAAACCCTCTCATGAACCATATCTTTTTCTTTTTCTATTGTGCTGGCTGAATGGTAAGAACCCTAGAATTTTGAGAAGGGTAGAGCCACAATATAAAAGGAGCCTGACTCTTGAATAAGTGTATGGAAGACTATTCCACCTGTAAAATCCATTACTGGCCAGTGAGAGGAATGAGAATGCAGACATTGTGTGAAGCCACTGAGATTTAGAGTTTGCCTTTGCAGAAACTAGCCCTACTATTCTGCTGATACAGGGTTGGTTTATATCATGACTGGAGTGCTGGCCTTGTATGATTATAATGGTTCTGTTATCTATGTTATCTAGATTCTGGTCCTGGCAATCTGCCTGATAGTGGGTGCATTATTCTGGGCAGGTAACTAGCTTTCCTTTCTGGCCTCAGTTTTTCAGCATCTGAGTGAAGTGTTTGGATCAAGATAAATTTGTTTTCACAGAAACTCTGACAAACATAAGCAAAAGGAACATATCATAAGGATATAGGTGGCTCACAGTATCAAAGATTATGTTAGAGAATCAGGTTTAGAAAGGACAGGAATCAGAGAAGATTTTGTGACCTAGGTAGCAAGAGGTTGTTAAAAAAATCTCGGGATGGGCCCCCTTTGGGACTTAGCACAGGTCTTGTCCATCTTCATGTATTTGCTAGGTCTTACTGTGTAACAAGCCACTCCAAAACTGTGTGGCTTAAAACATTTGTGCAGCTCTCATGATTTATAGGTTGACAGTTTGGGTTGGCCTCTGCTGAACTTTTTTTGCAGATCTGGACTAGGTCCAGCTGATTGTAATTTGGTTCACTTATGCAATCACAACTTCCATTAACTTCCATGTCCGTTAAGGCCTAATCTATCTAAGATGGCCCAGCTAGGATGGTTTATTTCTACTTCATATGGTCTCTCATCCTCCAGCAGGCTAACAAGAATTTGTTCACATGGCAGTTGAGTGGTAATCCAAGAGTGGGGTAGAAGTATGCAAGGTCTCTTGAGGCCTATGCTCAGAACTTTCATAGTGTCACTTCTGCCACTTTCTGTTGGCCAAACAAGTCTCAAGGTCCCTCCAGATTCAAAGGTGGAGAAATAACCTCCAGCTCTTGATGATAGAAATGCAAAATTCACATTGCTAAGTGGTATGGATACGAGGCTAGTCATGGAGAACAACTGTGACCATTTCTTCAATTAATCAAACCTTGCTTGGATTGTATATCTATTCCTTGGGTAGGAGAAGGCAAGTCAATTTCATACTACTCCTAAGAGTGAAGAGTGTGGGAAAAGTTAACTCCCAAAAGGGAATTAGAATGAAAGGGGGATGACCTGAGCTTGACCGACCACCATGAGCTAAATATATGACCTCAGCAAAACAGAGAACCTCTCAGAAACTCCTTCCTCATCTGAAAAATGGGTTTAGTAACTCATACTTACAACTATATTGTATGAATTCGAGATGGCAAAAGTGAGGCATGGGTACCATGTTTATCTATAATAGATACCCAGTAACTTCTCTGGTTTTCCCCTTAAATTGACACAAAAGAATGAAAGGTAGATACACATATTTTAAAACTTTTTTTCAAGTTCTTCAGAAAGTAATACAGAGAATTTTGTACACTAAATCTTAATATACTCTTGGTTTTACTGCAGTGTTTAGAAGCATTAGTCATTGAAATTATCTGTCTTTGCCATTCTCAGAAATTAAGGTAGCTCTAGGGCTGTTTTTAGCTGGTAAGTATGAGGATGGCCACATTATAATCTTAAGCTTCCCTCTTACTTATTTGTTGCAGGTGGGGGTGTGTCTTAGTCTGTTCTGGATGCTACAACAAAAACACCATAGACTGGGTAGCTAGAACTATGAACATTTTTTTTTTTTCCCAATTCTGGAGGATGGAAAGTATAAGATCAAGTCACTTGTAGGTTCACTGTCTGATGAGGACCAACTTCTTTGTTCAGAGACCATTGTCTTTTCCCTGTTGTCACCACCTGGAGGAAGGGGTAAGGGAGCTCTATGGAGCCTCGTCTTACAAGGGCACTAATCCTTTTCATGAGGGCTCCATCCTCATGACCTAATCACCTGTCAAAAGCTCCAACTCCCAATACCATCACATTGAGGATTAGTTTTCAATGTATGAATTTGGGGGGACACAAATATTTAGTCCAAAGAAAGGCATCATTCTGATTAGCTGGTACCCATGTTTTACCATTGTTACATATCATGGAGGTCCCTTTGGCGATATCTAAAGAACATCCCACAGCCTTAACATAGCTCTTTTCTGGAAAATATTGTGGCTTTACAGAGCATGAAGTGACATTTGTCTCTGAAGTTGTTGAATGAGTATTTGAGTGAATAGATATGCAAATGGATGATTTGGTAAAAATCTATGTTCCTGGTGACAGCTTTAAAAATAAGAAATAGCTTAATTCAAGACAGACTCTAAACTAGTTCTGAGGGCTGCTAGGGGAAGTAATTTATGGAATTGGAGATGTGAACTACAACAAATTGCATGACTGCTTTACATCTTTTTCTTGAAACTGTTTCTCTCTTCAGTCTAATCCTGCTCTTGAAATAAATAACACCAGGATTTGCTCTCTTGGGTGTAAAGATGGATTTCATTAACTTGTTATAAAACTACCTGATCTGAGCTTTGGGGATGGTATCCAGGGAGTGTACTCCTATGATTTGGTGAACAGGTGTTTGGTGTCCTTCTTTCCTCAGAATCCCAAACTGCAAGTGGAATATAGGTAGGGATTAAAACAATGTGACTGCACTCATGGCTACCCTACACCCTCATGCTTCATGAATGTTAAAAGTGCATTCATTACCCCCTCTCTGCCTGATTTTTCCAGACCAGAGGGCTCTGGTGGATTTTAGCCTTCTTGCGTGTCCTCTCCTCTCTATCAGCTCTGAAAAGAATTTGGAGGAAACCAGCTCTCTGAAAGAGAGCAGTGAAGATCAGTAAAGCCCCTTCTGAGACCAGAGCAGTGAGGTTTCATAAGGACCTAGTGGATTCTCTTTGCAAAGTAGTTTCCATTTGAAGCACCTGAAAGATGGATACATGGCTTATTGTCATGGGAGAAGCTCCAAGGAATTTTTAACTATGAAGGGACATAAAAATGTGATTGCATGTACTGGTTTGCCTGAATATTCCAAGTTTATTCTTGTTCTGTCACCCATTCAAGTTAGCAAATGTCCCTGATTTTTTTTTAAGTGAAGGATTATTGTCAATATTTGAATTAATATAATCTGGGATAGACTCAGAAGACCTTCACGTTATACTTCCACTTCTCCCATGCTCTTTCCTAGCAGTGTGTGAGATCCATGTGGAGTAAATACTGTTCTCAATTTCCGTAGGCAGTCATACCTGAAAAGGCACAGAGATCCCATTTTTTCCCCCTAACTTTTCCAGATGCATCAAAATCAGTATCTCCCTTTCTAGGACAGCGTGCACCAGGCATTCAGGCAGCAGTGGCCATGGTTGACTTCCTCTGGATGTGGTGGTAGGAGAACTCAGGCTCTGTTTCTGCTGGACACTTGGTGTACCAGCCAGTGGTGCCCTGGTGTAGGGGCTTCCAAGATCTGCTTCAAATAGGAGATTAGTGAAGGTGGTTCTTTTAATGGTTTGATTGTTTTTTCTCACCCAGTTCATGGAATTGAAGTCAAGATTTTGTAAGTTCATTCTGGTGAAAGTGAACTACTTTTTGTAAGTGACTTTTCTCAATTTGGTTGCATTTTTTTTTGTCTTTTTGCCATTTCTTGGGCTGTTCCCGTGGCATATGGTGGTTCCCAGGCTAGGGGTCAAATCGGAGCTGTAGCCACTGGCCTACGCCAGAGCCATAGCAATGTGGGATCCGAGCTGTGTCTGTAACCTACACACAGCTCACGGCAATGCTGAATCCTTAACCCACTGAGCAAGTCCAGGGATCGAACCCGCAACTTCATGGTTCCTAGTCGGACTCGTTAACCACTAAGCTATGACAGGAACTTCTCAATTTGGTTGCATCTTATTCCAAACCAATTAGAAATCGTTCAATCAAATGATTCAATGAATATAGAGTGTCAAGAAAATTTCAGTAGTAGAAGCCAGGAAGACAGTACATAGTACCCCTTGAGGTAGAAGGCAGCATGTGATGATTCCAGCTGGTGGAATATAGGCAGAAGTGGTGTATTCCATACCCAGGACTGGCCCCTAAAATGTCTTGAGTCATACTCCAATATTCTCTCTTTCTTATTCTGCTGGATGAAGGGGAATAATCCAACAGAAGACTTGAAGGCTCTAAAAGATGGTGGAACTAATTGACAGGTAGACGCAGGTTCCTAAATGAGTGGAGGCAAAGCTTCCCTGTGGACTTGCACTGAACTGTGTAATAAGCAGTAAAGAACCATATTTTGTGTTAGGCCATTATAATGTGGGGGCTGTAGATTACCACTGTAGGATTGCTTACCTTCACTGATGTTCCATTCAACTTGCTTGCAGGAAAATGGACCATAGGACCAGTTTCTCCGGCCGATTGGCTCTCCTACTTAGCTCCTATGTGACATGTGGCACCTTGGTTTGAAAGATTTCCTAGGACTGAAAAATATGCTCAGCATCAAATCAATTGGCTATGAAAATAATTTATATCTTTAAGGTGTATATATGAGTAGATGTACTTTTGTCCTTTGGGCTGATTTTGTATGGTCTTCATAATAAAAATACATTAAATAGGCAAGTAATATTAATAATACCCAGCATATGTTGCTATGTAAAGCATATATAGATATGCAAAACACCATACTAGCTGCATGTTAAATACAATCTTTATAGTAATACTTTAAGGTAGATCATTTGTTATCCCCATTTTACAAATGGGGACACAGACATTTAAAGAAGGTCACATATGTGGAAATGGTGGAGCAGGGATTTGCAGGCAGGTGTGCTCAATTCCAAACCCTGGGCTCTTGATCATTAGATAAACAGTAGTGGAGACACCCACTGTTAGTCCCTGGACCTCTTAACTCACTATGATTCATGATTCATGATGATGATGGTAATTGACATTTCTGCACACTCACCACTTACCAGACCATGCAATCTGTGCTTTACATATGATAGTTTATTAAGTCTTCACAACCATCATATGAGACTGACATCATTACTGTCTGTTATGTCTATACCTAGTGTATCTCGTAGCCACAGTAGCACTCAATAAACAGAAGTCAATCTCTCTTCTTACAAGAGAGAAAACTGCAGGTTAGAGGGACTGTCAGCAGCCACAGCACTCATATTCTTTCAAATAAAGAGCCTTGGGCACCTTAAGTCTTTCTGCTTCAGTTTGTACAGGTTACAACCCTCCTCTTCAAAGGAAAAAATGGGAAGAGAGGAGAGGAAAATTACATGGAACCCTGTGACCCTGTTAGTTAAAGCAAGCCCTGAATTAAGAGAGAGGGAACATTCACATTTCCTAAGTGGGATGATTTTATTATCCTGAGAAAAAGGGGTTTTGTCCCCATTCTGTCATCTCTAGCCTTACCCCCCCACTGTGCCCCACACAAGCACACATGCACCCCTTTGGATTCCTTTTGTAAATCAACAGAGAACACGATTCCACTGGAATTGAGGTGTTAGGGTTTGGCTTCAAGAGACTGGTCATAGTGAGTCTTCACATAGGCTCTGAGTCAGAAGGGAAAAAGCAGCAGACACAAGGATCAAGAGATTGTAGCTACACAGTCTGGCTCTGCCACCAAAAATGACAGGGGGAAAAAAAAAAAGGGAAAAAAAAAGAAGCAGAAAAACAAAACTGAGACAGAAGGTAGGAGGAGACACTGGGGCAGCTCCAGCTTTCAGCAAGCCGGCTCTGTTCCACTTCCTTTTGATTGTCCAGGAAAGCTAAGAAAAGTAAAAACAGGGCTGTGAGTGCGTGAAAGCGGCCCCGTGGAAATGTGTTAAACAATCGGCCTGTGGGTCAATTGTGAAGGGCGTTAATGTGCGAGACCCCGATAAAGAGATTTGCACGAATAGCCACAAAGCATTTCACATTTAAATACGGATCCCAGTTTGTTCTGCACAACAGTATAAATATAACTAAGGTGGGGTGGAGAATGAGATTTGGAAATCAGCCGATTTTAAGGAAGCCAACACAAACACTCCAAGGGAATGCAGGGTTTCGCTCAGGCTTTTGTGCTTCTTACTAGCTGTTGGCATTAGATCATGAAAACAGAAAAGGCCCCGAGACATAGTAGTTGAGATATTGTATGCCCGGGTGGTAATAACATATACTGTTTGTCTGTAAACAGCCTTCTTGTTATGTATGCTGCCTTTCCTGGAAGGTGATGGTCTTATTTGATTTTGTTTCATCCTGGCTGTGACAGCCTGGAGAAGTGTACAGCATTTCAGGTTTTCTGTCTCTTTTCAGTGGCTGTCACCTCATGAGATAGATCTGAGGGCAGAAGTCTCTAACCTGAAAGCTTTTTAAATTGAGGTTTTAATAGAAAGGCATATATTTTAGCCCCTTTAGCAAATTCAGATTGCATGAAAGAACATTTTATAATAGGCTAAGCAGGCCATATAAAATTAAGTAAAGCTGGATCTGGTGCCTAAAAATATTTGGCAGAAATCCCTGGAAAGCCACATTTGAACATTTTTAATATATATTACGAGGCAGAAAAGAGTAATTATCTTCTATTGAAGTGCCCAAGTGAGAGAAATGTATTTGTAGAGCCCTTTCAAAGAAAACTGTCTGTGTTGCAGAATTGTTGTGCTTGAGATGATGACTGCCCTTTTTTGGTTTATGGCTTGTGGCCTATGGAAGAGAAGCAAGCACAACTCAGACATTACTCCACTATTTCGTGAGACTGCTACCTTGAGCAAGGTGTTTTGCCAAGGGCCTTGAAATATTTGGCTAAGACGTTTCCAGAACAAAGACTCTTGAACCCTGTGGGTGTGATACCATGGAGGGTTTGGGAACAAAACTGCTTTGAGTGATCATCTCTCTAATTTATTTCTAACCTGGGCCCTTGTTTTGGAATAAATCACTCTTTCCTTCCTCTCCTCCTTTTTCCAGAGAGGGTCACCTTTCATTGGAAGTACTCATAAGTGTCCAGAGCATTGCCTTTCTGAGATTATCCTCTGTTTTGGTTTAGATTGCTCAAATGCAGACCTTCAGAAAAGAATTTTGGTCTAAGTAGATTATTTGGGAGTGGATCCCAGAAAATAAATTGAGGGAGTGGGGAACATGAGAGAGGAAAGGGAAGAAAGCTCCTAAAGGATTGTGAGGCACAGAACAGCTCCATAGGGCCCAATCCTGCTGGGAACCCTCTGCGTCACTGTGTAAAACACAACTGAAAATTGCCCCTTGGAGGGTGTAGCAGCTTGGGCATCTGTCCACGAAGTCTGTCTCCTCTCATGTGGAGGGTTGCTCCTAAGTTGTTACCTTCCATCTGAGACTTTCTAGCCTGCCTTAGGTTGATAGACCCACGGACAGAGAACAGAGACAGACTGAGAACAGAGACAGACTCTTTGTAGGCTCCTTTGGGGTTGGGTCAATTGGATATTGGTAGAAACCTGAGAGCATCACTTTAGCCACCAACTCTGCCAGTTAAGGCAGGCCTCTTAACAAGGAAAACACTCTTAAGTTTTCTTTTTCTTTCTGTCTGTCTGTCTGTCTGTCTTTCTTTCTGTCTTTCTTTCTGTCTGTCTTTCTTTTTAGGGCAGCCCCCGCAGCATATGGAGGTTGTCAGGCTAGAGGTCCAATTGGAGCTATAGCTGTGGCCCTACAGCACAGCCACAGCACCATCAGATTCAAGCCACATCTGCAACCTACACCATAGTTCACAGCAATGCCAGATCCTTAACCCACTGAGTGAAGCTAGAAATGGAACCCAAAACCTCATGGTTCCTAGTCGATTCATTTCCACTGCACCACAACGGGAACTCCTTTTTTTTTTTTTCCTCTTTTTATACTCTTAGTTTTGATAAGTGAACTATTGTGCTCCCCCCACCCTAATGTAAATCTTCTTAGTCTTTTGTAGTAAATGGGTATCTATTACCTTTAATATCCTTACATGCTAGTAAAAGTAATAATTATAGAATTTATTATTTATTGTCTCCCCCATGTCAAATGCATTAACTTAGTTAATTCAGCCCTTATTTCATGTCATATATAAAGTTAACTCAAATTAGGGTCTAGACCTAAACAGAAAAGGTAAAAATATAAAAGTAAAATATATAAAACTACTAGAAAAATATATGGGGGAAAATCTTCATGGCCTTGGGATACACAAAGATTTATTATATGACTCAGAAACACTACTTTTAAAAGGAAAAAAGGATTAAATGTACATGATCAAATTTAAAGCCTCTACTCTTCAAAAAAATTAAGAACATGAACAGGCTCAGTTTATCCCTAGGTATTTTTTTTTTGATGCTATTTTATTTTATTTTATTTTGTTTTATTTTTGCTTTTTAGGGCCACACCTGCGGCATATGGAAGTTCTCAGGCTAGGAGTCAAATCGGATCTGTAGCTGCCAGTCTACCCCATAGCCTCAGAATGTGGGAGCAGAGCAGCATCTGCAGCCTACACCAGAGCTCACTGAGTGAGGCCAGGATCGAACCCTCATCCTTATGTGGATACTAGTCAGATTCATTTCCGCTGTGCCTCAATGGGAACTCCCTTTGATGCTATTTTAAATGGGATTATTTTCCTTTTTTCTGATAGTTCACTATTAGTTTGTAGAAAAACAACAGATTTATGTGTATTAATCTTGTATCCTGCAACTTTACTGATTTATTAGTTCTAATATTTTTTTTTTGGTTGAGACTTTAGAGTTTTCTACATATAGTATTGTGTCATCTGCAAATAGTGACAGTTTTATGTCTTCCTTTCCAATTTGGATACCTTTTATTTCTTTTTCTTGTGTGATTGGTATGGCTAGAACTTCCAGTACTCTGTTAAAGCAAGGAGGTGAAAGGCCTACACTCTGAAAACTATAAAATATTGATGAAGGGAATTTGAGATGTTCTAAAGCAATGGAAAGATAACCCATGTTCATGAATTAAAAGAATTAATATTGTTAAAATGGCCGTCATATCCAAAGCAATCTACATGTTTAATGCAATCCCTATCAAAATACACAAACCAGAACTAGAAAGGCAATGGTAAAATTTATATGGAACCATAAAAGACCCTGAATAGCCAAAGCAATCGTGAGGTCTGTACAAACAGACCAGAGCAGGAGGTATTATGCTCTCTGGCTTTAGACTATACACAAAGCTATTGGAGTTGTTATGTAGATATATGCATTTTAGAGTTTAGACTTTAAAATGTGTGCATTTTATTTATGGTCTATAAATTACACTTAAATAATTAAACAACAAACACAACAATGAAAGACTGAATCATGGGTGTTTGTTATATTGTTCTTTGTATTCTTCTATTTTTAAATGAATAATTTTTCTCGCAAAAGGTACCTGCCAGCTACATCTCTTATTACTTGTACTTGACCTCCCTTCCTATTGCTTTAGGAAATTATCACATTTAAGGGAAGGTAATACACAATTCATTCTTCACTAAGAATTCTGGACAACCCTTTAAATCATTCATCATCCTTGAATTTGGATGCATCAGAGACTTATTTATCATTTGGGTCTCATTCTTTTCTGGTTATATGGTGATTTTTGAATTACAGAGTTCATGGATTTATGTAGTTGCAGGTTGTTTCAGAAATTTTCCTGAGACACATATAAAAATGCAGTATTTTTGTGTGTATTTACACTTTGGGATAGTTTCTTTGCCCCATTTCCTTGAAAAAGGATATTTGAAATGTTTAATTAGGTCCTTGGCATGAATTCTTGCTAGTGCCACACCCAAAGGGAAACATGGCTGGTGTTGACAATTTCCTCATCCAGTTAAAATGACAGGACTCGGTTTTTTTTCCATCAAAGATAGAAAATGAGAGCCTCTTCCTTTTGCATTCTATTTCTTGGTACAAAGCTTTAAACACCCAGCTAAAAGGTCAAATTTTTCTAGATCAAATTTGTAATGAAAGTTAGAGAACCTCAGTTATCTTGTCCATTTTAGGTGGTGTAGGAGGAATTGCTTCTCCTTCTAGATAGGATTCTTACTTGTCCTGTTCAATGTGGTATCCCTAGCACTTAGAACCATGTTTAATAAACACGAATTTTACCAGTAAGGAAATAGATGCTCAGAAAGATTTAAATGAGTTGCTTAAATTCACGTAATGATCCAGCAGTTCCACTTCTGGGTGTATACCCAAGAGAACTGAAAACAGAGTATCAAAGAGAAATATGTACTCATGATAATAGCAGCATTATTCACAGTAGCCTAACATATCAATCATAATTGCAACCCAAGTGTCCATTAATAAAAGAACAAACAAACACAGTGTGGTATATATACACAAAGTAATATTATTCAGACTTAAAAAGGAAGGAAATTCTGACATATGCTACAACATCAGTGAAACTGAAGGATATTATGCTAAGTAAAATAAGGTGATCATGAAAGTTCAGAGACTGCTTAATTTCACCTATATGAGATATGGAGGGGATTCAAACTCAGAAAGAGGGAAAATAGGATGTGGTTGCAAGGGGCTGGAGGGAAGGAGGAATGGGGAGTTGTTGTTTAATGAATATAGAGTTTTAGTTTTGTGAGATGCAAAGAGTTCCAAGGATGGTACTGGTGATAGTTAACACAATAATGTGAATTAATTAGTACTACTGAATTATAGACTCACAGACATAGAAAATAGACTAATGGTTACCAAAGGGAAAGTAGGGGCAGGGATAAATTAGGAGTTTGACATTAGCAGGTAATGCACTACTATATATAAATAGATAAACAACAAGGACCTACTGTATAGCACAGGGAACTATATTCAATATCTTGCAATAAACTATAATGGAAAAGAATAAAAAAGTATATATATGTATATACACAAATATATATAACCAAATCACATTGCTATACACCTAAAATTAACACAATATTGTAAGTCAACTATACTTCAACAACAACAAAAAAATACTCCTAAATTGTACACTTAAAATGGTTAGGATGGTAAATTTTGTTATGTGTGTTTGTACCACAAGTAAAAATAAAGTCGCACCACTAGCACAATGACAGATCGGTAGACCCTAAACCCAGGTTTAATTGATTTCAAGTTCAAAATGCTTTTCTTTATAAATATCTGCCATTTTGGATACTGTTAGGTAGGTTTTTCCCTAGCTGATCTGAAATAGAGGAAAAGCATGAATTTGATCGCTTATTAAGCTTAATACCAAGGACGATGGGAGAGCCCTACCACACATAAAAGGAGCTCTCCTAATCTACTCGATGTTGCCAGACATGTCACTATTTTAGCGATACTCAATCTTGACAGCATGTTAGAATCGCCAGGGGAGATTTAAAAAATAGAGATGCCTCACTTCCGCTCTCCAGGTATTCCTATGTAATCAGATGAGAGTGCAGCTTGGGTATCAGGATTCTAAAAGCTCCAGATCCCAGTGCAGCTAAAGTTAAGAATGACTGCTGGTACCAGACATGATGTCTTAATTCCTGGTAGAACAGAGTTTCCCCTGTGTGGCAGAGTTCTGTTCTCAGATGCCAAGTACTTTAGCCAAAATGTAGGCTTGGGTATCTTATCCTCAGCTCTGGAGGAAAGTTTATCAGATCCTTTCCTGAACTTGTGAGAAGGAGGAGGAGTTAGCATAACATGAATTTAAGGAGGGCTCCCTGGAGTCTGAATGCTGGATTGAAATCCTGGTTGCATCATCAACTCACTGTTCAATTTCAGCCTAATTGCTTAACCTCTCTGAATCCCCAAATGAGCATGGCATGATTTCTTACTCACAGAGTTATTTGAGGAATGGGTGAGATAATTCCTCTAAAACACAGTACCTGGCAAATCCTGAACATGTAATCCGTTTTACTACTGTGTGGTGTATATTGTCCTGGGTTTCTGAAGTTCAAGAGTAGAAGGGATAGAGGAAAAGTAATGGTGAGGAGGTGTGTGTGTGTGTGTGTGTGTGTGAAAATGGAGAAAATAGAAGTGAGAATGGCTAGGCTACCAAAAGGCATTTACTAAAATATGCGAACTGGGGAAATATTTTCTTTAATTTCCTAAACTTAACACCAGTTGGAAACAGAAGCTTTATGAAGAGACTAGAGAGCAAAGATTTGAAACATCCTTGGAAGGGAGAGGGCTGCCACCCAGGGATGACAAGAACTTTGGCAGAAGAGATGGAGAGAAGAAGAAAGGAAACTTCAGAGAAAGACCATGAGGGCCAACACTTCAAATTTTTTTTTTTTTTTGCAATGCTGCATTGAAAGTTGAACTTGAAGGGAAAGCATATTTGAGTGCATATTCTGAATCATTCCTATAAAGGAAAAGGCTTCTGTTTGAACCCTGCATAGGGGCTATGGAAAATGGAGGCTGCCTTGTGAAGAATCTTCAACTCATCACCACATCTTCTAGACGTTAGGGTGGCCTGAGTCTCTTGAAGTACTGACCATGAGGTGTAGAGCGCTCCCCTGGAGAGCCTGCAAGTCTGTTGACCATACTCCCTCCATGGCCAATGTCACGCCTCCTGCCATGGGGCAAAAAGAATGCCTTGACCCAGCTTCAGGGAGCTCAGAGGAGGGAGGCACCTGCCAAGGGAATGAGCTCAGATCTGCCCAGAGCTGTGCAGCTGGAAGCCTGGCAGGCATCCGGGAGTGTCACCCTGGATGGCTTTCATCCTGCAGAAGGGTGTGTTGTCCATGTACCTCGGATGGCTGCTGGGAATGTTAACAGCTCATTCCCAACTGTGTTCATTCCATTTGCTGATTAATTCTTTTGCGACTTAGTCAGAGGGAAGGGTTTTGCCTGTTTCTTTCTGTGCCCAAAACATGGGCCTCCCTTCTCACTGGTTGGAAGAGTCAGACCTTTTCTCCTTCTCTGGGCAAGTTTACAAATCCCTGCTGTAAGATGGGTGACCCCTTTGCCCAGCCTCCCACACTCTCAAAGTTTCCCCGTGCCTTTGCTAGAAAGTGTCAGAGTACAGAGTGTATGGAAACCACTAGGGATTTCTTCCTTCTCTTTTCTCTCTGCTCAGCATGCCATCCCAACAGAGAGGTAAGAAAGGCAGTGTGGACCCCTTCGTGCTCACGTTCCATCCACCCACCAACGTGGTGAACCCCATTGGGATTAGCTCAGAGAAAAGAAAATCTCCAAGGAGTTCCCACAAGCTGAGGGCTGGCCCCCTCCCTGGTGCCATTGGGTCGGCTCGCCTACATTTTTTGAAGTTGTATTTTTTTTTTAAATATGACAGTTCAGGCTTGAAAACCAGTACATTTGGAAATATAAACTAGATGAAAACAAGCTATAATGAAAGTGAAAAAAAAAAAACATATCAGTTTACTGCCGATTGAAAATCAGGACCAGATGAGACTGAGGCTCTGGGCATTTAATTCACTGGAGGAGGTCACTGCTTGGCGAAAACCAAGCCCAGCTCACATTGGCTTCCCCTCAGCAATATTGTGTTTATTTGTTTGTGCCCTTCCCTAGTTTGTGGAGGGAAATAATGAGCCAGCCTGTTTGAAGTTCTTTCTGCCTTTCTATATCATAGTGTGTTTCATTTCATTTCATTTGGAGAGAACAGCAGGAAAATGGCATCCATGGCCAACCTGAGAATCCAATCTGTTCTAAAAAGTACTGAGGACCAGAAAAGGGTAGGAGCGGGGTCAGGAGGCAGGTAGGATGCTGAATGAAAGGAGAAGAGAAAAAGTATAGGCTCTTCCAACCAAGACTCAGAAACATTGGACCTTATGGAGTGACTCCCTAGGGTGGAGGAAAGCATAATGCAGTAGGGTGTTAAGCAGTGCTACTCCAGGTGTGACCCACAGGCACAAATTCAAAGCCGTCCCATCACACCTATGTTGGAATCTCAGCGATTCCTTTGCTCAGAGGTTGCACACTGGCAATCCAAAGACCACTTTGGTTTTGCTCAAGCTACAGGCAAGCAGCAGTGGCCTGTGAAGTATTTTTAAAAATTAAATTTATTGCCAACATGTACATGCCTGGATGTAAAAGAATCTAGACTTCTGACTTGTCATGACAAAAAACCAAAAGTCTGATATCACTGGGCTTTGTGAGTGGCTGGAGGTTCTGATCATTAAATCCAACTTTTGAATGTGTATGTATTGCAGGTGATGGGGGGGATCCTGAACCAACATATTTGGGTGTGCTATGACTTAATTCTGACACTACCTACTTGGAGACAGCATCAGATCCCACAGGTGAAGGACTCAGTCCTACAAGACCCCCCCTCCCCCTCCACTTCAGATGCCAATCACAAGTCCAGGTCATTCCCTGTGCTTCCCACCTACCTGCTGCAGATGGAGGCTTCAATGACCCTCCTTTTGTTTGGTTAACTTGGTAGCGTGGCTGACAGAACGCAGAGAAACATGTACTTACTGGACCCCAGTTTATGATGACAGGATATAACCTAGAGCAGCCAGATGGAAGAAATACATTGGGTAAGGTGTGGAGAAAGGGGGAGGAGTTAACCTCCAGGTGCACCCCTCCCCGCAGTCTCCACTGTTCAACATGGAAGCCCTGCCTTTGGGGTTTTATGGAGGCATCATTACTTAGCCCTGATTGATAGTCACTGGCCATTGGCAACCGATTCATCCTCTAGACCCTCTCCCTTTCTTGAGGCCAGGGCGTGCAGTAGCCATATTGGGGGGAGGGGGACTGAAATTTTCAACCCTCTCCTAACCCACTGAGTGAGGCCAGGGATTGAACCCACAACCTCATTGTTCCTAGTTGGATTCATTTCCACTGCACCATGGTGGGAACTCCCACATCTGCCATCTTTATTGCCTTCTCTTATCTGCCTGGCCTGGCCTTACTTTCCCCCTTTGAATGTGGGCACAATAAGCCCGGCTGACTTTCCTAGGTTGGAATGTGGTTCACATGTGATCCTTGAGTGTAGACATGTCTCCGCCTTACATAAAAGAACATAGTAATCACAGTGTGAGCTTAAGACAGATGGTTCTGATTCTAGTATTACTACCTCGATGATCTCAGTACCTTAACCTTGCTAAATCCCAATATCCTCCTCTGAACAATGATCCTACCTTAGAGGGTCATAGTATGGATTAAATGAGGAGATTGCAACGGTCTGACTCCATTTTTTTTTTTTTTTTTTAGGGATGCGCCCTCGGCATATGGAGTTTCCCAGGCTAGGGTCAAATCAGAGCTACAGCTGCTGGCTTATATCACAGCCACAGCCATGCGGGATCCAAGCCAAGTCTGCAGCCTACACCACAGCTCACTGCAATTATGACTCCTTAACCCACCGAGCAAGGCCAGGGATGGAACCTGCATCCTCATGGATGCTAGACAGATTTGTTTCTGCTGAGCTAACCACAGGAACTCCTGACTCTATTTTTTGGATGTTTTGATTGCTGGACAGCTTTTAAGCCTCACCCCTCCCTTTTCCCCTTGTGCCTCACATCTGGGACCTCGGTTAAGAGAGTCTGGTAGGAGACTCAAGCCATATGAGGCCCTGTCTTCACATGGAAACCCTTAACCTGCCCCACCCCCAACACAATGAAAACACCAAGTCAGTTTCAGAGCATCTTGCTGCGGAGGGACTGCCCTGTTCTCCCTGTAGAACCTCGTGATATAAATAACATCTTTGAATTTCTTCTTGGTATATGTGTGGCGTCATCATTCTTGACATCTGAACCAAAGTTTGGATGGGGATCCATCCTGTTCCAATGGAGTGGCCACAATGACAGTGTCCATAGAGCAGCTGCCATATCATACTGCACAGAAAATGTTAACTCTGCACATTGATGCAATATGGCATTATGATTCTGATTATGAACTTTTAAAGATACTTTCAAACACACATGAATGTGAAGAAAATAGTACAGTAAATCTTTGTGGCCAGCACCTTAGCCATAGCATTCAGTCTTTCTGCCTTTCTTGTTTTTTCTATTATCACTCCTTTTGAGAACGTTCTTAAGCAAATCCTGGCACATTCACTTGAAAGTACTTTAGTATGTGTCTCTAATAGATAAGGACTTATCTTACTCTTTTAACTTCAGCACAAACCCACAATCCAACAAAATTAGCATGGATTCTTTAACAGTATCAAATACATAATTTGTGTTCAGTTTTCCTCGATTAAGAAAATATTCTTTACAGAGTTCCTGTCCTGGCTCAGTGGTTAACAAACCCGACTAGTATCCATGAGGATGCAGATTCGATCCCTGGCTTCGCTCAGTGGGTTAAGGATCTGGCATTGCCGTGAGTTGTGGTGTAGGTCGCAGAGGTAGCTTGGATCTGGCTTTGCCGTGGCTGCGGTGTAGGCCAGCAGCTTCAGCTCCAATTGGACTCCTAGTCTGGGAACCTCCATGTGCCAGGGATGCAGCCCTAAAAAGACAGAAAAAAAAAAAAAGAAACTGTCCTTTACATTTCATTTTCCAATCAGAATCCAAATGAAGTCCAGTTACCTTTAATTTTCTGCATGGCATGTAGCACCATTGATACTTTTCTTATTAATTTATTGTCTTGTTAATTATTTAATCCCCTCTACCTATCCTTTATAACCCCATTACAATGGAGCTATGTGAATGCATGAGCTCTGTCAATTTTGTACAACAGTCTCCCAGCCCCTAGCATACCATACAAACTAGAAACTCAATAGTTAGCTGTTGAATGAATAAAGAAATGAATGAAATGACAAATGTGGAAATGGCTCTGTCCACACATCCCTTTGTATACAGTTACCACGTCCTTTTGTGGGCCCACAACCCACAGGACTCATGACTTAATTCCTCCTTTCCTCTTTCCCAAGAAAAGAAATGAAAACTGAGCCAAAAGTCATGAAATTATTCCGAGGGAGACCTGAGAAGATCATAGTGAATAGTAGTATATTCTGATAAGGCTGAATGATAAATATAGAGAGATGGCTTTATTTAAAACATAAAAGGTGGATTAGCTTTATTCTGATAAATTTACCCTGGGAAAGCTGCATAATTTAGAAAGCAATGCAAATGTATTTACGTATTTAATCCCTTGCTTTACTATCATCTATCAAAAGAGTTCCAGACTCTTTTGAGCTGAAACTCAGTTGGATTCACATAGAATTATATAATAGGTATGTTTTTCTCAATTGACACAAATTTTGCAGATGTTCCAATTCAATCTTTAAATGAATGTTTGAAGTAGTGGTAGTTTTAAAGTTTATCTACAGGGCCATGAAGAAATGCCCACAAGATCTCAAACTCATGTACCCTGCCTAAATTCCAGAAATGGTACATTTGCATCTCATTTTATAAATTCCAGAAGATAATCTCACAGAATTGCTCTCATGAAACTGGGTGACTCTTGAAAACTCCTTTCGTAGGCTGATATAGAATTCACACAAGTGATCTAAGAGATTCAAACGTCAGTCTAAAGGACAAAAAAGGTTCGATCCCTCAGACTCTGTGGTTGGCTTGGGAACCCCTGTATGGCTGGCCTATAGGTTTAAAAAGAATTGGAGAAAGTAAAGTGAAAAGACAAAGGGTAATTTATTTGGGGCTCAGGGCAAAACTTGGGGGAAAAACTCCGTCTCTCCCTCTCACTGATCAAAGAGACATTGCAATACTAATGACATTTAATGTTGCATTAAAATAGCTGTCTACAGAGGTGCATCCAAGACACTAAGTCACTTTGGGAAATTCTGTACTTTTCCCCTTACTTTACCCAGATAATGCATATGGCTCCTGAAAGTAAAATGTAAAAGTGGGTCAGTACACCGAAACTGCCAAGATCACACAGAGACTGCTCTTTCAGATGATCTGAAAAATTGTAATGATCACACACATAGATCTGAGAGATCCAGAGGCACACAGCTGTGGCTTTAGAACCCCAGCTCTATTTACCATCTGTCTGTTAGCACCGTGGATCTTGGCCGAGAGAGCTGCTTTGCAGATCTGAGAATTCTGTCTTTTCTTCCAAGCACCATGGGCTGGGCTTTCCAGAGGATTAATGGAACCTAGGAGAAATCACTTTTTTCTCTTCCCAAACTTGGGGCAAAACACGGGAAGGTTATTAGCTTGAAGTTGGTTGTGGGGCCTTTCATATATTTTTGTTTGTAACTCTGTGGTAGAGACATTAGTCACTTACCTTCCATGAGGGGCGTCACTTAATGTAGACGCTCAAGGAATTCCACATCCAAATAGGGTCATTGCTGAAATTGGTAGGGGAAAAAAAGACTCTGTATTTTTGCTGGCTAATATGGCATTTCTAGATGCTCATTAAGCTGTTAAAAAATGTGAAATGATGACTCACTGTGAACCTCTCCCAGCAGCCCCCCCACCCCCCGCTCCAATTCGCCTGCGGGTTGAAGGAATGTATACTGACTTGAGTTAAAGAAGAAACTTGTGGTTTCCATTATAGTCTGTAAACATCGATCTCTGAAAGCCTCAAGCGAGCTATCATCTCCCGCCACACACATGCTTTATATACAGTTCATCTTGGAAAACAGATTGGGAGAACACCATGTTTACAGCTCCAGAATCACCCAACCAATGGGGGCCGGTCTGCCTGGGTGTCTCCAGACCGGCACTGTGCACAGCTAAGCGGAGGTCCCCTCTGATGTTTTCTATGCCACAGCTTCATGAGAGGGACCAAGGCCAATTCTCCTTAAAGCAAGTCCTGCCTTGAGCTTGTTGTGGCCTTTCGCCACCCCATTATCAACAAACTTTTATTTTTCATCTTTACATAGACAGAATTAAAAAATGCTCTTTTTCTTTTCAGTTTTATTATTCTTGGCTCCTATCTTGAAAGCCATTTGAAAAGTTGCTTTCGCTATTATTTCCAGGGCTATTGGCAATACTGTCATTTTGGATTCAAAATTAATTTCATTACATGGGGGCGGGGGAAGGGTGCACAAACCATCCTGGAGATGATGCTGTGATTCTGTGATTCTGGTGGTGTGTAATGGGTTTAAAAAGCACCTTGGAGAAACATTGCAGAGGGCATCTGGAGATGTGCTTGGCATATCCTGACTGTGGCTGATAAGTAGAGCTAACCAGGGGCCAGTTTCTTCTGGAAGGGGGAATTGTGGGTGTGCTATGAATGGGGAAATTACAGGATGTAAAATCAGGGGGTTTGAATTTGCCTTCTGACTTTGACATTTTGTGCCTTCGTGACCTAGGTGACGTGCTTCTTAAAATGTGGGTACAGATCCCCTGGTGGTTTTGTAGCATGTGGATGGGGACCCTGTAGGTATGGGTGGGGCCTAAGATCTGCCTCTCCCACAGGCTTCCCAGGACTCTGCTGCCCTTCTGCACACCAGCTGTGAGTTGTAGGGAACTGGGAAATCTTGGAACCCTTGCCTCAGTTGACTCTTCAGTACAGCAGGGTTTAGAATGATGCCAGACTTCCAGGATTATTTTCGGGACTCAGCACTGGGAAGGGTGACTGGCTTGGGAAAGGCAGATATTAGATGTTGGCTTCAGGGTCCTGGAATGTTAGTGGTGGAAAACATCTGAAGAAGGACCTAGTTTTAACCCTTCCTTTTACAGGTGGAGGGTTGAGGTACCTGGAAGGTAGTCACTCTTCTTGGGCTTAGGAAGTCATTTCAGCAGTGTATACCCTTTGCGTCTAAATGGAGGTCCAGTGGACAAAGATCTTTGATTTGTACTTAGGGTGTGTGTGGCTTACATCTCTGGCATCATCTGACCTATGATTTGATATAAAAATGAGTCATTGCTGCAAATATTTTGGATCCCTGTTTCTCTCTCCCTTTTATTATTATTTTTAAATAAATTAAGGAGGTCCCATTACAGGCCATGATCATATCTTCTACTGCAAGTAGCATGGGGCAAAGATTCTGTGATTTCATTCACATAGAGCTAAAAGTGTTTGTTTTTCCCTGATGTCCAATCTCTCACCCCTCCTAACTCCTAACTCTAACTCATCCTCGCCTCAGCTCTTGAGAATGCTAGGCAGGCCTAGTTGTCATCTTTAATCAAGTAACATAATCAGTAAACACCATAAATTAGACCTTTCTGCTCTCCCTCCATTGCAGGAGTGAGGAAGGTACTAATGATGTAATGAAAAGGCTAATTAAAAACTTGTAAATCTCATAGTCTTTGAGTTTGGTAAGTGGCTAACAAGAAAGGCTTGATTCCATAGTTGGCTTACTAATAACTCAATGGTCTTATTAGGAAGTAATTCTCACTGTCTGTTTCTCTTTACTGAGACTGGTAACGTCAGGTTGTTGAAAGACCCTCCGCACAGCTTGGCTTTGAAGATAGCAGTGCCTACTAGATGTTCCAGTTTTGGGAGTGTTGTGTTTGCCATCACCCTTGTTGTTAGCTGTCTGAGCCAGTGGTCTCTTAGTGTGATGATAATGATGTTGGAGTTTTCACCCCAGGCATGTTTGTAGGACTCGGCACAAAGAGACAGTTTATTCTCTGATCAAGGTTGCACTGCTTATGTCCACCTAATTCCTCTTATTATGAGGAGACCAGGAGACATCTGCTGATGGTTGGCTTGATGAACCCTAAAATCTCTGCTGAGCAGAGGGAAGGTTCAAGATCTGAGAAAGGTGGGTTAGAGACCTCCTCTTAGTTGACAAGGGATAGCCCACAAGCAGCAAGTGTAGGGAAGTGATAATGTGTTCTTCAAGAAGCACCAAGAAAGAGAATGCATAGGAAGATCTATGGGTTTAAGGCAAGTCATAGGATTGGATGATGGAGATGGCTGGGCATAACAGGACCTCAAACCTGAGTATGAGTGTTAGCACCTTTACTTCTACTCAGTGCTTCGGGAGGGCAATTGCTAATTCCACTTGGGTTGCAGCCTCACCTGACTAGCACAGATCTTAAAGTACCATCCCTCTCTTCTGGGGGCTGAGCACTTCTAGACTCCAGAAGTTCTATGCATGTGAGTGATCGACAGTGAGTGTGGAAGTCTGAATGTAGGGGTTCCATGGCTTTGTGGTCACAATGGTTAGCTACCAGCAAGGTAGATGTGGTCAGTTGCATAAATGGCCTCAGCTCTTTACCTTTCCTATTTATTATTTCCTTACCCCTCAAGTCTGGGCTGGCTTTATGAGTTGCTTTGGCCAGTAGTCTGCAATGAGATTGATAGTGTGACATTTCCAAGCCAAGCAATCAAGAAGCCTTGTGTGCTTCCACTTCTTCTCTCGATTCCTGTGATCATCACAAGATCAAACCCCTGCTAGCCAGCTGGAGGACAAACCATGGATGAGAGCTATCCCAGGGAAGGCCATCATAGACCACACGGTCCCAAGTAGATCCACCATGTTACCAGAGCATGAGCAAACCCAGCCAAGATCAGCCCAGCCCAGCCAGACCAGAGCAGAAGAACCTACATATAGGCAGTTCTCAGAGACATTGTGGGTTCAGTTCCAGACCACTTCAATAAAGAAAATATAGCAATAAAATGGGTCACATTATTATTTTTTGTTTGTTTCCTAGTACACATGAAAGTTATGCTGTACTATACTGTAGTTTGTTAAGTGTACAGTAACATTATGTTGAAAAAATGTGCATACCTTTTTTTGTTTTTTATAAGATTTTAATTTTTTCTATTATAGTTTAGTGTTCTATCAATTTCCACTGTGCATCAAAGTGACATAGTCATATATATATATGTATATATTATATATACTTTTTCTCACATTATCCTCCATAATACCTCCTAGATATAGTCACCTGTGCTGTACAGCAGGATCTCATTTCTTATACACTCCAAATGCCCCCAAACTCCCAATCCATCTCGCTCTCTCCCCCTCCCCCTTGGCAAACACAAGTCTGTTCTCCAAGTCCATGAGTTTGTTTCTTTTCTGTAGATAGGTTCATTTGTGCTGTATGTTAGATTCCAGATATGTGATATCATATGATATTTTGTCTTTCTCTTTCTGACTTACTTCACTTAGTATGAGAATCTCTAGTTTCATCCATGTTGCTGCAAATGGCATTATTTTGTTCTTTGTTATGGCTGAGTAGTATTCAATTATGTATATATACCACATCTTCTTAGTCCAGTCATCTGTCGATGGACATTTAGGTGGTTTCAAAAAATGTACATACCTTAATTAAAAATATTGCCAAAATTGCTAGCCATCATCTGAGCCTTCAGCAAGCAAAATCTTTTTGCTGGTGGGAGGGTTTGAAATATTTTTAAAATTACCAACATGTGACACAGAGATGAGAAGTGAGTAAATGCTGTTCAAAAATTGCACCAATAGACTTGCTCAATGCAGGGTTGCCACAGACCCTCAATTTGTGAGAAACAGTATCTGTGAAGTACAATAAAAGCCAAGTGCAATAAAAAGAGGTATGCCTGTATTTGTGAACCAAATATGCTTCATCTTTCTTCTGACATATTTTTCAATGAAAAATTCAAACATACAGAAAAACTGAAGGATTTTTCAGTGAACAGAATATAACCACCACCTAGTATTTTACAGTATTTGTTTTTAATCATATATCTATCCATCTGCCCACCCTTCTACCAACTCACTGGTCCATATCTTTTTTTCATAGTGACTACTGTTTTAAGCCACTGCATTTTGAGATGGATTATTTTGTAAGCTTTATTTGTGGTAGTAAGTAACAGGTATAGTGGACATAATGAAAAGGGAAGGCTTTAGGGAAATAAGTCAGGGTTATGAAAAAAATGGCTGATTTGGGGTCTTTGCATGACAGCATTTTCTTATCAAAAAGGCTAGTGAGATCTTTTCTTCTAGGAAGATGTGTATTGATCAGGAGTGTGAGATGGCTCGGAATTCATCAGACAGCAGGGGACCCTGGCCAGACTATGCCACTTTCCTATGTTCTGTGTCTCATAGGAGTTACCAATGTGCAGACTTTTAAACTGGAAAAGTGGATATTTAGGAAACAGCTATCCATGGGGATGATGAGAAGGAATGTGCCATATATATCCACACATTTCCATGATTTCCAACTACTCTTCAAACAGACATATGCTCATTTTGATATTAATCTCAAGAGGAAAGCATTTTACACATTTGGAAATCTAACCTTGGAGAGACTTTTGACCTGCCCAGTGTCACTCAATTAGTCTAAGACTCAAACCCAAGATTTTCCACTGAAACTTCCCATGCTCTTGCTACCATGGCTCAACTTTTTATTTTGTTGTAGAATATTAGCATAAGGGCAATATAACATTAAGAGTAAGAAAGATATTACAAATGAACTTATTTTCAAAGCAGAAAGATACTCATAGACTTAGAAAACAAACCTATGGTTACCAAAGGGGATAGGTGGGGGGAGAAGGGTTGGGAGCTTGGGATTGGGACATGAACACTGGTGTATATGGAATGGATGGTCAATGGGGACATGCTGTATAGCACAGGGAACTCTACCCAGTTGTCTGTGAAAACCTATATGGGACCAGATATGTGTATATGTATAACTGAATCACTGCTCTACAGCAGGAATTAATACAACATAGTAAATCAACTGTACATCAATACATTTTTTTTAAATGGAGCAAGAAAGAAGAGAAAAGAAGCATTGGGGAATATATGATTGACTTGTTCTGAACTATTTATTGCACCTCCTTCTAAATATCTGGTTCCAAGTCAAGGAAGACAACATCTGCCATAAGAAACTTGCAGTCCAAGTTGGCATGATAGACACAGAGCAATGCCTCTTGTATTGGTATCATGGACTCAAGGCCCACTTCTGGTTTCAGCCCACACATGGGAGACAATTCCATGAACTAAAGACTCAACTCCAGCTGTCAGCATCTAAACTTGAGGGTGTGCTCCATGGCTTTCTCTGCTCTACGCTGAGCCTTCTGCCAAGCCATGGGAGCTGGGCTTATTTGGCTGGTTTAGAGCCACTCACGAGAGCTGGGGAAACAATATGGGCAGGGATGGTGCTCAAACACTGGGGGCCAGGGTCTGGTGGGTAAATGCTCCAGCCTTCTCCTTTGTAGCTGGACAATTCCAAGAGGGAGTTGCATCCTTTACTCAGGCTCTGCTGCTCTTCTCAAGCTAAGACAAAAATACAGAATATATACTTACAAAATTATAAATGATGTAGATTATGATACTGTAAAACCGTATGACATAATATGTATGTGAGAGGGCTGAGGGAGAATAGATAATACAGGAGTTGTAAGAAACAAGAATAAGTCACTGAAAACTGGGGTCGTTGGAGCCCAGCCGTAAAGTAAGAATATGATTTCAATACATTGTTAAATGGAATCCAGGGCATGGGAATCCGTGGGAGGGAATTTTTCTAGGATTCTTATAAACCTCTGTTTTTCTTTGCTTTACTGAATGTCAGCCATTAACAGTGCTTGAGACTCCAGTGGAAACTTTAATCACCAAGTGCCCACCATGAAATAGCAGCCTGTTGACTGCTCACGCTCTTGGAAACCCAAGTTGTCTCCATTTTTTTCCATCTAAGGTTGACCCCTTATCCTTTAGGGATGATCGTATAGCTCCATTCCCTGGAAGGATATGTTTGAGTGTAGTCCATGCCAAAATGACTTCTCTGAAGTCCTGGGGACAAGCAGGACAGGAAAGCCAAGGCTGGTTTGTGAAGGAACTTGTCAGTCAAGGAGAAGTGCAAATGCCATGTGGTTGGCTTTTAAATCAAGACCAGATGGCCAAAGGTATTTGGTGGATCTTGGTCCTACTCCAGTGGTCCGACGCTCAGAATTCTGACGAAAAGTGGAGATATTTTTGCCACAGTGAAATTCTGGCAGTTGGAGCCAGTTGCCTTGATTTCCATTGAGGAGAGCCAGTTCTGCAGCACAACTCCCAGAAGAGGCAGTGAGGAGGGTGGAGAGGGAGAGAGTAGTCCTCTCAGGTCAGTGGTCAGGGCGGAGAAGGGGCAGGATGAGGAGGCTGACACCTTTCTCTGTGGTGCCTGATCTTGTTTTAGGCAAGTAGCTTTCTTTCCAAGGACTCATTTCTCCCTTGCTCTTCATCAACTTAATGCCCAAGAGGTGAAAGAGCCTCAAAGGGAAGCAAGAAGGAGGAAATTCAAAAGGGAAAGAAAATGTCTGCACATCATGGATAGCATAAACAAAATGTAAACCTTTAATAACAGGCACCCAGAGGCAGATGAAAGGAGGCTAAGCAAAAACCCACCTCCCAAGTCACCACAGCTGCATGACTATCTGTTGAAAACACTCTCCAAGCTCCAAACATTAACTATTTTGTTCTTTACAAAATAGTTACAAAGTTTATAATCTTTTCCCATTTCGTTCAGCTGTGTTCTAATGACATTTTTTTTTCTGTTAAAGAGGATCAGTTTATGAGAACAGGATGTTTGTATTAAATATTAAATCGTCAAGGCTTCCTTCAGCCGAAGGTCCCAGCTTGGGTTCAGTTTTGATTGAACAGACAAACCTACATTCCTACAGAACTACGGGGAGTACAAAGAGTTTGTCAAATCTTGATAGCATAACCTGGCATGGGGCCAAGAACAGAATAATTGGTTAATGTCTGCACAGTTCTTTGAAGATAGAAAGTACTAGGTTCTAAGTGGTGTGGAGTAGCTGGGCCAGTCTGGAGGGTTTGATTCAAGGGGTCAATAGACTATGTTCTCCTGCACTTTTGAGGAGCAAAGATATTTGTTCATGTGGATGGCTGGGATTTTTAGTGGGAGCCATTTGGGTTCTAGAAATTGGCCTTCAGCTCTGGAATGCCTATTCTCTCATCCCTTCTTGAAGGTTTAATTATGGCCTTAGCTATATCATCTTTGACCTTCAGAAGTTGTGCAATGTCTTGGAGGGTGTCCTTCATTTCATGTGAGAATATTCTGGGTTTAGGAGGTAGAACTAGGGCAAAATAGGCAAATGTATCTTATTGGAATTTACCGCCTCTTCTGCAGGAGGTCAATACATGGTCACAAAAATGAAGGGAATATGGCAAAATAAGTCTTGGGCGTGACCATGCTTCTTTTTGAAGAGTCGTAGAACAATTACATATATTGTATCTATTCTGTTTTTTTAAGAAACCAAACCTACACCAAGTGGTTTTATAGTATTTAATGTAGGAAGTGAACCAGAGCTGAAAGTAAGGGAAAGTGAGGTAAATCTAAAGAGGAATAGTGAAGAATGTGTATGCCCAGGGCTGGAGGACAGAGCAGGGGGTGGTGTTAGCAGAGCTTAGAGGTTGCTGGGGGGATTCTGGATCTTAGGAGGAAAGTCCCCCTGGTGTCATGGAGGAGATGCAGCCTCTCCTGAGAAGCCACTCAGGGCACAGTGAGAAGGAGAAATACTCTGGCTTCCTCCTTTCTCTCCCCAAGGCCAGTGCTCCCCATTGTTCCAATCTGCCTAGAGATCACATGGGCAAGGGGGTCTGGGAAACTGATCTGCAGGGCCAGCCTTGTGCTACAGAGCAGTAGGGCAAGGGTGGGGGATAGATCTGAGGTCAAGAGGCAAGAGCACAGCACACATAGGAAAGGCTTAGAAAGGCTCTGCCATCCTGAGGTCTGCTTACCATTGTCAGACCTGGAGTCAGCCAGTTACTTAGGTGGTACTTTTTTAAATGGAAATATAGTTGATTTACAATGCTGTGGTAATTTATGCTGTATGGCAAAGTGATTCAGTTATACATATATACATTCTTTACCATTACAGTTTATCACAGAATATTGAATATAATCCCCTGTGCTATGCTGTAGGACTATTCTAAATGTAACAGTTTGCATCTGCTCACCCCAAACTCCCACCCCGTTCTTCCCACACCCCCACCCCTGTCTCTCTTGACACCCAAGTCTGTTCTCTATGTCTGTGAGTTTGTTTCTGTTTTGTAGATAAGTTCATTTGTGTCATATTTTAGAGTCCGCATGTAAGTGATATCATATGGTATTTGTCTTTCTTTTTCTGGCTTACTTCACTTAGTATAATAATCTCTAGGTCTGTCCAAGTTGCTGCAAATGGCTTTATTACATCCTTTGTAATGGCTGAATACTATTCCATTGTGTATTTGTACCATATCTTCTTTATCCATTCCTCTGTTGATGGACATTTAGGTTGTTACCATAACTTGACTGTTGCAAATCATGCTGCTCTGAGTAGAGAGGTACAATCTGCTTTTGAATTAATGGTTTTGTCTTGGTATGTTGTGCCCAGGAGTGGGATTGCTGGATCACATGGCAACTCTATTTTTAGTTTTCTGAAGGACTTCCTTATTGTTTTTCATAGTGGCTGCACCAACATTCCCACCAAGAAGGCAGTGGTACTTTTAACATTTGTATGATTATTTTTTAACCTCCATTGATCCATCTTGTGTGAAGTTTCAGTAGGACTTCAAATTATTAGTCAAGGCATGGCAGCTTGTTGGTTTCACATTGAGGTTGACCAGAGAGGTAGAACCAAAAGTAAGTAGTGGCTTTTCTAAGCTGGGTTTGTTTTTCCTCCTCCTTCATTTGCATTGTGGAAGCAGAGGCTGGTGTGGAGATTTGGCGAGTCTGGTTAGCGCTGGCCAGTGTGATGCTGGCAGAGGGAAATCCTCTTTAGGGAGTGGGCTGGGCACGTTGCCGCCCAGGCACATTGGACAGTGGATGGAGAGAGACACCCTTCTCAGGCGAACTCTGGGGCTGATGTGGTCAAGGGGGCTTTTATTTTGCAGATGGGTATAATCACATGGGAAATTATAGCCTAGAGTTTGGATTATTGCTCTCACACATCATACTGTCCTTATAGAGCAGGAGTTCTATCACCCCAAGTGCCCTGTACACACCTACCTGTCCTCCCTCCGCTCTGAGTCTCCTGCCTCGAGCGATGCCTGGTCCTTCCTAGTACTGTGACCATTTCCTCTGAGAACCACTTCGGCCTTCAGCTGATTTATCTTAAGTGGCTCACAGAAGTGAGTGCACATTCATAAATTCATATAGAAGGTGTATATATATAATACTTTAAATGTATATCACAAAGCATTTCACATATATTTATATAGTATATGTATTATATAATATATATTTGAAGTACATACACTTGAATTTTTCCATAGTGTGTATGTATGTATGTTTACACACATGTCCATGGGCACTTAATTCTACTCCTGCACTACAAGAGGGATTATTACAAAGTGCAGTGTGTGTCCTTAAGGGCAGAATTTGTCCCACAACTTCCCCCCTCATATCCCTCAGCATTAGGACGTCTTGGGGTCCCCTAAGCCATGCCTGGACGCTAGGCTTCCAGGGGGTTTTGGTGCCTAGTGCCAAAGTTGTTTAGTAGAGACCTTTCAAAAAGTGGCATTAAGGAATAGCCCCATCTGGGCATTAGGGTACCAGAACTTTGACCCTGAATCTGGAAGATGTGCTCAGCAGAGGTGCATCCGGTTGAGAGCCTTGGTAACCAGTCCCCGGGCTGCTGCCATGCCATATGGGTGAGTGGTAAGGGAACCACTTACCACTGCCTCTGCCACCGAATCCCAAATACAGTTCCTTTTCATCTCTTACTTCGCCTTGCCACAACATCCACAACCCCCAACAAGGCCAGTCTCTGTAAGCACAACACGAACTACATCGCTGACTCTGACAGGCAATGTGGGTAACATACGCTTTGATAACACAACATTTGGTCATTTTCAGAAGAGGGTGTGGCTTCTTTCGTCTTTGAAGATAACTCTTCCTTTTTTTGCCCTTTGGGTCAGGATAAATCTCTAGTATCTGAATCAGCTTCTAGATTCCAATGTTTGTCTGGCTGCCTGAGAAGTCAGTTATCTTTGTCACCTCTATTTTCAACTCCTGCAATAACCACAATTTCTTCTGTTCCCAACTTTAGCCCATTGCTCCTGCTCTAGCTCTTTCCTGCTGCTCCTCAGTCAGCATGAGTAAGAAGGTTTTCTCACTCGTCAACACAAGCATCCAGTCTCTTTTGGAGATACTATCAGTTTATCCCAAACTTCAGACAAATCCATGAGTGCATTTGCTTGCAATGGTAGTGTATTACAAATGGGCCAGACAAGTAATCTCTGGAGCTCTCTTTCTATTCTCCAGATTTAGAGCTCAACCCAATACAGTGAAATGAAAGATATTAGGCTGTGAGGGGGGAGGGGAAGGAAAACTCAGTATATGATTTTATGTAGTTGAAGAAATTACCTGTGTTCCACCTGTAGTAAAAACCAAATGAAACCTCTCAGGAGGTCACACAAATGAAATCTCCCACTACCCTTGTTTTGAATGTTGTGCCTTGCATGTGTTACTTTACTCCTATTGAGGCTAGCTGGGATGGTAAGTGGAAGTACCAGAAACCACTAGAGAGGCTGTGTTTGCGATATTGCCAGCCTGACTGGAAACAGGAAATACCAAGAATCCTATAATAAATGTGGAGACTTCCAGCCTAATTTCACAGTCTCAGAAGTTTGAATAGAGGTTACATTTCAACAAAGTTTCCAGTCTCCTGTGACCTGCCCTGTGTCAGAGAAGTGACTGCTAAACTCAGTCTTGGTTATTTCAATTCTGAGAAGGACAGGTCCCCATGCTGTTTCCCTTTTTGAATGGACCATGGATAGAAAGGCTCTGGCCATGTTGGATAATGGAAGGAGACAATATCACCTTGATAACCAGCTAAGAAACCACTTGCTCTGACTTAGCTAAAGTCCCCATAGGAAAGAGGGGGAAAGAATCTGGACAAGTCTTGCTCACAGTGATAGTACAGGCCTCACCTGGGAGCTCAGCAGAAATGCAGAATCCCAGGCCCCCAACCCATCTCCCGAATCCAAGCCTGCGATGTCTTAAGATATCTAAGGGGTTTGTATGAACTGTGAAGGGTGACAAGCATTGGTTTGGAAGACTCCTGAGAGTTCTTTGAAAATACAATGATTTCTGCTTAGCATGTGAATGGTGAATAGTTTTGATAGGTAGCTATGTCATTGTATGATGATGCCTATACTGTGCAGGTAGTGTTAACAGTTTCTGTACAATCTGAGGGCTCCCATGAAGCTTTCCTCAATTGATTCTCCCAAATGCTTTTGTGTTGTATTTGAGTAAATGTGTGTGTCTGTATATGTATGTGCATGCATGCATATATATATACACACACACAAATATATACATACAAATATATATATATATATACACACACACACACACACATATACATAACAAAGTATAGTGAATTTAATAACTTAAAACAGCACAAAGTTACTACCTCATAGGTTCCTGGGTCAGAAGTCTGGATGTGCGTTAGCTGGGCCCTGTGCC
Source organism: Phacochoerus africanus (assembly GCF_016906955.1). NCBI lineage: Eukaryota > Metazoa > Chordata > Mammalia > Artiodactyla > Suidae > Phacochoerus > Phacochoerus africanus. Next base: position 43,435,857 of record NC_062546.1, on the reverse strand, counting down.
CATTTATCAGGATGAAACAAAGGTGTCAACTGGCACCATGATCTTGTCTGAAACTCTGGTTCTGCCTCCAGCCTCACTGACTGTGGGCAGAGTCCCTCTCTTGTGGCCGTAGGACTTTGGTCTGTTTTCTTGCCAGCTATTGGCTGTAGACCCCTCTCAGTGCCACGGGGCCCTTCCCTGACATGCCATGGCTGTTTGCTTCTACAACAGCAGGAAAAAAAAAAAAAAGTCTGCTGCTATTTCTTATCTCTTCTATGGGCTCAACTGATTAGGTCAGGTCTACCCGAGATAATCTCCCTTTTGGTTAAGTGGAAGTTAACTGATAAGGATCTTAATTATATTTGCAAAGTTCCCTGTAACATAATCATGGAAGTGATATCCCATGATATTCCCAAGTTTTGTCTGCACACAAGGGGGAGGAATTACACAGAGCTCATACACCAGGGAAGATTGTGGGCCAGGTTAGAATTCTGTGGGTCATTAAAAAATACCTATAGGAGTATAGATAAAAATTCTTTGGGATAAAGTTGTATTTCCCAAACTACATTGCTTCACTTAATAATTTTACTTTTATATAACCATGAAAAAACTGTATTACTATTCTTTACATATCCTTTTTCTTTGAATTAATCACTTTTAACACTGAAAATTGTTCCCCCAAAGGAATTTGTGTGTGTGTGTGTGTGTGTCTTTTTTAGGGCTGTAACCTTGGTATATGGAGGTTTCCAGGTTAGGGATCGAATCTGAGCTGTAGCTGCCGGCCTATACTACAGCCGCAGCAATGCCAGATCCAAGCCAGGTCTGCAACCCACACCACAGCTCATGGCAACACCAGATCCTTAACCCACTGAGCGAGGCCAGGGATCAAACCTGCATCCTCATGGATACTAGTCAGATTAGTTTCTGCTCAGCTACCATGGGAACTCTCCCCAAAGGAATTTTAATATCATTAACATATATTGAAGGTCATTATTATTCATCATGAAATATGAGTGATACAAAGTATAAATTCAAGGGAAATAAAATATTATCAAATTAAATCTATCAACCATTGGTTGAACTTGAAGTCTGTGCCTGATGCTTGCTTCATTTTGTTAAAGAAGGGAGCAAAGCAAGTGTTTTAAAGAGAGAACAAAATACCCTAGCTCCAAACCAGGTCCCTCTCTGTAACATAATCAGTTGTTGAGATGAGTATAAAAAGGATCACTTTCTCCATGCCAGACTTCAGGCAATATTCAGAATTGCTTTAGCAATTCTTGGTCTTTTGTGGTTCCATATAAACTCTTGGATTGTTTGTTCTAGTTCTGTGAAAAATGTCATGGGTAATTTGATAGGGATTGCATTGAATCTGTAGATTGCTTTGGGTAGTATAGCCATTTTTACAATATTAATTTTTCCAACCCAGGAGCATGGAATATCTTTCCATTTCTTTACATCTTCTTTAATTTCCTTGATTAATGTTTTATAGTTCTCTGCATATAAGTCATTTACCTCCTTGGTCAGGTATATTTCCAGGTATTTGATTTTTTGGGGTGCAATTTTAAAAGGTATTGTATTTTTGTATTCCTTCTCTGATATTTCATTGTTAGTATAGAGAAATGTGGCTGATTTCTGAATGTTAATCTTATATCCTGCTACTTTGCTGAATTTGTTGATCAGTTTGAGTAGTCTTTGGGTTGAGTCCTTAGGGTTTTCTATATATAGTATCATGTCCTCTGCATACAGTGACAGTTTTACCTCTTCTCTTCCTATTTGGATGCCTTTTATTTCTTTTGTTTGTTTTGATTGCTGTGGCTAGGACTTCCAGTACTATGTTGAATAACAGTGGTGAGAGTGGACATCCTTTTCTTGTTCCAGATATTAGTGGAAAGGCTTTCAGCTTTTCTCCATTGAGTATTATATTTGCTGTGGGTTTGTCATAAATGGCTTTGACTATGTTAAGGTATGTTGGCCCTAGGTCTTAACCTTTCTGGTTTAAGAGCCAGACACAGACTCTCTCTCTGTTTGTCCCTCTCTCGCCATTTCTTATTAGTCTCCTAAGCCCTGCCCAGCCACTGGAAATAGTCCCTTCCTTAGACTCTCTTCAGGCATGCATATGCCATCAGTAAATTCAAACAATATATGTTATAGAATATTCCAAGCCTTCAAGTAAAGGACATGGTTTCCTGTCAAGATTCACTTTTCCTACCTTCGGTTGTGAAGTAGGATATACACAACACACTTCTTCGAGGTCACCCACATCCAATAACCCCATCTGAGTCCTCCTTCCATACCACAGTCCTCAACTGTACATGGAAAATTATTTGAAAATGATAATTTACTATTTTTTTTTATTTTAAGAAAAACTCTCTTCTGAAGGTATAAGTAATAGATGTACTCTGCTAAAAAGCACAGTTAAATCTAATCTGTTTTTAACCTAATCTCAGGATGACAGAAATGCTTTTGGATGTGGGACTACAATGTGATGATTGCTTCCCCTTATTATTATAAGACTTGTCTTGAAATGAGACATTTAGACCACTGAACCGTCTCAATTTTGTCTATGAAAAGGATCAAAGTTGTGGGTATAAGCCTGTGTGTCTCATAAAGGAAAGAGAAATGAGGCTGGATGCCAGTTATCCTCAAATTCAATGGTTTCAATTTCAAACAGAATAAAGATTGAACATTTTTAAAAATTGAACAATTATCGTGTTCCAACAAAAGATTAGGTAGGAGTGAATCTGAATTTGAAGAGAAAAATGACATTTTTTTAAAAAAAGAAATAACACTAAGCTAGCCATGTGTTATTCTTGTACTTCTTTACTGTGAAGGAAAAACTCACCCTGTTTTGGGTGACTCAGACTGCAGCCAGAGTAGGCTTAAGAGACTGTCAGCAGGGACATTTCAACCAGAAACTTCAGTGACAGTTGTTCTCTGTCCATGTAACTAGGTGAAAAAGTGTGAACAGATGATCATAAGCTCCTCTGTATATAAATACAAAACAGTCTAGGCTTGCATCAGCAGCTTCTCTTTGAAGGATTTGTCTTCCTCATAAGAACAACGACCATTTTGCATTTATTGAGTGTAAGAATTGAGTAACTATAGCTGTGAACCACTGGTGCTGTGGGAGATGCTTGTAGGTAATTCATAGGTGACCCCAGAAATAACACATTTTGCAACGGCTTTCCCATTCTGTAATCTCTTGGGCCTTCAGCTTATATTAAGGAGATAGTCTCAGTTTGTTGCTACAATAGTTCATCAAGTCTAAAACACACATACCTTCACACGTTAACTTTATTGGAATCAGGGTGGGTCTTATAATTTGGTACGTCTTAAAGTGTCACTCTTGTGGCAGTACGAGGTAGTTGGGTGGGTACTGCATAGTCGAACTTCAATTTGGTTACTGTTCATCTTGCTGCCACCTCTGTTGTACAGAGGTCTAAACTAGTTCTTTTCATAAGTACAAAATGTAGATTCTAAGTGAAAGGAGAGTGTTGTGTCATAGTTTAATTGACAGCAGTTTCTTTTTCTTTGTGTAACATAGCACAATAACATGTCTTGCCTTCAGTGGCATCTGGGAATCTATAAAAAGCACCTTCTGAGGTCAGGTGACCTATAGAATGGTTTTGCCAAATTGAGGTACAAGAGGAAGTGATGTAGCTGAAAGCAGGGTAAAATCAAAGAGACTTCTCCATGGATAGCGAGGGCAAGCTCATGGAACTCTGAGTTGGTACTGGGTCCCATCTTGGCCAAGTTGTATAACTTCTCCAAGCCTCAGCTGACACTTTTGCTCAGAAAAGCAATAGTCCCCATCTCAGCAGGTTGTTTTGAAAATTAGAGAAGAATATGTTCATCAATATGTCTCTTTAAACAATGATGCCTAGAAACATTATTTACAGTGTTGTTATTCATAGGAATATATTGGAAGTCACCTGAATGTCCTATAGAAGGAAGATGGTTAAATTACTATGTATCTGTATAATGAATGTTCATATGGTGCTTAATCATAATTTAATGGAATGGGGAGAAGCACGGGTAAAATATTAGCCATCAAAGGAAGGATACAAGAACACAACATATTAAAAATAAAATGAGTAATTTTAAAGTGTTTTGTAAGTGATATGGGTAAGATATTACTACTAAAAACAATGACAAGAATATATTCCATTACAATCTATTAAAGCAGATTTATCTCTGTTTTCCTTAAATTTGTTCACTGAAATTTTATAAGGTACCAAGTAGGCCACCAGGAAATGACACACAACTTGAGAAATTTGCTTGAATGTCCATAGTAGCTGCTGTCAGCTGCCTTTTCATTCACAGTGATAAGAGTTCATGTTCAGATCTGTGGTGAGGGGAAATGGGCCACCTGCAGGGCCAGGTGTCAGAATACCTTGCTTCTCATTCTCTGCCACCTGCCACCTTAGGTTTTAGACAAGCCTTTCTGAGTCAGAAATAAATCAGGCCAGAACATGAAATAAATATACCAGAAGTTGACTGAAAGCAATTCTGAAACTCTTCAATTTATAAAGCTAGACAGTCCGTCCCCCTGTCCAAAAGGCTGGATGGCTTCGTAATTCTTCCTTCTGCTTCAACTCTGGCATCTATCTGCTGAGTCCACAGGTGTTCTCTTCCCCAATCTGCCGTATCTGCATCCCCTTCCTCATTGCTCCCACCTCAGGACAGATCTTCATCCACCCACATATGGAAATTGACAAATCATTTTGCCCCCTTCAAACTAAAGAAGAGGTCTGTCATCTTTGGACCCCATTCTCTGCAATTTATTTGCTTTTCCCGCTTGAGTTTTCTTCTGGTAGTATAGCAAATCTCAGTTACTTTGACTGGTATTTTAAAGGACTGAAAATATTGGCTAATCACCCATACTCACTTCATTTCCCTGGGGCCCCTCTCTTCGCCACCCTACTGGTTATCCTGGACATTTCCTTCCTCTGGTCTTCTCTCATATAGAATGATTTCTCCTCTGCTACAAACTTTTATCATACTCATTCTCCAGGACATTCTGCAGCAAGCATCAACACCTTCAGTATCTCCCTATTCCTATAGTTTTTTTGTTTGTTTGTTTGTTTTTTTTTTGTCTTTTTGCTATTTCTTGGGCCGCTCCCGCGGCATATGGAGTTTCCCAGTCTAGGGGTCGAATTGGAGCTGTAGCCACCGGCCTACGCCAGAGCCACAGCAGCGCGGGATCCGAGCCGCGTCTGCAACCTACACCACAGCTCACGGCAACGCTGGATTGTTAACCCCTGAGCGAGGCCAGGGACCGAACCCGCAACCTCATGGTTCCCAGTCGGATTCATTAACCACTGCACCACGACGGGAACTCCTTCCTATAGTTTTGAGCAAAAAATTTAGCTCTGCCCTAGTTATGCTCTTAGAATGGATAATTATTTTTCTTTCTTTTCTGGCCACCCCATGACATACGGAGTTCCTGGGCCAGGGGTCAGATCAGAGCTGCAGTTGTGACCCACAGTGCAGATGTGGCAACGCCATATCCTTAACCCACTGTGCCAGGCTGGGGATCAAACCTGTGTCCCAACGCTCCAGAGGTACTGCCGGTCTCCACAGCGGAACTCCAATGGATAACTATTTTTGCTAATTCAGTTTCACCAGAAATGAGCCATTTTTCTCCTGTGGGTCCAAGATCCCCTATTTGTTGTTAATAGATGTAATATATCATGTTCTATCAATTACACCATCATGTTTTGAGAATCAAATGCTAAAAATGTGATAGAACATCCTATGCAAGGTTAAAGGACCAGATGTCTTATTCCTCAGTGTTGGTCTATAGAAGCACAAAAGCTTGGGAACCAGTTGTAGAAGATGACACCAGGTCCTTGGTTCACCCTTGGTTCACTCTTGATGGTTTTATGTGCTTTATTCCCAGCTACTGCATGATTTGTGTTTTGTACCTTGATCTTCAGATTCTTGCCCCGTTATATCTCTCAATGCAGCCCGTATCCCTTAACTGATGTGTAAGGGAGGTTGAAAGCTCAGCTCTTCCCCAGAGGAAGGATAGACTCTGAGGCCTGCTCTAGGCTCCAGAATTCCCCACAGTATCAGGGAGAGGCCAGGATGTCACCTGACATCACACTCTTGATTGCTATGTCCTCTTCCCTCCCTGCTTCTTCCACTTAGTGGTTTCTCTTTGGAGAACTTCCTTAATAAATCATTTATATATACTCGTTCCTCAGATCTGCTCTGGAGAACTCAACCAAGATACCAGGCTTCAACGCTTGCTCGGAGAATAAAACCTTCATTGACTCATTCATTCAAGGGCATGTTTATATTCACACACTTCCTGAATACCTAGTTAAAACATGGCAGGCACTGGCCTAACCATTGAGCAGAAGAGTGAAGTCCCTCCCTTTGTGGACATATAGGCATACAACTATATGACAAAGCCAGGATTTGAATAGTGTTCTTTGCCTTTAAATCCAGTGTTCTCTTCTCTGCTTTCTCTCTGTGGAAGCAGATGATCTTGTATATTGCCTGTTGGATTTTGAAGGTGTAGGTCATTTGTCTAGTGTAAGGATCTTCCAAAGTCATATTAAAATAACAGTAATTTTATAAGCAAAGTTGCATAACAAAGAAAAATGTGTATACACTTAGTTTGCTTTTCAGCCTTGCTTCAGGTTCCTGCGAGAAATATGGTGAGTTTGGTTAGTCAATGTTGCATATAATTTTTGAGTTGATTAGAACTCACAGCTGGGCCTGGCCTCATAACAGCCAAAAGTTCCAGTCTCCTGATGGCTGAGGATTTGACAATGGAAAAACCCAACCATGGGCTTTTTGACAAATCCTTCACATCAAGGATAATATCTCAGGAAGGGAAAGGTGGCCTAGCAAAAGGCATAAGATATGTCCTTCAAAATTTGAGCCGTTAATCCCCAAGTCAGATATTATACCTGCTGACTTTTTTTAAGGGCCGCACCTTTGGCATATGGAGGTTCCCAGGCTAGAGGTTGAATCAGAGCTGTAGCCACCAGCCTGCACCACAGCCACAGCAACACCAGATCTGAGCTGAGTCTGCGACCTACACCGCAGCTCATGACAACGCTGGGTCCTTAACCCACTGAGCGAGGCCAGGGATTGAACCTGCGTCCTCATGGATACTAGTCAGATTTATTTCCACTGAGCCATGACAGGGACTCCTATATCTGCTGACATTTTGAGCTGCAGAAGGAATGCTAAGGCGTTTTCCCATGGTGCCAGCCCCTATCACTGAAATTGCTTCTTCAGTAAAACAGGCAGACAGTTTGGCTACTCATGGGGGATTCTGAGTGTCTTCTTGCCAACTGAATTCAGCTTTCTAGTTTTTTGATGCCGTAGTCAGGAGAGTAGTTTAAGGCCCGTAAAGTGTCGGAAATACTAAGACTTCTGCATTGATCTTAAAACACTCAGGCTCCGTGTCATTTATATTTGCACTGACCAATTTAGTACTCCTCTGGGATGGATCACTTAATTAGAAAGAATAAAAAAAAAGCTGTTGTTTGATATACATGTCTTAATTATTTCCAAGTGGCAGAATTGATTCCCCCCATTATGAATTTGCCTCCATTTGTGAGACTAATGAAGCACCATTAAAAGGAATGGAAGGTCAGAGGTCACCCTTTCTTTACATTTAATGTCTTCAAGCTGATAGATTATTTATGAGGGGCATTATGCCTGGGTAGTGTTCCCAGTTTTTCAGAAGAGCTATATCCATATGTAACAACAAGATACAACCCATCTCCACTGCACTTGAGTTCCAGATGTCAACTGGGAAGAAACGGACTGGGAATATGATTCATTGCCATGAATATTGGCAGCAGTCAACATGGCTCTCATAATCTCGGAAATAGCGATTTGGCTAATGTGGACTGTAATAAAGCTTGTTCTTCCCTAAGGTTGTCAATGGCTCTTTGTGTCTTAAAGAGAAAAAGAGTGCTTCTTTATGAAGAGAGCTTATACATTGGATTCCAAGCCATATATTCTTTTGGATTCCATGCAAACTTTCACCCAAAACTATATACTCCCCAAAGAATATGAGAGCGTGGAACATGGCTGCCCTGAAGGGTTATGAGTTTGCATTCCTGAACTAGACTTCTGGGTTCTAATACCAGCTCTGTGACCTTGGACTCCATAATTTGACTCTATAATTTGCATGGTCTTGGACCAGATCCTTAACATTGTTGTGCTTCAGTTTCCTCATCTGCAAAATGGGCATGAGAGACAATGTTAAGATTTGAATGTGGAGTTCCCATCATGGCTCAGCGGAAATGAATCTGACTAGTGTCCATGAGGATGCAGGTCCGACCCCTGGCCTTGCTCAGTGGGTTAAGGATCCGGCGTTGCCGTGAGCTGTGGTGTAGGTCACAGACGCAGCTCAGATCCCACGTTTCTGTGGCTGTGGTGTAGGCTGGCAGCCACAGCTACAATTCAACCCCTAGCATGGGAACCTCTATATGCTATGGCTGAGACCCCCCTCCCCCCCCAAAAAAAAGACTAAAGACAAAAAAATTGAGTAATGTCATGCAAAAATGCTTAGAATACTTTCTGGTGCATATGATGCGTTCAGTAAGTGTCAGCAGTAATTATCATAGTTTTACATTGACCACGTCAATTTCTGCCCCACCATTTAATCCCTGGCTTGGTCCAGTGGCTTGATCCTTTGGTAATTATCTGTTTGTTTGACTCTGCTTTGTTCCAGCTATCCCTCAGGTCCATACTCTGTCGGCTTCTCTCCCTGTGCCCAGCTAGGATTTCCATTACCTTTTTTGAGGGTTGAGTGATTTGCCACAGGCCAATTCTCATTAGGACAGGAAAGGGAAAGTCACTGTGTGTTTGTATGTGTGCAAGGGCCTGTGGTGAGATAGTGGTTAGACCATAGATTGTGGAGTCAGAAGAATCAGCTTTGTCATTCATAACTGGGGCTTTAATGCCTTGTGACCTCAGATAAATTACTTCCTCACTCTGAGCCTCAAATCCTCCCTTATAAAATGGGTACAGTTCCTAAGGTGATTATGAGAATTAAATGCAACAGAGCACTTGGCATAATTCTGGGCATGTGGGAAGTCTTTAATAAATGCTAGCCATTCTATTTACATATCTACACGCACAAAACACAGTCACCAAGCCATTACCAAAGTCCCTGCAACATAGAGTTTGTTAGCTTTTAGAGACTGACTGATAGATAATTTAACAGTTAAAAATCACCAACTGGTTTCTAATCAACACTCTGTTTCAGTTGTCCTTGTCACCTTTTAAATGGGGAATCTCACTGAATTATGCAGTGTCAAGTGATAAATTTCACCTCTGCTGTGGGCTGGGGGATTTAGACAGTTCCAGTCTTCATCTGATTTTCTGTCTTTTGCAGAAAACCCAGGGGCTCACCCTCATCTGTTTGCATGGTTGGTGGAGTGGTATTCCTCATGACCAATCAAAAGGCTGACACACTCCTGAGACAGATGGCCAGGGCTGGGCCCTCATGAATTTGTTATTGCTGCAATTGAAATTACAGTTGGGCCTTGTCCTCCAGAGCTGGAGGAGAAACAGGAGGCTTTGCTTTGAAAATGTGGAGCTGGGGAACACTCCCTGCCCCCAGAAGGTGAAGTGCGGGTGGAGTGAGGCAGAGCCACGATGGCCACAGCTGACATGGGTCAGGCTCAGGCTCAGGCTGATGCCTCACAACCGCAAGACCTGGCACAGAAGAGGAACAGGGGAGCCTAGCAGACCCCCAGCTTTGATTCTTTTAAAGGCTTGAGCACGGCTGGGAGGGCAGCATCTCCCCACCCTCTGTCCCAGGGAAGCAGAGCAGGCTTGCCCCACCTCCTGAGTTCCCCATGGCCCAGTCTTTGCGGGACATTATTGCATGTATCTGACCCATCCCCAGATGCTCCTGTGTTGCACTGCGGGAGCTGCCTTGGAGTTATTTCTGAGAGTCAATGCTACTTTACCTAAAATATCCTGAGGTGGATGATTTATGGTGCCAATGGTTCATGCTCATATGACAGATTTTTTTCCCAGATGACATATCTTTCAACAATAACAGCTAAAATGGATCGAGGGCTTACTGTGCAGCAGGTTAAACGTTTAAGATTTATTATCACACTTGGCCTTCACAGCAGCCTTGAGAAGTAGGTGTTACTATTCGTCTCATTTTACAGCTGAGGAATTAGAGCTCAGAGGGAGGGAGTTTCATGTAAGTCTCACAGCTGGAGAAGAGCTCTCATACTGAGACCTAAGGTGACTTATACCTGTAGGGACTGTAGCGTTTATTGTCCAAGTGGGGGCATTCTTGAGAGTGAAAACAGGCATATGGTACTACACCAGGGCGACAGGCATAGTCCAGGACCGTACATGCAAACTGCGGCACAAACTCTCAACCACCAACTATATTAACTCCATTTGTGTGTGCGTTTAATGTATTTATTTACTTTAAATAAATTGACCTAGGCAAGTGATTAAAGATGAGTCTTCCAGGCACCTTTTGCTAGGTTAGAAAATGGACAGTTTGGGGGCAGGGAAACCTTTGAACATTCCACAAACACATGCATAGGTGTATGGTTTGTAGGTCTAGCTGGATGCTCTCTTTCTTCTTTCTTTTTCCTTTTTAACATGCCCTGTATTCACCACCATTAGACCTTCATTTCAACTCCCCGGGATCCTTCCCCAAATCCACATTGTGCTGCATCAACATTTAGGCAAGAGGAGTGGCTTCACTTGCTACAGAAGACCTGTTAAGCACCTTTGTCAATAGTGATCCTGTCAATCAGAGAAAGCCCTGTCATCCTCACAGGGAAGACTACTTCGAACTTACTGCTCAGGGAAGAAGACCTGGGAGGACTGTCTGAATTCAGAATTGCTTAATAGTAAGTTCCAGGCTACAGAGGCAGAGACAGGCAGAGCAGAAACCATTCTGATCATCTTCTTCGTAGGCAGTGTTTCAGAATGCGGAAGACAGGTTCAGCCTGGTTGTGCCAAATCCTGATAAGCAGTGGCCTTTAGTTAAATATTCGTGGAAAGAGTGTTTGCTTTTGCCCCAGGGCACAATGGTCTGCTCTGTTTGGGGTGGGTGATGCCATTCACACTTTCTTGGAATAAACACTGATGACCCTCAAATGCGTTATCTGGGACTGGTGTATTGATAGTCTCTACAAACTTCTGTTTGGTTGGGCAGTGCTGCTAAAGAGGAAATTATTTGGACTTCAAGCCTTGACGGGCTTGTTTGTTTATTCAAGGTTCTACCAGATGGGCCTCTGAGGGGGCAACATCCAGAGGTTGCATGTTCTGATCTCTGAGTAAACCAAACGTGAGGGCTCCTGGATACATCTTTGTTGGTACCTGGTCTAATTTGAGGAATATCTTAATTAGTAGGTTGAGATCAAGACTGGCCCTAAGGTAGCCCAGGTCTCTTGCTGCTTTTATTTTTAAAGCCTGGAAGTCACACCTGATCATCACGAAAGGAATTCAGCCTGTGATTATGTATGTCCTGCATAGTGTTCATCTTAGATATATTTTTTTTTTCCAAATTTGAACTAGTTAACATATAGTAGTCAGAAGATTTTATATGAATATTTAGATTTATCTTCTTGGAAATACTAGAAGTTCAAATGACAGTTGTCTAGCTGTCATACTCAAATACATCCGCATGGTTGGCAAGTGGCCTCTCTCATTCCCTTTAAGGTCCCTCCCAATAGGCCTGCTTCACCTACCTCAGGACTGCTGCCCTTTGAATAGGTTTTTACACTTTTCAAGTTACTTCTCTGTGCTTTTATCTCATAGACCCTTTCTGTTTGAGGTAAGCAGGGCATGCATTCTTTTTCTTAATATGTTTTAGAAAAAGAAGGTGAGTCCTAGAAAGATTAACTGGCATGGACAGACGTATCCAGAATGTTATTGGGAGAGTCAAAACCAGATGCCAAGCCTTCTGACCTGTAGTGTTTTCACCACCATGCCAACCCCTGCTCACACACCTGGGGCTGCTGCAAATCACAGCTGCCAGTGTTAGCTTGTGCCTTAGACAGACGTCCTGGTGTCTCCAAGAACACACATGCCAGGTACCCCAGAGTTTCTGCCACAAGGTTTGGCTTTGGAGGGCTCTAGCCTGAAGAAGAGAATCTGAACAATCCTACACATATTACTGTCCTTTTTCTCTTCTTTCTCCCACATCTCCTCCCCCTCCTCTCCTTCTTCCATCTCTTTCCTCTTCAATCATCACCATGTCCTCCTCCTCTTCCTTTTTTTTCTCTAATACTAATACCTCTTCCTTTTTCCTTCCTCATTTCCTTTCTACCTATGTCACATTTCACCAAAAGCTTCCACTTGAGTGGTCCTATAGGAATTAAAGGCCAAAGCCTGTCTGGCAGGACACATTTCAGCCCTGGGGTCTGGCCTTGGTTGGAGACCCCTGGAAGCTGATGCTGAGATAAGAATATAAATGCAAGTAGCTTTTTCATCTGAGAGTGGGGTGATTTTAGGAAACACTAGTAAGGACATGGAACAGTGAGACAAGAGTGAAGAAAATCAATGTGTCGTCTAGCAAGTAACTGAGGGAAATTGGGGCTTCATCCCTCTGGGGAACCAGGTGTAAAACAGTACAGAATATGTATCTCAGAGTCGCTACGCCCAAGAGGCAAGGATCCTGGGGTGTTTCTTCACTAACTCCTGAGAGTCACTGAGGGGTGCTTCTCTGGGTGTTGGAAATCCATTTCCTGGTGATTCTAGCTTGTCCTGCACATGGGGAGAGTGGGCTTCATTGTCAGGAGAGGGTCCTCAAAGGATCCCAGAGCTGGCAAATAGCAGCCAGCAGGGATTGTGGAAGTCACAACCATAAGTGGGATAGGGATGGGGCATTGACATCTGTGCCATGAAGTTCCTTACATGCGGACAAGAGAAAGGTGAAGATAGGAGATGAAAGGTGAGTCTTTTAAGAACTCAGGCATCCTGTATCCAGGCTATGTGAGCCCCTCAAGGTTACTCCATGGAGTTGTGTCCACCAGTCTCTAACCCAATCATTCACTAGCAGGAGTAATTATGTAAGGTGACATAAAATCTGAAGTTGAGTTTCATGGTAGTCAGTGAAATCTCTGAAGTCAGGGGTTGGTGTGCGTATGCCTATGTTTATTTTTTTATAGTTCTTTTCATTCATTGAATGTGCAAAGGAGTCTGTGATTGTGGAAAGAGTAGAGAACCACCCTTTTAGAACTTACAGATCAAATTCTAGTGTGTTTGTTACATTTTAGCTTTTTGGAAACTCGATATTATTACTCAGTTTAGTCATTTTGGGGGTCATTTTCATGGATCCTTTTATTTTTGTTTTCCATTTTCTTCCAACTTCTATGTAGTTATTTCTACTGAATATGGTTGAAGTATTCTGGATGCAAGGGATAAAAACAGCACAGATTTATTATTATTATTTTAATTAAAAAAATTTTTTTTTTCCTTTTCTAGGGCTGCACCCGCAGCACATGGAGGTTCCCAGGCTAGGGGTCAAATCAGAGCTGTAGCCACTGGCCTACACCAGAGCCACAGCAATGTGGGATCCGAGTCGCGTGTGCGATCTGTACCACAGCTTATGGCAATGCCGGATCCTTAACCCACTGAGCAAGGCCAGGGATCGAGCCCGCAACCTCATGGTTCTTAGATTTGCTAACTACGCACCATGACGGGAACTCCTACTCAATGAATTTATTACATTTATAGTTGTGCAATGATCATTACAATCCAATTTAATGGAAAGCACAGATTTTTAAAATTTGGGTTTTTTAAATTTCTATATTGGTAGGGTTCCAGATATGAATATTTGGAAATAAATTGGCTTATTTTATATGTATATGTTTATATATCTATAACCATATGGCTCCTGTGTGTGTGTATATATATGTGTATGTATGTTTATATACTACACACACAACTTTATTTTTCTATCTAGTCTTGGTGGGTACATCAATGATACTTATTTAATTTCCACTTACTGATGACGCACATACACACCCCACATGATTGAACATGATTTTCATAGAAATTAAGACCACATAATCAGCTTTTTACTCATCATATTACAAATGTGGCATTTTAGAGTGGAGGGGGAAAAGTGGGTCTTCAGATCTCCAGATCTGTACCTAAGTTGCTGAGCGGAGGGTCGTGAGGAGAGCAGGGTGAAGAGGACACGTGGTGGTGTCTCACCTGATACCAGTGGGAGGCAGCTAGTCCTTAAACAGCTGCAGAAGGTTTAAGATAGAAGGTTTTGCATCTCCGGTACCTAGGGAATACTGGGCCTTGATCCCAAACTCAAGCCTCTTTTAAGACATTAGAGATGTGAAATGTTTGTTCCATTGGATACAAAGTAACCAGGTTGGCACTGATTGCATTGATAAGGCATATCAAATCCATCTTATCAAGAAGAGATAAATTATGGCCTGAGAGAGAAGAGTCAAATACTTCAGTTCTACTCACAGATTCATATAGCATCATCTTTTTAATGAAATGTTTATTGAGCAGTTAGTATGTTCCAAGCCCCCTGCTAGGTGTTAGCTCTCAGTAGCTCTTCCTACCATCTTAATTTACTTTAAAGGCCTTGAACTTCTTCTTCCTGCTTTCTTTGCTACAGGTGGGCAGATATGTATACTCTTGTTAATTATTTGCCTGGGCCTTGAACTCTTGCGAGAAGCATTCTAAGTATGAAAAGAATTCCGCTAAGAATTGCTTATTGATCATCTGCCCTTGAGAACTTTTAAAAGGCTAGCTTTATTTGCTCGTGTAATCCTCTGAGGAATACAGATATTCTCACCCAAAGCATGAAAACACTGGGATGGCTCTGTTATTCATTTTGGTACTGAAGTAAGTCATAAACCAGAGGAAGTTAAGCTCTGGCAGAATAGTGGAGTTGAAGGGGTTAGGGCTGTTAGGAATCTGGAGTCAAATGCTGCCTCACTCATTTCTTAGCTAGGGAGCAATTTCCATTCCCAGAGTTGGGCCACCAAGGCCCCTTCCCTAGGACCTTGGCTGTAGCAAGTGGACCCTGCTTCTCCTTGATTGCATTTCTCCCCATGGCACTAGAAGTCCACAGTTCTGGGAGACATGCCCACCTGGAACCCACACTGTTCCTTTTAGATCATGGTCCAGGCAACCTGGATCAGAGTTCCCTGGAAAACTACCCTAAGTCCTTTCTAAGACCTGCAGAGTCTTCATCTCCCATTGTATCCTCCTGAGAGTGGGTGGCACTACTGATACATATGTTTTTAGGTTAGAGGAGTGGCATGGTGGAAGGTGGATGAAGCTGGGGCAGGTGGCTTGGGTTGTCTAGTGTTGCATGCTCAGCACCTTGTGAATGAGGATGGACTTGATGCTGTAAAGAGAAGGTGGCTGGCCTCATAAAAAACAACAAAATTTACAACCAAATGCTGAGAAATCCTCAACCAAATGGACTGGAAACTTTCAAAAAGATATCCTACTCCAGAAGACATAGAGGAGGCCACATCAAGAGGTAGGATGGGTGATTATGCAATATAAGCAACGCTGTACCTCCCAGGTGGGAAGCCCTTCAGACTGGAAAGTAACACTATCACAGAGACTCACCTACAGGAGTGAGAGTTCTGAGGCCCACATCAAACCCCTATGTGTGGGGATCTGGCACTGGGAGAAAGAGCCCCTGGAGCATCTGGCATTGAAGGCCAGTGGGGCTTGTGCACAGGAGCTCCACAGGACTGGGGAAAACGGAGACCCCATTCTTGAAAGGTGCACACAGACTTTCACATGCACTGGGTCCCAGGGCAAAGCAAAGTCTCCATAGGAATCAGGGTCAGGCCTGACTGCAGTTCTTGGAGGACATCCTGGGAAAACAGGGGTGAATGTGGCTTGTTGTGGGGGAAGGATATTGGAAGCAATGCTCTTGGGAATATTCAACAGTGTGCCTTACTCTGGAGGTGGCCATTTTGGGAAAATCTGGCTCCACCCATCAGCACTGAGAAGCCCCAGGACAAACAACAATCCAGGTTGGATCACAGCCCCGCCTATCAGTAAACAGGTTGCCTAAAGACCCCCCAGCCACACAGCCACCTCTAATCTCAACCAGTGAAAACGCCCCACCCATGAGAGGGATAGGAATCAGCTCCACCTACCAGTGGGCGGGCATCAGTTCCTCCCATCAGGAAGCCTACACCAAGCCTCCATACCAACTTCAGCCACAAGGGGGGCAAATGCCAGAAGTAAGAGAGGCTACAACTCTATTATCTGTAAAAAGTCACTACACCAAAAACCTATAAAAATGAAAAGACAGAGAACTATAACTCAGATGAGGGAGAAAGAAAAAAACCCCAGAAAAACAGCTAAGTGATCAGAAGATTCTCAGCCTCCAGGAAAAAGACTTTCGACTGTTGATGCTGAAGATGATGCAAGATATTGGAAATAAACTGGAGGCAAAGATGGATAACTTACAAACACTGAGCAAAGAGATACAAGATATGAAACTTAAGAGATGCAAAATACAATAACTGAAATAAATTCATTAGAAGCAGTTAACAATGCAGGAGGCAGAAGAACAAACAAGCGAGGTGGAGGACAGATTAGTGGAAATCATGGGTGTGGAACAGAAAAAAAGATCGAAAACAAATGAAGAGAGTCTCAGAGAACTCTGGGACAATGTTAAACCCACCAACATCCATATTATAGGGGTGCCAGAAGGAGAAGAGAGAGAGAGGGGACTGAAAAAATATTCGAAGAGATAATAGCTGAAAACTTCCCTAGCATGGGAAAGGCACCACTCACTGAAATCCAGGAAGAACAAGGAGTACCATAAAAAATAAACCCAAGGAGGAATACACCAAGACACATGTTAATCAAACTGACCAAAATTAAAGACAAAGAGAAAAAAAATGAAAGCAGCTAGGGAAAAGAAACAAATAATATACAAGGGAACCCCCAATAAGGTTATAAGCAGATTTTTCAGCAGAAACTCTGCAGGCCAGAAGGGAGTGGCATTATATACTTAACATGATGAAAGGGAAAAACCTCCAACCAAGATTACTTTATGCAGCAAGGCACTCATTCAGATTTGAAGGAGAAATCAAAAGCTTCACAGATGAGCAAAGGTTAAGAGAATTGAGCAACACTAAACCAGCTTTACAACAAAGGAACTTCTCTAGGCAGAAAGGAAAAGGCTGCAAGCAGAAACCAAAATGCCACAAATGACAAGGCTCACCAGTAAAGGTATATATAGAGGAAAGATATGAAATCATCCATGAACAATTATGCCACCAAAATCAGAAATCATGAGAAGAGGAGGGTACAGATTCAGGACCCTGGAGATGTACTTGCTATTAAGAGACCAACAACTTAAAACAATCTTGTACATATATAGACTCATATCAAAACTTGAGAGTAACTGCAAACCAAAAATCTACAATACAAAAAACGAATAAGAAAAATCAACTGAAAGACAGCATTAAAGATAGTCATCAAACCACAAGAGGAGAGAACGAGAGAAGAAGGGAAGAAAAAAGAGCAACAAAAACAAATCCAAAACAATTAATACAATGGCAACAAGAACATGCATATCAATAATTACCTTAAATGTTAATGGACTAAACGCCCCAACCAAAAGACATAGACTGGCTGAATGGATGCAAAAATAAGACCCATATATATGCTGTCTTCAAGAGACCCATTTCTCTTCTAGTGATACATACAAATTGAAAGTGAGAGGATGGAAGTAAATATTCCATGCAAACGGGAATCAAGAGAAAGGGGGAGTTGCAATACTCATATCGGACAAAACAGACTTTAAAATGAAGAATATTTTAAAGGACAAGGAAGGTCACTACCTAATGATCAAAGGATCAATCCAAGAAGAGGATATAACAATTTTAATTATCTATGCACCCCACATAGGTTCACCACAATATGTAAGGCAACTGCTAACAACCTTAAAAGGACAAATCAACAATAACACAATAAGAGCAGGGGCCATCAACACCCCACTTACAGCAATGGACAGATCATCCAGACAGAAAATCAATAAGGAAACATAGGCCCTGAATGAAGCATTGGACCAGAGGGACTTAATAGTTATGTATACAACATTCCATCCAAAAGCAGCAGAATACACATTCTTCCCAGGTGCACACAGAACAAAGTTCTCTATGATTGGTCACATCCTGGGCTACAAATCAACCCTTGGTAACTTTAAGAAAACTGAAAGCATCTAAAGCATCTTTTTGACCACAACCCTATATGACTGGAAATCAACAAGAAAAAAAACTACAAAAAACACAAACACGTGGAGACTCAACAACATGCTACTAAACAACCAATGGATCACTGAAGAAATCAAAGAGGAAATTAAAAAATACCCAGAAGCAAATGATAACAAAGATACAACACTCCAAACACTATGGGATGCTGCAAAAGCCGTTCTAAGAGGAAAGTTTATAGCAATACAAGCCCACCTCAGGAAACAAGAAAAAGCTCAAATAAGCAACCGACCTTTACATCTAAAGCAGCTAGAGAGAGAACAACAGACAAGACCTAAAGTTAGTAGAAAGAAATAAAGATCAGAGCAGAAATCAGTGAAATAGAAACAAAGAAAACCATAGAGAAGACCAATGAAATGAAAAGCTGGTTCTTTGACAAGATCAACAAAATTGATAAACCCCTAGCCAGACTTACCAAGCAAAAAAGAGAGAGGACTCAAATCAATAAAATTAGAAATGAAAAAGGAGAAGTAATGGCAGACATCACAGAAATACAAAGGATCATAAGAGACTACTATATGCAACTATACGCAAATAAAACAGCAAACCTAGAAGAAATGGACAAATTCTTAGACAAGTACAATCTTCCAAGACTAAACCAAGATGAAATAGAAAAGATGAATGGACCAATCACAAGTACTGAAATTGAAACCACGTTTAAGAAACCTCGCACACACCCAAGTCCAGGACCAGATGGCTTCACAGGTGAATTCTATCAAACATTTAGAGAAGAGCTAACACCTATCCTTCTGAATCTATTCCAGAAAATCACAGGGGAAGGGACACTCTCAAACTCATTCTATGAGGCCACCATCACCCTGATAGCAAAACCAGTCAAAGATACCACAAAAAAAGAAAACTACAGGCCAATTTCACTGATGAACATCGATGCAAAAATCCTCAACAAAATACTAGCAAACTACATCCAACAATACATTAAAAGGATTGTACATCATGATCAAGTGGGATTTATCCCAGGCATGCAAGGATTCTTCAATATCCACAAATCCATCAGTGTGATACACCACATTAACAAACTGAAGAATCAAAACCATATGATCCTCTCAATAGCCGTGGGAAAACCCTTTGACAAAATCCAACAACCATTTCTGATAAAAACCCTCCAGTGGGCATAATGTGAACCTACCTCAACATAATAAAGGCCATATATGACAGACCCACAGCTAACATCATTCTCAATGATGAAAAGCTGAAAGAATACCTGCTGAGATCAGGAAGGAACAAGACAAGGAGGTCTGCTCTTGACGCTACTATTCAACATATTTTTGGAAGTCCTAGCATGGCAATCAGAGAAGTAAAAGAAATAAAAGGAATCCAAATCCAAATTGGAAAGGAAAATTAAAACCCTCATTTGCAGGTGATATGATACTATACCTAGAGAGTCCTAAAGGCTCTACCAGAAAACTGTTAGAGCTCATCAATGAATTTGCAGGATACAAAATTAATACACAGAAATCGACTGCATTATTGTTAGTAATAATGAAAATCAGAAAGAAATTAGGGAAGCAATCCCGTTTACCATTGCATCCAAAAGAAAAAAATACCTAGGAGTAATCCTACCTAAAGAGACAAAAGAACTGTACTCTGAAAACTATGACACTGATGAAAGAAATCAAAGATGACACACATAGATGGAAAGACATACCTTACTCTTGGATTAGAAGAGTCAATATGATCAAAATGACTATACTGCCCAAGGCAATCTATAGATTCAATGCAATCCCTATCAAATTACTAAGGACATTTTTCATAGAACTCAAACAAAATAGTTTCAATTTTGTTTGGAAGAACAAAAGACCCAGAATAGCCAAAGACATCCTGAAAAAGAAAAATGGAGCTGGAGGAATCAGGCTCCCAGACTTCAGACAAAGCAACAGTCATCAAAACCATATGATACTGGCACAAAGACAGAAATATCGATCAGTGGAACAGGATAGAAACTCCAGAATTAAACCCACGCACCTAGACTCAACTAGTCTACGACAAAGGAGGCAAGAATATACAGTGGAGAAATGGTAGCCTGTTTAATACGTGGTACTGGGAGAACTGGACAGCCACATGTAAAGGAATGAAATTAGAACACTCCCTAACACCACACAAAAATAAACTCAAAATGGATTAAAGACGTAGATATAAGACCAGATACTACAAAATTCTTAGAGGAAAACGTATGCTAAACACTCTCTGACATAAACTGCAGCAAATCTTTAGTTCCACCTCTTAAGAGTAATGATGGTAAAAACAAAAATAAACAAATGGAACCTAATTAAACTGAAAAGTTTCTACACAGCAAAGGAAACCCTATCAAAACAAAAAGACAACTCACAGAATGGGAGAAAATATTTGCACATGAATTGACTGACAAGGGATTAATCTCCAAGATTTAGAAACACCTCCTACTGCTCCATACCAAGAAAACAAACGACCCCATCAAAAAATGGGCAGAAGATCTAAACAGATGATTCTCCAAAGAAGACATATATATGGCCAAAAAAAAAAACACATGAAAAGATGTTCACCATCACTCATTACTAGAGAAATGCAAATCAAAACCACGATGAGGTACCACCTTACACCAGCCAGAATGGCCATCATCAAAAGGTCCATAAACAATAAGTGCTGGAGAGGGTGTGGAGAAAAAGGAATCCTATTACACTGCTGGTGGGATTGTAAATTGGTGCAACCACTGTGGAAAACAGGATGGAGATGCCTCGGAAAACTAAACATAGAATTACCATTTGATCCAGCAATCCCACTCCTGGGCATCTATCCGGAGAAAACCATGACTCGCAAAGACGCATGTACTCCACTGTTCATTGCAGCACTATTTGCAATAGCCAAGACATGGAAACAACCTAAATGTCCATCGACAGAGGAGTGGATCAAGAAGACATGGTACATATACACAAGGGAATATTACTCAGCCATTAAAAGGAACGAAATACTGGCATTTTTAGCAACATGGATGGACCTAGAAATTATCATGCTAAATGAAGTCAGTCAGACAATGAGACCCCAACATCAAAAGCTTTCACTGACATGTGGAATCTGAAAAAAGGACAGAATGAATTTCTTTGCAGAACAGATAGTGACTCACAGACTTTGAAAAACTGATGTTTTCCAAAGGAGACAGTTTGGGGGGTTGGGCGATGTGCTGGGGGTGTGGGATAGAAATCCTATAAAATTGGATTGTGATGAACATGGTACAACTATAAATGTAATAAATTCATTGAGTAAATAAATAAGTAATTAATTAAAAAAGAGAAGGTGGATGGCCTCACTTGTGTTCTTGCCCTGGACCCGCAGATTTTAGGAGCCTACCTGAATCCAACAGTGGACAAGTTAGGTAATCTCTCCAAGCCTTGGTTTCCCTAACTCTCTATGGGGAATAACATACTGATGTCTTCGTATGCTGAAAGGTTTTGTATATAAAAGGCACACAGTTAGCTTTTATTAAAAGTTGCATTTTTAGCACTATCATTTGTTTTTAAAGCACAGACTGACTATAGAGATAACATAGTATACTATTCACCAGAGAGAGTTTTTAAAGGTAGATTTGCCTTCAAAAATTAGATCAGTATGACATAGGATTTCTACATGGAGTTCTAGAATATAGGTTTCTCATCTGTAAGAAGTGTGTGAAAAATAGTACCTGCCTCATATGGTTTGCATGAAAGCATAGATGTGAAGCAGAATAGTGCTTAAGTGTTCAGTGAACTTTAGCTCTGGGAAGTATGATTGTTACAGTAAAAGTTGAGCCACCATCCATTTCTAATTTGTTCATTTCTACACCTGAAGAGAAAAAGTTAATATGACATTGAGACATGACAGTTGAACACATTTGTTGAAATGACACACCTCATTCTACATGAAAGTTTAGCTGTGCTTATGCAGTATGGGCACTGGTTATTTTTTTTTTAATTTAATTTCATTTAAAGTTTTTCCATCCCCCATGTATATAAGAAACCACACCTCTATACCAAGGCAGAAAATAAATTGTGTAAGGGAGAAGAAAGGAGAATCAAATGTGCTCTGAAAGCACACAGAGAAGATGACAAGAAAATATTTGACATATCATGCCCTTCTGAGACAGCTTATCAAAGACTGGGTCAGCTTTATTGGTTCTACAAAATGGTTTTATTCAGGGGACGTTTTCTAGGAGCAGACAATCTTGTGACTATGAACTAATTGTGGAGATTTTTTTAAGAGGAAAAAGCCAAACTTACCTAATAGGTAAATTTTACTTCATTTTACTTTACCTCCAGAGGTAAATTTAAGAAAATATATACCCATTTTTTTTAATGATTACTTGGAGCTATTTTCTACTCTCAGAGAAATTTTCTATTGGTCATCTTGAGAAATACAACAAAACAATAAAACATTTGATCAATAATGTAGAAAAATAGTTTTAAAAAATCTTTTAGTATATTAACCTGACTATAAAATGGGTAGCCAGGACATATAGAACTTGATAAGGAAATATAACCTTTTTTTTTTTTTTTGTCTTCAGGGCCATACCCACAGCATATGGAAGTTACCAGGCTAGGTCAAATCGGAAGCACAGCTGCTGGCCTATGACACAGCACTGCAACACAGGATCTGAGCCATGTCTGTAACCTACACCATGAGTTCATTACCACTGAGCCACAACAGGAACTTCTGTAATATAATCTTTACCTTGCAGTTACATTAACATCCTAACTTTAATTCATCCATTGTGGATTTCATAATTAAGTCTTTGTACTACCTCTTTTGAAAATAAGCTTTTGATTTTGTTATGTGTCCTATTATTTCTATTCCTGTTTAGGGCATGGGTTTGTAGACAGTTTTTTGTTTTTTTATTAAAGTATATTTAATTTACAATGTTGTGCCAGTTTCTGCTGTACAGCATAGTGATCCAGTCATACATATATATATCTATATATCTATATATATAGATATATATATATGTATGTATATACATTCTTTTTTTCATAGTATCTTACATCATGTTCTATCCCAAGAGACTGGATATAGCTCCCTGCGCTATACAGTAGGACCACATTGCTTATCCATTCTAAATGTAATAGTTTGCATCATGGACCCTAAACTTGTGGAGTGTTTTTAACATGTTCATTTTTTAATAAATCAAAAACATAATAAGTCATGATTTATGTATCCTTGCCCCCACCCCAGAATGCCCTCTTCATCCCCATGCAGTTAGAAATTGTAACTGCTTTGCTATCAATACTGAACAACCCATGTCACTCAAATACCCGTTTGCAAATAGTTTAAACCTGACACCCCACCAAAAAAGACTGAGGTACCTGGGATGCCAATTCTGTGCTCAGCCAAACTCCTATCCTCCATTCTCTTACCCCATGGAGGATCCTCATGAAGAAAGAGCTTCCCTTGCCAGAACTTTCCATACCCTACCTGTGGAACAAAGGCCACAAGAGGGATTCATGTCAGACTTATTCTGCTCATGCTTGTCTGTCACGGAAGCCACACTGGGCTAGACTCTGTCAGTCAGTGATGTGTCCTCACCAATAGCAATGTCACTGCAAAGCAAGGATCTTATAGGTTGAGCACAGGGCTCCAGCTTGAGAGTTGGGCCTGGTACAGAGGAAACAAACTACTTAATGAAAGATTCTAGGTCCTGATCCATCGGACGTGGGCTTTTACCTGCCTGACACGAGTATTGGCTTGTTAGCTAACACATTCCACCTGGAAGAGTCATCAGGGAAACCCCTACCCTGACCTGGCTCTGCCCACAAGAATTCCTGACACACACCCACTGCCAAACAATGGAGCTAAGCTTGCGAACAGAGGATACATTTTGACCTTAAGCCACTGGTTCCAGACATTTACTTCTAAGATTTTCTTTGCCGATGAAAAGTAATTACAGAGTATAAGGTATATGAAAAGGAGAATCAGGAAGCCTGAGCTCTTCCTGCCTGAGCTCTGCCAACTGCTCGCTGTGTGAATGGCCAAGGCAGTGTGCTCTATTTATCCCTGATAAACTGAGGAAGCTTAACTATATCATTGCTTAGGCCCACTGAGAACTGATAGTCTATATTTCAGTGGTCTTGGACTTCTGAGTACTGGAGGGGGTAGTTTTTCAGGTGGCTTCTTGAATAGACTGAAGCAAGAGATCTGAGATCTGAAGCAGTTGAAAAGAAAGATATTTTTCAGAAAATTTTAAACTCTAGATATAAGGTAACAGCTAGTACCAACCTTGTGGGCCGTTCACAGGAATGCAGAATATTGGACTAAGCAGGCCATTGCTTCCATCTCGAAGAGTTCTCTCTTGAATCCCCAACAGCACACTCTCCTAGTTTCCCACCTTCCTCAATGGCCATGTCTTCTCACTCCTTCCTCATCTATCTAACCCTTGAATGTAAGGGGCCCCGCTGTGGCAGTTTTGTTGTTGTTGTTTTCTGTCTATACTGTTTCCCTAGATAAATGGCTTCTACCTTTAAAAAATATTCCCCTGGTTATTTTAGTATGCAGCCAAAGTTTGAGAACAATGTCCTGGATCAGTGGTTCTCAAAGTGTGGTCTTTGGATCAGCAATATCAGCCTCACTTGGAAACTTGCTAGAAATGCAAATTTTCATGTCCTTCTCCAGTCTTATTGAAGGAGAAACTCTGGAATGGGATCCAGAAATCTGTATTCTAACAAGCCTTCTGGGTGATTATGATGTCCACTCTTAAACTTAAGAACCACTATTCTATATGCAATATAACCTGGGGTTTCTCAGTCTTGGCACTCTTGAGGTTTTGGGCTAAGTGATTCTTTGCTATGGAAGATGTCCTGTGCCCTGTGCCCCTGGCCTCTACCTTCTGGATGCTAGTATCAACCTTTCCCAAGTAGTGACAACTAAAATATCTCCAGACATTGCCAGATCCCCTAAGGGGAAATCACCCTGTATTAAGACCACTTTTCTAGATGAACATTTATGAAATGGTCCTCAAATTTGGCAAAACTTTGGGATTACCTGGAGAGCTTTAAAACATACGGATACCTAGTTCCACCATAGAGATTCTGATTGAATTGGTCTAGGGCACAGCTTGGGTGTCACAGTTTTTTCAAAGTTCACTCCATGAAACAATCCACGATGCAACTGAGACTGAAAACCACCAATCTAGACAATCTTATCTGATTCCCATTGTGACTCAGTGGTAATGAACCCAACTAGTAACCATGAGGATGAGAGTTTGATCCCTGGCCTCGCTCAGTGGGTTGGGGATCTGGCATTGCTGTGAGCTGTGGTATAGGTCCCAGACATGGCTCGGATCCTGCATTGCTATGGCTGTGGTGTAGGCCAGCAGCTGTAGCTCTGATTCTACCCCTAGCCTGGGAACCTCCATATGCCATCTGTGCAGCCCTAACAAAAAAGCAAAAAAAAAAAAAAAAAAATGGAATACTGAGAGTGATAAAGATCTATTGTTTAATCTGAAACTTTATTCCAGTTTCATGAATGAGCCCATTCATTTTCCTCATAGTAAAAGAAAGAGAAATTCTGGCCCATGATGTCTCTAGTTGCCACACTTCTTATATCTCCTTTATTCTGAAACAGTACTTCAGTCTTTCTTGTCTTTTACACCTTGCCATTTTTAGAGTACAAACCAGTCATTTCATAGAATGCCCATCAATTTATATTTGTCCGAGGTTTCCTCATGATTAAATTCAAGTTATAACCTGAAACTAACACAACATTGTAAGTCAGTGATACACCAATAAAATTAAATTTAAAAAAGAGAAAAACTAAAAAACCCCCTCACATTATACTCTTTTTTTTCTTGGTAAGAATATTATAGAAGTGATGATAAATCCTTTTAAGTGCATCATATCAGAAGACATTTGATTTCCATTTGTGTGTTAGTGGTGGTATTAACTTTGGTCATTTGCTTAAGGTGATATCTGTTAGGATTTTCCACAGTAAAGTTACTATTTTTCCCTGTGTAGTAGAATATCTTACAAGGAGATACTTGGAGACTATGGAACTATCTTTTACCAAGTTTTTTCTTTGAATTTTTTTTTTTTTTGGTCTTTTTAGGGCTGCACCTGCAGCATATGGAGGTCCCCAGGCTAGGGGTCCAATCAGAGCTACAGCTGCCAGCAATACGCCACAGCCATAGCAACATGGGATCGGAGTCTCATCTGCGACCTATGCCACAGCTCATGGCAATGCTAAAACCCACTGAGTGAGGCCAGGGATCAAACCTGAGTCCTCATGGATGCTAGTCAGATTCTTTCCCACTGATCCATGACGGGAACTCCTCTTTGAAATAATTTGAGACTTATAGAAAAGTTGCAAAAGACGTATAGAGTTCCAGTATACTCTGTACCCAACCTCCTCTTACGTTGGCAACATACACAAATTTAGTGCAATTATCAAAATCAGGAAACTAACATTAATACACCAATCAACTAAACTACAGACTTACTACAATTTCACCCTTTTTTTTTCCCCCTTACTGCTCTTTCTCTGCTCCAGGATCCAGTCCAGGATCTCACGTTGTTTTCACATTGTTTTTATTTGTTGTGTCTTCTTAGCCTTCTCTGATCTGTGATTCCTCAGTATTTCCCTGTCTTTTATGACCTTAACACTTTGACTATGTACTGATACTTGTTTTTTAGGCTCTCTCTCAGGTAGGGTTTGTCTGCTGTATATTCCTGACTACATTGGGTCATGCGTTTGTGGCAAGAATGACACAGAACTGACGTTGTGTTCTTCTCAGGGCATGATGTCAGTGAAACGTGTTGGTATGTCCTGTTGAAGATGATTTAACCTTGATCAGTCAAAGTGGTGTCTGCTAGGTTTCTCCATTGCAAAGTTACTGTCTTTTCCCACTATAACTGATCACTATCTTGAGGGAGATACTTGGAGACAATGCAAATATATTGTTTCTCCTTGAAATTTCACCATTGATTTGAGCATCTATTGGTGAATTTTGCCTGCAACAATTATTTACTGTGGTCTTTGACTAATGCTAATTTTGTCTCACATAGTATCCCTCAACAAACTAGTTTTAGTATCCACTGATGATTCTTTTTTTTCTCTCTCTCTTTTCTTTTTCGGGCTGCACGTGCAGCATAGGGAAGTTCCCAGACTAGGGGTCTAATTGGAGCTGCAGCTGCCAGCCTACGCCATAGCCATAGAAATGTGGGATCTGAGCCTCATCTGTGACCTACACCACAGCTCACGGCAATGTTGGATCCTTAACCCACTGAGCGCGAACAAGTGGTTGAACTCACAACCTCATGGACACTAGTTGGGTTTGTTACTGCTGAGCTGCAATGTGAACTCTCATTGATGGTTCCTGACTGGAACACTTATTACTGTGGTGACTGTCAAGTGGTGATATACAAAATCCCTAATCTTGTTTCTTCATAATGAATGTGAATTTCTCAGGAGCATAGACTGAAACTGCTAAATTCCTATGGCCAGCTGTGAACCCACTGATTCTACTTTGTACAGACCAAGTGTTAGACTCTAATTTCCAGATGGTCACTGAAGCCAGGGTTGCTTTGGGAAGAACTGTAACCTCAGAAGAATTATTAAGATAATTCTTTGAGGCTATACCATATCTTTGTAATTTAGGAAATGATTTTCACCTTAATTGGGTACTTGGTATAATAGCAGCCATCAGTGATATTTGTTTAGCACCTTATAATTTTAAAAGCAGTATTTAAAACACTTTGCAATAAATTATCTGGAATGTCCACAGGCCAGATTTGATCTGTTGGCACTTGCAAATATCTTTCAGTAGACAGTCTTTTTCTATTTTCTAAATCTTCTTTTGGGGAGAGGCATGATCAGGGGAAGGAACACTAGCTTACTATGACAACGACCACCAGCACCCTGATCTCAGCAGCTTAACACTTTAAAAGTTAAATTTTTGTTTATAGAAAATACGATGTAGATGTACCTGACCAGTATAAGGCTGGGTCCTTCCCCTCTCCTAGGTTCTCTTAGTTCTTGGCTAGATTCTGTGTGTTTGGAGGGGAGAGGTGAAAAGAGGAAATTTGAAGAATTCCTTGGGTGGTTCTCATAGCCAAGTTGGAAATGGCATATCTCCCCTCTGCTTGCTTTCCATCAGCTAGAACTCGGTCACATAGCCATTTATCCAGCAGGCAAGGTGGGGAAGTAGAGATTGTTCATGTGGCCAGGAGGTAGAGTTTTGTTGAAACTGGCAGTTTCTGTGCTGATGCTTGGAGGTTGTCACGTGGCCTTATGAAGCCTACAGCTTGGCTCAGAGCTGATTCATCAAAATGTATTGTGTTGAATGTATCAGATGTATGGGGGTCTCTGCTTAATTGATAGAAAAAAAAAGGCTTCCCTTTTTAATTCCAGAGGTCTTCACAGCAAAAGACTTATTTCCCCTATTAGCTGTGCTTCCCTTGAATACATCGTACCTGAGGATTTTTCACTCCAATAAATTTCTAAATGAAACCCCACCTAAGCAGTCTACCCACACATTCAGGAAAGATTTATCCATTACCCTTTTACCCCAAGCCCACAGAGAATCATCTGGAAGAGCTGAAGAAATTAGAAGCATCCCTAAAGTGGAAGACCTGATAAAGGAATAGAGATGGCCTTTGAGAGAGAAGCCGCTCTTGCGCCCAATTTCTACCAGGAAAAAACATACCAAATTCAAAACACTTTGCACCGTACCATCTGATGCAGACAAAGTGAATTTCTCAATGATTATATTTAAAAGCTCATTAGCAACAGTGTGACAAGTTTATCCCTCATTAGCCAGGACAGAATGGCAGTCTCTTTGAATTTCTACCTTCTTCAAGTTAAATATCCCCACCAGCATCCACGTAGTAGAGAAATACCAGTCACCTCTGTCACATATTGAAAGAGGCCAAACCCCTAGCCCTGGGGGCAGTGAACACTCTCACTCCTTATGAAAGAAACCAATGGAAGGGCAGGTGGAATATATTTTTATAACTCCTGATGCTTCCATGTAAAGGAGTGGGGTTCTCCCTGGAAATTGCATAAGGTCATACCTTGAGAGCAGCTTAAGAAAATTAATACATCTAGCTCAGCAAGGAAAGTCATTCCAAATCCTATATGATTGGTAGAATTAGCTGTTTGTGAGTCAGAAGGATGTTCAGGTAATGTGAGAGGGAACATGTTTTCAGCTGAACATAATTTCCTGTGATTGATCCTGGCTGCAAAATTTTCTGACAGCAGAAAAGTTATGGCAAAATTGGCATGGCTGCCCCCACTATCTGGACAGGCAGGAACACACTGACATACTGTGTTTTTCTCTTCGGAGGCACACAGCATCAGCGTATTATTAAAAAAAAAAAAATCGTGGCCTTCCTTTTTGTCTAACCCATGTCCAGTTCTATAATTGTTGTAAAGTGTAAGTCTTACAGTTGGGGGTCAACTGCCACATGACCTCCCAGCTTCCACTGAGTAGTGCCATCAAACTGCCCCTTCTCATTATTATTATTTATTGTTCCTTGAACTCAGCAAGCAAGAGTGGCTCATACGGTAACTCTGGCAATGCCAAAAGAAATAGATGCACTCCTGTCCTGAGCTGTTTGGTGACACAGATAATACTGTGCAAAAGAAAAATGCAGAACAAATGGAGAATGGAAAGTGTATGTTTCCCCTTTGTCCCATTTCTTATGCCATCAACTCTGTCATCTTGGATTCAGTGAAGAAAAACATACTTGAAATTTATATCTCCATTTCTGAATAATGGTTTGAAAAACAGAAGATTTAGATATTTTAATAGCTCTTATGAAAAAGTATTTTAAAAATTCCACAGATTTGTGGGGTTAATAGATGCAAACTCTCGCCTTTGGAAGGGATAAGCAATGAGATCCTGCTATATAGCCCTGGGGACTATATCTAGTCACTTGTGATGGAGCATGATGAAGGATAATGTGAAAAAAAGAATGTATATATGATGTGTGACCGGGTCACTTTGCTGTATAGTAGAAAATTGATAGAACACTGTAAACCAGGTATAATAGAAAAAATAAAAATCATTTAAAAAATTCCACAGATTTAGAAATTTTAGTTCTTGGCAGGAAAATAATTTGACTTAATTTGGGGGCTAATTCTTGAAAAGAGAATATTACCAATTACTATTGTTAAATCCAATTGTAAGCATAATTTCTTTTCCTGCCTTCCTTAAAAAAAAGTATCTGCTACTATGGCCTTCTCTTCCATCTGCTTTTAAAATATGTTATATCTATCCTTTTGCCCATTTGGTGGGCATTTACTGTTATTTTTTCTGTCCAGTGTCTCTTTTCTTTTCTGGTTCAGTATTCATATATTCCTGGAAGACCTTTGTCCTCCACAATCAGATTCTGTGGTTTAAGCAGAGTTGCCTCCACCCAATATCTCAGGGTGCTCACATGACCCAGGCTTATGCGGGTGAACATGTGAAGGATAAATATCCAATCATAGTCCATTCCAGTTCCTTTCCTGCAGGTATAGGAGGTCTGCAGGGAAGAACAGGACCAGGGCATCATAGAAGGTGTTATACACTGGCATCACTAAGCGGGTGAGAAAGTGTGCTAGAACGGTCAGGCACCAGTTTGCCTTCTTGGGCTGTGATGACAGAGTCTGTTTTGGAGGGAGTCCACTTAAGAAGGGCTGTGATTCCAGAATGTTCTATGGACATGACTTGAGTTCCCAAACATATGAGTTCCTGCAACCAGTCATTGGCTATTGAGTCCATATGATTTTTTAACTTTTCTTAATGCCAGTTGAGTTGGCTTTGCTGTCAGTTTGCCAGAAGGGTTCGGAAGGATGAGTATCCCTCAAAAACACTCCAGCATCTTCATTTGAGAGAAGATCATAAACCAGAATCACAGCAGTGCTCCCTACATTAGCTTTCTTCATGTCTCCCATCACCACTCCCTTGGGGGGGGGTTATCTTCCTTGATATTTTCCTGCAAAGTAAATGCTGCATAAATCTCTCAATGCAGTATTGTCTATGTCCTGAGCGGAGAAAAACTTGTCAGCTGTACTTTAGGTTATTAGCTAACAATTGTTAGGGCTTCGGGTTACATTGTGTGTTGGCGAAGCTTTCCCCTTATGACTGTGCTTTGGCTGAATCCCGTCTCCAGAGGGAGGAAATGTCTCTGTCACTCTCCCTTTTCCTGAGGAAGCATGTCTCCAGTCTTGCAAAGTCATCACTCCTGAAAAAATCACCACTGGGCTGTGATAACACAACAGATCCCTCCCATGTTGCTAATTATGTTGCCCCCCTTCCTTAAAACTGCTCACCTCTCCTGAGTCCCCACCACTGAGTAATTGGCTTTTCCTAGAACAAACACACATGGTGTATGCTATAAAGGCAAAATCAGGCAAACTTCAGAATAAAAAAAAAAAAAAAAAAAGGAAAGCAAAAAGAGAAGTGCTGCTTTTTGTTCTATTATTTCTAACTCAATAGCTTTCATTACTTCTTACCTTATTTCTCCTTGGTTTGACTCACTTTCGGAGGTGATGGGGCATGAAGGGTCCTGTAGTCTTATCCTAAATCTTGGCTCCTCTGTTCATCAAGTATATAATCTTGGGCAGATAAACTTTCTATTCTCTGTTTTCCTATTTGTAAAAAATATGTATATTAATCATACATTTCTCATGATAATGTCAGAATTAAGTGAGATAATACATGAAGCATTTAGGACAGTGCCTCATATGCAGTATGCACTCAATTAAGATGAGTTCCTGTTAGTGGCTGGATAATTTCTCTTTCTCTCTTTTTTTTTTTCCTTTTAGGGCCACACCCATAGCATATGGAAGTTCCCAGGCCAGGGGTCTATTCGGAGCTGTTGCTACTGGCCTACACCAGAGCCACGGCAATGCCAGATCTGAGCTGCATCTGTGACCTATACCACAGCTCACGGCAACACCGAATCCTTAACCCACTGATCGAGGCCAGGGATTGAACCCACAACCTCATGGTTCCTAGTTGGGTTTGTTTCCGCTGCACCACGATGGGAACTCCATGGGTAGTTTTTCTTGACCCTCCTGCCCCTAGAACTCCCCTACTTACTGCCCCAGGCTAGACTGGCCACATTCTTTGCTCACTACAATGGGCAGCTCCTTACAGGCTAGAATTTGAGGTACCTCAGAAAGGCTTACCTTGTACTAAAATATTTATCTTTTTGTTTCTGCTGAAATTCCCCTTGTAGATTCATCCTGTGTTGAATGTTGGAGACCCCTATTAAAATGCAACAGCTTCAGTCCTTACACTTTTTTTTCTGGCCACACCTGCAGCATATGGAAGTTCCCTAGCTAGAGGTTGAATCAGAGCTTCAGCTTCAGTCCTATGCCACAGCCACAGCAACACGGGATCTGAGCTGTATCTATGATCTATGCCACAGCTTGCAGCAATGCCAGATCCTTAGCCTACTGAGTGAGGCCAGGGATTGAACCTGCAACCTCAGAAAGACAGTGTTGGGTTCTTGACCCTCTGAGCCACAAAGAAAACTCCCTTAAACACTTTTAATTTATCTACTGATTCCTAGCAGAGATCAGATTCTGGGGGCATGAGAAACAGGATGAATTGGTGGAAGAAAGGCCAAGACTGTGCTGTGTTTTGTCTCTGATTTCAGAGCTTTGGGAGAGATAAGAATGGGGTGGTAGAGGGAGAGGACTCCACCTGGCCAACCAGACAGCCAGAGTCCTACGTTGAGGAGCAGGTTGAGGATGTCAAGGTGAGGGCTCCACCTCCTCTTGGTGGGATGCTGCACTGGGAAGCCCATGGCTGATACCTGAGCCGGAAGGCATAAAGCTTCTCCAGGCAGCAGTTCAGTTAGAACAGAAACAGATCTAATTTGAAGTCAGGGGGTCATAAAACAGAGAACTGGACACACAGTTGATAGATCTGAGATACCAAATAGAGGCTGGTGAAGAAATGAGATTAGGAAAAACAGGAAGTCATTAGAACCCCTGGGCCTTAGAAGTACAGGGGAGGGGTGATGTCCCTAAAATTGGGGGCTGAGGCCACAGAGCAAAAGCTGGAACCCCAAGGGGCCATAGAGAAGGTGCTGCCTGAGACACTGGCTACAGAAGAGGAGGTGGGTAAATAGCATCGCCTCTCTCTTCCTTTTGCACTCTGACCCCCTTCAGGGTCTCCCAGCAGGTAACTCTGGCTTGAAGCAAGCTGGTGACAGGAGCCTGAAAAACAGGGGCTGTAGCCTCTTCTCCATGGCACACACGGCTGCCCAGGAGATGGGGCTGAGAATGACCTAAAAACAACCAAATGATGGGCATGGTACTGAGAGGACAAAAGAAAACTACTTTCCTCTGGTCAGGCAAGCAGGTGACACTGAACAATCTGAGCTGTCAGGTGCCTTTATGTTTGCTGTGCACATCAGGGATTTTGGCTTGTTTTTAGGTCTGGGCTTAGATGTAGAATATTATACACTTTATTTTTTCTCAAGAGTCTGTGGAGTCTGCACTAGAAACAGCTATACTGCTAGTGCAACATGCTAATTCCTGGGCCTCGCACCAGCTTTTAAAAATGCCTTGTTCCCTTATCGTGGGGCTCACTGGTTTGCCTACTCTCTCTATGTTGCTTCTGAGGTTTGTGTTTATTAATCCCTTTGAATTTAAAGTCACTCCCTGCATGAGCTTTGCTTTGCTTCTTTTACCTCCCAGGTGATGGACCATGCTGTCCTTAGAAAATTCTAGTCTCCTGGCCTGTTCAATATCCACCCCAAAGTTCTGCCCAGGACTTAGATTGCTGATGAGAAATGTCTCTCGTCCAAAGATTGATGGTTTAACTCAAGAGAAGGGCAACAAATTCTCAAGCATGTTAACAAATCTCCCATCCCAGGGACAGGGTTGCATAATTGAAAAAGTTAGAAATAGAAACCAGAGGAATTCCTTGGTGCAGGAGGTCAGGGAGATAGGCTTCTCAGCTGGATTGCAGAGCACGCTGTTCGCTGGCCCTGGGAAGCCATTTCGGGTACTTGAAGCCAATTGTTTTGTATTTCCTGCAGTGTTGCTCTAAACGGTGGGTTTGCACTGCTATAACTGGTGGTGTGTCGATGCACATTAATGAGCACAGACCTCAACACAGATGCTCAGGTTAAGTATTTTTTTGGTGCACAAGCTGAGACTCCCATCCTTTTCAAACCTGCTTCCTATTTTCAAAATGAGGAGAGTGACTGTGCTTCCTTTATAGTGTATTTGGAAGATCACCTGTATTAGTTGAAGAAGGATTTATTGGGTGCCTCCCATGTACTGGGTCTTCTGATAGAAACATAAAGATAGCATCATTGCCTTCGAGGGCATCACAGCCTCTAAAAAGAGAATCTGTGTGTGAAAACAGTTTACTTTCCGATGCTTTCTTAAGTTGGAGGCTACTATTTAAAGCGCTACAGTAAATTCCGTTGCTTCAGTTGTAGTTAAGATCAGTAAGAGTTGGGTTTATACTTATGGGATCTGAAGGACAGATTTGGAAAATCACTTTCTTAAACCTCAGGACCTCCAGAGAAGAATCATCAATGCCAGAGATGCTATTGGCAGGTCTAAGTCCTCAATAATGTCAGAAAGTAGAAAAAGTAATAGCGTTCATGTTATGGCTCAACAGGTTACAAACCTGACTCCTATCCATGAAGATGTGGGTTCAGTTCCTGGGCTCCTCAGTGGATTAAGGATCCGGCATTGCTGTGAGCTGTGTGGAGGTCACAGATGTGGCTTGGATCTGGTATTGCTATGGCTATGGTGTAGGCCGGCAGCTGGAGCTCTGATTGGACACTTATGCTGCAGGTGTGGCCCTAAAAAAAAAAAAAAGAAAAAAGAAAAAGTAAGAGAAGGATGATTAAAAGACAGGAAAATCAAACAGACTAGAGTGAATAGGCAGGAGGAACAGTGCAGAGCTGCTAATGTCTGCTTGCAGCTACCCCTTACGTCACCTCCCTGCCAAAGGATTCTGTCCTGGTTTTCTCTCTGTAAAGCATTTACAACCAGGAATAAAATACAATATAATATAAAAATCTGTTTTCAAGAGAAAACAAAAACTCTCCTCTCATGTTCTAAGATTTATTTCTTCTTCCTTATAAATTATGGCACACATTTTGTTTCCTTTGTTTTGTTGTCTTCTCGTTCTGATGGTAGCAGGAACCTTTCTTTTATCCTTTCAGTTGGGGTTGATATGTGTCCTGTGCTTTGCTTTGCGTATTTACCTAATGGCGTCTTTATTTTAACAGTTAATTTCAAACTGCAGCAGAATCACCTGGAGGGCTGGTTAAACCCCAGATGGTCAAAGCCCCGTGTCCAGAGTTTCTGATTTTATTTCTGGTCTATGTGGTGGGGCCCAGTAACTGGCAGTTTAGCAAATTCCCAGGAGATGGTGATGCTGCTGGTTGGGGGCGGGAGGCCCTTCTTTAACATTTCAATACTGTTACTGAATATTTCCTCCCTTGGGCCTGCGTTTTCCTGAGTTTGGTGGTCTCTTTTCTTCCTGCGGAATGTATTCATTGTAGAACATTGTAATAGAAGCTGAGATGTTAACTTAAGTCTATGGGCTTTGGTGCCATTCTGAAGCTAAAGTTTATATCTCCAATCTTTTGGGATCACTCTGCATGAATGATTCTGTATGCATGTGGGCAAGGCTTTGTCTAGATAAACTGAGAAAACATGCTTCCACATAGCCAACTTTTTAGTTTTTTTTTTTTTTTTTGGTCTTCTTTTGCAGCATATGGAATTTCCCAGGCTAGGGGGGTCTAATTGGATCTGTAGCCACTGGCCTAAGCCACAGCCCACAGCAACACCAGATCTGCACCACGTCTGCAACCTACACCACAGCTCACGGCAACATTGGATATTTAATCCACTGAGTGAAGCCAGGGATCAAACCTGCAGCCTCATGGATATTAGTCAGATTCATTTCCACTGAGCCACCACGGGAGCTCCAACTTCTCAGTTCTAAAATGGAAACATGACAGTGTGGTGTGGACAGGTGGCCTAAATCCAGCCACAGGAATACTGTGAAGAATCATCTCTGGTGTTCGAGAATGACCGCAACAATGTTGGTATTATTCCTACCTTGGCTCATTATGAGAAGGTCCGGGAAGAGAAAGAGAATTCCATGGTAGGTCACTGGTTGTGGGCTTTGAATCAAGTTATGTCACGCTTGAGCTGTGCCACTGGCCAAGTGTAGCCCCGGTGGTGAAACAGGAAAAAGGACTGTGGACTCATGGAGTTGCTGGGAGGTTCAAGGGTTGCCAAGCATGGAAAGTGCCCATGGACACATGGGCTACTTCTCATCAGGTCCTGGTTTGCTTTCTTTTCCTGGTGTGCCACTCTGGCCCTGGCTATTGCTTTCTGGTCTAAGCTGCAGGAGGTGGTGACAGATTGCTATGCCATGCTGAATGGAAAATGTCCTGCCCCAGGGGCGGCCAGGGTGGAGGGATCTTTGCAAGATAAGGAGTCATCATATCATGAGGAAAATTTCCCCACAACCCCTGAAATAGTATCAAAGCTGCTATTTTCATGAGTTTGCCTGACAAGCATGGTGGGTGAGCCGTCAAAATCCTCAGCCTCCAGGGCAGCAATTTCTTGATTTTGGTGAAGTTGATTGGGAGAAAGTGAAGAAATAGAATCAGGTTTTCTTCCCTGCCCTGTAGGGTCTTCAGCAGTAGTTTGCTCATTAGTCTTAGATCAGATGAACTCCACGTTAACCAAGGGGTAATTATAATTGATTATGCTGAATGATATGCATCCTGATATCAGAAGGCAATCTTTCAAAAATATAAACTTTTTATTAATGCATAACTCACATACAGAAAGGTATATACAACATGGATATACAGCCTGATGCATGTTTAAAAACTAAGCACACTCATGCAACCAACATCCAGGTCGATAAGCAACATCATCAGGACCCCAGACTTTATGTTTCCCTCCTGTTGCTACCATCCTTCCCCCCAGAATCAGCACTATCCTGCCTTCTAGTGCCCAGACTAATTGTGCCTGTGGTTTTTTTATTTTAAATAAATGGAATCATAGAGTATGTAGCCTTTTGTGTCTGGTTTCTCTCACTTAACATGTTTGTGAAGTACACTCACTTCATGTGTGTGGTTTGAAAGTCATTCATTCTAGTGGTTCTATAATATTCCATTGTATAAGTTAGCCACAGTTTGTTTATTGATTCAGATGTCATGGAGATTTTGCATGATTCCTTTTTTTTTGGCCATGCCTGCAGCATGTGGAAGTTCCCAGGCCAGAGACTGAACCTACACCATAGCAGTGACCTAAGCTTCTGCAGTGAGAACACAAGGTTCTTAACCCACTACACCACCAGAGAACTTCTGATTATTTTAGTTTTGGTTATGAATTGTGCTGCTATGAACATTACCACATAAGTGTGTGGTGAGCATATGCATGAGTGTTTTTGAAGTATAACTTATGTTTTCAGGGGAACATGCATTTGTCTTTAGCAAACACTGCTGAACAGTTCGCCAAAGTGGTTGCATCATTGACATGCCAACCAGCAGTGTATGAGATTTCCAGTTCCTCCACATCTTTGCCAAAATTTAATTTTGATTATGGTTGTATTTCAGCCATTTTGATATGCAAAAAAAAAAAAAACCCACCACAAACCAAACCAACAAAATAGAACAGCAACCAAAAAAACCTAACGACATTAAAATCAGTACAGAATTCCCCCTTCCCGGATATTGGTGTTGGTTGGGAAACTATTCTTTCGTGAGAGTAATCTCTACATGATGGCCAGTTTAACCTCTCCAAGGACTTGAGTCAATTTCTGTTAACTCCAAGGGCAGCCGCATCTGGGTAAATATTGAATATTTCAATACAGGAAACATTCTAGGTTTGTCATTGCTGCACATCATAATATTCTTTTTCAGTGCAGATCAACCTGGAAATTCTTCACTGCTAAGATCAGAGGGTATAAATCTCTCCAACTCCCAGAACGGAAAATGTGGATGTGCATTTTAGAGAAAGAGCCCAAGGCTCATAGAAACCGTAGAACAGAGTCCACAACATTGCAGAGTCTGAGGTGACAATCCCTGATATTTAGTGTTAGTGGTTGTAAATTTATAATAAATACAAGAATTAAAATTTTAAATTATGACATTGATTCTATATACAAAGAGCAGTAGCAAGAACCCTGGATATTCAGGTAATGGGGGCGTGTGTGTGTGTGTGTGTTTGTTTAAAACATAAACTTACAAGACCCCCCATTGCCCTTCATGAGAACACTACACATCTCAGTGAATGTACTTTCCTCAAAACTCCTTAAGCTAAATAACCTTTCAGTTCCACACTGAGGAGGGGGGAATATTGCTATTACCGCCTCCGTGTTCTATTCCTTGTCTCAGAGGATCCTCATGAAATCAGTTTCTCCCGACTGTCCCTGTTTTTGTAGGCATGAGGCCAAACCCATGGTGTCCTTGCCATCTATCCCCTATATGTCCAGAAACCTGTAGAACCAACCACCCTTATGCTCTTCTCTGATTTAAAGGATGCTCCAGGGCTTGTTACAGGCTGGTGGTTTCCAACACTAGCCTCATAGTAGAGTTACCTGAGGAGCTTTTAAAAATTCCAGTGCTTGAGACACACCTAAGAATAATCTCTGGGGAGTTCCTGTTGTGGCTCAGCAGGTTAAGAACCCAACTAGTATCCACAAGGATGCAGATTTGATCTGTGGCCTCACTCATTGGGTTGAGCATGCAGCATTGCAGCAAGCTGTGAGGTAGGTTGAAGATACAGCTCACATCTGGTGTTGCTCTGGCTGTGGCATAGGCCTGAAGCTGCAGCTCCAATTGGACCCCCTAGCCTGGGAACTTCCATATGCCGCCGGTGTGGCCATAAAAGGAAAAAGAAAAAAACAAAACAAAAACAAATCAGTCTCTGGGACCTAGTTCCAGAATTGACATTTTTAAAACACCTCCAGGGAGTTCTCATTGTGGCTCAGTGGAAATCAATCTGACTAGTAAACATGATGATGCAGGTTCCATGCCTGACCTTGCTTAGTGGGTTAAGGATCTGGCGTTGCCATGAGCTCTTGTGTGGGTCACAGACATGGTTCGGATCTGGTGTTGCTGTGGCTGTGGTGTAGGCCGGCAGCTACAGCTCCAATTTAACCCCTAGCCTGGGAGCTTCCATATGCTGCAGGTGCGGCCCAAAAAAGCAAAAAAAAAAAAAAAAAGAAAGAAAGAAAGAAAAGAAAACACCCCCAGATGATTCTGATATGTAGTGAAGATTGAGAACTATTATTGATAGACATGTAGACCAGGGTATCTGAGTGATAACTGCACTGAAGATTTTGGAGCTGAGAGTAGGTAGATAATAAGTTTATTCCTATTTGATTGTAGTAAACTATAGTATCTCCTTCAAGGGATTTTTTGTTTCATGAGGAATTTCTCTCTGCTAGTATATGTAGATGGAATAACATTTGCTTTGAAATATCCTCTCATCTAGCTTCCTGGCACACAGACGAGAAAAACAAAAGCCCAGAGAGATTTGTGTACTTGCCTGAGATTGTATGACTAATTAAAGCACAGCTATGATTGGGTCATGAATTTTCTGTCTTCCTTTCCTCAGCATCGATCTATTTTTAAAACTTGGACTTAAAAATTTGGAGAGTAACAAGTTGGGTTCTATAATCTTCCAAACATACATAAAACTACCCACAATTTCTGTAGTGGACCAAACATTGAACCAGGTCCTTCAGACGTTTATGGAAAATTCTAGAAAAACAAATTATACGGACCTTTTTAGAGTGAAACTCCAAAGTCTGTCTAACACCCTGGGCCCCAAAGCTGTCTCTCAGATCATTCTGAAGATTAAATACCAAGTTTTAAAGGATACTCTAGAGTGTCTTAGTGTGCTATTTATTATTGAAAATTTTGATTGTCTTTATTCTAATTTAGACTCTGGGGACACAAAGAAACTAATAGATGGTATTATATGGAGACTCGCTGTGTATTTAATGTCTTTAATGATAAGTTTCTTCAAATAGTCTATGGAGATATATTTAATATCTATAGTTAAAGTTGCTAAGTTTAGAGAAAAGGAAACTTTTGGGTCTGAACTATATACTCACTGCTCCCTGGGCTGTGGGGACACAGGAGAGTAAGTCCTGCAACCACGGATCTTGAACTTTAATGTGCACCAGTCACTCGAGGGGGCTTGTGTAAAGAGAGACCCCTGACACAACGTGCAGGGTTTTGCATTGATAGGCCTACTGTGATGTAACAACCAGGACTTGTATTTTCTATATCCCAGTGCTTTGACCTCTGGGGCTTGCTGACCCCGGAGGGACTAGCCAATTCCTGGAGAAGTAAATAATGCATCCTGAGCCTGCCTTTCAAATTCTGACCACTTACGCTGGAGCCCAGGCTCCAACCTTACCTATTAAGCTCTCACACTCTGGGCCACCACCCACCTCCCCTAATCATCTCAGGGTCAGATACCAGGCAATAAGGCACAGTTCCTGTGCCCCAGAGCCTGTAAAAAGTATTCAAATCAAGTAATCTTAAACTTGTATTCTTGTCTTGCCTCTTCTCTTCCTTCCTGAAG
Organism: Phacochoerus africanus; assembly: GCF_016906955.1. Lineage (NCBI taxonomy): Eukaryota > Metazoa > Chordata > Mammalia > Artiodactyla > Suidae > Phacochoerus > Phacochoerus africanus. Next base: position 43,395,085 of record NC_062546.1, on the reverse strand, counting down.
AAACCACAGTAAAGGTACTTGACCCTCTCCCTCTGTCTCCTGACCAATCCTGCTATTCCCCCCAACCCTGGTATTCCCTGACCCTTCCACCTAAATCTGTGAGTATAACCAAGTGTCTTTGTAATGCCTATGATCTCCTGATCTCTTGACCTTACTCTAAGTAGTAATCAAGTCTGGATTAGAACAAGTGGGATATAAGGATGCGCATTTCTTACACGTTTTCAGGTGATGTTCAGGCAGCTTGTCTTGGGGACACACTTTGAGACCCATTTTCCTGCCATGATGTGTCTGGTGGTGCAGGAGAGAAAGTCAGGGGTCCTGTGGTGACAGAGAATGAAGGTTTTTGCCTAAGCTCTCTCATCCACTTAATCACTACACTCCCATGCTCAGTAAAGCATTTTACCTTCTAGCTGTGTCCTCACATGGCAGTTGTGTTAGAATGCCTCCATCCCAATGGTCTTTGTGAGGTTGCTCATGGAAGACTGAGAATATAGAAAGCGGTTAAGAGCATTGGTTTTAAGTCTAGCTGTGGGTCTGACGCTGAGTTGCATGACCTTGGGAAATGCACTTCGTATCCCTGAGCCCCAGTTTCGTCTTCTATAACTCGGTGACAGTAATATCTACTTCAGAGGGTTAAGAGTGGGATTAAAAGAGTTAAATGCCAAGAAAGTGCTTAGTCCAGCCCAGGGCGTTCAGTCAGTTTTCATAATGTAGAAGTTATTGTTACTGAAAGTTATTTTGGGGATAAAACACAGGATGGTAATCACTTTCATTGTCTTGCCCTTTATGTCATAGAATGTTCTGCCTGGAGTTTTGACTTAAGAACAATAGCATATGATCAAAGGGATCTAAAAATAAGATTCCACGACATTTGTTGTTCCACAAAGCAGAAGACCAGAGTCCCCGGATGAAACTCTCTGAGATTGTTCTCTAAGTGATAAAACTATAAGGGTTAGATCTTCTCCCAGGATTTTATGTTAGAAGAAAGTCCTTGTTGTCCAGGAAATGCTTCAGTTTTTGTTCTTTTGGCAAAGCCAGGGGTGCAATGATATAGGGTGTCATTTCCACACATATGGCTACATGGTCAGAGAGCAGTGGGTATGCGAGAATGGCCCCTTCCAACCCAATGTGTCTGCCGTGGTCATCACTTTTGAGTCATGCCACTTTCCCTCACGGATGAGCTTTCACAAGGAAGTGCTCTGAGGTGCTTCAGTAGAAAGGCGGAAGTCACCATTTCTTCTTCTATGTCCATCACCGACATACATGACAGATACACTCTGATTATAGCATCCTTTTCACTGGTGAGGCGCAAATCAGTAGAAACAAAGGTTAAATTCCTGGATGTCCAGCTGTGTCAAGATTCAATTTAGTCCTTGTGCTTTTAAGGTGTGTCTTTTGCAATAAAGTATGAGGCACATCTGATAATCTCTCAGAACTAAAATCACTGAGAGTTTGACTCAGGACCAAAATTATCTATTTCAGTGGAAAAAAGGGAAGCCGAAGAATTTTTAAATTTCTACATTGAAAATGTTGATTGCATGGATGTAACTGTTGTTTCCTGATGTTTAAAGCAGTGTTTGTTTTCTTTTTTTTTAAATTATGGCTAATAACACACCTGTGGATCACAACCAATATTTAAAATTAAATAGAAAAAAGTATCAGAGTGCATCACCCTTGAAGAGGGTTTGTATTTATATATAGACAGGTGTGTGTGTGTGTGGTTTGAGACATATAGTCCACTTCTTTAGTGGATCAGAGTTTGAAAAACATTGCCTTAGTTATTTCTGGAAATGGTTTATTTGGGATCCTGACAGAGTTCACTAACTTTGGATCCCATGGTGAGATTTCTTTTCAATCTCTTTCATTTTACTGATTAGGTAAAAACTCTCCCCACGTCCCCATCAGCGCTCTAACTCTTGTGAGTCTCCCTTTGAAAGAGAGAAAAGCAGACCTCAGACTCAGAGTCTGGGGTAGGAAAGATTTCTTTGTACCGTAGAAGTGTTGCTGATTTTCTTTTTGTTCCATTGGAGTTTCTCACATACTTCTCATATCGCATGGAATCATGGTTTCCATGTTTGTGCTTCCATGCTGTTCCAAAGGATTGACTGTTTTTTTGTTTTGTTTTGTTTTTTCAATAACTTGATTTAAGCAAAAAATTGTTGTGAAGAAAATATGAAGTAGTACACCATGGAAAACTGCTATAGGGAGTCTGGGACTGGCTGGGGAGTTTGGAGATCAGCACTCTTGATGCCTTTGGCTGTCAGCCTTTTTAGAATTCAGAGCTGCCTGGTGGACTTGCCTGTGGCCAGCATGATTGGAGCTGTCTTCATCTCTCTTCATGAAGCCAAGCAGACTGATTGCTGTGAGCGTTTCCAGACTTCCCAGGTGTTGCAGGCAATGGCTGCATTTCCTCCACAAAAAGTAAGGAAAGCACAGGCAAGTGTGTCCCGGGAGGTCCCCTGTGCTGGCTTCCCTCTGCTAATATCCCATCATTGTACTAATAACATTTCCAGCAGAGACAATGTCTTGGGTCCTGGGATTATTTACTTTTTCTTCTCTTAGCCACACCATTTTTATTATTTTTCTTCCCCGCCGTCCCCTTATACCTAAGTATTGCCTCACCAGGGAAATAATACCAACAGGACGGGAAACTCAAATGGGATGATGATACAGACCCCACTGGGGACAGATAACCAAGCTCACATGCCCAGGTTCAGCAGCCACTCCGAGACCTGGCTGGACCTCCTGGCTGGGTCTCTATGGAAAATTTTCCTTTGTGTACAGGGAAACCTGAGAAAACCAAGCGTGATCTGAGGTCTGAAGTCCAATTGGCCCTGCTCTCCTTTCTCTGATGGAAGAGCCTAAAAATAAAACAGAGGCAACAAGTATTAACACAGGCATCCTTTCTCCTCCCCAGTACAGATAACACCCCTTTTAGTGTGAGAGTAAGTGGGACAGAGGGTAAGTTGAGAGTTGCCTTTGTCCCATCCTAGACTTGTCTGTATTGAGCCTGGGGCTAATTTTCTCTTTCCTTCCATTAGCTTGGCACAGTGGTACAGCCATTATGGGTGATTCCCCACCCCCAACCCCAGGGGTGAGAGCCAGGAGAGTTGCTAAAATGCCATCTGCATCCTCATTGAACTGGCTACTTCAACATGGGATCTACATCGGTGACACCACGCCTTCCCTAATTGTTCCCTCACAGGACAGGAGCCTTGCTGGCCCCTGTGTGTCAAGACTCAACTTCTACCCCAAACCCTTGTGAATTTTCTTTCCTCTTCCCTCCTGGACCCCTTCCTGAGCAACATCATTTGGGAGGGGACACTTGGACCTTGATGGAAAACAGCTTTGGGAAAGAAGGTTGCAGATTTTGAGGGAAAAGCCCATGTTTTTGCCCACATGGCTTTGGTGGTGCATGCTTGCTAATTTGAGTGCAGAGAAAATGCAGACAGAATGAACTGCCTGGGCGATTTATGCCTTTGGCAAGTTGTTCTAAGGGCTTGAGAGAAAGAGGAGAGGGGACCAAAGGGTTCTGCATTTCAGTTTAAAAATAGCCAGGCTTGGGCTCCTCCTCTTCCTGCTCCTGAGCACTCTTCTCACAGGGAGAGCTTTTGAAAGGGATTCCCCTCCTCCAACCTGTTCCCCCTCCTCCATCCCTCCCTTCTTCCACCACATTTGTGACGCCAGTTCATTTGAATGGCAAGATTTTTCTGAGCTGGGATAAGCGAGATACAGGAAATCACTATTGAAAGACTTCTTTATTCTTGTTGTCATCATCACCTTAGTATGAGGGATAACCAGAGGGTACAGTGACGAAAGCAGAGGCCTGGGCCAGCAAGGATGTTTGAGGACCCAGAGGTGATAGAGAACCGGTCATCCACATAGGTCAATGGCTGAAGCAAGTTGGTGAACCTCACTTCCTTGGGTCACATCAGTGAAACTTAAGATCAACCTTGAAATTTTAGATTTTTTTCAAAGAAGTTTTGCTGTCCAGCTAATGACACGCTGGGTGAGGAGGGCAAACTAAAACACCAAAATACTCCCTGCTCAATGGGGAAAAAAAAAAAAAAAGTCTTGATGTGTTTTGCTCCTGCACAGCCAAGATTACATATGTGCTGACCATATGAGTTTTCCTTAGGCTGGATATCTTACCTTTCTTTCTTTTCTTTTCTTTTCTTTTCTTTTCTTTTCTTTTCTTTCTTTCTTTCTTTCTTTCTTTCTTCTTTTCTTTTCTTTCTTTCTCTTTCTTTCTTTCTTTCTTTCTGTCTTTCTGTCTTTCTGTCTTTCTTTCTGTCTTTGTCTTTTTCTTTTTCTTTTTCTTTTTCTTTTTCTTTTTCTTTTTCCTTAGGGCCCCATCTGCAGCATATAGAGGTTCCCAGGCTAGGGGTCAAATCAGAGCTACAGCTGCCAGCCTTTGCTACAGCCACAACAATGCAGGATCCAAGCTGCATCTGTGACCTACACCACAGCTCACGGCAATGCCAGATCCTTAACGCATTGATTGAGGCCAGGGTTCAAACCCGCACCCTCATGGATACTAGTCACATTTGTTTCCGTTGCACCACAATGGGAACTCCTTACCCGTTTTTGAATCAATTGCACTCTACTATAACTGAGCTCAGACCTAAGATGATTCTGTTCATACCAAGCATTGTCTACATTCAGTTTTTGGTTTCCAGAATGGGTAGGTGGAAGCTCCTTTCTAACCTACCCACCCATGAAAATGATTAGATGGCTTGAAGATCCACAGAATAGAGTGGTGTCATCACAGTTTTCTGTTATTCAAGCATCTGTGCTACGTACAGTTAAATCAGCATGATCCCCAGACCAGCAGCATCGGTATCAACAACATCCAGGAACTTGTTAGGAATGCAATTTCTAAGCCTCCAATTCAAATTTTGGGATTAGATGTTCTGGAGGTGGGATCTGTAGTTTAACAAATTCTGCAGGTGATTCTGCTGTAGCCTTCAAGACTGAGAATCTCAGATTCATATAACTCAAAATGCCAGCACTATTTCCTTAGTTTAGATTTGGTAGTGAAACTACTAAGAATCAAGACTTACCTTCTTTCTGGTGGAACCTATGATTTTTCTGAAGCTCAGAGTTTTTATAGGATGTCTCTAACACAGAAATTAGATGGAGTCAAATATAATTATGGCCAACTTCATCAAATTGAACCCATTCTCAAAGAATTACCTTAAAATACACATATGCATGCTGAATCTCTTTCTTTTCACTAATGTTCATTTTGAAATTGGAGAAATAGTTCCTGATTGGGGAAAAGAACTGGTCAAAGATCAGAAAGTGGCAGTATGGAATTCAGAAAAATTCTTTAAAAATCTTCCTAAGAGGGGGGAAGATTGTTTTCTGGCAACAGTCTTGCAAAATGTAAAACTCTTGATAGATGAGTTCATGTTTTTATGTTTGTTAATAAAAAATATTTCATATTTTTATATTTGTTAATAAATCACAGCTAAGGTACTAGAGCACACCAAAATAAGTAAAATTCTCTTTCCTCTTCTTAAGATTTCTCAGCGTAATACTATAAAATTTCCCCCCTTGCTCAGCTACCATTCCCCAATATTTCATGGATGGCTCTTGGAAAGCAGGAGGATCATTTGAATGAAAAAAGAAGGGCAAGATTTTAAATGCAGAGGTAAATATAGGCAAAACACATCTGAAATGGGAGACCTAGAATGCCTAAAAATTTTTGTGATGTTAAATCTTAGGGTAACACAATGAACTATTTTTTTTAAAAAGTATGTACATAATGAGACCTACCAGTAACTATGCCAGAGGAAGGGACAGCAGTCCTGCAACTTAATGATCTGTGGTTCACCAACTTCAAATTTCAAATAAAGCAGCCACAAGAGGGAGAAATCTGGAAGACACTGGGTTATAGAAAGCAAGACCCCAGAATAAAATGAACTCCATCTTGTTCATCAAATGCTGCTTCCAAGTAGGACATCTTTCTGAAACTGTGAGGCAGTTGCAATTCTGATACTTGCTAAACTTTCCAGAGAAGAATATAAGCAAATGATTGGTTTGGTCGGTCTTGAAAATCCAGTTCTGCCGTCTCAATGCTCCTATTTCAACAGTTTAATTTCTCTAAAAATTCATGTTTTCATACAGTTTTCATTCATTGTGAAGGAAACAAAAATCATTGTAGAACTTCCCTGATGCCTAAGTGAGGGTGATTTATAACCATTCTTTTCTGTGTTAGGAAAATAGATACATAAAATGTTTGAGTTGGTGGTTTTTGTTTTTATCTTGCTAGAGTTGCCCTGTGGCTAAACAGCTTTTGGAACCTATTTATTTTCCATATAGCAATTTGCCAAGTAGATTTTCTTCAGAGCAAATGTTGCTACCCTTGGGTTTTCCTGTGTTGAGAATTCAATAGGGGTTTAATAAATTTGCTGTCTCCTGATTTGCCAGTTGATATCTAGAACCTGACCTTTTTTCATATCCCATGTTACTGAAGCAAATTTGCTAATGTAATCTGGAATTTGCACTTTCAGGCCTGAAAGAAAACTTAGCTCTCATATCGTGCAACCTGGTGATTTTATAGATGAAGAAACTAAAGCATAGAGATGTTAACTGAAAGTCACACAGGGACTTATGGGAAAAAATTCCCATAGATCTAGGGCCCCTAAATCTCCATCTTCATCTATTCTCATTACGGTCAAAGCTGTGAACAGTAATTAACCATTGAGCACCAAATATAGCAATGCATCCTTTCGATTTCTGGTACATTTATCTAAGTTTCTTTCCTGCTCCTATCAATGCACAAACCACAGAAGGATGTTCCTAAGACTTGAGCACCTGAGAACAAACATTTCTCCTTCTTTGATTTTGCAGATTATGTATGTGACTGTGGCTTGCCTTGAGAAAAATCCTTAGCTGAAAAAAACATTTTCCTGTTATTTAAAAAATAACTTTGCCTTTGATCTGGCACTATTTATTTTTCCTTTTTGAATAATAAGATTTTGTTATGTTTATTTTCAAACATACTTTTATAAGGAGAGAGACTATTCTATTGGTTCAATAACCCAATCCAGATTCAACAATTACTGAGAATTTGTGCTACTTGTTTCATCTTTTCCTTTCCCTCCCTCTTTCTTTTTTACTTCCTGAATTATTTTAAAGCAAATCCAGACATCATTTCATCCCACCCTTTCATTCCTCAGTAACATCTCTAAAGAATTATGGAGATTTTGCTACATAAATTTAATGCTATAGTTGCACCTAAAAATCATAATTACTAGGTCATCAAATATCTAGTCAGTATGAACATTTCCCTGATTACCTTAAAAAATATTTTTAGAGTTGCCTCTTGCCATTTTCACATGCATGGCTGAAGGTCCAGGATTCTAACAGACATTGCAAACTTAAACAAGAAAGAGCGAAGGTGAAGAAGTAAACTTACTGAGCAAGAAGGGTTTTCCCAAATTCTCACAGCTCTAATCTGGATACCATTCAGTGTGACAGGCTTCGCTCTGGGTTCCCACAGCTGGTTAGTGTTTTGAATTCCAGCCTCATGAACTCATATCAGCCTCCATGGGCTAGTGCTCAGCACCCAGCCTCCTGCTCATATCTCTGATGACAGAGTAATGGAGCAACCACAGCCATTGTCTGCCCCTTTCTAAATGCACTGTCATCTGTGTGATTCCTCCATCTCCAAGGGACCAAGCGACTCAAATGCCTCTGGGAAGCATTTACGTTCTTGCGGAGGCAAACGTAACAACGTCCAGGCATCTTTTGTTGAAAGACCAAAAAGTAACGTGCTACACCACGAACAAGCTTCTGCCGCTTCAGGGTCACACAGGACTTCTTCGGAGGCACACCTCTTCATGTTCAAGTTTCTGCCTCTATGTTGAACATTGAGAAAGATATGAGAAGATGAAACCAGGAGAGAGAGGGAAACAAATGTAAAGACAGATCACAGTTAAATGTAGAGTAAATTAGGCACTGATTTCTTTAAAAATGTATTGAAGTATAGTTGATTTACAACGTTGTGTTAGTTTCAGGGGTACAGCAAAATTGTTCAGTGATACATACAGGCACATATTTATATTCCTTTTTTAGATTCTTTTACATTATAAGTTATTACAAGATGTTGAGTATAGTTCCCTGTGCTATACAGTAGGTTCTAGGCACTGAATTTTGATTATGGCTTTCCCATAAGCACATAACAGATAAAATTTCTGAGAGAAAAGGCAGCCTTCTGCTTACAGTAAAGGAAAATTTTCTTCCATGAGAAGCTACATCTAATCTAAAACATGAAAGGCTCTTCTCTAAATGCACAAGGGGTGCTATTTTAGGGGCCCACTTGACCCTCCCCAGCATCTAAAGGACTGTGCAGTACTTATTAAATGAGACTTAAAATTTGAATTGCTTTTTATTTCTCTTAATGTAAATGATTTATCTCCTTTCCATTTGCATTGATTTAGAACTTAATGGGACTAGAGCTTTAATTCCCCCAGCTTTATTGAGGTATCTTGGACAAAGGGGAAGGGGTTTGGAGAAGGCAAGGGAGGAGAGGCCACAAGCACTATTCGACTCTTTAGAAGTGTAGGGGGCTTGTATCAAAACAGCAGGCACAGCAAATCCAGGGCCTGTTCTAATGGGCTTTACACTCTAGGTGAGGAGAAACAGTCATCAGCTTAGAAGCAAACTCATAGACAAGGTTGTCTCCAATCTTGGAAAGTGGCTACACAGGCAATACTGGACAGTGTCTGTTGGCAGATACTTAAAGGAGTGTCTGTGATGGGGAATCGCATTGCCCAAAGTGACATTTGAACAGGAAATGAATGAGTGAAGGAGCCAGGCATGAGAACTTTCCAGGCAAAGTCCTCAAAGAGGAATTAAACCAGGCCTCAAAGAAGTAGGAAGAAGGTGGCATTTGTGACTGGAATGAGATTTGGGGCAGAGGGTGAAGGCCTTGCAGATCATGACAGGCTGCATGGGTCTCAGACCTGCATGACATCTGTACAGCAGGTATCTAAGCATCCTTTGAAGGCAGGGATTCTCAGACTTTAGTGCAATTAGAATGACCTGAAAAATTTATTTCACCTCAGATTGCACCCAAGGGTTTCTGATGGGGCCTGAAGTTTTGCATTTCTAACAAGTTCCCAGGGGACACCCAGGCTCTTGGTCCAGAGTCACACATGGAGAAACACTGCTTCAAAGAGCAGTTCTAGGAGTTCATGTTGTGGCACAGTGGAAAGGAATCTGACTAGTATTCATGAGGATGAGGGTTTGATCCCTGGCCTTGCTCAGTGGGTTAAGGATTCTTGTTGCTGTGAGTCATGGTGCAATTCACAAACAAGGCTTGGATCCTGTGTTGCTGTGGTTATGGTGTAGGCTGGCAGCTGCAGCTCCAGTTTGACCCCTACCCTGGGAACTTCCATGTGCCCATGAGTGCGGCCCGAAAAAGCAGAAAACAACAAACAAGCCAAAAAACCAAAAAACAAAGAGCAGTTCCAGGTTGGCATCATCTTTGTTCACCCTCTGCGTTACCCCAGAGGAGAGATGTCTAAGCAGAGGGGAGTAGATGGCAGCTGTTGTGATGTGATTATCACACTCTTTCCTAGAATGCTTTGCTTTTTCTCTTCTTTAGAATCAACATGATTCTGTATAGTATCCCCCCCACCCAAAGTGGAAAGAAAATTTCCCAGTGCCATCTCAACATCAAGTTGCTTCCTCATCAGGTTCCCAGATGCCCTGTCCTTGTGGTGCTGTGGCAGCTGCGGCCTGGGTTGGCCAGGTTGCAGGCAACAACTGCTCTCTCAACAGTCCTTGTGCCCCCATCCCTCTCTTATTTGTGGGGCTCCCTTAAAATGTGCTCCATCTTCCCAGACATTTATACAAGGGTAAAACAGTTAACAGGGGCCAGCGGCATCACTGATCTCCAACCAGGAAGCATTCAGACTGTCAGGAAACACGGGCGAGCAAGTGTTTACTGACCGTGTAATTAATATGATGCTTTACCCTGTCTATCGGCCCTTAGCACCATATTTCCTGTTCAGGGCAGTGGAAAGCTAAAATATTAGTTGTTGTTTGACCAAAGGAACAAGTGTCTTCCAAACGAACATATGATCTATTAGCAGCCCTGCCGAGTCTTCCCATGGGAACAGGCATTTTACTTTGTTTTACAGCTAATTTCTTTCTTACACCAGGTTCCCAGACACATCAAATGCCTTGCATGTGAGGCTGAAGTCAAGATTTATAGTCCAGGCCCATGTAATTCAATGTCAAACAACTCTGATAACATAAGGGCTGGAAGTCAACCATTTTCTCATGAGTTCTCATAAAAAAGTCATTTTAGCCAAATTGAGTTTGAATAGCGGGTGTGTCTCTGTGATTTGATGTATGCTCCCTACCCAGGAGCCCCTGGGAAAAAGCTGGCTACTTTCGTTTGCTACTGTAGCAACAGAATCTGTAAACAGACAGAGCCATTCCTGGTTGATAATGTTGGAATTTGGATTTTGTTGCTTTTTTTTTTCTCTATTGATTTCAAAGAAAAAGCAACAATACTTTCTCCTTATATGGTTCATTGTATCTGCCTTTTCTTTCATTTCTTTTCCCTGTCCCATTATTTGCTCAGCATCTCTCTGTGGCCCACACATCATGAGGGTCTATTTCCCTAGAGTAAAACCACCACTTGTGCCAAGAGTAAGTTGGAAAGGAGGGTGTTTTCTTTGGTTCTTGTCTGTAGGTTCATGGGTTTTCAGAATCTTGGAGAAGAAAGGACCTTGGGAATCACTTAAAACCAGTCCCTGTTCTACAGCTGAAGGGGAAGAGGAGTTAAGTGGCTTTCCCAAGAGTTACAGCTAGCTAGGAGTAAGATCAAAGCTCTAGTGATTCCTCTCTTCCACCCCATTTAATACCTTGAGTTTGGATAACTGGCTGTAGGGGTATTAAAGCAGAAGTGAGGTCTCACTTCCTATGGCCCTATGCTTTCCAGGTAATGATGTGACTGAATACTTGGTATAAGGAAGCTAACTGTATACATCTCTCACCAAAGCAGGTTTTCTATAAGAACAATTCAAAACTCTTGGGGAGAGGCCTATACTGTGTTGGCACTGAGTATCCTTGGAGGAAAACTGCTTTGGGCTGGAAGAAAACAGAAGAAGTATTGGGAGCTGCTTCAGGACTCCATGGGTTCCTTCATCTCCCACAAGTGTAGTGAGTTTGTTCTCATCTCAGAATACCCAGATTAGGAAAGAAGCAAAGCAAAATTAATAAGCCCCAAAGCAATTCTAAGGGGTGACTTTAGTTCCTACAGTTCTGGATTTTTTTTTTTTTTAACCTCTGGCATAAAACAAACTAAACCAAAATGCAGCAAGCATTGCACATCACCATGTGGAGAAATTTGGACCCTGGAGATCTTACAGTTCACAGGGGAGCAAAGGGCAAGCAGAACTTAGGCTCTTGGGAATCATCATGGCCAATAATCTCATTGTGACCGAATGGGTAACAGTGACGCTAATGATGATAAAGACAGAGGGCACTGATGATCATGACAGAGCTTGGGGGTAAGAGTGGGGAGGCCAGCTGGTCTCTCATGTGAACCCAGCCTGAGGAAGTAGCTCTAAGTATGAGTGACAAAGACAGAGGGATCAATTCTCAAACAAAGCAGTTGTGATTATCTCTTCCACGTTGTCTATCTGGCATAAAGCTACTCCATGTGAGGTCCAAGGACCAACAGCATCGGTATCACTGGGGACCTTGTTGGGAATGCAAATTCTCAGGCTCGTTTCAAACCTATTGAATCAGAATCACTTGGGGGTGGGGTCAAGAAATCTGTTCTAATAAGCTCTCCAGTTGATTTTTAACATATCCTAAAGTTTGAGAATCATTGGCAAGACGAACTTGTATTATGAATGAATAAATACAACCTAGTGAAGCTGGTGTGTGTTTGGGTGGACTACACAGGAGGATTTATTGCTTGAATGTTAAAGTTTGTTTTTTATCCCCCTTAGCAATTTGGTTATGGATGGAGATGACTGGGATACTAAAAGGGAATTTCCTTTTCCTTCTTTGTTCACCTCAGAGTTGATTGTAGGAATAATCATTAACTCTAGGTAATTAGAGTAAATCCAGAATTCTGATGGGTGTTTCTTAGCATAAATGGGGACTGAAATTTGGGGTTTTGTACTATCTTAGGACTCATAAAGTCAATATAGAGAAGAAATTTAAACTTCTTCCCCTTTGGAATTTTCAGCCTCCACCTGTAGATTTAACACAGCCCCCTGCAGAGGAAAGGGTACCTGCTTTAGAATCAGATCCTGGTTTCAAAATTTGCCTCTGCAACTTAAAAACTGTGTTTCCCTGGACAAGCTGCCAGTCTTCTCTCAGGATCTCTTTCCTCATCTGCAAAAGTGAGAGAATAATAGCTGCCTGATAGAGTTCTTATGAGGATTAAAAAGGCCAAATGAGATGGTATAAGCAAAATTTGTAGAACCTAACTTAGCCCATGGCACATTCTCACACGATGGGGCATATGATTATGGTATTGGTGGCTATGATGATAATGATATTGATTCTTGTAACACAAACATGATTGGGGTCAGAGGGTAGTAGCAGTCTTTCCTTGGTAATCTCTTTCAGAGATTTTAATGCAAATCTTATTGAAGTATAACATATTTGACAAAGGTTGCAGATCGTAAGTGGGCACCTCCATGACATTCACAAAGCAATTACAAACCACCACTTGAATCAAGCAACAGAACATGGCCAACCCCTAAATACCCCATGCTGCTTCAAGTTGCTATCTGCCCAAGAATGTCCACTGTTCTGATTTTAGGACTAAAAGCTAGTTTTTCCTGTGTTTGAAACTTTAGGAGTTCCTCTGTGGTACAGTGGGATTGACAGCATCTCTGCAGCACCAGGATGCAGGTTCAATCCCCAGCTCAGCATGGTGGGTTAAAGGATTTGGCATTGCTGCAGCCATGGTTGCAACTGTGGCTTGGGGATCTTGTCCCTAGCCCAGGAACTCCATTTGCCATCAGATGGCCCAAAGTGGGGGGGGAACAAACTTTATATAAATGCATCATAGGGTATGTGCTTTTCAGTGTCTGGCTTCTTGTGTTCAAAAGTTGTTCTCTTGTGAGATTGTTTCATATTGTAGCATGTAATTGTAGATTATTCATTCTCATTGCTAAGGAGGATCTTCTTGTTTAAAAAATATATCATAATTTGTGTGTTCTATTTTTGGTAGACACTTGGTAGATATAATTTCCACTTTTGGTTATTATGCCCAGTGTTCTATGGACACCTGTGAATATGTCCTTGGTGAATAAATATATATATTTACACTCACCTGAGAGTAGAATGGCCGAGTCATTGGATGTACATATGTTCGGTTTTAATCATACCGCCAGATGGTTTTCTAACATGTTTGCACAGATTTATACTCTCAGTATCAGAGGATGATGGTTCTAGTTGCTCCAGTTTCTCACCAAAACTTGACATAGTTTGTTCATTCTGCCAGGATACATGGATCTCCCTGGGGTTTTAATTTTCATTTCCCTGATAAACGGTGAAAGGGAGCACCTTTGGATGTGACCACTTAGATACCTCTTTTGAGAAATGTACATTCCAATCTTTTTTCCCATTAAAAAATGATGTGGTCTTTTCTTACCAATTTGAAGACATTCTTTGTGTTCTGAATATCAGTCCTTTGCCAGATACATGACTTTCTCTCTAACTTGCCTATTTTCATCCTTGGTAAAATTTTACATGGCTTTTAGTTTGAAATTACAAAGCCATAAAAATACAAGCCTGCTGGTTAAGTTTGAATTTGCAATAAACAACAAATAATTATCTGATACAAGTATGCCTCCAATACTTTCAGGGACATCCTTATAGTAAAATGTATTCATTGTTTAACTGAAATTCAAATGTTACTAGTCGTCCTATACTTTCATTTGCTAAATCTAGCAATTCTACTCAAAAGTTTTTCCCCCCTTTAGGGGGCTCAAGTGTTTTTAGAGGTGGAAACACAGAGTGCTGAGGGAGGGAGGGGACGCCTTGAACCAGCTAGAGCCTCTTGATTGGTTTTGGGGCCTCATCCAACATGCATAAAAGGATTTTTAAATCCTGCCTTCTTTTTTTTAAAGTTCAATTCTCTGTCTCTTCCAACTAAATTACTCCCAAATAGTCATTGGGTATATAACTGACTCTTAAATGGTGGCTCTATTCAGTTTTTACTTTTCCTCTCTGATTCTGAACCATGCACTTTGATATTCAGTGGCCAGTATTAGCATAGGTCCAAATGGGAAGTGATTTAATGCCAGAGCTCTTGCTTCTGTTTGCTTTCCTCAGACATCTTAACTACTTTTCACAAAGTCAAGTTATTTTTCCCCCCTTCCACTCACCACTTCGTATTTACCGAGTGACTGAGTAGCTTGGAGGTAAAGTATGGCCAAAATTGCTGTTCCTGTGGCTGGTGCAAAAAAAAAAAAAAAAAGATGTCTTAGGTGGAAAAGGTAGGAAGAAATTGGAGGTTGAATGCTAGATACAGAGACAGCAGAGCTGATTCTGAGGAAGACAATGATTGCCTGGAGTAAGAAAGACTAAGGAGGCTAAAATAGAAGAAGAATTTATGAAGAAAAAGGAACTAAGAGAAGAGGGTTCAATTCAGTATAGGTTATTTGGGTGACATGTTTCAGCCCTCTGGTGAGATTCAAAAACATCAGAGGATAACATGAGAGTTAGGTTTGAAATGGGTTAAGAAAATGGAATTATCAGTTAGACATTGAGAAACATGTTGTATTTATATGGTAAAGAAAAGGATATGGAAGTCAGGTAAAAGAAGAAAAATATGATGAGAATCTGACTGAATGTAGCATCCTGCATCAGAGAATGCTCTGGAAAGGAAACTAGAGACTGAGGTCTGGTCTTGATTTCTTCTTCCTCTTTTTTTTTTTTTTCTTTTTAGGGCTGCACCTGCAGCATATGGATGTTTCCTGGCTAGGGGTCGAACAGGAGCTGCAGCTGCTGGCCTATACTACAGTCACAGCAACGCAGGATCCAAGTCACGTCTGCTACCTACACCACAGCTCACAGCAACACCGGATCCCTGACCCACTGAGTGAGGCCAGGGATCAAACCTGCATCCTCGTAGACACTAGTCAGATTCATTTCCAGTGTGCCATGACGGGGACTCCAATTGATTTCTACATAATTGTTAAGACATTGGGCAATTTCATTAGCACCCATGCTCACCCATTTTTCCCCACTGTGAAATGAAGGTACTGGTCCTTGCTACTCAAAGTGTGATTCCTGGACCAGTGGTATCTCCAGCATCTTGGAACTTGTTAGAAATGCAGTCTCTGGGCCCCTCCCCAGATCTGCTGAATCAGATTCTCTAGGCATAGAGTCTAGAAATCTATGTTTTAACAAGTGCTCTGAGTATGTAACTTTATAATGTTTGAGAAATGCAGGCCTACCCTAGAAATGGGGGTTTGTTAAAATCCAGATTTACCTCCATAGGTCTGGGGTAGCTCTAACATGCTTTCAGGTGAAGCTGATGCTACTGATCAGACGATCACACTTTGAGTAGCAAGAGTCTCAAATAATCTCTCATATCCCCCTTGAGTTAAAAAAAAAACAAGAAAGAATATTAATTAAAGAAAAATAAGAGGTAAAAGGTAAAAATAAATCTATGCCAGTATACACATTCATGTGGACAATAGCATTTATGACGTAAGGTTTCATAGCAGTTGGTGACCTAGAAAGGAGCAAAGGACAAATAAGACTGTGTTTCTTTAGCTATTCTATTAGAGGTTGTATTTATGATTTTATGATAAGGATATTCTGGGAAAATCTACTTAGAGGATGACTTCCTGATTATCACTGCCCCCATAGCAGAGTATGGGTAGTTGCCTTTCCCCAAATCATGACCTTTTGTGAATTCGTACTTGGGCAAGGCGCACTCACCCTTAAGTATTTGTATACACACACACACAATTTCTTAGCGGCAGCATAGCAGGACAGTTTCCTGAGCCAGTGTAGGCCACAACTGTCTTGGCCCCAGCATAGATCCCAGGACTGAGGAATCCTTGCTTTTACCACATTTTAACAAGACAAACCCCAGACTCTTAGAGTTCAGGCTACGGGAAGTGGTAGGAAGCTCCTGGCAGGCAGCCCCAAGTTCTGTAGATTGACTGGGGAATTTAAGTGCACAGTGTCACTGTCCAGAAACTTGTCGTGGCAGAAGATTGACCTGTCTTATGCTGATGTGGGAGGACAAGAGAAAAAGGTCAGAGGGATGTTGGGTGAGAAAGAGCTGTATTCTGGGACCTTGTGATGCAGGGAAGGATGTGAATAGAGAAAAAAGGATGGATCAGAAGTTCATTTTGTCCATATTGATGGTGATGATGATTATGATGATATATCTTTAAGTGTCATTCTCTTTATCAAAGCATCATGTCTATTATTTGGTGCTCACAATAGCCCCGTGAGCTGGGCTTTATTATTAACTCCATTTTATAAATGAGGAAACAGAGGTTATAGGTTAAGAAATCTGCACAAAGTCATACAGCAATGAAATGCTGAAAGCTTGTAGTAAGTCAGAGTATAACTTAAAAGCTATTATGTTCAATGTTTCCTGATGCATATTAAATCATGGGTTAGAGTTTGTGTAACTTAGCATGAGGTAGCAGAAAGAGACTGGAAATTTTGAAATAAGAATATTTTGCTCCTAACATGGCTGCTCATTAGACGGGTATGGTAGATTGGCTGCAAAAATGACCCCACAGCTTCCCTTTTCCGTAGCTCATTCTTTGCAATGAGACTTTGTAGCAACTCCCATCAAGGGGAGGATTCTATTTCTCCACCCCTGGCTTGAGACTTGCCTCATCCAATCAAAAGTGGCAAAAGTAAAACCTGGGCCTCAGGAGTCTTTGCATGCTGCTGCTCACTTTGTTAGAACTCGGCTAACACTGTGAGACCAAGTCAAGACTAACTTGTGGGGGGATGGGAGCCATGTAGCCTAATCACCTCTGTTGCCCCAACCTACAACCATCCAACCATCAGATATAGGTTGATGCTGTCAGGCCATCCAACTCCACCTGACTTGCCAGAAGTAATGAATAAACCCAGCCAAATTCGAGTTAGCTTGGCCCAGATCAGCAAAACTACCTAGATGACCCATATCCTAATACGTAATCATGTAGGTCATTGTTTTAGGGCACTCAGTGTGGGGTGGTTTGCTATGCAGCAATAGATAACTGATACTTTACATCACCCAAGGGAAGCCATTTAAACCCTACATAATTTTGACAGAACAATGCAGACGAGATACTCTCCAAATATTTCTTAAGTCCCTCATCTTTGCTTGGTAGGGTACACTCTCCCATTCATCTTTGTCAGGAACTTGGAGCCACTTTCTTCTGCAAGTTACAGATGTTTGTCCTGGGGTTGGAAGGACTGATTCTCCAGATCCACTGTAATCCAAGATCCATCATGTGAACTTAGAGGCAGTCCACCATGAGGGATCATGTCTCTACGCCTCATCCTGGCCTCCCATTCACAGTGGGCTCCTTCTTCTCCTCCTGCCTTTCCGGGGATGCTCAGCAATCTACCAAGGTCTAAATGTGGTTTGCAGAGTTCCCATTGTGGCTCAGTGGTTAATGAACCCGACTAGTAACCACGAGGTTGCGGGTTCGATCCCTGGCCTTGCTCAGTGTGTTAAGGTTCTGGTGTTGCCATGAGCTCTGGTGTAGGTTGCAGATGTGGCTTGGATCTGGCATCGCTGTGGCTGTGGTGCAGGCTGGCAGCTGTAGCTCTGATTCGACCCCTAACCTGGGAACCTCCATATGCCACAGGTGCGGCCCTAAAAAAAGGACAAAAATGAATGAATGAATGAATGAATGAATGTGGTTTGCTTCTTTGACGCTTTCATGAGTAGCGTCTTGGATATAGATAGCTTTAGGGGTGGCCACTGATTCTGTCTTTACCCAATGGACCCACAAGGTATAAAACATGCTCCTTCATTAGAATTAAGAAAAGAAGAGAGGTCTTTATTTTAAATATCCAAGAAGATAGTCTTTTTTGAAACTATGGCTTTGGTTGGCAGTTAAATGATTGGTTGATGGGAGTTAGTTTGCTTTCTACTGAGGATAAACTTTCCCCAGCAAATTAATAATATTAATTTAAATTCTGGGTAGAAGACAATCTAATCTGTTAACTATGATGTATTTTCCATTAACTGCTGTATGAAGGGATAAAGTTTACTCTGTTTTCTGGAAAGGGAAGAAAAAGGATCTCAGTTTTGTTGGTAACCGCCTCCCTGAAGCTCTCTGTGCCACATGTGTGTGGTTTAGCTGGCGACCGTGGTGTCTGTATGTATGTGGTCATAGATTTGTTATAACCTCTTGTCTGCCAAGGCAAGACCACCAGTTCCATTTTAATTCTAAGTTAACCTCAGGCTGGAGCCAGTCCATGCTGCTTGAACATAAACGCTGACACTCAATCCACTCATCCTCTTGGCCCCACAATTTGTTTTTCTTTTTCATTTTTTTTTCCTAAGAAAGTTTTAACATTTGTTAGCAATCCAAAACCAACACTTGGTATACAAGACATAGTGATTACATAATCCTTTATCGGTTCTTATACATTTACTATATTGCAAACTTTGCAGTGGTTTCATAAAAATGTCTCAAATTGAAGAGCAATTTCTAAATGACATCCTTGGAGCTAGGACATCAAGTTTTACTGTGGTTATAATTGCAGTTCTTTTGAGAAATACAGATTCACACCTTAAGTGGAGGGCTGTCTTTTGAAGAAGTGGCTTTAGGTAGGCTTCTGTTAATTGTGTCTTTTGAAATGGGAAAGATAGAAACAATGTTACCTGGACCCCTGTATTTCCACAGCCTGGCTGTGCAAGGAAAATTGAATTACTTTTTTTTCCCTCTTAATTTCTAATAAAAGGAAAAGAAGAGAGGAATCTGTTAGGCTAGTTTTGGAAACAGACAGTCAGTGAGCATCATGCCTATGGCTATAACAAGATTTTCATCCCTAAATCCCAACTGAATTTAAATCTAATTCTTAGCAGTCTAAGCCCTTGTAAGCCTGACAAAGAGTTACAATTATTTTTCTCTAGTAATGCTTTGTGGCAAGCTTACATAGTGGCCTATGTCCATTGGTCCAATTACAAAAGTTACTTCATTTAAGTATATTTCTATATTTGGAATTATACTTCTCTGAGACAGCCTGTTCTCTTTCCAGAAACCTCACTTAGTGACTTGTTTGCAGAAGTAACCCATTAGACACTTTGTTAAATTGCCAAGGTTTTCTCTCTTAGTTACTAACCAAGTTTCACAAACATCACATTATCAGGAGTTAAAAATAATTCCTTTGGGGCTGATTGGAGAAGAATGCCTTAGTTAACTGCTAAAAACATTAGGAGTGTTATGGGTGCCACTAAGAAGGGAGCTGATATCTCAGCCAATCACATGCAAGTTCTTACTTGCGGAGAAATAAATTCAGTTTGCCAGGACTCCTCTGGGATGGAAGGTGGGATGTCTAGGTAGAAGAAATCTTAGTTTTGAACTCATCAGATGATCTGGTTAAGAGCACCAGCTCCATCAACTTACTTCTATTGCACCATTGATTAAGCACGTTATTCAACCCTATCTGAGCCTCAGTTTTATCAGCTCTAAAATGGGGATAACTTAGTATTTCAACATGACTGTGCTAAGGATTATATTGGATACTATATGCTCAGTAGTTGACATGACTTCCTTGCTTGCCATTTGCTTCTCATCCTCTATTACAGGCTACAGTCTGCACTTCCTAACGTGGCTGCTAAACCTTCCATGGTCTTCCATTAGCCTACCTTTCCAGCCGAATCCCTCTCCAACCCCTCAACCTCACAAGCATCTAATTCTGGCCATGTTATACCCTACATGACTCCTGGCTTATGCATTCACTTTGCCAGAAATACCCCTGCATCCTTTAACACTCAGCTTAAATATCACTAACTCCCAGAAGCTTTTTCTCAACTGACCGTGTCTCTCCTTTGGTCCCCTCTATCCTTTCTTTAAACTGCTAGCATATTGTTGCTAGTTTTTGCTCCCCTGTTGATAAAATCTGAACTTGTTGCTCCCATTGCTATTCATTATTCATCTCATTATTCTCTCATTATTCATCACTAATTCACCTGTGTATCTTCCGACTTCCTTGGCTGCATGATTCCCAGGTCCATTTTAAGTTCTTTCTTCAAATCAGAATTTTTAAAATGATTCCATCTGGGTAATCACATTCAAGTTGTTTTGACAAGACAAGTACACATAGAAATCTGAACTTTACTGATAAGAAGACAACTAGAAGTTCAAGTCCATTCCTTCATTTAACAGTTGAGGAAAATATCATCAAGAGAGACCGATAGGCTTGTTAGAATCAACACAGCTTGCTAACACAGAGGAAAAAAAATACCGAGATGGTCTGACTTACAGGCCAGTGGCTTTCCAGGAGCCCAGTAGACTGAGTAAGGAATAGTTGACTCAGAAATCAGCATCCATTTCCTTTCTTGGGCTAACAGTCTTTTGATTTTCCCTTGGGGAGTTATACTTCCTCAGCTATCCATCCTTCTGGGCCAGATGGAAAAGATACTTTCCCAGCCCTAAGGGTGGACAGGTGACCCCAGCAGGATGAATAGCATGTGCCCTAGGCTAAGTGATTGGTGTGTGATGGGCATGTGATTCAGTTTAACTCAGTGAAACTACTTTCCAGAATTTTTGCTTGAACCATGGAGGAGAAGTCTCTGCTCTGTGGAATTACTAGCTATGAAGATTATGTTAATCTTGATCTGTTCATGGTCACCTTGTGGAGAGCTTAATTGAGGATGAGGCCAACACAAGAAGATGAAAGCCTAAGAGGGAGGGTTGTGGAGGAAGAGAGTGAATGAGTGAGAGAGAGCATGGAATCCAGAAAATATACATCATTTGAACCCCTGGATCCAGCAGGTGAAGGAAGATACCTAGGAATTTTTTTTTTTTTAAGGGCTGCACCTGCAGCATATGGAGGTTCCCAGGCTAGGGGTCTAACTGGAGCTACAGCCTACACCACAACCACAGCAATGCAGGATCCAAGCCTCGTCTGCAGCCTGCACCACAGCTCATGGCAACGCTAGATCCTTAACCCGCTAAGCGAGGCCAGGGATCCAACCCACCACCTCATGGTTCCTAGTCGGATTCAATTCTGCTGCACTATGACGGGAACTCCCTTTCTGTTTTTGTTTTGTTTGTACTTTGGAATTTTTACATGCATGAGCCAGTAATTGTCTTCTTTGCTTAAGCTGGGGTGACTAAGCCTTCTGTTATTTGTGATTGAAAGAGTCCTGAATTATACATCATCCAAATCTCTTCCTTACTGATCATTTCTAGAGAAAGTCTTTATAGCTCAATTCTAGAATCACTCAAATGTCACTACTTTTCTGAGCCTCAGTATTCTCATATATTAACTGAACACAGTAATATCTACTTCGTATTTGGAAAAATAAAATAATGTATACTCTTAAAGCATTAGCACAGACTAGATGATCAATTAAAGGTCTTTCTCATGGTGATTATTAATCTGATGGATCACACTTTGAGATTTGCACACCATAGTGGTTCTTGGTGTGCGTGTGTGGTTTATTTAAGATTTTCAAATGTAGAACTAAAATTTTAAGGTCAGTTTGCAGGAGTGTTATCAGTATGTCTCCATTAAAAGCATAATGTATGGATATATTTAAGTTGTGTAGGGTCTCCTACCTGTCAAGCCCTCTTCCAAGAATTGTACAAATATTATTCATTTAATGCTTGTAACAAATTGAGGAGGTAATTTCTGGGACTAGCTCCAAATTACAGATGGATAAACAGAGACACATAGGAGACTAAATATTTTTTTCCTATTATCACATAATCAGTAACACCTAGAAGATTAAGCATCTTTACTAATTCCACTTAGTTAATGAGTAATAGAGCTAGGACTTGAACTAAGCAGTTTAATGCTATATTCTTGTCACTGCATTTTGCTGTCTCTTGACAGAAGCTTTTGGACCTTGATCCGGTGACCAATAGCATTAACATCAACTGGAAACATGTAAGAAATGAAAATTGACCTATTTAAGTCCATCCCAGAACTTCTAAGTCAGAAGCTTTGGGACTGAGGCCTGGCAAACTGTGTGTGGACAAGTCCTATAGGTGATTCTGATTTGCTAAAGTTGGAGATCCTCTATCCTGGGTTAGTACACTTATGCTATTGTTCATAAGCTGGGTGCTTAGAGTGCATTGGAGTAATGTGTTCGAGCAGTGAGTTTTGAATGCCTACTCTGTGCTGGCTATTGTCATACTTGTAGGTGTCACCATTTCAGAGAAAAACCAGAAGTGTACCCTGGGGAACAAACAGTCAAATAAAGACATAAATAAATATAAGATCCCAACCGTCAGCTCTGATAATTTCTGGGAAGGAAAGAACTGTGATATAGAGCTCATGGCAAGGGGTGGAAGATGGGGGAGCTGCCACAAAGTCTTTCCTCAGCAAGTGATGTGCAGGGGCCTGTGGAAACAATGGGTTCTTGGCTTGCTGCACATTGCAATCACCTGGAGAACCTTACAAAAGCCACTTCTCAAGCTGCATAGCAGACCAGTCCAATCAGAAAGCTTGTGGGGGGTGGAGTTCCAGGCATTGATTTTTTTTTTTTTTTAAGTTCACTGAGTATTTCCAATTTGCACTCCAGGTTTAAAGCCTCTGCATTAAAGGCTGCACAGGGAGTATTTAGAAATGATGGGAGATCAGGGAGCGTGAAGTTAGTGTCAAAACAAAGAGTCTTTGATAGAGCAAAAAATGTTCAGAAGGCATAAGATTGATCCATGAATAATGTACTCAAATAATACATTTAATAGATGAATAGAACAGATTAGCATCTAATTGCAAGCTACTTAGTAATGCATATATTTAGAAGAGCAGACAAATTAGGAAGACACAAGTGGGAAATAGAATATGAAGAGACAGATGAATTCAGGTAGAGGAGGCTGCACTTACTTCACATGAAAATTTTCAATAAGCATTTCCAGAGTGACTGCTAAGTCCTCTCTACTAGAAGCTCTGAGGACAAACCTGAATTTGCAAAGCTTTCCCACCCCACAGTAATCTCAAGGTCTTCTGATGTAATTCTCCTAGCAAGGAGAAACAGCTTTTGTTTTAATATAAAATTGTAACATGATTATGGTTATGTATCTATTCAGGTGGAAAACAAACAGAAAACATGAACCAAGGCTGTTTAAGTAATTGGATCTAGTTAGTTGTAAAAAGCATATTGTCTGAGACTCAAATGTGAAAGATTGATTGTATTATTGACCTTAATTAATAGCTCCCCTGTATCCATACTCTGTACAATGAAACTTCTTAGCAACTTCCATCCAGAGATAGTCTCAAAACTAAAATTGTAAAAGATACATGCACCCCTATGTTCATAACAACACTATTCACAATAACCAAGACATGTAAACAACGTAAATGTCCATTGACACATGAATGGATAAAGAAGATGTGGTATACATATACAATGGACTATTACTCAGCCATTAAAAGCTAATGAAATAATGCCATTTGCAGCAACATGGATGGACCTAGGAATTATCATACTAAGTGAAGTAAGTCAGGAAGAGAAAGACAAATACCATAGGATAGCACTTATATGTAGAATCTAAAATATGACACAAATGAACTTATCTAAGAGATAGAAACAGAATCATGGACATAGAGAACAGACCTGTGATTGTAATGGGGGTGGCAGGGGAGGGTTGGACTGGGAACTTGGGACTAGTAGATGCAATCTATTATACGGAGAAGGAATAAACCACAAGGTCCTACCGTATAGCACAGGGAACTATATTCAGTATCCTGTAATAAACCATAATGGAAAAGAAAATGAAAAAGTCTATATGTTATTATATTCATTTATATTTATGTATATATGTACACACACACATAAATGCACATATGTATATATAAATGGATATATATGTATATATAGAAATATATAAATGAATCAATTTTCTGTAAACCAGAAACTAACACAACATTGTAAATCAACTATACTTCAATTCAAAAAAAATTCTTAAAAAAAGATAACCTCTCTTGGCTGGCCTGTGAATTTGCTTTGACCAGTAGAAATCACAGGAATTGATGATATGCCACACTTCTTGGTCTCATAAGTCTCACACGATCTTGTTCTCTTTCTCAGCTAGCCCAATGGAGAATGTGAGACATCCATAGCTCAAACCTCCCCATTGCCTCAGCCAATAGCCAGTCAACACCCCCAGACTCAGAGCTGCCTAAGTGACTTGTGGGGACCACAGACACTTGATGGAGGCCGGCCAAGACAAGAGGAAGCATTCACCTGAACCCAGCCTCCACTGCTGACCTGCAGAATCGTAAGCTCAATAATAAATGGTTATACTTTTAAATCATTAGGTTTGGGTGTGGTTTGTTAGGCAGCAATAGCTAACTGATAAAATAGTTTTAGGAAACTTTACAATAATTTCCATCACACAGTTTGTGCAAGGAGTCAGGAGACTCCTGAGCAATGATTCTTGTGAGAACAATGTTAGCTAAAATTAACCAACTATGCCAACTGTGCTTTCTCTATGCAGCTGTCAACCTCTGCTGTTTTACTGTAATATAATTATCAAATTAATTTGGTTCAAACCAAAGACAGGGAGGTTTCTAAGTAGCAAGGATTTGTCTGTTTTGGTAGAAATGAGGAAAATGTTATTGTAATTGTGTGATAATGCTATTTATTGGCAGGAGTGATTTTGGAGCAAGAAGCTCCAAGATGGATTTTTATTCTATTACAATAATAATCACAGAATAATCTGATTAATAATCCTGCTTCTGAATCCAAGAGCACAAATTTAAAATGTATAAAACAGGACACACGAACAAGTCACTATTTTCCTCACTCTTCAATGTGTGTATGTGTGTCTCATAGTGCATTTGCCTTATTATCAGTCTTGATAAACTCTGAGGGAGAAAGCCACTTGATTTTGTCGTGAAATGTCTCCAACACATCTTCCAGAGTGTGGTGTCTGCTTTCGGGCCTCTGTGTCTGAGTGCCATTTGCTAAAGGCCTTTCCCCATAAGGAGCTGGGTCACTTATTAGATGTGGTCGGAGGAGGCAAGAGAGCGTGAGAAACTTGGGGTGGAGGTGGGGGTCCTGTTCCATGGTGATACATTCTGGGTTATGCTCTTTTAATGATATCTGTATATGTTTTCTTTCTTTGAAAATACGTGTGTGTGTGTGTGTATAATAACTACAATGTCAGAATCCTAAAGTTGGGAAATTGGAATTTTAAAAAATATATTAAACTTTTGATTTTAAAACACCATTTATTTGCTAAGTTCCTGAAATATCCATTTTCAGTACTTGAAGAGGTCTGCGCTTCTGAGAAGTGCATTGGTTTCCTGGCTGGGGGTGTAGTGGTTCTCCCTCTGTCCACTTCTGCCAGCATCATTCTCCATTTTCCCTAAAGTGGAGTTTGAGGGGACCACCTGCCACGGATCGTGGGTCCATGGAAATAATTCAGAGGCTCCTGGGCAAGACAGTGTCCTACAGTTGATTTGAGACTGATTTGGAAACTGGAAGACTTGGCTGTAATTCCTGCCCTGCCACTATTTGCTGAGTGATCTTGGGGGGGCCGTTCAGCCACCAACTAGTTCTCATTTCATTTAGGAAAGAAAGAAATTGGAGTTGACAACCTTTTTAGTCCCTTTATAGCTATTTATTATGACAGTAACTGGGCAATGTTGGAAGACGGTATCCATGACATGCCCACCATATATATAATTTTCATTTGTTTTGTTTCAAGAGCTAAAATATTAGAATAAAAAACTTTAAGGCATTCCCCCCATCTGACTGTAAAAGCCATGCTTTGAACTAAAAAATCCTTAATGCCCTTGCAATTGAATATTGAATATGAAGTAATTTAGAAGTATTTCCATTTAATATGTTTGATGATTAAATGGGTATGTTTAAATTTTGGGGGGAGTTTTTATTCATATGAACTTGGAATAATGCATGTTGATTCCCTGGTTCTGGAACTCCTTACTGGAGGAGTGATAGATCTTTTAGCAACTGCATTAAGCCGTCTCTACAAAAACATATTCCAATGCAAAGATTTGGTTAAGGAGTTTTATTGTTATCCAGAGGATTCTATCCTTTTAAGGGAAGAAAGCCTTTTTTTGGGAAAAACATTTTTTGATCAACTTTGGCTAAGGCTTAAGCAGTGATTTATGGATTTCAGTTGACCTACTTGTTATGGGTCTAGACAAAATGAGTTCTCTATTGATAAGATATCTCCTGTGATTACACTTTATCTTTGGAATGGGATCTAAGGATGGAAGAAAGAGAGATGATGGGAAATATATATCTTCTTTTCCCTGGGAAAGCTTTGGAGAAAGGCATCCTTTAACACATAGTTCCTCCCTCATTTCATGGGCAGTAAACTCTGATGTGTCACATCCTGAAGTTTGTGTGATCAGATGTGCCTTCTCTGGCGTAAGGTACTTATAAGGACAATAAAGCCAGGAACTAACCTTTACATGGCATGATGTTTTGCTCTGTTATACTGATATGACAGTTGGGACAGGCTGGTTTATGTGGCACAGTCTTAGAGTATTTCTTATTCGCACTGCTCACTACATTCTCAATCTAAAGTTTACCAATCTTGACAGTGACTACCTAGTAGGTATTTGTTGGTGTTCTCTTTGCTTTGTTTTGTGTTGGGGTATGTGTGTGTGTGTATGTCTGCATGCACTTTTTATTGAAGTGTGGTCCAAATGCAGATGAGTGAACATATCATAAACAGACAGCTTGATGCATTTTACAAACTGTATAACCAACACCCAGATCAAGGAACAACCCTTTTCCAGCTCCCCCAGGACTCTGCCTCCCACTTCTTTCCTGACCCAGTGTAACCTCCCTCTTGACTTCTAACTGCATAGTTTAATTTTACTTATTTTTGTCTTTATATAACATGGGCTATTACAGTCTTACTCTTTAGAGTCTTCCTTCTTTCACTCAACATTATGCTCATGGGATTCTTCCATATCATTCTCTCCGCTGTTTTGTAGTTCATTGTATGAATATATGTGACTCATTTATCCGTATTCCACTGTTGGGGCGCCTTTGGGCAGTTTTCCCTTTGGGGCTGTCACCAATAATGCTGCTCTGAACATTCTAGTGCATATCTTCCAGGGAACGTAGGTCCACTTTTCTCTTGGGAATATGCCTAAATGTGAAATTTGTGGGTCATAGGTATATATATTTCTTCCTAAGTATAATGTTAGAGTTGGGTATGCAGAATTGACTAAATTATGAAACCAAACATTCGTTTGACACCTGAAGTAAGTACTGTTTGAGGAAGAGAGAAGAATCTGAAAAAAACATGACATTTTTACTCATGGGTCTATGTTCCAAGCTTTTGAGCTAACATTGTCTGTTCTTCTCTCTCAGTGGTGGGATTTTGAAAGTGTGCTGACACAGCCACTTTCTGCGGGGCTGCTCCTGGCCCAGGGTTCTTGCCACATAAACTCTTCTAGCCCAGACCTTGTGAGTGTTACGGGAAGTGGCCTTGGTTCTTTTGTGTTCATTTCCGGCCCCAGGTTGCTCATCGCTCCCCGTGCCCATTTGAGGTAACACACCGACAGTTGTCAAGATGAATCATGGCTTTTTCTCAGACACACAGGGAGACCGAGTTTGTGACTAATAGACAAATCCTCTGGACATGGGCTGAGCCACCAAGAGCCACCCTTGTCCAGGCAAGTTCAGGCCTGAGGTGCAGCTTCTGACAGCCAGCAGGGAAAGCAAGCATTGGCAGAACAGTTGTGTTATTTGCATCTCTGATTTTGAAGACGCTTTGCTTTCTCTTAATCCCCTCTAGCACCTCCAGAAAGTCGTATTAGCCTATTTGAAGCCCCTAATGTGTGTCTGCCTGTTTATGCATGTGCTCAGAATCCAGGGAGTGTGGCATAAATATTAAAAACTTCAAGGGAGATGTGGTCTCAAGGCTGATGCCAGTGGGCATTGAGCACTGCCTTCCTCCTGCCCATTTTTTACTCTCTCTGACTCTCCCCGACTCTTCTGCACAGAGCTCATTGGATTAAAATAATGGAGGACTTGAAAGCTTTGAAGAGAAATGAAATGTGAGGAAGGACAGTGAGGATCTTTGGGTGGGAGGTACTGATTGTCTGTAAATGTTTCAGGTATCCTTATATTTTCTTGGAAATCATTTCCCAATTGGCTCAAGTTGGCTTTCTCAAATGTTACTCAAAAGTTGTGTGTGCATGTGTGTTAGGAAGATGTGACTACCAGGTTTTGCAGTCTCCTATGTGCTGCCGATTCTGCTGCATCTTCATGGAACCAGCCCTCATAATTGCAAAAGAACATTCCGATGTGTATGTATTGGGTGACATTTTGAATCCCTTGGACTAGGACTTCTCATTTTGCAATGTCCTTTTGTATTAGTTCCACTCAAAGAAAGACTTGCACCCTGTTGCTTGAAGGACAGAAGAGGTGGGGCTTTAACTTAATTTCAGGAGACTGGACAATTTCATTCTCACCTGCTGAAAGCACCATGTTTATTGAAAAGGAACTTTCTGAGTGAGCTCAATTAAGCCCAGACAGTTTAATTTAACTTGTTCCTAATTGTAAGGGGTTATTTTTTCTGGCATGGAGCCACTCAGAATTTTATCTGCAAGTTCTCCAGATAATCTCCATCTTCGTACACAATTTTCTCAGAGATACTCAGAATTCCGCTGCAGTGGGACATTCCAGGTTCTCTCCTCTCCTCTCTCTCTCTGTCTCTCTATTTCTCTATCTCTTGAGTATGGTTTATATCACTTGAGGTTATATAGATTAGTAGAGGTTGGAATATCTACAGCTTGTCTCCAGAGGTCAAGGCTGTTTCCCTGTAGAACTGGAGGGATCAAACAATGGCAGGCCCCATCCCTATATTCAGTGATTCATTCTTTGTCTCAAACTTCTGGCTCTTATGGTCTGACCATTGTTATAGAGAAGGGCCTATTGCCCTCTCTTATGGGAAAAGAGGATAGAGAGTTAGGGATGGAGGAGTTAACCTTAGGGAAAGAAGTATCATCAGTCTCTACCCTAGTGCTTTCCAAGTGTGGCCTCTGGACCTGCAGCATCAGCATCACTTGAAAACATCTTAGATAAGCAAATCTATTCAATCAGAAATTCTGGGGCTGGGCCCAGCAATCTGTGTTTTAACAAGAAAGTCTAAAGTTTGAGATTAATTTCTATTATAAACAATTACCTTTGCCAGTCTTAAATATTAAGATACTGTAAGCTTTGGGAGAAATGTGGCTGTTTTTTGTTTTGTTTTGTTTTTGCTATTTGCTTTTGATTTTCAGTGGTGGTATTTTGTATTGTAAAATGAGAGATATAAAATAAACACATGAAAATATTAGGTACAATTTCCTTAACCCTGGGCTCTCTTCTCCAAGGGAAAGATGATAGAATTTTGGAGAAATATACGGAATGTCTACCTTTTTACCTTGTATGTATGAAAAGAATGTGATTACATTTCTTATCTTAGGCTTGTAACCTAAATGCCTTCTAGACAAGGCTCTCTCTCCCTCTTGACTTTTTGAGTAAGTTTCCAACAGTCTCTCTCTTTTTTTTTATCTTTAATAATTTTTTTTTGTTTTCCCACTGTACAGCAAGGGGGTCAGGTTATCCTTACATGTATACATTACAATTATATTTTTCCCCCAGCCTTTCTTCTGTTGCAACATGAGTATCTAGACAAAGTTCTCAATGCTATTCAGCAGGATCTCCTTGTAAATCTATTCTAAGTTGTGTCTGATAAGCCCAAGCTCCCGATCCCTCCCACTCCCTCCCCCTCCCCCTCCCATCAGGCAGCCACAAGTCTCTTCTCCAAGTCCATGATTTTCTTTTCTAAGGAGATGTTCACTTGTGCTGGATGTTAGATTCCAGTTATAAGTGATATCATATGGTATTTGTCTTTGTCTTTCTGGCTCATTTCACTCAGTATGAGATTCTCTAGCTCCATCCATGTTGCTGCAAATGGCATTATGTCATTTTTTTTATGGCCGAGTAGTATTCCATTGTGTATATATACCACCTCTTCCGAATCCAATCATCTGTCGATGGACATTTGGGTTGTTTCCATGTCCTGGCTATTGTGAATAGTGCTGCAATGAACATGCGGGTGCACGTGTCTCTTTTAAGTAGAGTTTTGTCCGGATAGATGCCCAAGAGTGGGATTGCGGGGTCATATGGAAGTTCTATGTATAGATTTCTAAGGTATCTCCAAACTGTTCTCCATAGTGGCTGTACCAGTTTACATTCCCACCAACAGTGCAGGAGGGTTCCCTTTTCTCCACAGCCCCTCCAGCACTTGTTATTTGTGGATTTATGAATGATGGCCATTCTGACTGGTGTGAGGTGATATCTCATGGTAGTTTTGATTTGCATTTCTCTTATAATCAGCGATGTTGAGCATTTTTTCATGTGTTTGTTGGCCATCTGTATATCTTCTTTGGAGAAATGTCTATTCAGGTCTTTTGCCCATTTTTCCATTGATTGATTGGTTTTTTTGCTGTTGAGTTGTATAAGTTGTTTATATATTCTAGAGATTAAGCCCTTGTCAGTTGCATCATTTGAAACTGTTTTCTCCCATTCTGTAAGTTGTCTTTTTGTTTTCTTTTGGGTTTCCTTTGCTGTGCAAAAGCTTTTCAGTTTGATGAGGTCCCATGGGTTTATTTTTGCTCTAATCTCTATTGCTTTGGGAGACTGACCTGAGAAAATATTCATGATGCTGATGTCAGAGAGTGTTTTGCCTATGTTTTCTTCTAGGAGTTTGAGGGTGTCCTGTCGTATATTGAAGTCTTTCAGCCATTTGGAGTTTATTTTTGTGCATGTTGTGAGGGTGTGTTCTAGTTTCATTGCTTTGCATGCAGCTGTCCAGGTTTCCCAGCAATGCTTGCTGAATAGACTTTCTTTTTCCCATTTTATGCTCTTGCCTCCCTTGTCAAAGATTAATTGACCATAGGTGTCCGGGTTTAATTCCGGAT
This sequence comes from Phacochoerus africanus, assembly GCF_016906955.1. Taxonomy (NCBI): domain Eukaryota; kingdom Metazoa; phylum Chordata; class Mammalia; order Artiodactyla; family Suidae; genus Phacochoerus; species Phacochoerus africanus. The sequence continues at coordinate 43,363,972 of NC_062546.1, read as the reverse complement.
TCTCTATTCTGTTCCATTGGTCTGTCTGTCTGTTTTGATACCAGTACCACACTGTTTTGATGACTGTGGCTTTGTAGTATTTCTTGAAGTCTGGGAGAGTGATGCCTCCTGCTTGGTTTTTGTTTCTCAGGATTGCTTTGGCGATTCTGGGTCTTTTGTGGTTCCATATAAATGTTTGGATTGTTTGTTCTACTTCTGTGAAAAATGTCATGGGTAATTTGATAGGGATTGCATTGAATCTGTAGATTGCTTTGGGTAGTATGGCCATTTTTACAATATTGATTTTCCCAATCCAGGAACATGGACTATCTTTCCATTTCTTTACATCTTCTTTGATTTCTTTGATGAAAGTTTTATAGTTCTCGGCATATAGGTCCTTTACCTCCTTGGTCAGGTATATTCCGAGGTATTTGATTTTGTGAGGTGCAATTTTAAAAGGTATTGCATTTTTGTATTCCTTTTCTAATATTTCATTGCTGGTATACAGAAATGCAACTGGCTTCTGAATGTTAATCTTATATCCTGCTACTTTGCTGAATTTATGAATCAGTTCAAGTAGTTTTGGGGTTGAGTCCTTAGGGTTTTCTATGTATAGTATCATGTCATCTGCATCCAGTGACAGTTTGATCTCTTCTCTTCCTATATGGATGCCTTTTATTTCTTTGGTTTGTCTAATTGCTGTGGCTAGGACTTCCAAAACGATGTTGAAGAGCAGTGGTGAGAGTGGGCATCCCTGTCTTGTTCCAGATTTGAGGGAGAAGGCTTTCAGTTTTTCCCCATTGAGGATTATATTTGCTGTGGGTTTATCCTAAATGGCTTTGATTATATTCAGGAATGTTCCCTCTATACCCACTTTGGCGAGGGTCTTGATCATGAATGGATGTTGGACTTTGTCAAATGCTTTTTCTGCGTCTATTGAGATGATCATATGATTTTTGACTTTTTTTTTGTTAATGTGGTGTATGATGCTGATTGATTTGCGTATGTTGAACCATCCTTGTGAACCTGGGATGAACCCAACCTGGTCATGGTGTATAATTTTTTTGGTATGTTGTTGGATTCGGTTGGCTAAGATTTTGTTGAGAATTGTTGCATCTATATTCATCAATGATATTGGGCGATAGTTTTCTTTTTTGGTGGTATCTCTGTCTGGTTTTGGAATGAGGGTGATGGTGGCATCATAGAATGTCTTTGGGAGTATTCCTTCTTCTTCAACCTTTTGAAAGAGTTTAAGGAGGATGGGCACCAATTCCTCTTTGTATGTTTGATAAAATTCACCTGTGAAGCCATCTGGTCCTGGACTTTTATTTGTAGGGAGTGATTTTATGACCTCTTCAACTTCATTTCTAGTGATCGGTCTGTTCAGTTGGTCTGTTTCTACTTGATTCAGTTTTGGCAGGCTGTAAGATTCTAGAAAATTGTCCATTTCTTCCCGATTGTCAAACTTGTTGCCGTATAGTTGTTCATAGTATTCTCTTATGGTTTTTTTGTATTTCTGCTGTATCCGTTGTGATTTCTCCTTTTTCATTTCTAATTTTGGTTATTTGGGTTCTTTCTCTCCTCTTTTTAGTGAGTCTGGCCAGGGGTTTGTCAATTTTGTTGACCTTTTCAAAGAACCAGCTCTTGGTTTTATTAATTTTCTCTATTGTTTTTTGAGTCTCTATTTTATTGATTTCTTCTTTGATCTTTATAATTTCCTTCCTTCTGCTGACTTTAGGACTTTTTTGTTCTTCTTTTTCTAATTCATTTAGGTGGAGGGTTAAGTTGTCCATTTGGGATGTTTCTTCTTTTTTTTTTTGTCTTTTTTATTGTTGTTGTTGCTATTTCTTGGGCCACTCCCGTGGCATATGGAGGTTCCCAGGCTAGGGGTTGAATCGGAGCTGTAGCCACCGGCCTATCCCAGAGCCACAGCAACGCGGGATCCGAGCCACGTCTGCAACCTCAGGGCAACGCCGGATCGTTAACCCACTGAGCAAGGGCAGGGCCCGAACCCGCAACCTCATGGTTCCTAGTCGGATTCGTTAACCACTGCGCCACGACGGGAACTCCTGTTTCTTCTTTTTTGAGAAAGGCCTGTATTGCTATAAATTTCCCTCTGAGCACTGCTTTCGCAGCATCCCATAGATTTTGAGAGGTTGTGTCTTCATTATCATTTGTTTCAAGGCAACAGTCTCTTTTTGATCTTTTCTTTTATGTAGTTGCTTCAAAACGGTTTTTGTTTTTCTATTTTCCTTCTTTTTCTTTCCAGAAATTTCTCTTAGGGCGTCCTTATTTATGGTCTCCTCTTGAGTGTATATGACAACAGAGAAATCTGAGTTACAACTGTAAATAGCAGAATCCAGAAGAAGACTGTCTTATCATAGCTATGCCAACACGTCATGATAGTTGTTCCACAGCTTGTCAATCGTGGGATAAATAAAGGACCTGAGGGCTTACTTCCTAAACCATCAAACTGACGTGTGATTTGGTAGTGATGGGGAGGAGAGCATGGAACAACAAATCATTGTGTGTTAATTTCCATGTCAAATTGATGGAAAGCTTTGACGACTGCCCATTTGCTTCTTGAATGATCAACCCCCATGTCCATCAGGGTCCTAGTTAAGATACAATAGTCTGCCTCTACCTTAAGTATGTGCAAGCATTTTTGAAGTGTGTGGTATACTTCTCAAGTAAGTTATAACATTGGCTGGTGAGTTTTAGATCTTCTTTTCTCCTTAAAGCAAGCATAAAGTAGAAATTTCGGACTTCCTGATGTGGCACAGCAGTTAACAAATCCAACTAGTATCCATGAGAATGCAGGTTCTATCCATGAGAATGCGGGTTTGATTCCTGGCCTCGCTCAGTGGGTTAAGGATCCAGCATTGCTGTGAGCTGTGGTGTAGGTCACAGATGTGGCTTGATCTCACATTGCTATGTCCGTGGTGTAATCTGACAGTTATAGCTCCTATTGGACCCCTAGCCTGGGACTTCCATATATCATGAGTGTGGCCCTAAAAAGCCAAAAAGAAAGAAAAGAAAAAAAAAAAAACAAAACACTCCCCTCTCCTATTAAAAAAAAAGATGAAAAGAATAGTTGATCCCATTGGAGAACCAGACATTATGCAAGTACCCAAAATATAATCAAATGGATTGAAACTTTAGGAAGCAAATGAGCTATTTTAAAGGGATAGCAAACTGATAAAGAGACCTCTACTTTGTTATAGAACAATTTCTTAAGTATGTCAGGATAAAGATGAAAGTATATCTAGAATAGGTAAACTACACTGTAAGAACAAATGTAAACATCTTATACTTATGTCTCAGAGAAACATTTTCTTTGCAAGAGGAAACCATGGGAGACCTTGCAAAATGCTTCAGGAAAAGAATACACTGCAATTACTTATTGGTAAGCAAGCATGGGCTCTGTGTTATAACTGTTTTTCTCTTTAGAACTTGAAAGCTCCACTCCCCTCTGCTGTCTTCAAAAGCATTTCACACCAGGGAAAGTGGCATCGTGAAGCCCTGCTGGCCAGAGATGTCTGGAGCTGAAGTCTCAGGTCCCTGCCTGCCCCCAGTCACTGTGCTCTCTCCTCCTTGCTTCACCCACCACATCCGGCTGTCTGCATAGGGGCCAAGCTGGGAGCCAGGTTAGTCCCAGAATGCCCTAGAGCCCTGAGATGCCTCCATCTCATTTGTTTGTTTATTCTTTCCCTGCCAGTCAGATCAAGCTTTTCATTAAGCTGAAGGGTAGGATTCTTGAATCAATTCCAACTGATAGAATCTGAGCACTATGCTTTCAAACACATTTGACTAATATTAGTCTCAGTGCTTTCAGAAAGGTACTTTAAAAATCACTTATTGAAATATAATTTACATACAGTAAAATATCAGGAAGTGTAGTTTGATGACATAGGCTAATGTATACAACTGTCCTACCAGTTAAGAAAGACAGCATTTCCATCAGTCCAGAAAGATCTCTGTTGTCTCTTAGCAGTCACGTCACTCCCCACCCCTGCCCCAGGCAACCACTGATCTGATTTCTGTCACCATAGATTAACTTTGCCTGTCCTAGAACTTCACACAAATGGAGTCATAGAGTATATACAATTTTACATCTGGCTTCTTTCACTCAGCATAATGTAAACATCCAAACTTGCACTGCAGCCTAACATTTTCTTTGAAAGAAGAAACCATGAGATGCTTTGAGAAACCTTCAGGAAAAGAAGTGAGGTCACCTGTTTTGTTACACATAACATTTTGGTCTTTTGCATCATTGAGTAATATTCTATTCTATGAATATGTCCAGTCCCCCTTAATGGATATTTGGGCTGTTTCCAGTTTGGGGATATTGTAGATTAAAACTCTATGAACATTTATGTATATGTCTTTCTGTGGACATATGTTTTGATTTCTCTTGAGTAAATACCTAGGAGATGGAATTGCTTGATCATGTTTAACTTTGTAAGCAATGGCCAAATTATTTTTCATAGTGGTCATTCATAATCAGTCTATAAGGGTTTCAGTTGTTCCCCCTACTTGTGAAATTTGATATCATTAGTCTTTTTAATTTTAGGCATTCTAGTAGGCTTGAGTGGCATTTCATTGTGGGATGATCAGATTTTTTTTGTTTGTTTTTGTTTTTTCAATTTCTGCCCTCCTTTCAGGTTTCCTTGATGGTAACTCTAACAAGGGGCCAATCAGGGAGTTCCCGTTGTGGCATAGCGTAAACAAATCCAGCAAGTACCCATGAGGACACAGGTTTGATCCCTGGGTTCGCTCAGTGGGTTAAGGATCAGGTGTTGCCATGAGCTGAGGTGTAGGTTGCAGATGCAGCTCGGACCTTGCATTGCTGTGGCTGTGGCTAGCAGCTATAGCTCCAATTCAACCCCTAAGCTGGGGACTTCCATATGCCATGGGTGTAGCCCTAAAAAGCAAAAAAAAAAAAAAAAAAAAAAATCAAGGGAGTAATCCAATTAAAATGTAGAGATGTAAAAAATTGCCCAGAATGAGATGGAACGAGATCACTAGCTCATTTTCACAGCTCATTAACTATTGGCCTGTGATCAAACTGCAAACTTTAGGGCATTATTTCTCTTTTCCCCCTTTCTTGGAAATTTAGTATATCTGAATACCTTATCTTCCAACATTAAAATTTCTTTAAAGAAGGCAAAAATTGAAGGAAGTCATTTTATTAGTTTCCTATGGCTGCCATAACAAATTACCTCAGACTTGGTGGCTGAAAACAGTGGAAATTTATTCTATCACCCTTCTGGAGACCAGAAGTCTAAAATCAGCTTCCCTGGGCCAAAATCAAGGTATCTACAGGGCCGCTTTTCCTCCACAGACTCTAGGGGAGAATTCGTTCCTTGCCTCTTCCACTTTCTGGTGGCTGCTGGCATTTCTTGGCTTGTGGCCAGTCACTCCAATCTCTGATTCTCTATTCATTGATACCTTTGTGTGTGTCTGCCTTTCTCCTGTAAGATCCCTTGTGATTATGTTGCTCAACTGGATAATCAGGATTATCCAGGATTACCCCATCTCAAACCCCTCAACTTAATCACGTCTGCAAAGGCCTTTTTCCCAAATAAGGTAATATTTATAGGTTCCAAGAATTACGATCCAATATTTTGGGAGCTTTGGGGAGTAGATTTTTCAGTTTAGCACAGACGTAGAACCTTAGAGATAGTTGTGTCTAAAGATGAGGTTCCTTTTTCTCTTTTGAGGAAGAGAGGTAAAGGATGCCTGGAAGACTAAGAAAAATACATGAATATACAGACTCTATGAAATTCCTCTAGGTTCCTGTGACCCTCTGGAACCCATTCATGAATATCAGGAATAAAATACAATTTGGAGGAGAAATGGAACCCAAACCCAGGTTCACTAGACAGTATTATTGTTCATAATTCTTTCTTCCTCCCAGCCCTTCTCAAGGATTCCCTGCAGGCAGGCCCTTCTTCCTCTATCCCTGTACTGAGTTTGGGTTTCACCACATGACTTGGCCAGTGTGATGTGACCAGAAGTGCTACTGTGTAGGTCCAAATTGGGGCTTTAAGAGTCTTGGCAAGCTTCCATAAGCCCATCTGGAGCATTTATTTCCACCATGAAAATATCTTGTCTCAAATGGCCTGTACCTGACCCAGAGCTCGGCATCCAGCCTGGCCTAGAGAAGCCCAGCAAACTCCTTCTGGACAACAGCTTACCTGAAGATCCATGAGCATGAATTAAATGTTTGTTGTAAGCCACTGAGATATTTGAGTTCTTAGGTAGCATTGTCACAGCAAAAGCTGGTTGATATACCATATTTAAATCTCCATCTACCTTCCTACTCTGGCAGACTATCTTGGACAGGGGAGAAAGGAAACCTTAGGGTATTCCTTGCTTTTCTCTCTCTAAAGTCATAAAGTACCAGTTAAATAGCCAGCTCCACATTTCTCTTTCTTGCTGCACTTTGGAAATGAATCAAAAGAGCTTCCTAAACCAAAGGCACTCTAGTCCCCAAAGGAAATGCCCAATCATGATACTTTAAATGGTCTGCAACATCAAATGGCTTATAACTCCAAAAAGGAAAATGAACAAAATGAACAGTTCTCCTCTCTCAATTTAAAGTGAACCCAATTTCACAATATCTAGAAGACAAAGGAAGGTAGGAGAAAGGCTGCCATATTTTTTTCCTGGCATCTGGGGAAACATTCATCTTTCCTCCTGATTTTTCAATGATTTCTGATTTCAGGCACCAAATAAGAGAAGATGGAGTTGAGGGTGGGAAGAGTCGAGAGCTCCAACTCTGGACCTATAAAACAGGCAGTCACCATGCCTCCCCCATGGATTCCACAATATAGACTGCATTTTGGTTTCATCCTTAGGCAAAAGTTCATTGTGTGCCATGCAAGTATTTGCAAAACACATGTGGATCTGAGGTTACTTTTGGTAAAACAAACAAAAAGCCGTATCCCCTCCCCCACACTTCACCTAATTGTCTTCACTTAATTAATAGCAGTGTGCTGTATGCATGCACTCTTCTTATAGGATCATTTGGTAGCAAATTGTAGCCAAGTTTTTAACCTGGAGAAATGCTTACAAATCCTAAAATTCTATTATCTAAGAATTTTCCTTTAAATGAGATTTTGTTGCTGTTGTTCAATAATACAAAGCAAAGATAATGGAAATTCATAGTTGCCTTAAATGAACTCCTACCTTGAGTTAAGTATTAAGGATTTTTCCCCCTAAAATTAGCAAGTGATGCTTGGGGAAAATATAAAAAACTGATTTAAAAATAGCTCTAGAAAGTTCCGATCATGGTGCAGTGGAAACAAATTTGACTAGGAACCATGAGGTTTTGGGTTCAATCCCTGGCTTTGCTCAGTGGGTTAAGGATCTGGCGTTGCCGTGAGCTGGGTGTAGGTCACAGACGCGGGTCAGATCCTGCCTTGCTGTGGCTGTGGTGTAGGCTGGCAGTTGTAGCTCCAATTAGACCCCTAGCCTGGGAACCTCCATATGCTGTGGATGTGGCCCTAAAAAGAAAAAAAAAAAATAATAATAATAATAAAAGTAGCTCTAAAATTCAATAGTGCTGATAGCATTATAGATCAAAGAATATGAGAATTTGGAGAATGTATGTCAGAGATAGCAGTTTGTAGTTCTATTTTATGATGCATTTGGAGGAATAGGAAGTTTATCACATCAAGCTCCCCTCACCTGTAATACTGACAGTCTGAACTTTGTTCAGCTGGATATATTTAAAGTCATTAACATGTAACAGATACAAAAGTGGTTCTGTCCCATCCATTTGAAGTTTCCAACATAAATGATTACTTCGCATAGTACACTTACAGTCAGGTCTGTTTTGTATCAATTCTAAATGAAAATGGAAAAATAAAGCCAGAGAAGATGCTAAAGTTCACTGATGTAGTAAAAAGCGGAAAGAAAGCAAAATGACATTCCATTTTCCAAAAAGCTACCAGCTCTGCCTTTGATGTTGAGATTGTTCAATTACCATGGAAAGTGAAAGATGTTCCAGAATCATTAAATTGTCGTTTTCCCCCATCCTGAACATTGTAGTGCATTTCCTGTCTCAGTGAAGCAAGATGAATTAGGTTCAGGAGTCTCCATGGAAAGGCCACTTTTCATTCTGTGTAACACTGACCTTTTTTTCCCTTTCTAATAAATACAGTCTCGAAGTTCTCTTTACCTACGGATGTATTCCTGTCTCGAATGGCATTCAGGTTCTTATGCTATCCTGTAGTTTTATTCTCTTCTGAGATACCATCACCTTTGTAGTATTTAAGTAGTTGGGTATTATGTTATGCTTTATGGGGTCCTTCAGCTTGTTTGAGATATAATAGTTGACGCTGGCCTTCTCATAGAAAGCAACACCAAAAAATTGAGTTATTTTAAAATATCCACTTTGTTGGCTGTATGACAGCTAGTCAACAGAGAGAGAAATGGATTTGATAATGATTATCAGTTGGGTCTCAGACTCTTCCTCTTGCTTGTTCAACACATATGCCGAGGACAAACCTGGCTTAAAACATACCTAAAAGATTTATGTGGACCCTATTAAGCAGAGACAGACAAAGCTTAGTGAGATGGCATGATCTGGATAATGGAGCTCTGTGGTTGGAAGACCACATTCTGATTCTGGTTCCACCTGGTTTTATTAACCTCTCAAAGTTAATATTATTTAGTTACAGCAGAGTCAGGGTCAGCTTTGTTCAGCTGTTTCCTACTGATGGAGTGATTATAAGCATCTACTTGATTCTCTGGCTTAATTCCTTTTTTTCTCTTTGGATGGTATCTCCTTCACCACATCTTCAGGTTAAGTTATACCCAAGAGCCAGAACGAATCTTGTTCTTATGGGTTCAGTGTCCTAGAGGATGAAGTATTAATGCAACCATATTACCCATTTCTAGAGAATGGGCTTCTCTCCTGATTTTGAGACCTAGCTGAACTCTGTTCCATTTTCCATTCTGGGTTTCTCTCTCATGCCCGTTATCCTTGAGTCCCTATCTTAACAAATACTAAGTACCAGTGTCTGGCATGCCAAACCCCTACTCAAGATCCATAACTGGGCCCTGATTCCCTGCCCTTGGGCTGCATGATAATAGTAATACTGATAATAGCAGCTGATGAATAAGTGCATGCTTACTACAAGGACCCAACGCTAAGCTTGTGTCTCAATACTTCCCAGAGTTGGGACAAATATTTTCCTATTAAAAATTATGTAGTTGTTTTAATATGCATTAGACACATTTTTAAATTTTTTTCATGATTTTTATTTTTCCATTACAGTTGAAACATTTTTTATATTTTAAAAAGTTATGAACTTGTTTTAATTGGATCCAAAAAATACAGACAAATCACATTTCAAACCTGTGATTTTATGGATATTATTGCTTGGATAAGGCTAAAGGAGAAGAAAGAGTAAATTCAAACATGGCAAATATGGCTTTTTTTCTCATGAAGCTCCTATTTCTACAGATGGTCCCACTGGGTGCCTAGCTTCTCTGGGGCACCTCTTCCTTTTATCCTTCCAGGCTAGGGGTGAGAATGTCTTTAAGTGGTTGCTAATTTTGGAATTACCTTAATATCGTCTTTTGACTCTCAGCTTCTCCATTGTCTGTTGACCAAAGATTGATATTAAATTCTTCCAGTTATAAAAATGTAATTAATTAAACTCAAAAGCTTTCACACAGCAAAGGAAACCGTTAAAAATAGAAAAGACAACCCACCAAATGGGAGAAAATCCCTGCTAAGGATGCAGCTGACAAGGGCCTAATCTCCAAAGTATATAAACAGCTAATACAACTCAACAATAACAACCACAACAACCCAATCAAAAAATGGGCAGTAAACCTAAACAGATATTTCCCCCAAGAAGATATATGGATGGCCAGTAGACACCTGAAAAAATGCTGAATGTCACTAATTATTAGAGAAATACAAATCAAAACTATAATCAGGTCCCACCTCACACCAGTCAGAGTGGCCATCATTTAAAAAATCAACAATTGGAGTTCCCGTTGTGGCTCAGTGGTTAACAAATCCAACTAGGAACTATGAGGTTGCAGGTTCGATCCCTGGTCTTGCTTAGCGGGTTAAGGATCTGGCGTTGCCATGAGCTGTGGTATAGGTTGCAGACATGGCTCGGATCCTGCATTGCTGTGGCTCTGGTGTAGGCCTGTGGCTACAGCTCAGATTCGACCCCTAGCCTGAGAACCTCCATATGCCATGGGAGTGGCCCAAGAAATCGCAAAAAAAAAAAAAGTCAACAATTAACAAATGCTGGAGAGGGTGGAGAAAAGGGAGCCCTCCTTCACTTGGTGGGAATGTAAATTGGTACAACCACTATGGAAAACAGTATGAAGGTTCCTCAGAAAACTAAATATAGAACTACCATGTGATCCAGCAGTCCCACTCCTGAGCATATATCTGGACTAATCTTTGATTCAAAAAGATACATGAGTCCCTGTGTTAATTGTAGCACTATTTGCAATGGCCAAGACATGGAAACAACCTAAATGTCCATCCACAGATGAATGGATACAGATTTGGTACATATATACAATGGAATACTGTTCAGCCATCAAAAAGAAAAAACTAATGCCATTTGCAGCAACATGGATACAACTAGAGATTATCATTACTAAGTGAAGTATGTTAGAGAAAGACAAATATGATATCACTTATATGTGGAATCTAAAACATGACACAAATGAACAGAACAGAACAGACTCAGGGACATGGACAACAAACTTGTGGTTTGCCAAGAGTGAGGCAGGAGGGGGTGGGATGGACTGGGAATTTGGGGTTGGTAGATGCAAACTATTACCTTTAAAGTGGATAAACAATGAGGTCCTACTATATAGTACAGGAAACTCTATCCAATCTCTTGGGGTAGAACATGATGGAAGATAGTATGAGAAAAAGAATGTATGACTGGGTCACTATGCTCTACAGCAGAAATTTACACAACACTGTAAATCAACTATAATAAAATGTAATAAATAAAAATGTAAAGTGCTCCCTGCTTTCCTTGTTAGACCCTGCCTGACACAAACACGTGTCTTGATCACACCTTTATATAATGGTTGAGATAACTAGAGTTCTATAAGCTTATCAACTTGCCCAGTATCTTATAACAGACAAGAAATAGAATTGAAATCTAGGCCTCTTTGACTTAATAGTCTATTCTCTTGACCACTGCTTCTTCACTGAGCATTTTTATTGTCCTCACAGACTTGCCTGAAACCAGTCACATGTATGAATGGCCATTATGACCTGCAGATTTACTCCCAATGAACAGTATTTCTTCCCCACAGTAGAGTTGCTCTCCAGAAATCTCCTGCACCAGAGACTGTCCATTTCCTGCTTTCCACTCAGTACATTCCCACCTATATCAACTAACTGTTTCTTCCTTCAAGTATTTAGGTGATTACTTTATTCCTCAGAAGATTCTTATGGTCGCAGATCTGGAATGACTCTAGAATCATCTTAACTATATCTATCAGAATACCAGCAGAAAAGAGATGGCAGAGTCAGATCAGGATAATTCAAGAAGCAGGTGGCAGATTGTATTTAGCAAAGATGATGACACTGATGTTTATATACATATATATACACACACATATATGTGTATATATATATATTTTTAGAGGTGAGGCCATAAAAGGAAATATGGTTCTCTCTCTCCCTCCCTCTCTCTCTCTCTCTCTCTCTCTCTCTCTCTCTCTCTCTCTCTCTCTCTCTCTCTCTCTCTCTCTCTCTCCCTCTCCCTCCCTCCCTCCCTCTCTCTCTCTCTCTCTCTCTCACACACACACACACGCTATGGGAAGTCAGGTGCCACACTCAAACTTGCTCACCATGTGAGTAAGCCACCGTGGAACTGTATCATCTAGGTCCACATGACTGAAGATGCCTCTTGCCCCCCCTGCCCAACTCCCCACAACATATAACTGCAACCACATGAGTGACCTTAGGGAACTGCCTTGCTAAGCCCTTCCCAAATCCTTGACCAATGGAACTGTGAAAGCAAACACATGAGTATTATTTTAAGCTACTGCCTGCTATAGTAGTAGTAGCTACAATAGTACTACTATTAGTAGTAGTAATAGATAACCAAACAGAGGGTTGAATAAAGGGGCTATTGAAGAAGTTTGTGGCAGGCTGAGAATAAGGACAGAGGTGACGCAGGGTCTGAGCTTTTGATGACCAGGCTGTGACCACTCCGATGCCTTGGAAGCTGTGGAGAGAGGTCCACCTGGAGAGAAGCAGTGATTTTTGATCAAGGGCTGCAGCTAGCCTGAAACAGTATCTCAGAGAAATAACTGGGAAGAATAACACCTCAACCTCATTCTCTTTTAGGTATCTGGTGAAGCTCCACCATTGGGAGCTGGATGGCCAAATCCAAGCACCAGAGGATGAGTTGGCCTTTCATAAAGAAACACACTGGGAGTGTTGAGATGTTTGATGAGCAGGAAAAATATACAAGAATGAAGCAAGCTTTTAACAAGATATGTCTTGTCCACATTTTATCTCTAGCTTGAGTCTTCCTAGTCGACCCAGTCCAGTGCTGCCACCCTCCAATAATCCTACCTCTACTGGCCAGTGAGGGCATGGTCAGCTTTATCATTTCTCATCCCGTTTTTTTCTGTGAATTGTCAACAAAGTTGATACTAGTTACATTAGTTGGAGAACTCAAATCCCTTAATAAATGCCAGATAGGATTTTATTGGCAAAAATATTCTATCCAATGAGTTAAAGTCTAAATTTCCCAGTTTCTCCCTCTCTTTTGGTTTTACATTGACAAGTCTATCTCTTGATCTTTCTTCCTTTTCTCCTATCTGTTTTCATTCATTCCTTCTGCTACTAATAACCTCAGACTGTCCATATGGATCATCTCCCTGGTCTCACAACTCACTTACTGTTTAAATGCCTAAGGTACATTATGTTCTAGCAAGTCAGACTTCATGGGTAAACACACTTTTATCTCCTAATGTACCTAAAATCCACTGGGCTCCCTTTTCATCATCTTATTTACTGTCTAGAAGAAGAAATCAGAACCATCAGCAATCTTTACTCACCTGGTTCCATGTTCTTTTTTTAATTTTTAGTGATAAATTACTATTTTAAACTTGTAGACTTTTCAGGAGCAATCTTAAATGATCCTCTTATTACCTAATTAAAATAAGACATTAGCAAAGTTTCATGGTTGTAATAATAGTCATTTGGATTAAACTTATTACATGTTCTTTTAAAAACGTGATTAGAACCTAGATTCTCAACCAAGATTGAGAATGTATTTTTCATTCTCAGTAACCTGATAATAAATTTCAGTGGGGGAGTTGATGCTAAATCATACATGTAAGTTTGGTCAAATTTTGTCCTCATAGGAACCTACTTTCTCTTTAGAAGAGAATCATGATTTTTTTTTTTACTCATCAGATAATTAATGGACATTTATTAAGCCAACAGCATTATGTTAGATGAAGACAAGGAAGAGTTGAACAGTCATAATTAGTGTCCTTAAGGAAGAATGATGTTTAATCAAGGACCAAATTCCTCCTTTAAGTGTTACGTCTTAACTCTCTTCATAGTAAACCTCATTTAGAAAATACCTTACAGATTATTAATAATGCTCGCCAAAAAGAAGCCTGTTTGTGTATCTGTAATAGATGTCAAAGACATCTATTTCTAGATACTCATCTGCATTTATTACACAGGGAGAAGACTGTGGTTCAAAGGTATAGACACATAGAGGCTTAATTAAGGTGGAACAACTAATTGGTCGTAGACATGAAATCATTTTCATACAACTTCAGGATTTCTAGTCCAATATTCTTTCACATTAGACTGAGTTTATTTGCTCTAAAAGGTGTGTTGTTTTCCAGATCCATAAAGCTAATAAACATTTTGATGAACCTTAATAAGCTTTAAAGACGAAACCATTTTCCTACAGTGGACACAGTGTCTGGCATACCCTAGGTATCTAGCAGTTATATGCTGAATGAAACAAGGATAGGAACCTTCAGATAAACCCAGTCAAATTCTGTTTCCTTTCTCTTCCAGTCTGCATTATGCAATGTTATCCTCAAGTCAACCCTAAATCTATTTTCCCAGAAGCAATGAGTGGTTTTCTACAAGCATGCTATTTCTGGGATCTTGTTTGGCTCCAGCATTTTTTAAAAAAGAGCCTTGACTTTCCAGATTTGAGTAGCAGCTGCTTTTTTGAATGATATACAGGACTACACATGCTTTTTTTCTGCCTGTTTCTTTCCTCCTGAAACCCAGAGGGATTGACATCAAGGATTGTGATTAATGGTGCCTGAGTATTTCCCTTGCCCTCCTCCACACTTTTGTACTAAGAGTGTCTTTCTTTAGAAACATCCATCTCCATCTCCGTCTTGGTTTCTCACGTGTTTTTCTTTGCGATGAGAATCTACTTAGCAAGCTCCTTTCCAATTCCTTTGCCCTATTTCCTGTTATTTTATCATCTGATGTGTTTCCCTTTTCCACCCATTTTCACACATTGGTTATTAATTTTCCTTCGTTATGGAAGGGAGTTACATTTGTGGATATTCTCCTTCGAACCAAGTAATGTTTTGTTTATCCATATATCATCTCCATTAATTCATTCAGTCTTATAAGGTGAGTTATATGATTTCTGTTTTTCAGATGAGAAAGTACAGGTATGGTGTTGTCAAGTAATTCACACAGATTCACACATTGTAGTTGGATCATCCAAATCCCAGGCTGCTCCCACTTGTATGTCTAGTAGTAAAGAAGGTGTGCAAGGTCTTCTTGGTCATTTTGGTAGTGACAGTACCATACCATCACTGTTTTCATTCATTTAATTAGGAAGCGGCTAAGTGGAAGTTTAGACTTGGAAAGGCTGATATGGGAAGGAGAAATAGAAAAGAGAAGCAAAGGCCAAATGTCTAATTTTTCCTCCAACCTCAGCAGAGCCCTCAAGACTACACTGGATTGTGTTAGATTCTCTCTTAATTTCCTATGAGTAAATTCCAAAATTTTGCTACTCCTTTCAAATTCTCTACCCTACTCAACCCTTCTTATTCCTAGAGGTCATCTCATTTCATAATCCTGTCAAAGTAGAGACTGACTCTCAGCCAGTGTACCCACCTATATTTGCTCTTTCCTAGAGATATAAAGCCCCTGTGGATCTGGCCACACTGGCTGTCATTCTCTTTTACTTTCCAGCCAAGCTTCTTGCCAAAGAACCTCAACTACGTCTTTACCATCATGTGGATCCTTTTACCCCCTCCTCCCCACACTCAGGTCTGACTTGGCTTTGTCTGTCCAATGGTACTAATATATTGCCATGATAAAAGTTACCACTTCTTGTCCCCTTCATCCCTCTGTGACATTTTGCATTACTAGTCATTCCACCTTTGTAACTCTTCCAGTTCTCTGGCATTTGAGAACCAACTGGTTCTTCTCTCGGGTTTGTTTTTTGTTTGCTTGTTTGTTTGTTTTTATGAGTTGCTTAACCTTTAGCATGTGGGACCCCTCAAAATTCTGGTCTTAGTCCTTTTTTCCTAATAGAACTCATTCTCATGGTCCACTGCCATAATGAACTCCTCTTTTGAGCTTTAGATTTATAAAAATAATTGCTTGACCCTCCATTCTGAACATTCAATAGATCCTTCAACTTTCCCTCCCAACCCCCACTAAACCTGCTTTTCCTTCCGTAATCCATCTGTCAGTTAATGGTATCAGTATTTGTCTGTCTATCTTGAACCAGAAACTGAGAAGCTACCCATAAACCTTTCTCCTTCCCATCAAATCAATTCCATCTTGTCCCATAAAATCAATCAGTCCCCTAGTCGTGATCATTTTATCTTCAAACACTACTTGAACCTGTCCTACTGATTCCTTCTGTCACCCTCAAACCGTTTCTCACCAGCGGTATAACAGAAGCCATCAAACTGATCTCTCTGGCCCTTTTTCCTCTTTTTACTGCATTCATTCATGCAAGAGTAAGCCATGTAAAAGGTTAAATAAAAGTAGAAATCACGGGAGTTCCCGTTGTGGCGCAGTGGTTAACGAATCCGACTAGGAATCATGAGGTTGCAGGTTTGATCCCTGGCCTCACTCAGTGGGTTAAGGATCCAGCATTGCAGATGTGGCTTGGATCCCGTGTGGCTGTGGCATAGGCCAGTGGCTGCAGCTCCAATTAGACCCCTGGCCTGGGGACTTCCATATGCCACAGGTGCAGCCCTAGAAAAAGAAAAAAAAAAGTAGAAATCACTCTCTCCTGCTTAACCATTCTTCAGTGGCATCACTTCATAAACATGTAAAATTAGAGATGCATAGCACACCATGAAAGGGCTCCCCTAGCCTCACCCCTGACCACCTCTCTAGTTGCATCAACCATTTGTCATCTGAAGCTTTTTCACCCCTACCTTGCCGATACTTCAATCCCTTGTCTAAGCTCTTCTTTTGCTTGGAATATTCTCTTTCCCTTTTCCTCCCTCCATTTGCCTAAGTCATCCCTATCTTTTAAACACTAGCTTGGAATTTTCTCCATGAAATCTTAGCCAAATCCCTAATCAAGAGTAGGAATATCTATCACAATACCCTGGGTAGGAACTTAACAAATATTTGATGAATTCTCTTCAAGCTTCTGACCACATCTTGACTTCATCTCCTAATTTAAAGATAATATGGAAACTATAAGACAAGAATTCCTTCATCTTCCTGAATTCAAATATTCAATTCAACCTACATCAAATTCTTCTTCTCTCCTGTTACTCTAGAGTTTCTTTCAAAAGTGGAACTAAATAAGAGCAGTAATAGTGTAAACTGCAATAATAAGCACATACACATTAAACCTTAGGAGGAGAGGAAGAGAGAGGAGACATTATAAATGGGCCAAATTCTCATTTTTTAAAAACAGTTATGTAGGGAATATTTATAAGGATCAAAATTGGAAAGGATGATTTGTCTTTGGGGAGTAATAGCAGGGGTGAAAAGTGGGGAATTGATGATTTCTCTAATGATATATTTATTTCCATTATAAGTATTACTTTGCAGTCAAGAATGTCTGATCTAAGATAGGCAACTTAACAAAAGGAGTGCTAATGCATATCTTTCAGGGATGTTATAGTTGAATATGTTAATAAATATTAAGGAACTTTCTAATTTTTAGGTGGTTTAACTATCTTATTTTGTTAAGAAAAAGTTTATATTATTTCCATGCAAATTAATCACGTGAGCTGATTTCCCAGCTACCATCTATTTTGGAATCAATTTCTTTCTAATGACTGTCAATATCTGCATTGTCCAGGACAAATTAATTTTACTAAATCCATGTAACAACAGCATTAACAAAGAAGAATCTGCTAAAAGTAATGCCATCAATTACACTCGCCATTGATGCAGAAAACAGAGTTTACCTAAAAGTCATTGGCAGATTTTTTTTTTTAAACAAAGATTCTGCTCTTCATATAATGGACTGTGGAAGTTATAGGAAATATTGAAAGAATAGAGGAATCTTCTACTATTGAGGGGCTCACAGCATTGACAATTCACTGCATTTGTGAAAAAGCATTTGAAATGGATCCAAGGATGCAACTGCTAGATTTTAATGTCTAAATATTTCTTTATATAATATTGCCTGCATGTTGAGTCAGGAGATAGTGCTATAAACTGTATTGAGTGTTGTGGGATTCTTTTTAACATGCTAATTTTTTATTGACTTACAAGCATGATTGTGTCTCCAGAAAAAAAGAAGTAACTATATTAAGTCCTGAAAACATTTTAGTTCCTGTTGTTATATGTAAATTTCTCTCTCTCTCTTGTTTTTTTTTTCTCCAAGCATAGTTGGGGTTCATAAGAGTTTTTCAAAAACATCAGAAAGTTGGTATAGCAGGTCTCTTTCTTGTCCTCAGAGGAATGTTTTATGATCATTTTAATGAGCCACTTCCTTATTTGGTAAAGGTTATATTCTCATCACAAAACTACAATTACATGTCTTTTTAAGCATATCTCTTACTGTTTATGACCCAGCCTTATTTTTTTGAGGCTATCACTTTCATATCTGTTACACATAGCACTTAAACAATGCCCTATCTTTCTGTCTAAGTATGACAAATTCTGCACCGGCAATACTGTTTAATCTTCTAATAAAATAAATTATATAAAAGTACTTTAGCTTTTTGCTTCTTAATTACTCAAATTTGGGGCCCAGCTGGGGCTCATCTTTGACAATCCTCACTCTATCAGATAAAGGGAGAATTGTTTAAAACTATTCTGGATTTGTTGTAAGCAATGGACCAACTTTATCTCAAAGTTGATATCTGATAAGAGGAAAATATTAATACTGAATCAAAATGAAGGATATTTTGAGACTTCGCTCTGTTCAAATGGTCCCAATTCATTATAATGATGAACCTGAAGACATTTTTATTTAATAGCTTCATTTAGCTATTATGAAAGCTTTTAAAAACAACTTTTCTTCAGGCATCTTTTCTCTTGAAAATTTACTGAGTGACTAAAATCAGGAATTTTTAAAATTTAAGTGTTCTTCATGGAGTTCCCATTGTGGCACAGCAAAAATGAATCTGACTAGTATCCATGAGGACGTGGGTTCAATCCCTGGCCTAACTCAGTGGGTCAGGGATCCAGTGTTGCCGTGAACTGTGGTGTAGGTTGCAGACGTGTCTTGGATCCTGCATTGCTGTGGCTGTGACCGGCAGCTGCAGCTCTGATTCAAGCCCTAGCCTAGGAACTTCCATATACAGTCCTAAACCAAAAATTTAAGAGTATTTCTTTTACAATGTTATGTTACTTTTGTGTACAGCAAAGTGATTCAGTTGTGTATACACACACACATAATGTATATTCTTTTTCAGATTATTTTCTTATATAGATTATTACAAGGTATTGGATATAATTCCCTGTGCTATATATAGTAGTTCTTTGTAGTTTATCTGTTTTATATTTAGTAGTGCGTAGCTGTTAATCCAAACCTCCTAATTAATCCCTCTTTCCTCTCTTCACCTTTGATAACCATGAATTTGTTTTCAATGTCTGTGAGTCTGTTTCTGTTTTAGAAGTTCATTTGTATCTTTTTTTAAAAACCTTTCTTTCTTTTCTTTTTTGCCACATGCAGCATATGGAGATCCCAGGCCAGGTATCAGATTTGAGCCAAAATTGCCACCCTCACTGTAGTGGCACCAATGCCAGATCTTTTAACCCAGTGAGCTGGGCAAGGATTGACCCTGTGTCTTGGTGCTGCAAAGACACCACTGATCCCATTGCACCACAGTGGGAACTCCTGCATCTTTTTTTTTTTTTTTTAAGATTCCATCTGGAAAAGAGGAACAGTCTAATTTGAAAAGATGTTCATAGCAGCACTATTTACAATAGCCAAGACATGGAAGCAAACTTTTTATGTATTTTATGTAGGTGTCCACTGAAATATGAATGGATAAATATGTGCTAGATTATATAATGGAATACTATTCAGCCATAAAAAGAATTAAATAATGCCATCTGTAGGAACGTGGATGGACCTAGAGATTATCTTAGTAGTGAGGAAGACCAGACAAAGACAAGGATCATATAATATCACTTATATGTGGAATCTCACCAGTTTGATTATTGATATTCTGCTTTTTCCTCTATACCCTCTTTCTGGAATACATGTTAGATGTTGGTAAACCTACTCCATCTATTCCCTATGTATCTTCATTATTGTTATTGAAATATAATTCGTATGTTATAAAACACACCATATTAAAGCCTACAATTCAGTGGAGTTTTTTAGCTCTATTTCTAAGTTTGTACCACCATCACCACTGCCTAATTCCAGAATACTTCCATCATTTCTGAAGACCCATGTACTCATTAGCAGTCACTCCTCATTCCTCACTCTCTGAGCCACTGGAAACTACTAATTTACTTTCTATCTCTATGGATTTGCCTATTCTGAACAATTCATATAAATAGAGTCATGTAATATGTGGCCTTTTTTTTTTTTGACCGACTTCTTAGCATAATGTTTTCAAGGTTCATCCATATTATAATATAAACAAGTACCTCATTACTTTTCATGGCTGAATAATATTTTGTTATGTGGATAATACAGTCTTTTATTGATCCATTATCAGTTTATGGACACTTGAGTTGTTTATACTTTTGATTATTATGAATAATAACACAATGGACATTTGTGTATAAATCTTTGTGTAAGTATATGTTTTCAATTCTCTTGGGTATATACCTAGGGATAGAAATGTTGGGTCATATACTTACTTTATGTTGAACTTTTTGAGAAACTGCCAAACTGTTTCCACTGTGGCTGCACTAGTTTACATTTCCACTAGCAATTAATGAGTGCTCCAATTTCTCCACATCCTAGAGAAAAGTTATTATTTTTATCCTTTTGATTATAGCCATCACAGTGGGTATGGAGATATATCATATTGTAGTTCTGACTTGCACTTCCCTAATGACTGTGATGTTGAGAATCTTTTTTCTGTACCTGAGATCATTTGCATTTCTTCTTTTGGAAATTTTTGTCTATTCAAGTCCTCTGCCCATTTTTAAATTAGGTTCTCTTTTATTCTCAAGTTAAAACATTTCTTCTTTTCTTTTCCTTCTTTTTTTTAGGGCTGCACTTGCGGCATATGGAAGTTCCCAGGATAGGAGTTGAATTGGAGCTGCAGCTGCCAGCCCAGGCACAGCCACAGTGTCAGATCCTTAACCCACTGAATGAGGCTGGGGATCAAAGCCACATCCTCATGGGCACTAGTTGGGTTCGTTAACAACTCAGCCATGATGGGAACTCCACATTTCTTTATTTTTTGCTCTGGATACTAGACCCTTCTGAGATATATGTTTTGCAAATACTTCCTGCCATTCCATGAGTCATCTTTTTACTTTCTTGATGTCCTTTGAAGTACAAAAGTTTTTAATTTTCAGGAAGTTCGATTTATCTTTTGTTTTGGTTGCTTATGCTTTCTGTGTTATATCTCAGAAACCATTGTCTAGCACAAGATAATGAAAATTCATACCAATGTTTCCTTCTAAGAGTTTTATAAAGTTAGATCTTTATTCCATTTTGAGTTAGTTTTAACCTAGGATGTGAAGTAAGTGTCTAATTTTATCATTGTTTATTTGGATATTCAGTTGACCCAGCATCATTTGTTAAAAAGACTATTCTTTTCCCCCACTGAAATGTCTTGGCACTTTCTTTGGAATCAATTGACCATAAATATATGGGGGTAGTGGCTGCTTTTCTCAGCCACTATTCACTCTCCAGGAGCCCTCCACAAGTCCCCTGACTCACACAGTGACCCTACCTCTGGTCACTGGGTGTGTTCCAGCCACATTTCCCTGCAGGAGCTGAGTTCAGGCCACCAACCCCTCTGTCCAGCCCAGAGCTTAAAAGCTAGCACTGTTAGCCTTTTCCCTGTTCTTTCTCTTTTCATTTGCTCTCTCTTTTGACATTAGATAACTTGTTGTATGGTATTTGTTTTGATTGATTAAAAACAGTATCTGTCTATTTTTATGTCTGTATGAGGGGTATTGCCCTTTGTGTGCTTCTTTTAGCATCTTGACCAGAAATATATAAATTTATAAACACTCCATAGGTTCTGTGCTAGGTATCTCCTGTCAAAATTATGCTGTGAAACAACTACAAATCTTCAGTTGCATATAATAATAGCACTTATTGCTCATAGTCCAGGGTTGTGTTGGCTAGAAAGTTCTGCTGATTTTGGCTAGGCTTATTTGATGATCTGGAAGTTGGCTGGCTGTTGGTTAATTTAGGCTAGCCTCAGCTAGGATAACTGGGACTTTCAACCTCCAGTCAGCTAGCTCAAGCATTTTCTCATGGGGATGGTGGAAACTAAGAGAGAAGGCAGAAACAGTATTTCAATCCGCTGCTATTTCTGTTAAGATAACCTTGGCTAAAATAAGTTGCATGTCTGTGTCTGTGCTGCCCAGCTTGGGAGGTCACTGAACAGTAACATGGGAAAGGACAAGAATATGGATGGCTAGGTGAAGAATTGGGGCCATACTTTGCAATAAATCTACCACAGGAATTTAAAAAGTATGTATTTTGATGACTCCATAGCATAAAAGAGGAAGAAAGAATGAAAGGGACAGGAGGAATTCTGGTGAGAAATAGAGAAAATTCCGTGGGTACAATAATAACTTGTCAAAGCTGCTTGATGGACACATTGAAGTTCATTGCACTGCTCTCTATATTTGGAAATTTTCCATAATCAAAATTAAAAAATATATAGTCTAAATTTCTAGGTATCAAGGTCTTTGTCTAGGTCTATTATATCAAAGCTCTTGTTCTCTTCAAATGTTATACATTCCTAGTTGCTTCCCAATTTGTTCTGTCATTTTTTGATATAGTTGTACCAGTGTCTTTCACTATAATCATGGTCTCATCATGGGCAGAAATATTTCTGGAGCATGTTTGAGAAGCTTAGGGGTAAGTAACATACAACTTCTCTCATGCCCCTTGCCCCAATCCTTTCATAAAAGCGTATATGTTGAACAGATTTGTCCTGAAATTTGTGGGTGTATGTTGGAATTGCATACTATTAGTCATTTTTTTTGGAAACTTCTAAGACAAATAGCCTGTCCAAGTCCCCTGACTGGTCATTAGGGGTCTATGGAAGGATTAGGAATGAGATACCCATGTCCATGTCTATGACTTTTAGATTATGGAAGAGGATCCTATTTGTTGCTGTGCTCTTGGGTGTACTGATGTTGGGGCCAGCCACTGCACTATCTCAGTGGTAACTGGAGAAAGAATTGCATATGTTCCCAGAGGGATCATGTAGTTTATGGCTCCACAAGGGCCCTAAGGAAGGTGGCTGACTTTCTGTATATCCTTTGTGTCCAGGAGCAAAAAGGGACCTAACTCATGTGCTGGGTTTAAAAATGATTGAAAAAAAATTCATTTATTTGTCATAATATATATCCCTTGAAAACGAATCATTTTTCCTTTGATGCAGTCCTGTGGCAAAGATTGCAGGTGATAACATACCAAGTTAGCAGAATATTTTGCAAATGTCATACTCATTGCCATTGTTGATGAAGAAGAAGCAAGAGCACAGGAGAGGTAGGTGACACTTACCTGTTGCTCTCTCTGAAACTGGCCCTTCTTCTTCATTGTTGCCACCTTTTGATATACCACTTACTTAACAGGCTGACCTCTGGCTCTTGAAGAGCCCTTTGTTTTCTCTCCTCATATCATGTTGGAATTTGAAAGAACAGTGGTTCTTTTGGTTCACTGCATTCCCCTGGGACCCTTCCAACTCCAGCTCATTAGAAACACCCCCGAGTCTGAGGAATAACTATGATGTCATATGTCATAGCAATGAAGTAGTGGTGGAAGGCCAAGGCAAAGAACAATTTTATTTTTGCTGCTTTGGGAAATTTCTCGTATTAATGAACATGTAACTCCCACCTTCCAAGTAAAAATGATTACATGTGGATTCCCAGGGTCAAGAGAACAAGTGAAAACTTGTTAGAGGGGGTCAACCAGAAAGAGTTGAGGAGACTTATGAGTATATGACCACCTTCTCTTAGTTCGGCTCCATCTTTCTGTCCCTTTCAGGTGTGTCTCATATTAAACCTCTTATTCTAGAAGGATGTGAGTGAGAAATGGCAAGGGGTTCTGAGAGGTTCTCCCGTCTTCTTATTGGTTTAAAAAGACAAGTCTTCATATCTTTTATACCGACTCCAGCTGTTTTCTTTTAGAGATAGTCTTGGAGAGAAAATTTGTCAATTTGGAATAGATAATATTTCTGTAAGTTTGTATCAAATAAAAAATTTCCGGAGTTCCTGTCGTGGCTCAATGGTTAATGAATCTGACTAGGAACCATAAGTTTTCGGGTTTGATCCCTGGCCTTGCTCAGTGGGTTAAGGATCTGGTGTTGCCATGAGCTGTGGTGTAGTTCGCAGATGTGGCTCAGATCCTGCGTTGCTGTGGCTCTGGTGTAGGCTGGGGGCTAGAGCTCCAATTAGACCCCTAGCCTGGGAACCTCCATATGCCATGGGAGCAGCCCTAGAAAAGGCAAAAAAAAAAATTCTATTATTTGTCTATATTCCAATTTTTGAGGCAAGCAACTAAAGCAGGTTTTTTTTTTTCTCTCTCTCAAATTTTCTTTATTCTCAAATGTACTTATCAGTGAATAACTTGAAAATCAATGAGTGCCATTATCTACAAATTACTAATTTTAGATGCAGTGCTTTTTATATATTTTAACTCACTCTCCCAAACAGTGCTCTTGGTCAGTCCTTTTCAAACTGTAATGAAGACACATGTTTTTCAGCTCTGTTCTGAATCAGCAGACCCAGTCTTCCCTGATCACAATCTAAAAGCTACAGTCTGGTGACACAGAGAAGTCCCAAAATCCAGTAGGGAGAATAGCAACAGAAGCCTTTTATCTCCTTTTAAATGCTTTTCTCAGTTTAGGGTGTATAAGATGATTTGTCAAATGTTGCTGGATGATTTTTTGTTTTTGTTTTTCCAAGAAAACGTCCATAATTTTCATAATTTTCTTACCAGGGTCTAACCCACAAAATGTTTAGAACTCTTGCAAGAGTATAATGTTATGTACTATTATATGTGCATAACATTTAAAAATAGTGTGCTAAATATTATTCTTTTAATTTAACTATGAGAATTTCTTCATGTTTATAAATATCCTCAGAAAATATTCTCCTGTCAGTGTTGCTGTTTTTCACTATTTCAAGCAATGCTATAGTGAACATGTTTGTACAGAGTTGTTTTTTTAGAGAATTAAAGATATCCATGTTTGAATATCACTGAAAACCATAGCCATATTGAAAATGGTAGATATAGAAATGGTATATTCTACATATGACTTAAATCATAAATTAAATGAAATTTTTTTTGCAAATGAAAACTAAGTGGTTTTTGAGTGACAATGCATAAAAGGTTGTAAAACCTATTAAATAAAAATGTTAGTTTTCTGAAAAAAAAATACTATACATAGGGGATAAATGAAAAGAAGACATAAATGTTTACCTAGTACATTATGGAAATTATATTTCCATTCTCAATCACCCGGTTTCTGAATTTCAGAACTTTGATTCTCTTTTTTCCTCTTATACTCATATTCAATCAACTGTTAGTTCCTTCAGGGAAGCACTGTATCTGTCAGATTTTTTTTTTGTCTTTTTAGGGCCACACCTGCAGCATATGGAGGTTCCGAGGCTAGGGGTCGAATCAGAGCTGTAGCTGCTTGTCTACACAAGAGCCACAGCAACGCAGGATCCGAGCCATGTCTGCAACCTGCACCACAGCTCACAGCAATGCTGGATCCTTAACCCACTCAGTGAGGCCAGGGATGGAATCTGCAACCTCATGGTTCCTAGTTGGATTTGTTTCCACTGTGCCACGATAGGAACTCCTACATTTGTCAGATTTTGTTGCAGTAATGCCACATAACAAACAGCCCCAGATTCTCAGGGGCTTACACTGACAGACATGTATTTCTTGCTCATAGATCTAGGGTGGGTCTGAGATATGAACAACTAAATAAAAAAAAAACAAAATTGGTCTTCCATTCAAAAGTTGATAGTGCTAAAAAAGACATGCAAAATCATGCCACACAATATAAACAAAATCAGACTAAGCTCTCCTATTGCACAATCCTAGCTATATTTATCTCTCTGGAGTTTCCCATCAGTTCTCAAAAACTATCTTCTTTATCCTCTTTTCTGTCAAATGCGATACTTAAACCCTGGCACAAAAATCACACCTAAAATAAGACTCAACATCTTTACCATCATTCACCTCTAACACCTGTGTCTCCCAATCATTTTCTCCTCTTGACCATATTAATACAGTTACCTCACAACCAAAATTTCAGAGTTGTCTTCAGCGCCCTCATGCTTTTTATTCCTCCAACTTGACAGTACATAGAATCATCTTCACCATCTTTCATATGATTCCCTCCCCTGACCCTGTTTAAAAATAACCAAAATTGTTTTCCTCCCACTACCCAGTTCAGTTCAGTTCAGGTCACTTTTACTTCTTTCCTCATTTACCTGTCATTGTAGTCTCTTTCCTAGGCTAATGAAATTGTTTCCTAACTGATCATTGTGTTTCCAGTTTCCTCTAATGTTTAGATGATTATACTCATGGTACAAGAGTTCCCACAGGAATCAAATTCCTTGGTTTTAAGTTTCTTAAAACTCTGGCTCCACCTGAAGTTCAGAACCATTTAATAATCAATTGGACACCAAACTAAAAATGATCTTTGTCTTACACTGGGTCACAATCTAAATGAGAATTTAAACATATGAAAAAAGTAAGTCTGAGAAGGTAGTGCAAGCTTCTCATGTTCTGGTGAGTAAACAGCATAGAACTTGGATGAATGTATTTTTTCTTTTTACTTTTTTTTTTTTTTTTTTTTAATGGCTGCACCCTTGGCCTCACTCTGTGGGTTAAGGAGCTAGCATTGCCACAAGGTGCATGGTAGGTCATAGAAGCAGCTTTGATCTGGTGTGGCTGTGGCTGTGGCATAGGCCTACAGCTGCAACTCTAATTAGACCTCTAGCCTGGGAACTACCATATGCTGTAGGTGCAGCTGTCAGAAAAAAATGTATATATATAGATATAGATTTTTTTTGCCAAAGCAAGTCACAAAGCCAGTAAATATTCAAAGGATGGCAAAATGGCCTCTCCCTCTGTTTTTCTCTTCCAGCTCTACTGAGGTATAGTTGACAAATTAAATTGTAAACATTTAAAGTGTATAATGTGATGATTTGATATACATATACATTGTGAAATAATACCATCATCAGGTTAATTAACACATTCTTAGCTCATACGGTTACGTGTGGAATGTGTGTGTGTTGAGAAAACTTAAGTTTTACTCTTGTAAACTGAAGGCATGTGATACAGTATTAGTAATTATAGTCACTATGCTGTACATTATATCCCCAGAACTTACTCATTTTATAAGTGAAAGCTGTACTCTTTGACCAGTAACTCCCCATTTGCCACACCACCTGGCCTCTGGTAGCCATGGCTCTGTTCTCTGTTTCTATGATTTTACCATCTAAAAAAAATTCTGCATATATGTGATATCATATATTATTTGTCTACCCCTGTCTAGCTTATTTTACTTAGCATAAAGTTCTCCAGTTTCATCCATGTTGTTGAAAATGCAGGGTCTATTTCTTTCTCATGGTGGAATAATATTCCAATATATAATAATATTCCATTATATAATATTCTATTATATATGTGTATATATATATAATACATATATATATACACATATATAATATTGTCTGTATTCATCCTAAGAAACACTTAGATTGTTTCCGTATCTTGCCAATTGTGAATAATGCTTCAATGAGGATGGAAATGTGGTTCATTTTTTTCAGTTATTTACCCAGAAATAGGATTGCTGGATCACATGGTAGTTGTATTTTCTTTTCTTTTCTTTTTTTAAATGGCCATACCTGCAGCATATGGAAGTCCCTGGGCCAGGGACTGAATCTGAGCTATAGATGTGGCAATGCCAGACCCTTTAACCCATTGTGCCCTCTCCTCTGCAGCAACTTGCTGCAGTCAGATTCTTAACTCACTGCACCACAGCAGGAATTTCAGTAGTTGTATTTTTAATTTGTTAAGAAACTTCCATATTGTTTTTCCATAGTGTCTGTGCCAGTTTACATCCCCTACAACCTTGTAGAAGGGTTCTCTTTTCTCAACATCCGATAGCCATTTCTTGCTATTTAATTTTTTTGGCCACACCCATGGGATGCAGAAGTTCCTGGGCAGGAACTGAACTTGGACAGTGACCCAAGCCACAGCAGTGACAATGCCAGATCCTTAAACCCTCTAGGCTATCTGGGAACACTAAGAAATAATTTCTTGTTATTTTTTGTCTTTTTTATGAAAGCCATCCTAGTAGGTATGAGATGATATCTTATTGGGTGTGGTTTTGACTTGCAGGTCCCTAATGATTAGTGATGTAGATAGAGAATCTTTCCATGTACCTGTTGGCCATTTGTATGTCTTTTGAAAGATGTCTATTCAAGTCCTTTGCCCGTTTTTTTTTTTTTTAATAATTTCCCCAATACATTATTTTTTTCTACTGTATAGCATGGTTACCCAGTTACACATATATGTATATATTCTTTTTTCTCACTTTATCACTCTCCATCACAAGTGACTAGACATAGTTCCCAGTGCTACACAGTAGGAGCTCATTGCTAATCCATTCCAAAGGCAATAGTCTGCATCTGTTAAGCTCCTAATCCTTCCCACTCCCTCCCCCTCTGCCTTGGCAACCACAAGTCTATCCTCCAAGTCCATGATTTTCTTTTCTGTGGAAATGTTCATTTGTGCCATATATTAGGTTCCAGATATCAGTGATATCATATGGTATTTGTCTTTTTTCTTTCTGACTTACTTTACTCTTTGCCAATTTTTTAATCAAAAAAATTTTGCTATTGTGTTGTGTGAGTTTATTATACATGGTGCATATTATCCCCTTGTCAGATATATGGTTTGCAGATATTTAATCTCATTCTAAATTTAGCTTTTCATTTTGTGGCTTGTTTCCTCTGCTGTGCAGAGCTTTTTGGTTTGATGTAGTCCTACTTGCTTAATTTTTTGCTAGCTTTTCCTCCTTGGTGGAGGAGCTGCAAATTACGATTTTAAAAGGTGTGAATATAAGGAAGAGTGAGGGTTGTGTTCAAACACAACATGCATGTTTAGGATGATTCATTTGTTATAAGCCATTAAGTGCCAAATATCCTATGAAATTAATTAGGATCAAGAGGGATCCATGGCATGCTTACCACTGAGAAGATTAATATAATAATAGGTCATATTTGAGGTATTGTAAAAGAAGAATCCCAAAATTTTCTGGGATGGTGGCATGATTAGGGCAATTATGTTGTAATGAAGGGTGAGGATAGAAGTTGTGCTGCTGGACAACCAGTAGATAATGATGGCATAAGTCAAGATGAGAAACAGGAGCGAAAGAGGCTTGGCTGGGGTGGATGGTAGGTAAATGAGTTGAGATGCTCACGTGTTATCTATGTGGCTGTGTCCAGAAAGAAATTTGCGATTTGGGTCTGGAGCTCAGGAGAGGAATCAAGAATCAAGATGTAAATTTGGTCCTCCTTTGTATTTTGGTAAGAACTAGCATGCTTAGGAGTCAACATGGTGCCGAAAGAGCATGTTTCTTGTACCCCCAGCCACGCTGTACTTTGTGCACAGTAGATGCCAAAGGAAGCCACAGGAAGTACAGTCTGCTCACCTTCTTCAACACAAAGTGTTAGGCCATTCCATTTCTTCATGAGCTGATTGTAATGTTCGAACTTATAATGAAGGTCAGCTAGGCACCAGCCTAATATATTGAAATATTTTTGAGTATCAACTCTGTGGATTTCTGGGCTAGGCTCTTTCCCTCAGGAATCCTGACAGTAGCCCTCTGAATGGAGTATTCTTGTCTCACCTCATGTTGAAGAGCAGGATGTTTATAGGTTGTCAGTGCTTCTGAATGTTTTCCAGGTCATAGCACACAGGGAATGTGGTACTAGTTGTCTTGACATAAGGAAATGAGGAGATTTACATTAACTATTATAAATTCAGGGATTTTTCATAACCTTGAATCTCTAGGTGACAGATTTGTCTCTTCTCTAAGTAACAGTTATAAAATACATCACTTAGATTCTGGCTTACAGATACACCAGTGTGGTAGCCAAGGGTGATAATGGAGGTGGTGATTGTAGAGGTGATAACAACAGTGGGGGAGGGGATGGATACAATGGAGAGAGTTGTGATGCTGGTGGATGGTTGAGTTAGTGGGTAATGATGATGACAGAAGTGGAAACAATGGTGGAGGTGGTTATGGAAGTAGAGAGAGAGGTGGGGTGATGGAGAAGCTGGTGGGGGAAGTAGTAGTGGGGGTGGTGGTATTGGTAGTAGAGGTGGAGGTGTTGCTGGAGTTGATGGAGGTTGTAATGGAGAGAATGGAAAGGTATTGATAGAGGTGGAGGAAGCAGAGATAGAGATGGAGGTGGTAGAGGAGGTAGAGCTGGTTTTGGAGAAAATGGTGCAGGTGGAGGAGGTGGCAATAGTGGTGGAGTTTGTGGAAGCAGAGATAGTGGTGGTGAAAGTGAAGGGAAACGTAGAAATGGTGGAGGTGATAGGAGGTGGTGGGTGGTTGAGGTAGTAGAACTGGTGGGTGATGGTGGTAGAGATAGAGATGGTGATGATAAAGGATATCAGGGAAGATGCAGGTGGTGACGATGTAGATGGTAGTGGTGAGATGATGGTGGAAGTGGTGATGGTGGAGATAGTCATGGAGGTGATGATGGAAGTAGAAAGGGGATGGTAGTAGTAGAGGAGTCATTGGAGCTGCTGGTTGTAATAGTACAGGTAGAAGTGAATGTGGGGTGGAGGTAGTGACAATGAAGATGGAGGTGGTGGCAGACAAGGAAGTGACCCTGACAGTGATCCACTGGTTCTGGAGGAGGTATTGATGGGACTAGAGAAGGGAGAGGTGGCAAAGCTGCATGGCAGTGTCTACAAGTATTCAGTTAGCTGGAACATGTGATTAATCTTCTACCCTAAGAAACTGAGAATGAAAGATGGAGCATGAGCATCCTCAGGACAGCTTTGGTTTAACCAAGAGAGAGTCAGTTGACACTGGGTGAACAAAGGGTACCTCTTCCTCGGTTAATCTTGCAAACTGATGTCATCTGAGATTCAAGTCTAATTTCCTTTTATTTTCATGACCTGCTGCCACCCTTCCATTTAATTTCCTTTCCTTTGAATCCACCATTCGTTGGATAGTTTTGTATGCCTTTGGGAACTCATGCTTGTAAGTTAAGGTAATCAAATCCCTCTTGTAACCACTTGTCTGCTTACCTATCTCCTTATGCATGAATTCCTGTGGTAAGATGATTGATTAGCTCAGCTAATGTGGTCCTTCTTTGGACCTTCCATCATATCTATGATGTGCCAGCTTGACCCTGGGTGGATGTGGACCATCCAGTGTGTTCTGTCATCGTACCTAAACCCACAGAAAACCCAGCCTTACAATGCTCAGTCCTGGCTTCTCAACCCTCATATTTAGTTGTTCTCTTTTGCTCTTGAAACCGATGCTTCTTGGGCTGCCTGAGGCACTGATTTCTAGGTCAATGATAAATTCCACCCAGTTAGGCCTCATAGATCATTTCCTCCACCACTTTCCAAACAGCATTTCTTGGACTCTGCCAGCCAGCCATGGGCTCCGTCGCTGGCATCAGAAAAGCCCACTCCTTTCTGGCAATCTACTTCCTTTGCCAGTTCAGAAGGCCATGGCCCCACAGCCCAGCGCCACAATCTTGCATGAATCCTGGGGACCTGCCAGGCTTCCCAGCAATTCATAGGAGCAGTGTTTGTGCTTGCCTTTCACTTTGGCAGGTCTGAGAATTTCCGACATTGTTGATCCACTGCACACAACCACAAAACAGACCGAGACCCATGTGTCTCTTCAGGGTGGGGGGTGATTCTGAAGATCATTTCTGGTACCAAACTGTAGGATGTGTGTCCTGCCAGGATCTAGGACCTTTGGAGAAGAGCCTGCTCCATCCCAATTAAAAGTGTTTTATTGTTCAGATACAGGCTACTTGCTGAATCTCTTCTTTCATCAGCCCCACTTTGTTAAGCATTATTGCACTCACTAATCATCTTTCTCTGACAGCTTCTGGCCCACAGAATTGCAAGTTCAAACTATGGAAACGAAATGCATTTTATTTATTATACTCCTAAGATGTTTTCAATAAGGCAGACAGAGTCTACTTTGCCAAGTGGGTGTTGTGACTTTCCAGAGGTTTGGCTACTTAGCAGCCTGCCAATGAAAACACATGCTGTCCTCCAGCCCTTTGGTGGGTGTCCTTTAGCTCAGATGGAGCTTCTTCCATTATCATGTTTGGCCTCCAAAGGAGACAGAAATGCTTTGGACAGAGGCAAGCAGCTCCATATATTAACCATCTAAGACGGTTTGTCTGTTCCACATTTTGACTCTTTCTGTTCTTCCCTTGAGAATAATCATGACAACTAATATTTATTGAGCATTTACTATGTGCCAGGCACTGGGCTAAATGCTTTACCCAGGTTATCACGTCTCACCCTCAAACACTAGCATGAGGTATGTACTGGTCTTCTTATTCCCATTTTATAGTTGAGGAACTAAGGCCCAGAGAAGTTTAATGATTTCCTCCAAGTCACACAGTTGGTAAGTGATTGGTTTGGGGTTTGCATCTACTTAACAACTCCGTCGGAGTGCCTCTTGGGGTTGGTGGCTAAAGACAAGAAAATAGGCAAAACCAACACTAACTATCTGTGAAGATTTCGTTATGTAAGTGGAAGCACAGCTCTTGGCCTTTCCGCTGAGGAAAGACATTTTTTGAGAAATGGAAAAGGTGATGCTCTCTGCCTGCAACCTTAAGAAGATTTGTGAAAGCCCCTTTTTGGCTACAGCATCTGCCACTGCCACAGCTCCAGGCCTGTAGGCAGCTCAGGTGACACTCCTTTCTGTTTAGAAGTGATGCTTCTTTGGTTTCCCAATTCTCTTATGATTGTTCTCCCCTGAAAAATTTACAGTCTGTTTTTTTGAAGCTTCTTCCCTTCTGCCTTACATGCCTTGTATGTTTAGCCTTGTCCAGTTTGGAGCCAGGAGTTGGGGGCGGGGGGAATGCCTCAAGAAAAATCCATTTCTTGAGTCATTTTAAAGATGCTTCTCGGTGAAATAAGATAATTGCTAAAAACTTCAGATTGGGGTGGCTGCACGTGAGTTGATTTATTTGCAAGTCCAAACAGGTGTCTTCACCTTAGGCCTTCAAGGGCAGAAAGTTGCCTGTTGTGGTTTCATCTAGGTGAAAGGGAAGTGAAAGGAAAGTTGGTGTGGAACAGACAGCCGTTCCTGCATCTGACTTCTTGTGGGATGGATTTGAAATAGAAAATTTCCGCCACTGTCCAGGAAACATATGTGAAATTGATTAGCATTTCTGGCACCACCTGTGATAAACTGGGCGACTGTATTCAGTTCGGAGACGCTTTAGATCTTGCAACAGGATACCTGGGAAGCATCTCAGAGAACACCGATGCTTTTCAGAGACATTATCAGGTGGCCTGTGATGCCGAAATCACCATTGGTATTCACAGCAGAGAGAGTGAGGCATTGTCACTAGTCCAGATCGCCTTACAGAAGGGTATTGTTCCTTCTTCCTAGGTGTCCCCAAGACACTCTTGCACAGGAGAACTTTACCATTTGAGTCGCAGAGAGGAACTTTGAAGTTGGGTGACTTCAATAAGCTTGCGTGAACCAGGAAAAGGTGGAGCTATTCTCAAGATAAAACATCAAAAGTTTGCGAAAAATCAAGACACAAAGAAGCCAAGTGAGAACTAGGTCGTAGAATCTTGGAAAAATATAGTGTGTGTCTCTCCACATGGTGGCCAGAGAATATGTGGTTTGAGACAGTCTCTGTCCTTTTTTTTTTCCCCCAAAAAAGTAAAGAATGATTTTAAAAAAGAGAGAGATGATCCCACTGTGGTACAGTGGGTTAATAATCAGGCTTGTCTCTCTGGAGGCTTGGGTTCGATCCCCAGCCCAGATGCAGTGAGTTAAGGATCTGCTCTTGCTGTAGCTGTGGTATAGGTTGCAGCTCTGGCTCGATTTGACTCCTGGACCAGGAACTTCCATATGCCCTGAGTGCCCCAAAAAAAGAAAAAAAAAAGAGAGAAAGGAAGGGAGGGAGGAAGGAAAGAAAGAAGGAAGGATGGGAGAAAAAAAAGGAAAAGAAAGGAAATCTCAAACAGCAGCAGATTTGGGGCCACCTGAACCAGATGTTCGTGGGATTTGACTCTGGCAGGAAGCCATCATGGGGAGGTAATAATTTGCTATAAATGTGGCTGCCTTTAGATAGCTTCAGTCTTTAGAATGCTTGCTTTCTTTACTTTCTCCCCCTTGAGAGCCAAGAGGAAGGAGGTGGCCCCATGCTGTTCCAAGATCTTTGGACTTTCATGGTCAGCGCTCCCATTAGGGAAATGTACGTCTCTGATTGACAAGGACATCAGAGAGGGTTTGCTCCACCTTCCCCACTGTGCAGGGACACAGGTGCTTTGAATGAGAATTATGGAACAATTCAAATTGAAAGCCTAATCTCCTGGCATTCCCAAATCTGAGCACCTGGGTAAGGAAGGTAATTTTGAGTAAGGTGTTTTTTCCCTAATGCTCCAATGGCCTCTCTTAAATGACACCTTTGCTTCTCACCAGCCTGAGGCCGATGCTATAAGGAAATAAATGCTAGCTTTCTGCCGTATGATTTTCCATGGTGTCTAATATCGACCACTGCCTTTCCCAGAAACTTGTCTATGGTACGTGCTCAACAGGTATTGCTTGGTTTGATGTGAATTAAAGGACACATGATACTTGGTCTCGTAGATTTCTGGTCATACTTTAGGGGAGTTTTGTGATGTTTTTGCTGCCTGTAAATTCAGTGAGTCCAGTAGATTGTGAGATAATGTACAGGAAAAGTACATGTGACTAGAGAGAAAAAAAATATCCCTTGAAAATTTCTTTTTAGCTTTCGGAGTTGGAAGAGGAGAACAATGGGTAAGAGGCTTTAGGACACGTAGATAAGGGACTCAGGTTAAAAAAAAAAAAAGTTCCTGTGTATGTGATTTTGCTAAAAGCAATTCAGGTGAGAAAATAGAGTGTCTCTGTATTGGGGGAAAAGCATCTGAGTCTGTGATTCTTCTTACCAGGGGTGAGACTTTGCATTTTGATTGTAAAAGTTAGTGAATAAAACTATGGCCTCTGCCTAGACCCCTGCTCTACCATGTCAGAGAGTGAAATTGAAATATATTTGGTAAAAATCAAACTTGTTATCACTTAGTGTTCTGACAGGCAGTAATGAAGGGGGGAGGTGATTAGATTTGATGTTCAAAAGGGAAAGGGAACCTAATGAAGGCCTTTAGGATTATTTTTTCCTTCCCTCCAGAGATTAGTGTCACTGGTACTTATTCTTTATGCATGGGAGATTGAGCAAATGACAGCAGTGCATGGAGGGTACAGTCATAAAAGTGAGCTTGGAGTCTCCCCATGGAGGCCAAAGAGATGTGTGGGGAGTATTTGGCAAAAAGAAAGTGCTTTTGGGTTTACTTTTTTTTTGTTTGTTTATTACCAGAGAGTTTCATTCTGTTGCATCACCCATGAATTTAGATGTTTATTTCCAGTGATTTGATAATAGTTTTCCAGTTTAAATAGAATCTTCAACTGATAAACTGAAGTTGAGCACATTTTCGATCCTCTGAAATTCCAAAAAAATGTTTGAGTTGACTGGTCATAAATGCTGCCAACTACTCCAATAAGAAGCTAAACGGAGCTCCCAAACAGTTTTAAGGACCAAAACCTTATCCTTCAGCAAGTCCATTGTTAGCATATTTTCTTTAAATCCATGATTTCTCAAGTTTTATTAAGCTGTCTTTAGCAGTGTTATTTTCAACTAATTGATTCAATTTGCTTTAAGGAGAAATAGGTATCTCTTCCTTAGAATTATGATGATTATTCAACCTGTATTCCCTTTGCAGTTCCAAATTTAACTATTGTGTTAGGGTTTTCCCACCAACCATAAAAATGTCCCAGATAGTCTAATATTTTTTCATTCACGCTGTCTCACACATGTGGGAGAGTCTGAGTCCCACATCTGGAAGCAGCAGGCAATAATTTCCCAGACCACACATCTCACTGGGATTAGGGAGGTTCAAAAGTATGAGTACCATTCTTAGACTGCTTGCAGGGGAGGTGGGAAGGAGTTGAGTGTGTAGTGAAGAATCAAGCAAAGGGTGAGCTGAGCTTGAAATTTCTAAGAGCCACAGAGCTGAAGGGCTCACAGTGGTCATGTATTCCTTACTATCTAAAGCTGGAGCTTGTGTACACACATGGCACCTGTTCCAATCCAAGATTCATCCCAGATGTCCCAGAACTGACCTGGACATCCCCAGATATCCCAGATCTGATCATTGTTGTTAAAGATAATCTAACTTAGCAAGTATTTACTGAGCATCTACTATATGCCAGCTACTATGCAAGGCGTGTCTCCCTCTTGTCATGAAGTCTATATTCTGATTAGGTGAAACATTCCATTAGTCAATAAACAAATTAGTGTCCTACATCATACGGTGATGAGTGTAATGAAGAAATCTCAGTCACGATAAAGGACTAAGATGACACAAAGAGCTATTCTGTTTATTTACTTATTTATTTATTTGGCCATGCCCATGACACACAGAAGTTCCCAGGCCAGGGACTGAACCCCTGCCACAGCAGTGACAACAATGGATCCTTAACCACTAGGCCACCATGAAACTCTAAAGCTCGTTTAGACAGGATGGTTAGGAAAGACTTTTTCCCCTGAGGTGACATTTGAGCTGAGACGTGGCATAGGGAAGGAGGAATCCATGTGGGTCCATAAGAAAAGAGGGAAAGGGAAGAACAAAGGGATAAGGTGGGGATGTTGACACATTCTAGGAAGGGCAAAGGTGCTACTCTGTCTGGACCAGGATAAGCAAGGAGAAGAGGAGTAGAATTTAAGATCAGTGAGAATATGGGACCAAGCTCTTGTAGGTACTTGTAGGATGCCATGGTAAATGTCTTGGGAAGCCATTGGAGTAACTGGATAATTAGAGCCTCCATTTACCAAGGAACAGCCTCCAGCAGAAGGGATCCCAAGCTTGCTTCTAGACTGGGTAGACTTAACCCGTGACCCTTCCAACTGAAGTACTGCTATTTATTATGTAAGATTGGAGCTCAGAGAAGTTTGAGCTAGAAATGGGTGTTTGTGAGTCACCAAGATGAAAACCAAAAGACTGGATGAAATCAAGTAAATAATGAAATAGTTGAAGGAAACAAACATCTGCCAGTTCTTGATAAGAGCTCTGGACTAATAACCTATGTGTGGATTGACAGAACTTTATATCATGGGCTGTATTTTTTCATTTTTTGTCTTCTTAGGGCCACACCTGTGGCATATGGAAATTCCCAGGCTAAGGTTGAATCAGCTACAGCTGCTGGCCTACACCACAGCCACAGCAATGCCAGATCTGAGCTGCATCTGTGACCTACACCATAGCTCACAGCAGTGGCAATGTTGGATCTTTAACCCACTGAGGGAGGCCAGGGATCGAATCCACATCCTCATGGATACTAGCTGGGTTCATTACCACTGAGCCACAGCAGGAACTCCTGTCATGGGCTTTACAAAGTCAGGAGGATCACCATCCTAATTCCATGTGTAAGATCCAGCTCCCCTCATCCCCTTACTATGTCCTTTCTGAGGAAGGAAGAATAGAAATGGTGATTTTTCATACCCCCAGATACTGATCAGGATGGGGGCAGGGCAACTATGTTTTAAAAGGCATATGCCCATTGTCCAGTCTCTGTTTCACTGCTTCTCTTCCAAATGCTTGATTTTGAAAGGTGGTCTTCCTCCTTGATTCCACTTCCTGGTTGTTCTTCTCCCATGTGGTAGCCTGGCCTTTGCTAAGGAATTGCCTTAACCTTCAGCAAGGCGAGGCCAGGTCAGTCTGGTGATATTTGCCTTTCTAGCTGTCCATTCTGGGAAGTGGAAGTGTTGCCATGGACAATTGGCTACCTGGCCCAGTGCTCCCTTTGCAAAATCAGTATTTCTGGATGTCAGGAAATAGAACAGAAACACTCATCTAGGCCAAAAATCTAGGTCCTTGAATCCATTTTTCACCAGAAAGCCCTGACTTGGGCAGCCTTAGCTACATGCTCATAGTACTTTTTCCCATTTTAGCAATTGTTCAGTGTGTATTGCTCCCTGGGGGAACCACAGAGGGGAGGAGGGATGAGGGATAGTGTTCAGGTACCTAAATCTGAACAGGACACTTTTTTAAAGACACTGCTAGCAAAGCATGGTTTCCTAAATATGATGAAACACCTTGAGGTAACGTGCATTTTGAGAGTACCCTTGACTCTTCCTCCCTGACCAGGCTGTTCTGTCAGGGCAGGGATTCTATTTTGTTCTCAGGTGTATTCCCAATGACTAACATGATCCTTGACATCCAGGAAGCACTCACTAAAGATTTTTGAAGTAGGAAAGGAAACAGTGCCACTGGCTTTATCTGTTTTCTCTGGAACCGGGCAGTGTCATGTTCTCACAATGACCCATTCCTTCCCCCCTTTTTCCCCATCGCAGAAGAAGTCACCTCTGTGCTACTGATTTTATTTGCAACCCTCTGGAGGTAACCCAGGGCTCTGAAAGTTACTTGTTGCTTTGGCCTGGATGTTGGAACAGTCCCTGCAGCTTTCCATCTCTTCTTGAAATTCTGGAGCAGACTGTGAGCCAATGTGAAACTGTGGTGCTTTGCTTTACTGCCGCAACAGTGTGCACCTCCTGGGTGGGGTCAGCTCACCATTCCAGGAGGAACCACCTGTAGGTTGCCCATGTGATCATGCACTTCTTTGGCCAGGAGAATTAGAAGTCCATCTTCTCTCTGCTCACTCAGATTTTTCTTCTCCTCTGTGACCCCATTCTGGTGAATACCCTCATGACTTTCTCGGAATATGGATGGGGCTTGGAATCTGTGTCACTCACTTGGCACTAATTGCTTCCTTGCATTGTTACTCTATGCTAATATAGAGGTTCTCAAACTTTAGCATTTACCAGAATCACCTGAAGG
This sequence comes from Phacochoerus africanus, assembly GCF_016906955.1. Lineage (NCBI taxonomy): Eukaryota > Metazoa > Chordata > Mammalia > Artiodactyla > Suidae > Phacochoerus > Phacochoerus africanus. The sequence continues at coordinate 43,325,255 of NC_062546.1, read as the reverse complement.
ACTTGTTAAAACAAATCTCTGGGCATTACCCCCAAAGTTTCTGATTCAGTAGTCCTGGGGTGGAGCCTGAAAGGTTGCGTTTTTTGACAAATTCTCAGATGATGTTGGTGATGCTGATTCTGGGACAAGATATATAGAAAATGACTAGGCTGGTAGCTGTTAATCCTGGCAGCATATCGGAATCACCTGGGGCAAATTCCAATCCATGCAGTGCTTAGGTCCCAATTTGATCAGAATCCCTGGATATGGGACCCACATCTTGATATGTATAGGACAAACCATCCTTTCTTCTCCCGGAATTACTATAAGTCTATAAAACTTCTGCCATCTTGGCAGTATTGGGGACAAATACATCTCTGAGATGGTGTAATTTTAAAATATGAGTGGCACAGCAAAGGAAACCATAAAAAAGAAAAAGACAACTTACAGAATGGGAGAAAATAGTTTCAAATGATGCAACTGACAAGAATTTAATCTCTAAAATACACAAACAACTTATACAACTTAACAGCAAAAAAACCAACAACTCAATTGAACAATAGGCAAAACACCTGAATAGACATTTCTCCAAAGATACAGATGGCCAACAAGCACATGAAAAAATGCTCAGCATCACTGATTATTTTAGAGAAATGCAAATCAAAACAACTATGAGGTACCACCTCACACCAGTCAGAATGTCCATCATTAATAAGTCCACAAATAACAAATGCTGGAGGAGGTGTGGAGAAAAGGGAACCCTTCTACACTGTTGATGGGAATGTAAATTGGTACAACCACTATGGAAGACAGTATGGAGGTACCTTAGAAAACTATACATACAACTGCCATACAACCCAGCAATCCCACTTTTGGGCATATATTAGGACAAAACTTTCCTTGAAAAAGACACATGCACCCGTATGTTCTATTCATAATAGCCAAGACATGGAAACAACCTAAATGTCCATTGACAAATGATTGGATTAAGAAGATGTGGTATATATACACAATGGAATACTACTTAGCTATAAAAAGAACAAAATAATGCCATTTTCAGCAACCTGGATGGAACTAGAGACTCTCATACTGAGTGAAATAAGTCAGAAAGAGAAAGACAAATATCATATGCTATCACTTATATCTGGAATCTAATATATGGCACAAGTGAACCTTTCCACAGAAAAGAAAATCATGGATTTGGAGAACAGACTTGTGGTTGCCAAGGGCGAGGGGGAGGGGGAGGGGGAGGGAGTGGGGTGGTTGGGGAGCTTGGGGTTAGCAGATGCAGACTATTGCCTTTGGAATGGATAAGCAATGAGATCCTGCTGTATGGCATTGGGAACTATATCTAGTCACTTATAATGAGGCGTGATAATGTGAGAAAAAAAATGTGTGCATGTATGTGTGACTGGATCACCTTGCTATATAGTAGAAAACTGACAGAACACTATAAACCAGCTATAATGGAAAAAATTAAAATCATTATTAAACAATAATAAAAAATAAAAAAAAATGTGAGTGGAACATATTCCTTTACAACAGTGGTTCTCATAGTCTGGTCCCCCAACCAAATTCTTTATCATTACCTGGGTGACATACCAGACAGTTCTACTAAGTTAGAAACTTCGGTTGTGGAGCCTAGCAATCTGTAAACAAGATCTCTAGGTTATTCTGATACACTTTCAGTTTTGAAACCCACAGTTCTACTAGATGGGTAGGTGGGTCATTCTCAACCATAGCTCTGCAGTAGGGATCACCTGTGGCACTTTCACACATGTACAGGCCCCAGCCTCAGATATTCTAATTTAATTGTCCCTGGTGGGCATCCATAATTTTCAAAACAACATGATTGATTCCATTGTACAGCCAGGGTTGTGTAATGACTGAGATAAATATTTCTTTGTAACCAATTAATCTGTTTGCAGTGGCTGTGGCTCTATTCTCACATGAATAAATAAATCTTCTGGCTGACCATATTTGTCCTAACTAGATACAATAGTCAAAGTTATGACTATAGACGGAATGTTTGTTCCCCCTCAAAATTCATGTATTGAAATCCTAATCCCCGACATGATGGTGTTAGGAAGCTGGGTCTTTATAAGTGTTTAGGTAAGGAGGGCAGAACCCTCGTGAATGGAATGAGTGCCCTTATAAAAGAGGTCTGGAAGAGTTCCTTTGACCCTTCCACCGTGTGAGACCACAGAGAAATGATGGCCTCTATGAATCAGGCTCTCACCAAACATCGAATCTGCCCCCACCTTGATCTTAGACCTCCTAGTCTCCAAAACTGTGAAAAATAATGTTTCTTTCTTTTTTTTTTTTTAATTTTCCCACTGTACAGCAAGGGGGTCAGGTTATCCTTACATGTATACATTACAATTATATTTTTCCCCCAGCCTTTCTTCTGCTGCAACATGAGTATCTAGACAAAGTTCTCAATGCTATTCAGCAGGATCTCCTTGTAAATCTATTCTAAGTTGTGTCTGATAAGCCCAAGCTCCCGATCCCTCCCACTCCCTCCCCCTCCCATCAGGCAGCCACAAGTCTCTTCTCCAAGTCCATGATTTTCTTTTCTAAGGAGATGTTCATTTGTGCTGGATATTAGATTCCAGTTATAAGTGATATCATATGGTATTTGTCTTTGTCTTTCTGGCTCAAAATAATGTTTCTTACTAGACACCCCATCTATGGTATTGTTTTTGCACCTGAATGGATTAAGACAGTCACTATCAACAAGTCCTGTGGGGCACTTGGGGCAAAGTTATGAAGAAAGTACCCTACATGGGAAGAACACTGATAAACACTGAGGGCACCAGTAATGTGATGGAATGTTTGAGGAATTACAGCATAGAAAGGGAAAGCAGGTGTGGTAGGTTAATTGCAAAAAAAAATGGTCACGCATCTTTGGAATGTGTCTCTGCTGTTCCGTCTACCAAGTGGTCAGTCTAGTTGCTGGCCCCTGAATCTGGACTGGTACATGCCTTGAATGGATGGATGGAATGTGGCAGAAGTGACATGGTGTCTGTCCTCAAACAAGGTCTCCAGAAGCCTTGTACATCTGTGTTCTCTCTTGAACCTTGTATGTTCAGGCCATTCAAGATGGCTGTCCTCCTGCTCTCTGTACATCCTTGGCTTGACCAGTCTCTACTTCACTCATAACTAGCCAGCTTCTTAATTGTAGGGGTTTAATTAGTCCCTGAAAACTGATGAGCCCACCTGATAAATGGTAGCCTCCTCCTTCCCAAAGTAGTGAAGACTGCTGCCATGCCCTTGTCTGTTACATGCAATGAGGTGCAGCTCCAGGACCCTGTACAATAATCCATGGATGTCTCTGTTGCTGTCTCTGGGCTCTTTCTTCAGTCTTGAGGCTGGGCAACTACAAGGCTTGCAGGTCTGACGGATGCAGCTCAACAGACCCCTACCACCTTGAAGGGAACAAGCTCAGTACAGTGGACAATGAAAGATCTTGGGAACAGAGCTAATCCCTGCTGAAGCCTATATCGGCAATGCTTCATCCCTCCAGCAGCTTATGTGGACACACAAGAAAGGATAAAGCCCAGCTGAAAAGAAGAACCAACTAACTGAACTTAGCCCAAATCATAAGCTACAGAACCATGAGCCAAATAAATGACTGTTGCTTCAAGTCACTAAATTTTGGGTTGTTTGTAAAACAGCAAAGCCTAAAAGATACCAAGAGTACAAAATTAATCTAGATGTTCTTAACCTGAACCTAAGATCTTTAACATGCAGCTTATAGTTTACTGACAATTACATGTGGAATGAAGAGAGAGTAGGTGTACCTGGACTCAGACTGCCTTAACTCCATTAACAGCTTAGCATATCAAAGCCTCTAAAAAAAAAAAAAACACGCTCAGGTAAGATTATTCATAAAATATATTTTCATCAGCAAGAGAGAGGAGGTTTTGTGATTCAGAGGAGAGGGGGGACCAGGATCCTGTTAGGTAGCGGAAAACCTGAAACACTGAGCAGGAAATAGGAGATATAGTACTAGATTAGCAGACTTCATGGTTATGTAAATAGCTTATTCAAAAGGGGTCATAATATTTGCTGGGGATGGATATTCAATGAAAGAGTTTTATCAACCTGTCCAGTCTGTTAATCTTTCCTTTAACTATAGGAGGGCCTGTGTATTACCAGTGTTTGTTTTTCTTCATCAATGTATAAGTGATTTATTGGTTGATTTTTCTGATAGAATCTGTAAGTCTCTTTTGGTTCTCAAAGGGATTATTGATAGCCAGTCCCCACATTGATTTAAAAATCCATAAACCTCTAATTGCTGGTATCTTCTTTTTATAGATGAGAACACTAAAGCTGAAGATAATAAGGCTAATGATTCAGTTAGGGCATTTCGACTGCAAGAAACAAAGCCCAGTTCCAACTGTCTTAAACAATATTTAATTGAAAAGTGGTGAGGTAATGTAAACTTCAGGTATGGTTTGATCAGGTCTTTGGCTCCTTTGCTTTGAGATTCTTTAAGTTCAGCCTTTCTTTTTTTGGCTTTGCCTTTCTGGCATCTTATGGTAGCTTCTGGAGCTTAAAGTTTCTGAACTACATACTACACCATCCTTGAGAAGAAGAAATAATGTAAGAAAAGTTTAAGGTTTACTAGGCTAGAACAAACCTAGGTCACATGTCCACTTTTGATCAATTACTATGGCTGTAAGAAGCTTTATACTAATTGGCATAGGTTGGGTTATACTCCTAAAATACACAAAGACAACAGGCTTATGTTGACTGGTTTAAAAATGATTGCAGATCACCCCTTGAACCATGATCAAGGCCATTCACATACAAAGCCCTTAGCTCCCACACAAATGGCAGAAGGAACACAGACTGGTATTATCCACCTCAACTAGTAAGTGGTAGAGAAAGCATTTGAACCATTTTTTCTTTTCCAAATCCAACCCCATGTTCCTTCCCAAATGCCTACCCTCTTTTTATTCCAGGAAGTAAGACTTGAACTGGACCTTCAGGGTTGGACCTAGGGAGGTGATCTTAAAATGTCCACTAGCTTGTAAGAGCTTTTGAGGTCTGGGAATGAAAAGCACGATTGTGTGGGAACTCAGAGTTAACCGTAAGGGCTGTGCCTCCCTCCATTGGTAGGAGTTATTAGAAGACTAGCAGGCATTTGTTCCACTATCCTGGCAATTCAGGGAATTTTCATAAGCAGCGATTTTTGTAAAGGAGGGGTTAAAATGACTTCTTAGACGTTGAGGGTCCATCTCTAATAATGCATGTTAGCAAAAGGAAGACAAAGCTACGATTCAGCTGCTAGGTCTCGGTGATGTCATAAACACTTATGACAGCAGTAGAACTTGAAGACTGAATTACCTTCTTTGTACCCACTGAAGGAGGGAGACTCGCTGTGTATAACACATTGTGTAAGCTAAACAGCATTTGGCGGTTTTCACATGGCACATGGGAAGAAGGGAACTTGATCTGTGAACCCAGAAGATGGTGACTCTGATATGCAGAAAGACAGTTTAACCTCGCAAATTGCTTTGGTCTCTGATATGCAGTTCTAAAATTAAATAAATTAATATGTGCTGACATTTCCCTAACATAATCTTAAGGCCTCACAGCTTGATTAATCTAATGAGGAGTCTCAAATTGAGCACTTCATTGTGTAACTAATAACACTGTAGTCCAAGATCATAGACTCAGCTAATGATTCAAATCCATTAAGAATGATTGGCTGAAATGCACACAGTAGGCAAGGAGATTGAATCAAATCTTTTTTTTTCCTTAGCAATGGAGTATTTTATAGGAATGTTACCAATTGAGTATTCCAGGAATAGAAAACACAAGCAATTTATGTAGGATTCAAGTATACAGGGCAAACATGCCAGATTTGCAAATCACAAGGGCTATATGGATGATAGAGAATGGATCATGCCTCTAAAGCCAGAGAAAATGGGAGTGAACAGACTAGATTGTTGGAAAATATTCTCAAGTTTTAAAAAAACTTTTTGTTATCTTCTCATTTTTAGTTAATATGGTAGTAAGTCTTACTTTAAAGTAGGATTTATTTTTTCTCCTTACATGTTTTTCCCAGACAATTCAGGATGACTAAGAAATTATGAGTCAGAGCATGTTTTGCCTTAGTGCATATGCAGTTGCTGAGAAGACACCTTAATCATCCAAACGGATCAAAATCTGTTTCAGTTATAGTTTTCTTTTGTTTTTATTTTTTTTACTCAATGAATTTTATTACATTTATAGTTGTACAGTGAACATCATGACCTGATTGTAGCTTATAAATTGTTAGTGAAAAAAATGAAAAAGAGATTCATAAAAGACCTTTGGCATATCTGTGGTTGTTTACAGTAGAGCTGAATATGAAATTAAATCTGAGTTGGAGACCATCCAAACATTCAGCAAAGGAACACCAGGTCACTGCAGAAAAAAATGCTCTTAGGTGTTGACTACTGTCCGATGTGCTCAAGACTGAAAAACTTTAAATACTTAAGTACTTCATTAATTTGAATCACACACACATAAGAAAATCATATAAATAAAAGACAGATCCTGTTACTAAGGGTGCTATATTGTGTTTCTTAACACTTTGATGCTTGATGGGCTTGATACTGTCAAAGGGCTTGATGCTGTCAAAACTAATTAAGACTCTTCCTTTGATCAACTATCCTTTCTTTTTATCATTTTTCCCTAATCAATTCTTATATAATATAAATAAAGAGTATTTAATCCACTCAGATAGGGGATCTTGTTCTCCTAATAGCTTCCTGACATTACGAGCAAAGAATCATATGATCAATTCTTATACCACTTTTGAGTAGCCATATTCTTCTATATTCATTTTAGAGATGGTTCACCAGAGCAAATATGCCACAAACATGAAAACAATGAAAGTTCTTGTTATGTTCACTTTCACCTTTTCAGGGATACTTGCAACTTCCTCATATGTGGCATCTCCCTTTATATTTTTCAACAGTTTTTCCCTCCAAAGGTAGACTCGTGGCTTGTGGTGAATTGAACTGGCTCGCCCAAGTTTGGCTGATCAGGGGTGCCAATCCAAACAGATAAAACCTGTGCATTTTGCCCCAGCTCACAAGGCCTTATCTAGTGTGAATGGAATGCAGAGGTGTTTAATGATGAACTTTGAAGCTTCTTGCCCTGGGGGCACTGATTCAAACCCTGCCTTATCTAGGAGGTAAGTTCTGGAGAAATGCTATTGCAGACTGAGGGCTGAGCAGTCAAATATGTGAAATGAGTTGGTGGTTTGAGTCAAGAACTCAGTTGACCAGAATTCAACTCACAAAAACCACCAATACAGTTTATACTCTGCTGGCAGTATCTTCAAGAGAGTGACTTGATGCCAGGCAGCAGAGTGGCCAGCTTCTCCTCTGATATTGCTTGTGGGGTTTATGACTCTGAGGTTCCTGTTCAGAGGAAATGAAAATGCTCACTTCCAAGAAGTCAATTGTCAGATGAGCTTAATTAAACCAAAGATGGTCTGTAGAGATTTGTGCGGGTAGACTTTAAAGGGAGCTCAGGTTTACACAACTGTATAACACTTTGGTTTTGATAGATGATCAGATATTGGGGGTGGGGTGGAGCAAATAAAACTGCAGTTTTCTAGATCAGCAAAAATCTCATGTTAAAGCAACAACGAAAAGGAATTAATGTCCTTTAGAGGTCATTTTTAATTTTAGAATCGGATGAATACTTGAATCAATATTTAATATAATTATATAAGGGAGTTAATTTCTTTATTTTACAGAGTGTAAGTACATCTGACTCTATCATATAATAAACAGAACCAAGTCTAGAATTCAGTTTTTTAAAATGCTTCTATTAATTGTGCTTCCTTCTTCACAGCTTCCTTCCTCCCCTTCTTTCCTACCTTTCCCATTTAAAAATTAAGATGATTTTCACAGACCCAAAAAGAAAAAAAAACTTTAAGCAGTTAAATCATTTAGATCATAATTTATTTGGCCACTGTTTTTTGGGCTTCAGCCCAAAGCTGTCTTCCAGAAACACAAGCCTATTCTCCAAGCTGACACATGCCACCAGGAGCTTCTCAGGCTGGGACTGAAATCAAACCATATCTGATTCCTGGAAGGGACCGAGGAAGAAGCTTACACTTAAACTGCTATTCAGGCCCAAGCAAACTAAGGTTCTACAATCTGAAAAACTCTGTCCTTTCCCCCAGGGTGTGTCCCTTGGGAGGTACATGAACCACTGGAGGCCTTTGGTGAGCTCACTGTGAGTGTGCAGGACACGGGGGACAGCTGGCTGTGCCTGCTGGAGGCGTGGAAGGCATGACTTGTGCAGTGTAAAGGCAGTGGAGCTGAGTGGGGTGCAGGGAGGCAACAACTCCTTTGCATCTTTAAAAAAACTTTTCATTCTCTCAAATGAGCGCATCACACATACGCACATGCATAAGCACACGCACACACACACGCAAATGTGCAGTAACTACTTTTGGTTGGTTTGCCTCTCACCTCAACCCCTTCCATTAAACTCCTAGCAACTCTCTGCAGGCACTTGACTCCCTGGTACCATCTGCCTAAGAGTAGAGCAGTCGGTGGGTGTGCTTCCTTCTTTGTTGTAAAGAATCTCATTGTCCCCAGGAAATGTAAAACATCGATTAATGTAATCAGTGGCTCCTAAGGGATTAACAAGCACCTCTTTCACAGTTTGCCTTCTTTCCCAGCAGGATTATTGCCTTAATCCAGCTGTCTGATTCAAATGATGACATGAACAAAATAAGGAGGGTATATATATATATATCGGTCTGGGTCCCAGGGGGAAAGAGAAGGCAAGTGTGAATGATGGATCCTTTGAGGAAGGTTTATTTACGTGGGTTGAATTGGGTGGAGCATAACCACAGGGTAGAGTGGAGTTGCCTGGGGTTAGTAATCTGTTCCCTGCATCCTCATAACTGGCCTTACTCTTGAAGGATGAGGAGGGAGAACAGCCACTAACGCCACGAGGAGCAGCCACACAGGGGAGGCTGGCCTGGCAGGGGCATTGACCTTCAGCCCAGGAACCATCACCTTAGGTGACCTTGCAGAGAGGGAGCCAGGAGGCTCAAGCCCTCCCTCACTTCCTCCTCCACCCTCCCTTCTTCCTGGGGCTCCTCATGGGGTAAAGTCAACTGGTGGAGGAAGGATGGTACATAGAGCCGAACAAGGGTCTGGAGGGGTAAAGAGAAGACAGCTAGCATATGGACATTTGAAAACAGGTAGGAATTTTGCCAGAACACTTTAACTCATGTGGTGTAGGCTTCTGTCTATTTCATCCATCCTGGAAGCTGATCCCAATGTCACAGATTCTGGAAAGTGCAGTTGTAACTATAAAACTTTATACCATCTTTAAAAGTCAGTTAGTTCTTAATGCACAAAATGCTATTGGACAATTTGTGGTCGACCTGAGTTTTTTTTTTGTTGTTGTTGTTGTTTTTTTTTTGTTTTTTTGTTTTGTTTTTTTTTTTTTTTTGCTCTTTCTCTCTCTTTTAGTTTCTCCCCATTCCCTGCTCCTCTTTTGAAGACTTGGCCAAATAAAGTAGGAAAGGACCCTGGTTAGTTTTGCTCATGTAGCCATTAGAAATGTCTTTGAGAAATCCTAGTTGAAACAGATGCAAAAAACAGACAAATAGCAAAAACCCTGGAAGTTTCTACATCGTCAAAAAATGCATCAATTAACATCATGGGTCCCTGGAACAAGCATTTACCATGTGTAATAAACGGTGTGAGGTGTTATGTTACATGCAAAGAATGGCCAGACTCCCTGGCCTCAAAGAGTTTATAATTTAGTTATTGGGGCGGGGGGGGGAACGGAGATAGGCAAGTGGAGATATAATTCAAAGAAGTGGAACAGTTTTCATACAGTTTTAATTGCAAAGTGAATGAAAATGCTAGAGGGTAGCAGAAGAGGCTCTGGAGGTACCACTTCTTCCCCCTGGGGCCAAGTCAGGGGAGGTTTCCTCACAGAAAGGAGCATCTGAAGTGTTTCTAAGAGCAGAGAGAATTAATTAGGTGCGGGATCATAAGAACATTTAAAGAAGATAAAACACTGTGTGTGTCAGGATAGATTATGAATTTAATGGGTAGCGTTAGAGTGAAGTCTGTAAAGGATTGGATTGTTGATAGATCAAATTAGAGATGTAGCTAAAACCAATACTGAGTCTTCCTTGTCAGGCCAAAGAGTTTGGTTTTTATGGTGATGCCAAGAGAAGACAAGTAAAAACTCTATTGGGGAAGCGTGGACACAGACTTCTGTATTGAAAAATTCATGCTGACAGCTGTGGAGAGACTGACTGGAATTCACTAAGACCGAAGGCAGAGGCTCAATTCAGGGGAATCTGGAGGCAGAGGTGGGAAGGAACTGAATGGAGGAGCTATAGCGGAGGGAAAGAGATAAAGGGAGAAAGCCAAGGGATTTTATACAGTTAAAAATTATTGGGAATCAGTGTTGACTGAATATGAGATGACATGGATGATTCTGCCCTCTTTTCCTCCAATGGAATGTGTAACTGGTGGTGCCATTGACTGAGGTGCAGGAACCAGAAAGGGGGACAAGTGTACTGAGGTGATAGGGCATCAGTGTCAGACATTTGGGTTTGAGGTGCCATTGTGACACCCAGGTGGAGATGTCCAAGTTGTTAGGGAACTGCATCTGGAGATGAAATCAAGCCTATAGATTGCATCATGGACATTGGTATTCATTGCTATGTCCAAGTGGCTGAAAGTTTGCAGTATCATAAACCTGAAGTAAATAATGCATCTTTTGGTGGTGGTGACAGATTCCAAGGCAAGTGGGATATTTCCTATAGTAATTCTCTTTCACCCAAAATGGAAAGATTTCCAGTAGTTTGTTAAGAAGTAAGGATGAAAGGCCAGATGATGGGGTGGAAAGAATGCAAATCATACCTTGTTGGAAAATGGGACCAGAAATAAAAATGAAAATCTAGGGTATTATATTGGTTTTACATTTTAGAAATTGGGGAAGTGTTCTAATGAGCAAATGCAAAGTATAAGATGAATAATTGGGCTTCTTTTAAATAAATTAAAAGAATATTGACCAAATATTGAATATGAATCAGCACAAAAGAGCAGTTTTTACCAGAGAGAGGAAAAGGCAGAAATTAAATTTTGGAATATGTATTAAGGAATTGAATTTTGGGTCTCATATTATATCAGCTAATATCTGCTGATTCTAGTTACCTGCTTAGTAGCCTGCCTGTGAATTAAGCTAGTTTTAGAAGCTTTGTCATTGAAGCAGATCAAGTTTTCCAGGCTAAAACTGTGTCTCTTCCCATGTATTTCCACTATGCATTCTAATTCTAGGTACCTTGTATTTATGAACTTTATTTGATTTATTTAATACTTATTTTGAGATAATGGGTGATGAACTTGGCATCATAGACTTACATTACTAATTAAGAATGTATTGGATATAAATCACCTACTACAAATTTTTGCTAAAGAAAACTAATTGCTTTTAAATTTGCAGATTTCCTTCATATTAACCCACTAGACCAGGCAGGCTTTGAGAGCCTTCATAATCCATTGCATGCATTTTAGAAGGCTTTAAAATTCACATTGTTAACCTAACAGACTGGGCACCACTGAAATACTTTATACTATCTAGTCAAAATCTTTATATGGAAAAAAAAAGTGATTTACTCTCAAATAAAAGCCAGAAATTTATAGATATGCCAACTGGAAAACATTGTTCTTTACCAACACTGCCTTTGAATGAGACTAGGAGAACTCTTCAAGCTTCCTGATACTCACTGAACAAAGCATGATGGGAATTTCCCAAGTTTTATCACATCTTTTTATGGGTGACCCTATGACGAGAGTTGTCCTTATCTACGAACTAATTTCAATAATTATTAGTTATAAAAGAGAAATAAAAGATCGAATTCATCCTCCAAGTGATGTCAAATAGTTGGTTTAATGAGATTTTAAATGAGTTGTTTTGGTTACATCTGAACATGATACCTGAAGAAAAAAATGTATGTTGCACATCCACATCCAACACTCATATTTTTCACAGACATTTCCATTTCAAATTTCGCTCTCTTGAAGCTATTTCCTATCGTATGTTGCCAGGGTGAGATTTAAAAATCCATGTGTTACATAGAAATTTCCATTATGATGACATTCCCATGCTCCATTTATTGTAACAACTCTTCCTTGAAAATGAATTATGTGTTAGCATGATTTACCATGGCTCTGAGTCAGGCTACTGTATATAACCGCTGTGGTGATAAAAAGTTTAGAGCCAAGAAAATAGAGTTATGAAAAATTCTAAAAAAGATAACACCTCAGTATGGGTAAGAAGGATGGCATAAAAGGTCATCTAACTACACATTAAAATAGAACATACTCAGTTTTTTCCCGCCAAGCCTTACTACTTTCCAGCTTTTAAAAACTTAGATGTACTGTGTTTAGAGCTTCCATTCAAAAGACCTTTAAAATTTATCTTTCTGTAAGGGGGTTGGTTACAACAAAACACTTCTCTGTCCTAAAATACCGCAATAGTGCTCTATGATAATTAGTGACGAGTGATTTTGATTTCTGAAGATGACTGACATTGCTTTATAAATTGCTGTATAAGCTCCAATACCTGCTCATGATTTTGCAAGGATGGGTTCTTCCCTTTCCCTACCTGTTCCTCTTCCAAAAATTACTTCCCTCGCTCCCTTTCCCTACCTGCCCCCACCTTCTCTCTTCCTCTCATTTATTATTATGACCATTTTTTTCTTTAGCAAGATTTGTTCCAAATCTTTATCTGTGCTTAAGAAGAAACCAGACTGGGGATTTGTGATGGAAATGTTCTAAAATTAAGTTGTGATGTTGGTTGTGCAACTATACATATACTAAAAATTAATTGATTTAAAAAAATAAAAAATTTAAAAAAGCAGCAGCCAAGAAATGACCTACTGAAAACGATCAAGGGAAAAGTACATATGACTTGATTTTGTATATACTAAATAATGCCAGTTACTTACTGTTCTTATTTCCTGAATGAGGGGCTATAACTAATAATTACAGGTCTAGAAGTGATGGAATCTGGGTCAATGTATGCAGACAGCTGTGATTCCGTGTGGCCCCCTCAGTCCCTGACCTGGCTCTCTGAGATTCTGGCATTTCAGGAGATACCTTTCTGTTTCCTCTCGAGTGACGGATTCAGATCCAGTCAGGTACCTACTTGACTGTCCATAGAGGGGTATGAAGAGCTGGGTTGGGGAGTTTGCAACTTATGAAGGTGAACAACAGGCTATAACAGTAAGTAACATTCCTATAATATGTATAATTGGAAAAATACCTTTATGTTGGTGATCCATATCACAGTTTTTTTTGGGAAGATTATTACCTTCATTTTATAAGTGAGTGAGAGTGACTCTCTGAACTATTAGGCAGCCTTACCAAGGTCACAGTTGCATCAGCTTTAGCTACTCGTCCATCATCTATATTGTCCATGGATTTTTAAGGAAATAAAAACCGGCTCTAAGGTGAAAAAAGACTTTATCAGAATTAAGATCAAAGGAGAACCAACAAAATTTAAAAACAAAACAAAGCTACCTCAGCATCTTCCTGGAATATCACTTCACTGAGCTCAAAGGAAAGCAACCACACAAAAGCTGTCATATTCACAGGCAGCCTGATCCCAGAAGGAAGCATTGCTTCCCCCCAGTTCTCCACCTAATGAAGTTTTAATAAGTGATTTTTCATTCCATGTAGATTCTATGTGTATAATCCTTTGGAGTGATATTAGGCATATGCTGGCACCAGATAGCATTTTCATATCTTCAGCTTGCTTAATTAATTTCCTTTCTATGAATGTTCACATGACATCAGAAATCTCCAAGAGGAAAATTAAAGATTAATCCAGACACCTGAATATTCCTAAATATGCAGGTGTTTGTAATGGATGTACACCTGTGTTGAGCAGGTTTACAGGTAGATGAGGCTGGTAGCCTTGTGTTACCACCTATGGCCCAATTTCATGTTATAGAATTAGAACACTGCTCTTTTTAAAAAAATATACTCCAATATTAATATTATCTTAAAGATAAAGCAGTGTCTATTTCCTAAGCAACATGCTTCTACTGGGTAAAGTAGATAAATTAACCAAATGAATGTATTTTTTTTCCCTGAGACTTAATAAAGTTGTTTTAATTTAAACTGAAAAAAAATCCCCAGTTTTAAATATTTTTGCATTTCCTAAATTGGTCTTTGTAGCCAAATTATTTCCCATTATTGATTTAGGTGAAACATTCTAATGAATGATAGGATATTTGCTCTCCATTTAAATGCCTTATTAATACCCAGACACAAAACATCATTGTTCAGTTTCACATAGAAACTTGCAAGTTTACTTTGTTTGAAAAATGGAGAAATAAACTTCTCTTTCGAACTTCTCTTTGTTGTTCTAGCTATGTGTCATTGACACTGGCGTGACTTGCCATGGGAAGGTGTAATGAGGCAAGACTGGTATTGTAACAATTATTAACCTGCAAATACGCTACGCCAAAGTGGATTCCAGCTAGAGTGACACTTCTAAGTGTCTCAGGAAATGGTACTGTCATTTGAACTACTCATTTTATTAATTTGATTTGATGAATATGGGAGAGATTAATAACTTTTAAATAGAAAGAGTGGCCAAATGCCATTAATTGTGCATTTCGCATGGGCTGATAGATTGCACCCCCCTCCCCCACCCCAGCCACCCACCCCCCTCCCCCGTCTCTTTGGTGGTAATTTATTTAGCTGGGAAAGCTTGGGTTTGGTGTAGCATCTGGTTTTCAGTGATATCCTGCTGGTCTTATCCAATTTTCCAGCTGGGAGCATGAGGCATAGGGAGGTCGAATGACTTGCCTAAAGGTCACCTGGTAGCTCAACTGGGATTATAACTCAGAATCTTTCTGATTTTCCCATCCTTTGCTCACTGGACCACAAAACTCCCTTGATCCCATCTTCTCAAGCTTGCCTGAGCAGGAAGTAATGTGTAGGCCTAGAAAAAAAATCCCAAATTAAACACTGGGCTCTATCATCTTCTTCAAAACATGTTTTAAACTTCCATTGGTGTGATGCTCAGTGAATCTCTTTTTTCATTCTAACACTGGAGAACTTTCCTTTCTATAGGAGCATTGTCTCTTTCCAAGTGGTGACCTGGTGAAGGTTGATGCTTATTGCTCAGATGCTGGTTTTGGTTTTGAGAATACCAGTAAGTTGATGCTTATGCAAAAGAATATAACTACTTGCATGTATAGTAGGCCTTATTCATTATACTTAGACACGTGGTCCTTGGCTACTAAGTTCAAAAAAGACATGTGGCTCATTCTTTCTCAGAACTTTTAGACTTAGCATTTTCTTAGCCTGGAAATCCTTCCTGTGATTTGCTATGGTACAAATCATCATTTGGATCTTCATAGAAATGGTCCCTTTCCAGAGAGATGCCTGCACTGTCTAACTGCCTAATGTAATGTCTTTCTTTATCTGATGTCCCCATATTTTTCTTCATTATATTTATTGCCATTTAAAACTTTTGTTAATTTGGTTTCCTTTTTATTCTCTGCGTCCTTACTCTGAATGTAGGAGCCTAATCTTGTCTTGTTCCCTAACACATATTAAACGATGTAAGATATATAGAAGAAACTCAATAAACATTTGTTGAAAGAATGAATTGCCATTCTTGATGAAAGAAGTGCTCTCTTCTCCTTTTTTTATTATCATTCAAGGAGTTTCAAAAGGGATGCCCATGGGGTAGTAAGGGCGAGTGGAGATGACCCTTAGTCATCCAGCCAGATCAGGTGAATTAACCCTGAAGGTCAATGGGATGACGGATGACAGCTGTCCCTGTCAGATCACTCTCTCATCCATAGCTTCAACCTTAGAATTGCCCTCAGGCATGGCTTGTGATCAGCAGAGGAAAATCAGTCTTATATTTATAGTCAAACTTCATTTTTTATCTAAATTTGTATTGCCCACTTTCATCACCCACCTTATTTACACAACTGATACTGAATGATGCCTGTTCACCTCCAAAAACTAAATTCATATTTGAAGGCTGACTAACAGGCAGACTATTGAAAAAACTGTCTGAAATTTCCTGGAAAGGAGTTCCAAGGTTTTGTATGCACAGACATCTTGTTCTGGAATCTCCAAATGTGATGACTTTAAATAAATAAGGCTTGAAAAAATGTTTCAGGTAATCAAAGCTTTTAAGAATTCTGCCAGATAACATTCCAGCTTTGCTTGATGTCCACTTATTCACTCCTTGTGAGAGGGAAAGAAGCTGTATGGTCCAGACATTCCTATTGCTGGTGACTCTGCACATATGCTACCTACTCTCCATTTATAACCAAGAGGTCTGGTCATCAGTTTATAGGGGAGGAAAGAGGACCACGGATGACTTTCTCAAGAAGGGCTCTGATTTATTCTGGCATCCCTGTGTGTACCAAGATGCAAGTACTATGGAGGAAGGGTCCAAGCCCTTGCTTACATTGTTGTCCTCTCTATAAGTTGTCTTAGGAAGTCCTTTCTGTAGAATCTGGACATTTTAATAATACCACTTACAACTTTGATAGGTTGGTAACTCCCTGAGCCACAACAGGAATATCCTGAAATAAACCTTGAAAATGGACTTTTTCCTTGATATACATATTGCAAGATAGGTATTGTAAAGGTTCTTAGATTATTTCACCGCTTCTCCCTCTTTGTTCTAAAACTGTGGTGAAGAATTCATTGGCTCCAGTAATTGTCTTGGTTTTCAAAAATCATTTTCTTTTTATCATTGAGAAAAAAAATTATATTTGTACTCACTCTTTTTTTCAAGAAAAGTCAAAAGTTGTTCATTGGCAGGGTTGGTATTGAGAAAACAGGCTATGCTATTAAGGCATTTCTGTTTTGAGCCAACAGAAATGTGATTTTTTTTTTCTTTTTCACAACTGATATTAAAGCACCTCCCAATGTCCCAGGTCCCCCGAGAGTCATAAAATTTGGTCATTAAACTGATGTTGGGAAACCTATGAGGAGATTGTTTCAAAACAGATGCAAATGCCTATATCCAGAAAATAAACTCCAGACACAATGGAAACGGGACTCACTGAGTATAGTACAGACCCAAGGAAGCTAGAAACTATTTTTCCAGTATCATCACTTGGATTTAATATTTTGTAATTTCTTTCTGAGCCATGGACTTGCATGGATTCTTCAGTCTTTTCATAAACAATTACCTTTTGGAGAAAGAATTGATAACTTCTCATACAATCGACGACTAACTTTCCTTTGCCATTCAGATCAATAATTCAGTGCACCAGTTCCCTATTATTGACCATGCTGATATTAGAAGGAAACTCAAGATGAGAGAAAGAGTGTGTGAACTAAGGTACTGAGTGACAGCCAAGTGGAACTGTCAAGTACATGCACTAGGTCAGTTCTTGATGGGTGATCTTTTGAAACACATTGCCTAAGTGACATCATGGGAAAATCTTCTTTTTCATTACTTTTGGGACTAAATAGTATGATTCTCTGGAACATATTTGACGCTATCTTTTCCTCTAAAAAGAACTAAATTTTTCTTTGTCCAAAAAGGAATGTTTTACACTTACTCAAATTTATAAGACATAATCCTGGGGTATGACTGAAAAAAAAAATTAGTAATTCCTGCTGATCTGACGCCTCTTCAGTTATTCATTCATTCGACAATATTTATGAATTATCTACTCTGTGCATCATGTAATATAATATGTCATATTATTTAGATACTAAATGGTAAAACATTTGGAGATTATTGGGAGATAGCATTCTTTTTTGAAAACAGAACTAATACCATTTATGGTATACTTATAGCTAGGATTTTAACTTGAAATGATGTCCCAAACTTGATATCACATGAAATGGGGTGGCTCCAAATAATTATTTCTTCCATGGAGGAAAAAGGTGCATATTATTAAGTGCCAAAATGACTGTAATAAATGATACTCCTCCTTGCCTCATATTCCTAGGTAGAAAGAAAGCAGGGGAAATGAATTGGCCACATGATTTTATCCATTTCCACAGGCAAAAAAAAAAAAAAAATTCAGGACAGAGGTCCTTCACTTTTCTGATATCTTGAAATGTTGGGGCGGGGGGAGAGAGATCCTAAGGGGGTAGGAAAAGGGGGTGAGGAGGAGAGAAACTCAAACACTAATGGGGAATAGAATTTCTCTTGCACTGGCCACAATACATATGTTTGTTATAAAGCAAGAGGCGGGGAAGACATGCATGCCTGATGTTGAAGAAAAGCCTGTTTGTGCCTCATACACTGGAGAAATTGTTCAAGAACAGTTCATCCATGTGAAAATATGACCCATGTCATTTTGCCAGGGTCGTTAAGACATCGAGCTGCTGAGTAAGGCCTGATTGGGTAAATTCAAGATCCTGGGGGTATACATGCTTCCTAATGCCCAGTTTTTCTAAGATGCAAAAAGAAAAAAAAAATGTCAGGGGAAATAAGGTTACAGAGTGCCACTTGCGTGGGCGAGACGGGGTCTCCATAGGGTGGGAACCAGCAGGATCTCAGACATGACCCATTCTTTTAGATTCTCCCCCATGTTCTTAGTGGGCAAAATGAGACATAGAGAATAAATGCCCAGCAGTAGTAGCCAGAAGAAAACAGTGGTATTTAGAGATGGAGAAGAGGGAGAGGTTACACAGCGTTTTGAAATGAATTCCCATTCTCTTTTGACTATTGTCATATTCATATTTCATAAACTTCTAAAATGTCTGGAGATAAAATTCAAATCATTTGCTGTGAAAAGAAATGGCTTCACAGAGGAGCTTAGAGAACATAAAAGCCATATTTGAATGAATGCATATTCAGATGTAGGCAGGAAATGTGGAAGAGCAGACAAGATCTTTTCCTTGGTAGAATGGTATAATGTCTGAGACAAAATGACTAATTTTGAAGCAAACCAACTAATCGGAAAACAAAACCAAAAAAAAGCCCCTCATCATTTAGCTGTTTTGATTTTAACTAGGCTAGGACAAATAACCAGTTCAATCTCAAGGTTAATTTTTTAAAAATTGAATTGACCATTCTGATTATTCTGCTTATTTCCAGTGTCTCAGGCTCTCCTGTATTCAAGAAAGTGATAAAGCAATCGCATCGCGTAATTCATTCAACAAATAGCAACATCTTACTAATTTTTTTTGGGGGGGTGCACCCTCAGCATATAGAAGTTCCCAGGCTAGGGGCCAAATCGGAGCTGCAGCTGCTGGCCCACACCATAGCCCCAGCAACACAGGATCCAAGCTGCATCTTCGACCTACACTATAGCTCAGGGCAACACTGGATCCTTAACCCACTGAGGGAGGCCGTGGATCAAACCCGCATGCTCATGGATACTAGTCAGGTTCTTAACCTGCTGAGTCATGAAGGGAGCTCCAAAAATCTTTTTAATTTAACTATGGATCAGACCTTTAATCTCTGTGGGCCTCAGTTATTTTATCTAAAAATTGGCGGATTGCAATTAGTTAATTTCCAAATTTTGTTTTTTCGCTTGTATGATGGTTTTCCAGCTTTAAAATTTGAGTAAATGGGTTTATAATTTGGATGTAAGTTTTGAAACTATTTGTATTTCTAGAAAAACAAAATATAACAACCCCATTATGATCTTTCTATAATACCACCTACATATGTGAGAGAAGAAAGGTTCCTGGGTTTCTTCTTATATTCCTATATTTGAGAAATTACTTTTTTGGTTGGGTTCTTTTAATTTAATAGGCACTTTTTTTTTTTTTAAATCAGCAGTGAAGTTGAGAATTGGGCAGGATGGAGCTTGCATTGAACTTAAATGGACCATTCAGTTTTATCATGACAGGTTTCAAACTCTTCCCAAAATTAAGAGCAGAGAGTTAATTTTAAGGGACTCCTTTGAAAGAGGTCTATCTTTCTGTCTTTTTGCTTTAATGGTCTTTGAGCTTGCTTCAGTATACTTAAACAGCTTGAGAACTGCTAGTTATAAAAGTGATTTTTTTTTCCCAAGAAAGAAGATGTCCTTTTCAAATTAAACTGGCAGGTACTTACGGAACCATCGCTCTGAGCGAAGGAGTGGAAACATGAGACCCTTGTAAAGATTTCACCGCCATTAAGAAGTTTCTTTTGAGACACTCGTATCAGCTTACTGATAAAATGTCATAAAATAACTGCCATCTCTACCTTTTATAGGAGCAACCCTTGGATTAGTCAGAGCTGCTAGGTTGTAATAAGGAAACTCGCATTTAAAGAATGAATTAAAGGAAAAGATGACCTTCAGGTTACTCTGGTCTGTTGATGGGGTCAGGGGAAGGAAGGTTCAAAACCAAGTAGAACAGGGGTGAGTCTGACGCTGGATGCCAAAGTTCACAGGTCTGCGTTATAAATAATATGTGTAGGAAATGAGTGTTTACTCCTCTCTAATATTGGCAAACTGGAAGGATAGGATGGCTTCCTTTTGACGCGAAAAAAGATCTAAATGTGAGATGCTATTTTAAACACTGAACAGCTGTTTCATCTTGAACTAAAAAGAACAAAGAAAACACCCTCAAGTCCACATAGGATATATTGTGCTTTCCCTTGTGTGTGTGTGTGTGTGTGTGTGTGTGTGTGTGTGTGTGTGTGTGTGTGTGTGTGTGTGTGTGTGTGTGTTCCCTCCTCTTTTTACTTAGGATAATTGAAATGTCATTTTATCTTGGGATGTTTTCTTTACCGACCAGGGATTTGAAAAGTTGAGATATTGGAGAATTTCCTTTTCATCATTTTCAACAGAATGACTTTTCATTGCTTTACTGTGAAGTCTTTTCTTTATTAATCCAACAGAGATTAATGCCTGGAATGCTAAAGTTTATACTTAAGAGAAAAATCATGATGGTCCCTGGAGAATATATTTTAGGCAAGACCAAAGCAATGGAATGGCATTATATAACAGTCTAAGAGCTTTTCCTTGCTCTGGAGAAGAGTTGAAAATATAGAGGGTAGGCTGATACACCAATTTAAGAGATTTCAATTATCCACTTCATGCCTGAGACTCCTAGAATCACATTCATAGAAGACTTGAAACATTCCTGTCTGGATGATTCAGAAAATGAATTTCTGATTTTCAGAGCATGCTTCTTGGGAATTTAATTTCAGACACCTCTTTGATTTATATGAAAAGATAGTTAAAATTCTGAACTAATACAGAAAGTCATTTGCCTTGCTTTGGAGTTTATGTTGGAAATTGCTGAGGCTGAATGCATAGGGAAAACAATTTTTACATATTCAGTGAATAGCAGGTTTGTTTACTTCATGGATATTTATATGTGCCCTCCCAATTTAATTTTGGGGAAAATAAAGAGCCATTACAATGTATTCTATTCTCCCAGATAAGAAATACATACATACTTAGTTCATTTTACCTGTAGAATTATTCCATTAACAAGCAAACACACCAAAAAAAGTTTAATTATTTACTTATCTGTCTGTAAAAGGCTGGGCCATAAGATTGTGGCTCCTTTTTTTTTTTTTTTTTTTTATTTGAAGGAACAACTTTAGCTCATTTTGGTTATATAGTTGCCAACCGTATGTCTCTTGTTTTCTGCTGTTTCTAGCTCTCTTTCTTTTTAACTCCTGAGAAAATCTTAGGTAACTTTTTCTGAGGCTTAATTCCTTCTAGTTATCTTTGAAATAAAAGATGAATTTCTTTAAATTAAGAACAGGAAATTCTAGGCCAGAAACTTCTATTTCTCTTCCTTCAGATAGAGATCTCAAAGATACTAGCATCTTGTAAAACTTAAAAAAAAAAAAAAAAGAAAAAGGAAAAAGAAAAAAAAATCTGTGCCAGACCTTCTTTTTTTAATCCAGACTTGGTTATATAGCACATTAATAAATTGTCCTGTCAACCTTTAGGACATGGGTTCAACTCCAATTGGTTTAATGGCCACAAATGTTTCCTTAGAAGGATGCCGGATTTCTGGATGGAGGAAGGAATGCCAGGGATTCTCAGGGCAGGCTTGAGATCCCCCCACCCCCCCACAGAAGGTGGTCTTGGGAGGTAATCACACCCTGCTGATAGGATTTGGCAAAAATAGATGGGGGTCAGCCTGTCATTTTGTCTATTTAAATAAGTCACTTGTGATTAAGGATAAGCAGTAGGTTTTTTGTGTTCTCTCTCTCTCTCTCTCACTTTTGGGTCCTCGCAGGCTGTCATGTATTTTTCTGATGTTTCTTGCCTTCTGGAGGGTTTCTCTCTTTCATTCTCTCTTGCCTTTTCTTACACGGAAAATATTCCTGTTTCCTCTGTCTTTTCTCCCCGAAGACACAGACTGGGCGATGATTTATCATTTAAATTTTGAAAATTGATTTTACAACCAAAACTCTTATTATCTACCAGATGTTCTGTGACATCAAGAGAGAGCAGAAATTTAAGATATTTGTCTCTGCCATTTCCCCCTTTGCTAAGTGAAGTCAGTAGAATCTGTGTTATGTCGTCAAGTTCATGGTAATTTCTCCATCTGCTTGGGCGCTTTCCTACTTCAACTAGTTTTCTGCCTTTTGAAAAAAATTAATTGCTGTCTATCATTTTATGGAAATACATGAGGGTTGTTTTTGCCTTTAGGATTTTTCTTGGCTATGAAAAAGCAGGTCCTTATAAGAGCATGACCTTTCTCATAAAAGTTTGGCTGTTACCACAAAACGGAATCAGGGTTAGAGAAGTATTTGCATCACCAACTTGTTTGCTGAAATTGTTTGCTAAATGTCATCCTAGAATACTGTTTCTCTTTCTCAGAGGCATCCATCCAATGCCCTTCTACCCCTGCAGGTCTAGGAAAGACTATTACTGCTGCCTACGCCCTTCACTAATCAGGACTTGCAAAGGGGCAGTGCTTTGCTGAGTAGAAACAGATGCAACCCAAGCCCAGGCATCTCTTGGGTACTCTCATACCCTTCGTTCACCTTCCATTCACCTTCATCTCTGATCACTTTGAAGCATTTGGCCTTGTGCAGGTTTAATTTTATGGTGTCCACCTCAGATGCATCACATATTTCTTACTTCCTGCTCTGGGGCAAGAACCTCAAAGTATTCAAAACATGCATTGGTTGAAAAGGCTACAAAATTATGCCATGAGGCAGCCCTTAGCCAATGGTGGACAAGAGCTAGTGCACCCCTTGAGCAGACAGTCACTCACTCTACTGGGCTCTTCAACCTTTTCCGGTGGGGTTGAGCCTGAGGTAGTCAGAGCGGTGACCATTGCACCATGGACCAAACCTTTCCAGTTTTCTGCTTCTCTTCTTGGTATCATTTCCTCAGAGGAACTATTTGCACACAGGCTCTTTCTCAGTTTCTTCTTTCTAGGGGAACATGGCCTACCATAAAACAGCACAATGCAAAACAAAACAAAAACCCAAGAAATCTGCCTTGTAACATGACTTGCTGCCTCAAATCATGGTTATTTAGGTATAGTTCTATCTCTTATAGATAAAAGTTTGCTTTTTAAAGTTGGGGCAAATATGGTGAGCCTCCATTTGATGGCAAGCTCTCTGCCTGAGCCAGGGGCTACAACATTTGAAGAGAAAATACCACTTTCAGGGAGGAAACTACAGTCTAGTGTTTACCCTCTTTGGATATTTTACTATAGAGGCACAGAAAATTATTTTTTTAAAAAGTCAGAGTTCCTGTCATGGCCCAGCAGTAATGAACCTGACTAGTATCCATGAGGACGAAGGTTCAATCCCTGGCATCACTCAGTGATTTAAGGATCCAGCATTGCTGTGAGCTGTGGTGTAGGTTGTATATGCAGCTAGGATCTGGTGTTGCTGTGGCTGTGGTGCAAGCTGGTGGTTTTGGCTCTGATTCAACCCCTAGCCTGGGAACTTCCATATGCCAAGGGTACAGCCCTAAAACAAACAAACAAACAAAATGCCAAATGATGTTTCCTAAATTCATATAGGACTCCTTTTCTTCAAGATGTGTATACCTGTGTTAGTCACAAGGTACTGTAAATAATGTTTTACAGGAAAAATCTGGGTGCTCTGATGCTCAAACAGGATTTACCAAGAGGTAAAGTGCATCGAGGGAGGTTTCCTCCAGGAGAGCTTTTGAGTGAGATTTAACAAGAGGTGATAGGCCCAGGGTGACAGAGGGAAATTACAAAAGTACTTCATGGACAGAAGAAGGGGAAGAGAGAGAGTTCAGTGTTCAAGAGCATAAATAGGTGAGTGTGGACACATAGAATAACATTTACTTGCCTGGGGTCCTGCAGAAATTAACATCCTGTGAAGGATAGGTAGGTGCTCCAGCAACACATAAACTTTGAGGAACAAATTTGAGAAATTTGTTCAGAAGTTCATAGCATATATTAAAGATTCTACTGTACAGCACAGAAAACTATATCCAATCTCTCGGGATATACCATGGTGGAAGATAGTATGAGAAAAAGAATATATAAATATGTATGGACTGGGTCACTTTGCTTTACAGCAGAAATTAACACAATACTATAAATCACTATACGCTAATAAAAACAAAATAAAAATAGAAAAAATAAAGATCCCTGAGAAATACTGCAATCTACAAAAAATTAAATAGAAGAACCACCCCCCACCCTGAGAAAAACCCCAAGCTTTTGGAGCTGAGCATTTTCTGAACTTCTGTGACTAGGAAATCTTCTGCCACAAGGACACTGTTCCGTCATCATCCTGATGTTCCAGAGTGGGTTTTGGGAAAGTCTGGAAGGGAGCAGTGCTGAAAAATAAAGTTGATGGGATCTGGGGTGAGTATAGCAGTGAACCTCACATACTGCAGAGATGTATTTGGATTTGATGTGTCAGACAACCAGATGCCACTGCCTTCATCCTGGAGAAAGAAAATATTCTTCACTGTAAGATAACTTAGCACACCAAAACCACACTTCCAACTTCCCACTGGCGTTACCATCCATCGTTACAATCATCATGACCATTGTTGGGAGGGCAGTATAACAGAGAACTTTGTAGCCAGATGCCTGTATGCAAATCCCCCCTCTTCCTCTGTGACCTTGGCTTATGTCTCCATGCTTCTGTTTCATCACCTGTAACAAATATGGGCATGATGATAATGGTTCCCATAATTCACAGGGTTCAATGGCCTAATTCACAGGGATGTTGCAAGCAGTAGATGTAATAAAATAGCTAAAGCACTTAGTAGAGTGTCTAGTTTGGCATGTGACCAGTAAAACAGAATGCATTCATTTTTGCAGTAATAGTACAGTGGAATGGAAAAGACAGTCTTGAGGACAGAACTAAATTCAAAACCTGTCACTGTCCTTTCTTGGGTTTACCAAATCCTATGGATTAGTTATTAGTTATTACTGTAAAAAAGGGAATAATAACACAGGTTTATTTGGAGCATTAGAGAGACTGATAAAATATAACTGACATAGAAGTTCCTCAAGTAATAGTTGCTGGTATAATTATTGTGACAACAGTATTCCTCTGTTTCTTCGCAGGAGCAGTATACTGCTCCAGAAGCTTCCCCAATCTTTTTCTTAATTTGCCCGAATTTCTCTAGTGAGTACTTGTGCTGATTATTGGATTACAGAGTGTTACTAAACATTAGCTAAGTACACGATACATAAATCAATATTCCCGTAATTGGGGATTCCACACAGTGGGACAATGATAGAAAATATAAGTGACAGCAAAGCTGAATAGTGCAATAAATCATGCTTTGTGCAGTCAAAAATGGGTCTATTTTATCCCTGCTGTATAGACAGAGAAACTAATATTTAAGAAAGCTATGAGTCATGCATTTTGCTCTTACAGATTAAATTTAGACCTAAACTCACTGTGTTTTTTATGTTTATGATGTTTTTTAATAGGCAGATAGGATAAGAATACGATACTAAACTTTTCTCTTTGCTATCTTATCTCCTAGGGATTTTGTCAAGGGGCAGAGATAAATTTTCATTTTTAATAAGATATTGTAATAAAAAACTTTATTCTAAAACATTTCATACTGGAAATCTTAAATTTAGAAATCAAAGGCGTTTTTCCCCCCATATTGATGTTAAACAACAAAGTTAGAATTCCCAACTCCCCTTTTATTTTCCTTCTTTTTTTTGAATTAATGCCTTATCAGGTTTTAATCCAGATCAATCCTAGAAAGATTGCTTTCCCAGATGACATGTAATTTATGATACTGTTGTGTGTTATATGCTTTTTCATATGAAGACTTATATGGGAATGCTTTTAAAAGAAATGCTTAAGGTTTATATTATAGTCCATCTGAAGTGTGGCACATGAGGCACATAAGATCATGAGACCACTCAATCTTTCTTAAAGGGCTAGCCTCCCACAGGATGAATATTTTATAAAAAGGGACATAGAGACACATGGTTATTTTGTTCCACTGAAGCACATTTCTCTGAAAAGCCAAGTATGAATTAACCAACTGCAGAGGCAAACATACCCTTGTTTCAAAATTTGGCCAGGAATATGTCCTCATGTTTAAATGCCCTTTTGTCAGTGCATTGAAATTTTGAATTCTTATAGCCCTAAAGGGACTAAAAGCAATTTCTCTTATTTGTGAGCTCTTTTAGAGTTAATGAAGGGTTTTCATACACTTTGCTTGTGGAAGAGTCTGGTGAATTACCTTCACACATGAGGAAATCTATAGTATTTAGCTAAAAACATTCCATGCAGTGACAAAAACAGTCAACGAATGTGTTTTCTAAACCACAGCGGTGTCTAATTCCCCACTTTCACAGTTGTTCCCAGTGCAGACCCCCAACCCTCCATCCCCCACAAACCAGCAAATGGATGTTACATGGACAGTTGACCAGAGATTTAAGGTTGCAAAGTGACATAACATGGGTTTAGGGATTTCCCGTCGTGGCGCAGTGGTTAACGAATCCGACTAGGAACCATGAGGTTGCGGTTCGGTCCCTGCCCTTGCTCAGTGGGTTAACGATCCGGCGTTGCCCTGAGCTGTGGTGTAGGTTGCAGACGCGGCTCGGATCCCGCGCTGCTGTGGCTCTGGCATAGGCCGGTGGCTACAGCTCCGATTCAACCCCTAGCCTGGGAACCTCCATATGCCGCGGGAGCGGCCCAAGAAATAGCAACAACAACAACAACAACAAAAAAACATGGGTTTAGGGTAGAGACCATTCTTTGTCATTTTCCTATTTGGGTGTAGACTAATTTCTAAAAATCACTTGATTAGGATACAGCATGATTCTTAGAAAAACATTTTGATGCCTTCTATTTTTTTGAAGTTTTTAAAAACATACTTATTAAAATATAATTCACATGCTGTACAGTTCACCCATTTAAAGTGTAAATTCAGTGTTTAATACATTTATTTTGATGCCTTTTAATTTCCTGCATGTAATAAGCACATGAGAGAAGAAATCCCAGATTTCAACCTTAGTTATTTGCAAATATCCCAGGTGTTTTTAGTCTACATTGTTCTTTTTACACACACATATGTACATATGTACTCACACAAGCAGCAAGAAAAGGAAAGAAAACCTGAAAATGTCACATGACAAAGAACAGATTAAAACTGACCAGTTTAGGATGTTATTATACTTGGGAATTCTCAAAAGCAAGAGTCGGGCTCGCTAAAGACCAAAATTGGACCAACTTATTGATCTCCAAAGCAACTCCTTTTGCACATTTGTATTCTAAAATAAGAAAAACCTGTCTAGGGCAAGGAAGAAAAATCCTAAATAGGTTGTTTCACATGTGCAAAACTGGATTTTTCAACCCAAACTTTACAAAATATCATAAGAGGGAGTTTGACTATTTTCCAACTTAATGGTAGCCACATGGGCAAAATATCTTTGAAAATGTGTATCTTGTTTGATATTTATCTAAAATATTACATAACTTAGAGCTCTGACAAATATATGGAATCATATTGTCCTGCTGAATTTCTGGAAGACATACAAAAGTGGAGGAAGTTGGTACTGGAAAGGTAAAAACTACTATTCAGTGACAAAACTGGCTTCTAATCTGGCAGAAAAACGACACCGTTAAAATTTGAGAAGGCATATTGTAAGTCATAATAATTAGCAACCAAAAGAAAGAAGAGGTCTAAAAATAGAGATGGATAATTAACCGTCTAAAAATAGACTTGGCTAGCCATATGGAAGTCATTACAGTCTAGAGGTTAAAGAGGCTGAGGAGAATAAAAATCAAATCAAATATTATTGCATATTAAACCCACTACCTATAAACATAGTCCGTAAATGCTTTACAGAGTTCAGCTCTGACAAAGACAATTTTGGTACAAGAAAAATATAAGGACACAAATCACCACTTCCTAATTCATCAAAGAGTTTTTCTTGGGAAGGTGCTTTTGGCTCCAATCCAAAAGACTCCCTTCGGTTTAAGACATGCCTGTCATCCTATTAATATAAGAGGGATTCTGTCTTTCACAACAGGAAAAATATAGTGATTTTTTTTTTCAGATCACTTCTTATATTTAAAATAAACAGTAATACTTCCAATATAAACAGAATTTCCCTTAGAACAAATAATTATATAAAAAAGAGGACTGTCGGAGTTTCCGTGGTGGTGCCGCGGAAACAAATCCAACTAGGAACCATGAGGTTGAGAGTTCAATCCCTGACCTTGTTCAGTGGGTTAAGGATCTATCTGGCTTTGCCATAAGCTGTGGTGTAGTTTGCAGATGTGGCTTGGATCTGGCATTGCTATGACTGTGGCTGTAGTGTAGGCCAGCAGCTGTAGCTCTGATTAGACCCCTAGCCTGGGATCTAATGCTGCAAGGGTGGCCATATGCTGTGAGAGTGGCCCTAAAAAGCAAAAAAAAAAAAAAAAAAAAGAAAAAGAAAAGAGGACTGTCAAAAAAAGAGATGTACCCAATTTATGGATCTAGTATGTGGTAAAGGGTTTGAAAATTTTTTAAGGTTAAAGCTGCCAATGTGTAATTACCTATGTTTTTATTGGTACCGTGGGAAGATGCAGGAAATGTTGTTACAAGGGAATTACTATCAGAGTTGTAGAGTTTCTAGGTCTTTTATACCTTTGGTATTTCCTACTCTTCTTGTTAGCATCATTGCCTGGAAGGCTACAGGGGGAATCTTTTGTGGTTTTGTTTTAATTTTTAATTTTGTGTGTGTGGTTTTTTAGCGCAGCACCCTTGGCATATGGAGGTTTCCAGGCTAGGAGTTGAATTAGAGCTATAGCTGCGGGCCTATGCCACAGCTACAGCAACACCAGATCCTTAACCCACTGAGCAAGGCCAGGGATTGAACCTGAGTCCTCATGGATGCTAGTCGGATTGGTTTCTGCTGAGCGACGACAGGAATTCCTTAATTTTTAAATTTTAAAAAATTCCTAAAATTTAATTTTATTGAAGCATAGTTGATCAAAATGTTATATTAGTTTTAGGTGTACAGCAACGTGAATCAGTCATACATATAAATATGTCCATTCTTTTATTCCCATATAGATTATTACAAAGTACTGAGTAGATTTCTTGTGCTGCATAGTAGGTTCTTGTTAATCATCCATTTATACAGTGTATGTTATTCCAACCCTCCCAATTCTTCCCTCCCCTCCGTGGTTTTACCTATGGTAACAATAAGATTGGTTTTGTAATCTGTGATTTTGTTTCTGTTTTATAAATAAGTTCTTTTTTTATCATTTTTATTAGATTCCACATATAAATGGTAAATGATATTTATCTTTCTCTGTCTGACTTAATTCACTCAGTATGATAATCTCTAAGTCTTTCTATGTTGCTGCAAATGGCATTATTTCATTCTTGTTTATGGCTCAATAATATTCCATTGTATATATGTACCATATCTTTATCCATTCCTCTGTTGATGGACATTTAGGCTGCTTTCACATCTTGGCTATTGTAAATAGTGCTGCAATGAACTTTGGTGTGAATGTATCTTTTTGAATTATGGTTTTCTCTGGATACATGCCCAGGAGTGCAATTGCTGGATCATATGATAGTTCTACATTTAGTTTTTTAAAGAACCTCCATATTGTCCTCCATAGTGGTTGAACCAGTTTACATTCCCACCAGTGGTGTAGAAGGATTCCCTTTTCTCCACACCATCTCCAGCACTTATTGTTTGTAGATTTTTTTTGATAATGGCCATTCTGACTGGTATGAGGTGGTACCTCATTGCAGTTTTGACTTGTATTTCTCTAATAATTAGTGATGTTCAGCATCTTTTCATGTGTTTTTTGGACATCTGTCTTCTTTGGAGAAATGTCTATTTAGATCTTCTGCCCATTTTTGTTTTTGTTTTTGTTTTCTTTTTAAGGCCTCACCCATGGCATATGGAAGTTACCAGCAAACTAGATGTGTCCTCACTGAGAAAAGGGATGTGCTCTGCACATTTTATGCTCCTCAATGAACCCATCATTGTAGGAACTCTAGAAATATGTTGACTACAAGATTGAATCTATAAAATTAGTCATTCTTACCCTTGCTTACCTCACAGGGACATGGCCCTGCCTTATTTGGAGGAAGAATTGCCCAAATATATGGAGCTATTCTAAGATGTAGCTTGGCTTTATTTTTTTCATGAGCAGATAAATGACTCTGCACACAGTGTTCAGGATAGATTTCCAAAAAGAAATAGATGAAGCTGCAGCCTGATTGAACTTCCCCATTTTTAGTGGAACATGAAGTGGGATATTTCATTTTTGCCTGGGGAAATTTAGACAAATTAAAGGGCTGCTTTAAAAAAAAAGTCAAAATACATTTCGTAGCCATGTATAAATTCAAACATGAAAGCATTTAGTCATTCATATTACAGGTTCACAAGTCCTCCTGGCTGGGCTTTAGAAGAAGAAATTGTATGTCTTAATTACCTGTGGGCCTTATTAAAATTGCAAGCTTGTTCATCCCTGCCATCTGTACTAAAAACTTCTCACAGCTCAATAAATGATAATGGTGTAATCATCGAGAGGTGGGCACTTAAAAGTTTCTGGAGAAAATATCCTGTGGAAGCAGATATTTATATCTGGGAAAAGGAGTTTTCCCTCACCTGCCAACATGGCTTGACTGTATGAACAGTTAGCATTTCACATTTTTCAGGGAGTTTGGAGAGTTCACAGGCTGGTAATTGCACTTGTATACCTGCAGTAATGAAAATGAGATCAGGAGTGTCTGTAATGATTTTATAAAATGTCAAGTTGTAATACAATGTAAGGGAAACACGAAGGTGGTGAAATAAGCATCCTGGTTATGCAAGGAAGAAAGGGGTGGGCAAGTAGCTTCCTCTCAGTCTCAATTTCAGATTAGTACGACTAAAGTTAGCATATCAGCTGGGGACCATCCATTCCAGTGGCTTTATTTTGTAGATAAGGGAATGAAGGTGTGAGGAAATTAAGTCACTCCCTGTACTGTTTTATCATCCTGTTTACAATTTACACTTGTGAAAATAGGCTTTAGGTCCCAGACACCCTCTTGCTTTGAATAACAGAAGGATTCTCTTGGTGGGTCTGTCAAACCTTTTCCTATTCCCAGTAACTTTGTAAAACAAACAAATAGTTCCACTCTTTATTTTCATCTCAGGGATGGTGAGAATGAAATGGCATCATTAAATCATTATACGCTTAATCTGTTTTAGAAACCAATACAAAAATCAGGTGCCTTCAGCCTAGTAAGTGCAGGAATGGCACCCCAAGAGGGTCTACTCATAGAAGTCAGGGAATCTGTGAATTAGGCTGGAGGAAATTACATTTTCATTCTCACCAAGTTCTATCCAGATTAGAACATTTCTTTTAGTAATGAACATGAGCAACACTTCACAGTACCAGGATATAGGTATGTTCATGTTTTGTGACAGTGTTTACAGTTTCTTAAAATCTCATACACATTTTTTGCTGCTTTGAAAATGCAGTAGCTAATAGACTCATTTCGATTTAATAGTCATCATTTTTCTTTTTAGTGCTACACCTGTGGCATATGGAAGTACTCAGACTAGGGATTGAATTAGAGCTGGAGCTGAGGCCTATGCCACAGCCACGGCAACACCAGATCTGAACCACATCTGCAGTTTGTAGCAACTTGGGATCCTTGACCCACTTGGTGAGTCCAGGGATTGAACCTTTATCCTGATGGATACTAGTCAGGTTCTTAACCCAATGAGGCACAATGGGAACTCCCACATATTAATTCATTAAATAAAAAACTTTGTGTTTTACTATATCAAAAATATTTTTCTTAAATTGCATTCATAGAATTGGTTTCCTTTCAATTCCTAAATATTTTATCTTATGATTTTAAAACCATTATTTTGAGAAGAGTCTGTAGGCTTCCTTAGATTGTCAAAATACTCAGGGTGTAAAAAGGATTCAGATACCCTATATTAAATAACAGCTTCAAATGTTTGGGTTTTGTTTAGAGATTAATCTTTATTTCTTCTCAATGATGTAGCTTTGAAACTAGCTTTAACAATGTTTTCTTCATAATTTTACCTATCATGCTCACTATCGTTGGTTTTCTATATCAGCCTCCATTTGAAAGAGAGATTAAGCTGAAGTTTTTGTAGGGATTTTTTGTTTTCTTTCTATGGCTGCACCCATGGCACATGGAAATTCCTGGGGCCAGGGACTGAATCCAAACTGCAGCTGCAGCAATGCCACCACTGGGACCAGGGATCTAACCCACACCTCTGCAGTGACCTGAGCTGCTGCAGTCAGCTTCATAACCCACTACAACACAGCAGGAAGTGGTTTCTTTTTTTTTAATTGTTTTTTCCCCAATACAATTTTTTTTTTTCCTACTGTACAGCATGGTGACCCAGTTACACATTCAGGTACACATTCTATTTTCTCACATTATCATGCTCCATCATAAGTGACTAGACATAGTTTCCAGTGCTACACAGCAGGATCTCGTTGCTAATTTGTTGGAATTTTTATTGCCACTTCTAAAATGAATAGAATGTTGTATTCTCCAATAGAAATGTCATTGCTTTTTAAAGAATAAGTTTATTATCTTATCAAAATGAACCTTAAAAAGAGATTCCAAAGCTTCTAATTTAATACCGCATTTATTCCCACACTTCACCATTTAGTGAAACAAGAGGTCATGAAACAAAGAAGTCAATCAACACTGCTCTTTTTTTTTCATTTTCTAAATTTTTATTGGAGTGTAGTTGATTTACAATGTTCTGACAATTTCTGCTATACAGCAAAGTGATTCAGTTATGCATGTACACACAACCATTCTTTTTCAGATTCTTTTCCCACATAGACCATCCCAGAATATTGGGTACAGTTCCCTGCAAACAATACTATTAAATCTGGAAGAAAATACACAAAAATATATACTTCTTTTCCCCACTCTATCCCTAAGTAGATTAAGTAACTTGTGGCTGATTGTGAACTATGCATAAATAACCCATATACAGCAAAACTCCTTAAAACTACATGTTGTTGTTTGGAGAGAGTGTTTCTTTTCTTTATTTAAAATAATAAATGAGACTGGGGAATTGTTGCTGAAGGGAATTAGGATTTAATCTTAGTGAATAATAACTGAGATGTTATGAATTCAACATATGAAATGATTTAAAAATTAAGAATAATCTCTCAAGTATCATGTCTGCATTAGGTTGAATTTTTAACAACTTGCATGGTTTTATCAATACCTTTCTAGCCTGGGAAATTAGGGCCAGATGGTACCAGCCAAGCTGAAATGTGCAAATCAAGCAACACTTACCATACTTTTTACTCCCATTGTGATGGCAGGTTGGGGGGTCTTACAAAAATTTTCCCAAGGCCATCCTCCAAAAAGGCAAGGTGTAGCTGTCAGAGCTTCAGTTCTTTACAATTCAGTTTCCAGGAAAACCTTAAAGTTTTGTTTTGTATTTTATTTTTCTTCTGAAGTCGCTGCTGATCGTCTAAATATGTGGGAGTGGTGACACAATAGTGGCTGAGGGATCACACATCATTACATAGTGCACACGTGATTACTTATGCTGTCTCAGTCACAGTGTAAGTTACAAGCAATTATTTTTCCTTCTCCTCGATGTAATTACACTGTAATCTACAGGGACATGTAATGGCATGGACAGCTTTTGCACTGAATTAGGCAGCTCTCAGGGACAAAGTGAGACCTTTTACCAGCTAGCAGCTGGCTGGTCTCTTTGTGTAAACCTGGTGGCCTGCATATTAGGGATATGCTGGAGGGAGATTTGCAACCCAGATGTGATGTGGGGCCACCAAGTAAACTGCCCAAGGGTGGGAGGGCCTGTCTGTCTGATACCAGACTTATCAAATGACCACCTTGATTTCTTATCCTCAGATTATGAAATGTCTGTAGGAGAAAAGGCAGCTCCTGTGAAAGCAAAATTTGTACTAGTGGAAAATTTCTTTAGGATTTAAGAAATCCTTTATTTGCCATTGTCAGACTCGATATTCTTAATAAATGCACAATGCTTTAAAATATGCACAGCTTTATGGTAATACGGATGCTCAAGGAAAATGATACATTGCTTTAGCTTACAAAATTCAAAGCAAATATTGTGTACATCATCCAAGAGAAAGAGGAAATAAAGGCTTTCTTTATTTTTCTTTCTTTCGTTCTTTCTTCCTTTCTCTTCCTTTCTTGCAAGGCACAAACGTAAAAGTAGTATATTAAGTAAATAATCTGGTGATGTGCTAATTTGCTACTGTTTCTAGTGTGTTTATCTAGGAAGGAGCAATTTCTTATTTTCTATATTCTTTTTTATATTCTTTTCCATTTGGTTTAAGAAAGGATATTGAATATGGTTTCCCTGTGTTATACAGTTGGTCTTTGTTCTTTATCCATTCTATATACAGTAGTGTGCATCTGCAAATCCCAAACTCTCAATCCATGCCTCCCCCACTCCTCCTCCCTCTTGACACCTACAAGTCTGTTCTCCATGTCTATGAGTCTGTTTCTGTTTTGCAAATAAGTTCATTTGTGCCATATTTTAGATTCTACATATAAATGATATCATATGGTATTTGTCTTTCTGATTTACTTCTCTGAGGATGATAATTTCAAGATTCATCTGTGTTGCTTCAAATAGCATTATTTTGTTCTTTTTTATGGCTGAGTAGTAGTCCATTGTATATATGTACCACATTTTTAATCCATTCATCTATTTAGGGAAATTTAGGTTGTTTCCATGTCTTGACTATTGTGCATGGTGCTGCTATGAACAAAGAGGTGTATGCCTCTTTTTGAATTATGATATATGCCCATGAATGGGACTGTTGGATCATATGGCAACTCTATTTTTAGTTTTTTGAGGAACCTCCATACTGTTCTCCATAGTGGTTGCATCAACTCACATTAGGAGGAGTGATTTCTAATTGCTTAGTTATTGATTTATCAAGGTGACTTCTCAGTCTGCAAGGCCAGAGTTTGTCCAAGTGGGAATCAGGAAAATCCCCAAAGAAGCAGTTCTAGAGCTTGAATGATCTGATCCTGTGGGAAGAAAGCAAGAATTGTATGGGTAAGGTCATCTAGTCCTTGTCTCATTGGCTGATTACCTCCCAGGAAAGGTGAAGTTTTCATCAGCTCCACCACTGGGCTTGGTAATTATCCAGCTTGATGTGTGATATATGCAGATGCATGTTGTAGGCTCCTTGTGGGTTGGACTTCATGTCAGGATTTTTGTAAAATGAATTTCTTTGGGATGAGAGTGTCTTCAACTATGGAAGGTTTGTGACAGAAGTCTGGGAAGTCAGAGCTGAAGCAACAGTGTTGTATTGAATCCTGGGAGCAAAAAGGCAAAATCCTTTCTTGATGACCCTTTAACATGAACTTTCAGTAAATGTATAGTTATGTACTGTATCACTAGACCTCCCATATAGATGTGAATTCTGGAGCCATTTTTCTTAAAGTGATTTGAATAAAAATATTTGAAGAATTTTAAAAATAGCCTTGCTCAAAAGAAAGCAATTTTGAAAACTGGTCTCTCAAATGGATCCTTCCCCCTGCCTCCAGCTTTATTGGGATACACTGACTCATAACATTGAATGAATTTAAGCATATAATGTAGTAATTTGATACACATGTATATTGCTAAGTGATTATCACAGTAAAGTTACTTAACACATAATTACTGTTTGTTGTTGTCATTCTGGGGATAATATTTAAGATCTACTCTCCCAGCAAATTTCAAGCATACCATACAGTGTTGTTAACCATAGTCATCCCAGAACTTATTTATCTTCAGAGTGGAAATTTGTGCCCTCTTCCTATGCGTTGGGCTTTTTAAGATTCCACATACAAATGAGATCATGAAGTATTTGTTTTTCTCTGACGTATTTCACTTAAGGTAATGCTCTCAAGGTGCATCCATGTTGTTACTAATGGTAGGGTTTCCTTTTTTTATTGAGTAATTATCTCCTTCTATCTATCTGTTATCTGTCTATCATCTACCACATTTTCTTTATCCATCAAATAAGCCTTTATTGAGCAAATGGATCATCTTTTTTCTATTTTATTTACGTATATGTGTTAATATTTTTCCAATGTACTCATCTGCCTTCTGGTATAGTTTTGTGATTTATATGTTTGGGAATGAACACACATAGATAGATCTACAGATGGATGGAAGGATGAATAGACAGATATAAATACAGTGAGATTCTATATCCAGTTTCTTGGGATAGAACATGATGTAAGATAATATGAGAAAAAGAATGTATATATATGTATGTCTAGGTCACTTTGCTGTGCAGAAAAATTGGCACAACATTGTAAATCAACTATAATTTAAAAAAATAAATATAGTGATATTCCTTTATTGGTTTTCATTATTGATCATTTATAGGAACAACTTTTCTGAACTGTCTACCTCAAAAATTATCTGAAATAACTGATGATTCAACATATATCCTTGTATTTAGATACCTGGATGTTTAGCCATCACCAGTAGTTCTACACCTGTGATTGGCTTTACCTTACAAGCCTTGAATTTCTTGTGCAATGGTTTCCCTAACTGCAGGGTCAACTAATAAGTCATTTAGATGATTGCAAACTTGATTTGTGTCCCTTTGAGCTATCATTCATCACAATGACACACACTTTCAGGATACAGGGCATTGTCTCACTTTGACCTAGATGGTAGGTTTTCTGCAGGTCATCATGGATGTTTCAACTTTGTGAAATACTTTATTTCAGACTTTTTGTTCAATGTCACCATCAAATCCAGGGACCTCCAGTGAAATACGTGAGAGATTTAGATGAATCTGCTTGTGGGTTTGTGTAATACATAAAGGTCAGCATTCAAAGGGCACCCCCCCCTACCATGGGGAATGCAAGCATGTGCTAACTAGGAGAGGAAAAGCACTCTCTGTCTCTGTGAATACCATTAAGGACTGAGCTAAATGGAGGTTATTTTTTTCCCCTAAAATTGTGCTATTCAGCGACTCTATCACAATTGTAATATGTGGAATTTATGGAGTTGTCAACAGAAAAAGATGTTTAGAGTATTTGTGTATTAACTGATAGCTTCAAAAGTTATAGCTTCACAGCTCCTATACTACAAAAAGCAATTGATTTGCTTACCCATAACAGAACTATTCCTGATTTATTAAACCCTTCAACTAGAAGAACTTAAATTCAGTATAAATTAAATTTGTGTGTGTGTGCGTGTGTGTTTTTGGCAGGTGGTTTCCTCACCTTTCCTCTTAGAGTTGAACTTGAGGTTACTTTGTAAGGATTTTAGTTCATGATTATAATTTGGTTCCATTACCTCAAATCAAAGTGATAGTAAAGCAAAACTGAAGGCACCCTAGTCAACAAAAGGCAGGACATGTCTTGGGTAAGCTGTCTAGTGGGAGAACTATGACCTTGTGAGAGAAGTATGGTGTAGGGCTCTGCTGAAAGCCACCAGCCACCCCAGAGCAATTGAGCACTTGAAATATGATGAGTACAAACTGAGATGTGCTTTAATTGTTAAATTCACAGCTATTTTGAAGGTTTAGGATGAAAACAAAAATATAAATTATTGCATTAATAATTTTAAAGCACTACTTGTTGGAATGATAATATTTTGGACCTCTTGGCCAAATCAAGTGTAATATCTACATAATTTCATCTGTTTATTGTTAGTTTTTTTAAATGTGACTACTGTAAAATTTTAAACCACATACATAACTCATTATATTTCTATTGGACAATGCTGTCTAGAGGTTAAATAAATGGGCTTTATTTGACATCCTTGATTCTCTTGCCAGCAAAGCTTGGCTCTGGATGATACATATAATCATAAAAGCCCTCAGTTTCTTCATCTGCGAAATGGGGATAATAACACTTCCCACTTACTGACGTCATAGGGAAGGAACTATAATATTTAATGACCCAGAGCTTGTAAAACGCTGAATTCTTTGGATCTTCTAGAGTGAAACTAACTCTTTTTTTCTCGTTTAATTTCCCTGGGGACTGGACTATGTGAATAAACAAATAGAGTGCATGGGAAAACACCCACACACTCACATATCTTTGGCCCATTTTTCCCTTTGGTGGATTTATAGTGACTAGAAAGAGCGGGGGATATAAAAGAGTCATGTGCCAAAAAATGCCAAGTGCCCTGCTTGAGGCTTGGCTAAGCTGTATATGGTCTGAATATCTGTCACTCTAAAACTATCCATTCTGGTCTGGTAATTGTTGAAACTCTGGGCATATGGGCATGGAGGTTTATTGCATTTTTGTGTGTTTTTGTGTGTACTTGAAATGTTCACGATAAAAATGTTTTAAATAAATAACTAATGCCCATTCTGTCCTCTCTCATCCCTTAAAATTAAAAACAAATTCCCCTTTGTGCTTTATAATAGTGGTATGCTGATGGCCTCCTTTATTATTTACACAATCAGCCATTCTGCCAAAGGAGTATCTTTGCCCTGAGCTCAAGGTGAGATGAAGATTTTTCTTTTCCTCATGATTTCAGAGCAAAAGTATCCCTGAAAGCTCATCATTATTCCTGCTCCCTAACTTTTTAATATTTTCATAGCTAATGATTTAGTCCTCTTGATGTTTCTTCCCCCCACCCCCATGGAACTGAAAGCCTTTATCCCCACCCCCAGTCTCTGAACTGACAGTGTGGAGATGAGACATGCTTGTTTTTAAGCACCACAGAGTTTCGTGTCGCCAAGATGGACCCAGATTCTTCCTGAAACACAGGAAGCACGGAGTATTTTCATCCTCTGAAGAAGCAGCTTTCTGACCTGCTGGAGCCAGTGCAGTCATGCTGAGTAGTCTACGCTTTCCTGTTCCTTTGCTTTGTACAACTCGGAAGTTTTGTTTGATGTCTAAATATGAGGATGCTGTAATTCTGGCATGCCAAAGCTTGAATTTATATCCGTAATTGTCATATCCTTTATTGAGAGCTACACACTTGGACCCATGTGATAGGCTTGCGGGGGGAAGAAATCGATGTCAGCAATTATATTTATACATTCATTTCAGGTGTATAGCCAAAATGTCCTTCAAAGGATGATAGCATCAGGTGGGAGGAGGATATTTGTGTGTGTGTGTGTATTTGATTGAAACTAGAATAATACTTGAAATCATAGCTAAGTACTGATAATCATAAACCTTATCTCAGGGCTCTAAGAAAACTCAGGAGACAGTCTTGTCATGGCCTCTGTCCTGCACTAGGCAATTAACAGTTATTCCCACTTTACACAATGAAAACTCTATAAAGCCTGGAGAATTAAATAACACGATTCAGTCGCATAAGTTTTTGAGGGGGGAAGAAGGGGGAGAATGCCAAATTTCCCTTAGTGAAAAAGTAATAGTCATTTAAGGAGAGTGGTGTGATTTCAAGTGGAGAACAGTAGCTATTGGTTGAGATCATCCCTTGCCTAACCCTTTGAAGGACTGACAGGATCTTAGAGGTAAAACTGAACAACTGTTTTATTGAGAAGGAAAACTCAGGGGCTTAAGTCATCCCCTGTAGACACCTTGGAGCTGTGGCAGCCCGGAGGTGCAAGGATTGAGCAGGGGGATTGAAGGACCAACCATGGTACCAGCCTGGCTTCTCTTCCTGGTGGGACAGAATGAAAGAGAGCTGAGACTGGAGAGGGAGCTGTACCTGGAGGAGTAGACTTGGGTCAAGGGAAAAACACATGCCCATGGAGCACAGTGACACTAAGAACCCCAGAATGCCACATCAGTTGAGCAGCAGACAAGCCAAGGCAGACAGACAGGTGTGAGCACATGTGACATTCTACCTGGTTGGATGACCCCTTTGCAGGGGACTAGAGGAAAGGCCAGAGAATATACGTGATAGCCAGCAATTGTGTCTGTTCCCCATGAAAGAAACAGCCAAGATATAATCAAGGTTGGAGAGTAGCAAAGAGACCAGAAGTACTTCCATCCACTTGAAGGTGGGGGCAGGAGGGGGGAATGCTTCAGATTTATGGGGACAATTTTCCAGAAAAACATATCTCAGTTTGTCTTCTACTGAAGGCAGAACCTGCGATAAGGATCTGGGTGCAAGAGTTTCTTATCCCCTGTGGGTAGTGGGGCTTGGTTCCACCAGGACTTCCTGAGAAACAAATACAATGCCTTCCAAAATTGTCCACTTGAAAGACAGGAAACTGGAGCACTTATACCCTGGCTCCTGTTCCCACTTGTGGAGAGTTTCCTTCAGGGACGGTGTGTGCTCCTGGGAGTCAGTAGGGAAGCTCTTGGGGGCAGAGAAAGAGAAGGTGACTGCTGGGATACCTGAGGTGGAGCCACGTGTGGGAAAGTAGATCCAGATACCCAGGAAGTCTCCACGGCAGATTCAGCTGTCATTGGTGGTGAGCCAAGGGACAGAGTCATGAGCACCAGAGGCATTTGCTATAGAAGGTGGTGGAAACTCTGACCCTTAAGGAAGATTGAAGACTAAAAAGCCCAATGGACATGGAGAAGAGCATTTGCAAAGGTTTGATCATATAAAAGAGAGAGGCTGAGCATAGAAGTTTAATGAAGTCCCTGATGTTGAATATAAAATTGAGAATCCAAGAGTTCCTATAGTGGCTCAGTGGGTTAAGAATCTAATTCTGTCTCTGTAAGTATATAGGTTCAATCCCTGGCCTCACTCAGTGGGTTAAGGCTCTGGTGTTGCCTCAAGCTGTGGCATTGGTTGCAGATGTAGCTCAGATTCCGTGTTGCTGTGGCTGTGACATAGGCCCACACCTGCAGCTCCAATTCGACCCCTAGCCTGGGAACTTCCATATGCCACAGGTACAGCCCTAAAAAGAGAAAACAAGCAAACATAAAACAGCAAGCCCAAATAAAGTTGAATATTCTAAGCAAAAGAAAACTCATGAGGACAAGAGTCATTCTGCGGAGTTGGGTTTTTTCCCTGAATTTGTTTGTTTGTTTGTTTTTGCAGAGGTTTGGGGTGATGTGCTGCTCCCCTGGCCTCCATGGAAGGTGTCTCTGGAAAGTCACCTGTGCCATGGGTGCCCTAGCAAGCACCCAGCTATTGAAACTTACTGGCTGCATATGCCGTTGAACTTTCCAATTTGATTACTTCCTTTGTCATATTAAAATTGTGATTATTAAAACTGAAATATGGCCTAACTGATCTGCTGTGACATTGACCCTCCCGTGCTGTGGTAACAGATCCCTCTCCCTCCCTCCCTCCGGGCTCTGCCTAGTTTTCCCTTTTAATTTATTTTTATATTTATTTTTTTAATTGTACAGTTGCATTATTTAATTATAATTATCATAAATTCTTTGATGGAGAGGAAATCAGAATCAGATCTAAGAAGACTTCAGCATTCCAAGAATGATGTCAAATGACCCCCTTCGTGATGGATTATGCACTTATTTACTATGAGATATATTTCTTCTTCAGAGATTCCTTGTTTGTGTATCAACTGTAGATTTTTGGTTTGCAGTTATTCTGAAGTTTTGGTATGAGTCTATATGTATATGAGATTGTTTTAAGTTGTTGTTCTCTTAGTAGCAA
This sequence comes from Phacochoerus africanus, assembly GCF_016906955.1. Classification (NCBI taxonomy): domain Eukaryota; kingdom Metazoa; phylum Chordata; class Mammalia; order Artiodactyla; family Suidae; genus Phacochoerus; species Phacochoerus africanus. Next base: position 43,283,346 of record NC_062546.1, on the reverse strand, counting down.
GTACATCTCCAGTGTCCTGCATTTGTACCCACATCTTCTCATGATTTCTGATTTTGGTGGTATAATCATGCATGGATGATTTCCTATCTTTACTGTATATATACCTTTGCTGGTGAGCCTTGTCATTTGTGGTATTTTTGTTTCCTATTGCTGTCTTTTCTTTTCTGCCTAGAGAAGTTCCTTCAGTATTTGTTGTAAGGCTGGTTTAGTGTTGCTGAATTCTCTCAACTTTTGCTTATCTGTGAAGGTTTTGATTTCTCCTTCAAATCTGAATGAGAGCCTTGCTGGGTAGAGTAATCTTGGTGGGAGGTTTTTTCCTTTCATCATGTTAATTATATCATGCTACTCCCTTCTGGCCTGCAGAGTTTCTGCTGAAAAATCTGGCTAAAACCTTATTGGGGTTCCCTTGTATGTTACTTATTTCTTTTCCCTAGCTGCTTTCAAGATTTTCTCTTTGTCTTTAATTTTGGTTAGTTTGATTAATATGTGTCTTGGTGTATTCCTCCTTGGATTTATTTTATATGGTACTCGTTGTGCCTCCTGAATTTGAGTGAGTGGTTGCTTTCCCATGTGAGGGAAGTTTTCGGCTATTATCTCTTGGAATATTTTCTCTATCCCCTTCTCTCTCCTTCTCCTTCTGGCACCCCTATAATACAGATGTTGTTGCGTTTCACATTGTCCCAGAGTTCTTGAGACTCTCTTCATTTGTTTTCAATCTTTTTTCTCTTTTCTGTTCTGCATCCATAATTTCCACTAATCTGTCCTCCACCTCGCTTATTCGTTCTTCTGCCTCCTGTATTCTATTAGCTGCTTCTAGTGAATTTTTTATTTCAGTTATTATATTTTGCATCTCTTCTTGTTTAAGTTTTATATCTTGTATCTCTTTGGTCAGTGTTTCCTGTAAGTTATCCATCTTTGCCTCCAGTTTATTTCCAATGTCTTGCAACATCTTCAGCATCAACAATCTAAAGTCTTTTTCCTAGAGGCTAAGAATCTCCTGATCACATAGCTGATTTTCTGGGGGTTTTCCTTTCTCCCTTATCTGGGTTATAGTTTTCTGTCTTTTCATTTTTATAGCTTTTTGGTGTGGTGACCTTTTTACAGATAATAGGGTTGTAGCCTCTCCTACTTCTGGTGTCTGCCACGCTTGTCTGTTTTGGGTTTTTTTGTTTGTTTGTTTGTTTGTTTTGCTTTTTTAGGGCTGCACTTGCAGCATGTGAAAGTTCCCAGGTTAGGGGTCAAACTGGAGCTGCAGCTGCCAGCCTATGTCACAGCCACAGCAACACCAGATCTGAGCCACATCTGTGACCTGCACCACAGATCAGGGTAATGCCAGGTTCTTAACCCACTAAGTGAGGCCAGGGATTGAACCTGCATCCTTATGGATACTTATCAGGTTCATAACCTGCTGGTCCACAATAGGAACTCCATTCTATGGAGTTTAAGTGTTAGTTTTTTAGAGCTTAGAGTCTATGTCAATAGTGTCCAAAATAAGTATATTATGTATTTTTTAATCTTAAAAAGGAAAGAAACTGAACTTGACAAGTTATGGCTGGACTACAGCTGGAATTCAGTCCTGGTAACATGAAATCAGATGCCATGCACGATCTTGGAGGGGGCTTGTAGAAAGGGTGGGAGCCCCCCAGAGCAGTATGCTGACAGAAACACACTCTCGTGTCTGTTCGCTTGTTCTGTTGCAGTGTATTGTTAGTGAAATGCATTTGGTTAGGTGGAATCACAGGCTCAATTAAAGGGTTTTCATTGAACTTCTCACAAAATGGGCAAGTGCATTACAAAAGATTCCTGAAAAAAAATCACCTTGAAGATAATACCACTTTAAGCACTGATAAGAAAATAGCACTGCTGGCAGCATTCTTTTATCCCACTCTTAGAGTGATTGCTTCATCCATCCTGTCATGAGATTACAAAAAAATGAAATAATCAAGGATGGCAAGAGGCAGGTCCAATAAAAAAAAAGGAAAGATAGAAATGAATAAGAACATTATCTGAAATATGGCCTTAAAGCCACTATCACCTAAAATGTAGCATTCAGGCCATATCTGAACAAGACACTGTTTCTTGAGATATTAGCTATTCATAGTATAAACTAATTTAATTAGTAAGCCACTTGGAAATAGCATACTATTTCATATTCCTTTTCATATTTCTATTTCTTGACTTTGTATTACTGTACATGTGATGTATTAGTACAGCAGTGTGTTATGTAATAAACAAATACACATGCATATGTTTGTACATGCACACACACATATATGTATATATAAATATGCATGTGTGGTTGATATGTGCTAAGTCTTCCCCCACCCCATTATCAGACTCTGAAATAAGCACGAGTTTAGGTAGTTTGTTTGGGAGGTGATTTCAGGAAGGACACCTGAGAGGGTAAGGAAGTGACCCAGGGAAGAGAGACATGCTAATAAAGGATGTGAGTATGGTGGACAGCTAGTGCTCAGTCCCATTAGGGACCATTAAAAGAACCATTTGAATGTGCCCCAGAGTTTTTCACTGAGAGCTAGGACTGTTGGGATACTTTCCACTGACTCACACTCCTCAATCATTGAGTTTTACCCACAGAGGCATTTAATTTCTGACTTTTCCAAAATGCCCCTCCATGTGAGCTGTGTGAGATCCCCTATCCAAGGATAGAAAGCCCTCATGCAGCCAGCAGAGGACACAGTATCTTTGGGGGCAATTGTTGCAACTGGCTGGGGACCACATCCCAAGTCATGGAGGAAAACAGGGTTGGGCCAAATATAAGGCAGGACATCAATAGCATCTGTTAAAATCTCCATCAAAGATGTTCGAGGATCAGTGTTGGCATCTTGTGGAGAAGAAGTATGCTAGACTGAGGTGTTCAGAATTGGGTTTTAGAAAGATCACCTGGATGGCAGCGTAGTGGTGGCTGTTTTGGGGAAAAGGAGGTGGGGAGTCATATAGGGAAGATGTTGTGATAGTCCAAGTGAATAGTGGGCATGGATCCAAGGGGCAAAATCTAGATCCCTGTGGCTAACTTAATGTTGGAGAGTGAAAGAAGAAACCATAGGCTGATCTGCCACTCAATCAGTTACTTGGTTGATAAAGGCCAAGCAAAAGTGAAGGTTCGGAAGGGAGAGTATAATGGGCTCAGTCTGAGCAGCTTCCATGTGACCTGTGAGAGGGGCATCTAGGGATAACTGGCCATTAGAGAGTTAGATAGAAGGGTTGGGAAAATCCAAAAGAGAGTTTTCACATTTTTAAAATGAGGGAATCTGTTCCTATGACTTAAGATCCTCTTCAAATTGAATAATCTAATTGGCCAAAGGAAGACAAAGACCCGGAAAAACTGTCCCATATAACTGGTTTAAATCTCCTCTCTGTTGCACTCCTCATTTGGGGGACACTGGCACCCTCACTTCTCCTTTGGGTGTGTATTACTACTTTGCTTTTTCCTTGGATAAATATACTATTCTTGTGTACTCTCCCATGTGTTGTGCTGTGTTCCTAATAGTAAACCTTGTAGCAGTTTTTATAGGGGAAAAAAAAAAAGCCTAACTCTAAATTACCATTGCCTTTCATTATAGATTCAGCCAGTCTAGAAGTTAGGCCTGGGAAGAACACCCATCCAGATGACTCTTAGCATTTCTCAAAATGAAAATATTTTCTCTACATATTTCAACATACATAGAAAATGTTTCAACCTGCTAAATTGAAAAACAGCAGCTTCAGCAACAGCCTATAAAGATAAATGCATCTTCCTCCAAATGCTGGAGCCTGATACAGATAAGAATATTTTACCCTTGTTTAAATTTTGTTGATGGATCTACAGATGGATGATTGAATTCTTCTGTTAAATTTGATAGTATTATGGGCAGTTTAAACCTTTCTCAGAGTTTAACATGTGCCAAATTTATGTGGGGATCTTATTAAAACTCAGGGTCTGATTTAGTGGGTCTGGGGTGGGTCCTGATATTCTGTATTTCTAACAAGCTTCCAGGTGATATTGGTGCTCCTGGCTTACAGGCTTATAGATTATATAAAAGAGACAAAACGAGACATCCATGCAATCAGATTTTGTTTGAATAAAAGCCCAGTTGCTTGGTTTCAGGCAATTCATTTTTCCAAATCCACTTTCTCTTGCTGAAGAATAAGGAGCTCATCACAGCTGCCTTGGACCTTAGTAAGTCAAACACTGAGCCATGTGCACCTGGAAGATCAGAGAAAAATTCACAGGAAATGAGGAGGAGAAAGTGGATACATGAATGTGTGGGACAGAGCCATAAAAGAAAAGTTGAGAAGCAAGAGGAAGTAGGAACAGATGAGAGTGCACTGAAGAAAATGAGCAGAGCATGGATCTTTTTATATATTAAATTTGGAAAATACTTAATGAGGTTTTTTTGGTTTTTTTTTTCTTTTTTTCTTTCTTTCTTTTTTTTTTTTTATTGTGAGTTTAAGGGGGAAAGAGAAAGGATGAAAGAATCCAGAGGCAAGAGAATGACAATTGCCCAAGAAAGGCAATTTCTGACAGGCTGTCTATTGATTTTCTGAAGGTAGTGTTTAGCAAATATGATGAGTCTGTGATTCATCTGCCCCATTGGTAAAAATGCTGATTCCTCCGCCTTTGAAGATTCTAAACCCAGCTAAATGGGGTGGGCCAGGGTCTATGCATTTTAAGTAAGCACCTTAAATATGTATTAATTTGGAACCAGAGTTTAAGAAGAACTGCTGCAAGTTCCCATTGTGGTTTAGTGGGTTAAAGACCTAATGTAGTCTCCATGAAGATGCAAGTTCGATCCCTTGCCTCAAGCTGCTGCATAGGTTGCAGATATGACTCAGATCTGGTGTTGCATGGTTGTGGCATAGGGCTCACCTGCAGCTCTGATTCGACCCCTCGCCTAGGAACTTCCATATGCAGCAGGTGTGGCTGTAAAAAGGAAAAGAAAAGATTTACATTTTGTCTCCCCTGGAATATGTGTTGTTCTTTACTGCTGTTACAGGTTTCCAGACAGGACTGTCTATGCCAAGAAAGGGCAGTTCCTCATTCTGTAAATGCCATTCCAGGGCCTTCAGGTATTTTAAAGTGAATTTTTGCAGCTCTTAAGAACAAATGCTTCAAAATGAAGCTGGTGTTAAAATTCCTTTCACATGAGGTAAACCAGGCCACTTTAATGCAGTGATGCTTGTTCCTGGCTACCCATTAACATTGTCCCAGGGAGGAGTTCCTATTGTGGCACAGCAGAAAAGAACCAGACTAGGAACCGTGAGGTTGTGGGTTCAATCCCTGGCCTTGCTCAGTGGGTTAAGGATCTGGCGTTGCCGTGAGCTGTGGTGTAGGTCGCAGATGTGGCTCGGATCCCACATTGCTGTAGCTATGGCATAGGCCAGCAGCTGTAGCTCTGATTTGACCCCTGGGAACCTCCATGTGCCTCGGGATACAGCCCTAAAAAGCAAAAAAGAAAAAAAAAGTAAGGGACACATCCTTGGTCATCTTGCTTTAGATCTAAGGCTCTGACTTGCCCCAGAGAGCTTAACTTTTAGATCGACATTTTAATTTAATATGTATAGAAAGTTATTAAGAAAACACAGTAAACAAAAATATTTTTAAATAGTGATCATTTCTAATATTGTCTATCTAACCAAAATTTGAAAATATTTTTGTCCACATTTCAAAAGACAAATAATCATTCATTTCTATGTGAACAGAATAACAAAATGATGTCTTGTTTTTTTTTCTGCAAACTATGATTTCTTTTTATTATGACACGTATTATTAATTTTTATTAATAAGCATATTTAGTCTTTTGTCTTCAATTTTTTTTCTTTTTTTTGCTTTTTAGTGAAACCGTATGGCATTTGTCTTTCTCTGTCTGATTTATTTCTTAGCATAATACCCTCTAGATGCATCCATGTTGTCACAAGTGGCACAATTTCATTTTCTTTTATGGCTAAGTAATATTCCATTGTGTAATATATATAATATATATTCTTATATTTTATATTTATTCTACCTCTTCTTTATCCATTCATCTGTCAGTGGGCACTTAGGTTGCTTCCATATCTTGGCTATTGTGAATAATGGTGCAGTGAGTATATGGGTGCATATATCTTTTCAAATTAGTGTTTTTGTTTTCTTTGGAAAAATATGCAGAGGTGGAATTGCTGGATCATATGGTAGTTCTATTTTTAATTTTTAAGGAGTCTATATTTCCCATAGTGGCTGCACCAGTTAATATTCTCACCAACAGTGCATGAAGGTTCCCTTTTCTCCACATCCTTGTCAACACTTGTTATTTACTTTCTTCTGGATAATAGCCATTCTGACAGGTATGAGGTGATATCTCACTGTGGTTTTGATTTGCATTTCCCTAATGATTAATGATGTTGAACATCTTTTCATGTGTATGTTGGCTGTCTGTATGTCTTCTTTGGAAAAATGTCTACTCAGGTCCTCTGCCCATTTTTAACTCAGGTTGTTTGTTTTTTTGATGCTGAGTTATATAAGTTATTTGTATAGTCTGGATATTAACCAATCTCTTATTAAAAATGTCATGTATTTTAATCTAGTACTTCCAGAAAGGCCTTGTTTGTTTGTTTTAACAGAATAATGAAAGAATTTTTTGAGGTTTATTTTTCTTTAATATATACTTCTGCAGAACTATGAAGTATGTTTAAGTGCTCCCAGGGTTTGGGGAATAACTGTTTGAATCTTTTATAAATTTATCTTGAATTGCTTTCATGGAAAAGTCCCTCAGGTTAATATAGTCTTACAAAATTTTCATTATGTCTGAATTACAAATATCTCTTAATTTTATCCCTCTAGTTTCTAATTTTGGTCTGTTAGAAGTCAACACTGATGTGATATTAGTAGTGTCTAACAAGTTAAGAGGGAAAAGTTATCTGTTTTATCATTCTAATCTCATATGAATTGATTAAATACCTTCTTGAGGGCACTGCGGTGCCAGGTACATTGCAAAATAAGTTCATCCTTCATGGCCTGGTCAGATACTGTAATCAGCTTATAGAATGTATTTCACAGTCTGAAAACAAGATGGTTCTGAAATGAGTTCTGCTCTAAACATTGGATCTAAGCAGTGTTTACTACTGTTGCTTGGTACTTTTTGGCCCATTAATTCATTCTTGAAATAGTGGCAGTCTCCTTAAATCAATGTGCAAAGGCCCTTACATATGAAACAGCCCTGTGATGAGCTCATATTTTAATGAAATTGATATATAAAAAAATAGTCTTAAATAACTTAGGAGCTATAAGAAGTTATGTATAAAATAACTTATAAAATAATAAAAGTCCAGGAACTATAATTCCATCTAGCAGAATCCTTTTCAAAGGAGATGTCATTTGGGCTGAATCTTGAAGAATAAATAGGGAATTTGTCAGGCAAGAAAGGGGGAGGAAAAAAAAAACTATGCAAAGGCACAGAAGTGTAATATGACATTTCATTGCTGAGATTTGAAGGGAAGAGCCAGTGTGGGTGCAGAATAAGGATGAGGGAGGGAAAGTCATTCAATTAAAGCTAAATGATAAATAAGGCTTAGACTGTAAAAGCCATTATATTATCCGAGGTACATACATGAGGCTTCTGAGCTGCCAAGAACAGAATTCAAAATCAATGTCATGGAAACCTAGAGAGGAGAGACTTTCAAAAAGGTGGGAGTAGAAAAACATGAGAGATTAAGTACCATGAGGATTGATTGAAACTGGACCACTGGATTTCTCAGTTACAAAAGCTTGGCTACGGCAGTAAGACAATGTCCTGTATGATGGTGATTTTCAAAGTGTAGTCCACTGATCAGAGGAATCAGCATTATCTAGAAATCTGTTAGAAATGCAGAATCTTGAGCCTGGTCCAGACTTAGTGAATCAGAAACTCAAGAATAGGACCCAGAAGGCAGTCTGCATTTCAGAAGCTCTCTGGGGTATTCTAATGCAAACTGAAGTTTGAGACTCTCTATTGGAGTAAGGCTAGGAAAGAAGGATTTTTGTGGCTTGGGGGTTGAAAGAAGGAAGGGCAGAAAAAACAAACTGCCCTTTTAAGAAGTCTGTCAAAAAAAAAAAGGAAAAGAAAAAAGATGGTGGTTTTGGAGAGGAGGTAGGGTGAAGATAGCATAACAATCCATCACGTATTTCACAGCTTTTAACTTTTCCTAATGGTGGTTTGTTTTGTTTGTTTGTTTTTTGTTTTGTTTTGTTTTGTTTTATTCACCAATGTTTTAACTATTTAAGTAATCAGATCTTCTGAATTTTTGTGATTATTTTCCATTGCAAACTTTTTCACATATATATCCATATTTTCTATTACTTCGACAATTTTCTTTCTTCCATTTTACAATTTTAAAAATATATCTGGAGTAGTTCCCATTGTTGCTTAGCAGGTTGAGAACCCGACTAGTCTCCATGAGGAGGCAGGTTTGATCCCTGGCCTTGCTCAGTGGGTTAAGAATATGTTGTTGCCGCAAGCAGTGGCTAGGTCACAGATAAGGCTCGGATCCAGTGTTGCTGTGGCTGTGGCATAGGCTGACAGCTGCAGCTCTGATTCAATTTGATCCCTATCGCTGGAACTTCCCTATCCCACAGTTGGGGCAAAATAAAAGTCTGGAGTGTATTTCAGGGACTGGGTCAATGGCTATAACATGACATGTGCTTCCCCCAAAGCCACTTTCCTCCAGGTTGTTGATTGACTGTCCTATCCCTAGCTCTGTGTGATGATCTCTTCCTTTATGAGATATTAAGTTCTCACATACACTTTACATGAAGCAGAGCTCTGCATTATGTCTCTTTCTGAACAGAGGCACCCCAGTGTCACTCCTCATACGTTTATGAGGAGTTACATCCTCTGGTTGTAGTCAAATTCTATCAAGTATGGTCTCCCTTATTCAATTCTTCTCTTACATGGACATTTGTGGAGATGTAGATTATAAATATGTGATATTCTAACCCAATTTCAGGCTAAGAATAAGAAATCATCTCTAGGTCAGTGATTCTCAAAGTCTCTGCTCCCATTCTTACTCCCATCCTACGGTTCTGTATCCGTTCTTCTGGTGATTCTGTTCCATACCAACATTTGAGAACCACCACTCTAGATACTTTCAGATTTAATTTGTCTTTTATTCTTACATACACCCAGAAGAAGTTGCAATAGGGAAGCCAGTATTCAAAGCCAGAACCAGACCAGTATTAAAGGCAGTATTATGACCCAGATACACCACACAGAGATGACCATATTTGCACAGAGAGGTGGTTCTTGGACAGAATAATCCAGGGAGGGCATAACTTCTTTACCTTCCTTGGCAGTAGCTGCCCTGAGCAAGCCCAATGAATTTTCTGCCTTGAAATGATTAACATTCATGGTCAAATCAACATTTTGGAATGACTGGCTTACCATTGTCCTGACAGTTAGATGTAGAAAGATGGATACAAATTGGACATGGTTCTGTATTTTAAAAATCCTAGAAATTAAAATTACCTTAAAAGTAGGATTTGAGTTCTGTCCATATTGATACTTTAAAGAGTAGTACAGTGCCCATCTCTTAATGGATGTTCCTTAAACTTGTTTTCACCATGGGTGTGTGCCAGTGTCTCGTGTACAATGTGTGTGTGACACATTTGATTTAAAATTATATTTTTATTTTATTTTTCCCTGTGGCTATTTATTTATTTTAATAATGATTTTTAGAAATAGCAACAACAACAACAACAAAAGACAAAAAAAGACCAAAAAAAAGGAGTTCCCGTCGTGGCGCAGTGGTTAACGAATCCGACTAGGAACCATGAGGTTGCGGTTCGGTCCCTGCCCTTGCTCAGTGGGTTAACGATCCGGCGTTGCCCTGAGCTGTGGTGTGGGTTGCAGACGCGGCTCGGATCCCGCGTTGCTGTGGCTCTGGCGTAGGCCGGTGGCTACAGCACCGATTCAACCCCTAGCCTGGGAACCTCCATATGCCGAGGGAGCGGCCCAAGAAATAGCAACAACAACAACAACAACAAAAAAAGACAAAAATAAATAAATAAATAATGATTTTTATTTTTATTCTTTGCTAAAGATTAACCTTCTCTTTAGTTTTCTTCAACAATTATATTCCTTAGGGGGAAATTAGCTACCATGGAAAGATATTGGATTTTCAGATTGGCTAATACTTTCAATTATTTCTCAGGTGTTTAGCAAAACTTCTACACATTTGACTAAATATATTATTTCTTCTTTGAGTATTTTTAAACCCAATATATTTTAAAGCAAAAACCCATCTGTTTCTGATTTCTTTACAATAGGTGAGTAAACCTACCATTTTAAAGAACTACTTAATGGCTGTGAAATGCCTTGAAAATTTTAACGTTTTTATCAGAAAGGTAAAAAGACCTTTGAGCCAAAGTTTGATAGTAAATAAAGCATTAAAGACTGTAGTTTGGATCTTGGAAACCAAGGTATTGTTAACATATAAACATGAGCCAGGGACACGGGGGGCGGGGGGCGGGGGGCAGTTGGGAAAACCCCTTTATCCAGCTTCCTGAGAACGCCTAAGTATTGTTTCATCTTGGTACAAGGTATTGGCAGTAGATATTTTAAAACAGAGCTCTGCCCAGCCACAACATTAAGTTCCTTTTCTTATCTTTGGTTTTTCAAAGAAAGCATTGCTTCCTTTTCTCCACCTTTTTTGGGGGGATGAATTCCACAATAGGATCTTCTGGGAAATCATTCCTCCCCCTATATGCTCCTAGCCTACCCATTCCAAAGCCTAATTTACCACCTGGAGATAGACATAAAGGGTTGGGGTCATGAACCAGAAAATATCCAAAAAGGGAAATCCAAAAATGGTTCATTCACATTATTATTGAGGGAGAAGAGGAAAAAAGCAGAGAAATCTTTTATGTTTCTAAAGTAGTACAGATTTCTAGAGTATCTTCCCATAAGCTTTCTCAGAGTGGCACTAATTAGTGATGTGTGGTCCAGCTGGTGAGATGCTTAAAGAAGAGCTGAAAGGATGTTCTGGTACCATCATCCCATGCTGTTACACTTGGCAAATAGTATAACCAGCTATAAAGTCTACGATAATCACACTATTACATCAAATTGAAAATCCAGTGTACGTTCATCAACAGAGCATGGTCATATGTCCTATTTCTTCTTTGTAGGTATATTAGAAATATATACGCCTTTATTATCATGATGTTGTGTTGAAAATATTAAGTTTGGTGTTCCCATTGTGGCACAGTGTAAACTAATCTGACTAGTATCCTTGAGGATGTGGGTTTGATCTCTGGCCTCACTCATTGAGTTAAGGATCCTGTGTTGCCATGACCTGTGGTGTAGGTCGCAGACACAGCTTGGATCCCATATTGCTGTGGCATAGGTTGGCACCTGTAGCTCTGATTTGACCCCTAGCCTGGGAACTTTCATATCCCTTGGGTGCAGCCCTAAAAAGCAAAAAAAAAAAAAAAAGGAAAATATTAAGTTAATGCATTAAGGACTTACACAATTCACTCCACATAAATCATCTTATCATTTTGGAATCACAAAATCAAAATTTTTATCCATATTAACAAATACTTCATGGATTGCTGGTACCTTTTTAATCTAGCAAGCTGCTATTATTTATATGCAAATTATATATAATATCTCAGACCTTTGTAATTCCCATATTATACTGATGGAATTCCTGGTATGTGCTGTGATGGGTTTTGGTAAATCTGTTTTCATTTGTTGGATTTAAAACCCTTCCTTGGAGTCCCAAGAGAACTGTCCAGTCTCCCAGGCTCACTGAGGATCTGTGACATGTGAATAGTTCAATATACAGTATGGTCATTTCCCTATTCTAAAGGTCACCTTGTAAATAAAACTATTTAGTTGAAAAGACCATTGAAAATACACATAATTCTCTGATAATACAGGGAAAACACTAAACAGCAAAAGGATATGGCCCACATAATAGAGTAAATGTCATGAGGTCAGTATTTAAAATACTCACTGTTCTTGATGTATTACACTTCCAGGAAGTGTTTGGTGAACTAGTACAATTTCACTTCTATTCTGTTTTTTTCCTGCTAAGTATAAATAAAAGTTACCCTTTTCTCTTTTTTTTAATAGATTAAAAAGTTACCAGTGATGTGAACTCAAAAGTTATGGGTAGAGTTACAGCTTTCACTTTAAAGAACTTGTAATGTTTTTTTGAAGTCAGGGTCAGTTACCCTGCTGTCAGTTATCAAGGCAGCTAGTCAAATCCAAACTTGAAATATTTAAGCAACCCTGATGCCATACGTAACCCTTTCTGGCCATCAGTGAACTCGGGTATTGCAGAGTTATTTCTCAGTAATGATAGGCCTTTTGGAAATGAGGAAAAAATAAGTGAAATAAAAATGGTGTTTTTAAGTTAAAAGATCCACCCTGGGATCTTTGTGATCTTCTGACAATGACGTACTTTTGTGAGCACTTCTTGAACTTTTTTTGTAAGGCAGGAGATGGCTTCACCATCATAGAAGATTTTTCTCCCTCCCTTCAAAATCTTCAAATTCAATTCACATGTAAATTAAGGATGATTACTTCAAATTTAGTTATAAGATTTGAATATTTATAACGCTGTGAAAATAGAGTAATGAGCCTTATTTTTCCATATCATTTCTAAATTTATATTGTCATTTCAAGTGGTTAGTTTAGGGACTTTATACAGATTTAAAGAATGTGGCCCTTGTTTAAAACAAATCTTGCCTTTCTTTTATAAAATTATATTTTGTCTCAGGCATGATCACTTTATCAGCCTAAACTATAAAGCAAATCATCTTCTGAAAGGGAGATTTGACCTTTGGGAAAAAGGTGATTGTGAAAAGCCTGGTGATCAAATGAGGGAGTGTAATTTTTTGTTAAGAGGTAAATGACTCTCTGTTTTTCCATAGCTCACAACTGAAATGCTCGACAGCTTAGTTCAGATTGATTACAAAATCAGTCAGCATTTGAACAAAAAACATTGGCTTTTACTCTGAGTGAACTAAGAATGAATGAATAAATGAATTCAGTGAATATTGATTAAGAACTTAGTATGTGACTGGTATACTTCTAGATATTTGGTAACAGTTCTATACAAAAATTTTTGCACTACCAGTATTTACACCCTCAAGGGAGAGAAAGAGGAAAAATACAAATAAGATAAATAAATAAGAATAGGTTGGGAGAAAGATAAAGTAAGGGAGGGAGAATAGGTCCTGGTGGAGGAGAGTTGCAATTTTAGGTATTGTGGTCAAGGAAGGTCACATCTGAAGAGATGCTATTTGAGGAAGGGAAGGAAGTAAGAGAGGGAGCCATGAAGATACCTGGGGAGGAGCATTCCAGGTGGAAGCAACTGGTCCATGGTAGGCACTGTTGGCAGAGCTCCTGTTGGCTGGCCAGAGTGAAAACAGGAGGTAAGGAGAGAGGGGATCATGTAGGGCCTTGTTGGTCAGCAACAAGACTGACTTTTATTCTGGGTGAGTCTGGAAGCCACTCAAAGACATTTAATAGCCAAATGTCTTGCTCTCACTTAAAAAGATCACTCTGGCAGCTCTGTTGAGACTAGACTAGAGGCAGACAAGGACTAAAGAAGCAAGCTCAGTTACATATGAGGCTATTGCAATAATTCTGATAGAGATGATGGTGGATCAGATGAGTGCGAGTTATTGGTCAGGGCCTCCACAGGAAACATGTGGCACACTTAAATTTGGATAATTCAAAGAGAGAATTTTGCTTACTTGTTTTTACAAAGGGGTTAATTGTAAAGTGTGGGTGGTATATAGGGAACCACAAAGGATGGTGTAGTAACTCATGATGAGTAATTCTTACTATGCCTGGGCCGAAAGAATAAAGGAAGAACAGAGGTCCAAAACCTGACAAAAGGGGAAAGTTGTGTAGAGAAGGTCCTCTTGAGAGGGGCAGGGACACAGCCATCCCATATGACCTCAGAGAGTCAGCCAGTGTGATAGATACATGACCTCACCCTCCTCTATCCATCCAGTCTCCCTCTTGGGCTCTCTGTTGGCTAAACCCAGTCAGGAGCCAGAGGGCAAGGGGACCATTGATGTCCTTACAAGGCGAACCTTCTGGGCTAGAAAGCCGACTGGTGCATAATGGAAAGTAGATCTGGTGAGACAAATAGGAGTCACCCACCAGTCTACTTCTCTTGCCCTCAGCTGTTTTCTTTCTTCTGGGTAAGAAATATATGTCTTAAACCTAGGCAAAGCATGAAATCCCATCAGATACCATGACACTACTACCTACCATCTGTCATAATAAGCACCACTTATGTTATTTATATAAAGAGGAGAAAAACAGAAGAAAGAATTAAATGAATGACCTGAAAGAGAACTACTACAGATTTGCTTCTGGCTTTGATCCTAAGCCAAGGTTGGTAAGCATGATTACCTTCTACAAATCATTGCAAATCAATCTCTCCTTTGCAATCTCATCATATACCCGGGGCTCTTTACTGGTGACCTGACAAAAAGCTGCATTTATAAAAGGTATGAGCCTTAGATAGTCTGTCTTTTTGGGGGTGATATATGTTCACATTTGTCAAAGACTTTTAGCCAAAGAAGTACTAATAGGTACCCCACTAAGTGCATAGGTTCCTAAAATAATCCTCTTGCCCCCACAGTGTAGCAGTAACTCATTCCCCCCTGGTGATTAGGATCAATCAGGATCAATTATCTTAGCTAGTATTAGGGCTCGCTTTTCTGACTGTTGGCTCAGTGGCACAGAGAACATAAATGACCAAGCTGAACTCTTGGTTTCGAAATCAATGAATCCATGATCATATTTCCTGATGGAGGCATCTGAGGTGGGCACTGAACCTTGAAACACAGTGAACCTTAGGTTGTAAAGATGGAAAGAGTATTTTGTCAAGTGCTTTAGTGGTATGATAGTGAGAAGGATCATTGCACCACTTGGTTCCTGGATGTACACACTTAGGGTAAATCACAAAAAAGTAGCAGTATGTATTAGCCATATATTTAAGGCATATACTCCATCTGTAGTATTGTACCAATAATCCAGGATATTGCCTTACACTTGCATTGCATTCCATGCTAAGTGAAGTAAGCAGGATGCCACCTCTTGCTCTGAATGTCTCTTGTCCCATTTCCTCCTTTGGTATATGTGCCACCCAACCACAGAGGCTCACACTGAGGGTCTGTTTCTTGAGTCAGTTTTGGTAGCAGTTACTGTCATTTAGGTTCTCAATCATGATACAAGTGCCATATTCAAATTAGGATAATTTAAGGAAGGTTAACTTACAAGGTGACTATTTACAAAGTGTAGGTGGAACATAGGGAAACTACAAGGGATGGTGTGCTGACCTGTTGTTATAATCAGAAGATTTGTACCACTCCTAGGCCAGAAGAAACTGAACCCAGAAGGAGAAAGTTGCTTGAGGGAGATTGCCTTGAGAGAAATAGGAGACACACCAGCCTGAAGGGGTTTTTTGATGGAAGGCAAGGACACAATCCCCTGCACCCAACCTCTCTCCATTCTTGTAAGCCTTTGTCAGTGCTTCCCCAGGGTTGAACCTAACTGGTAGAGAGGAGGTAAGAGAGCTGATTTAATGAGTTGGGTGGAAAAGGGTGGAAGGGAAAAGTGGGAGATATCTGGATATGTGGCAGTGGTAGAAGTGATAAGAAGTGTTTGGATTCTTTTAATTTGAAGGTAGAGCAGATAGATTTTGCTGACAGATTAAAGATGGGGCATGAGAGAAACAGAAATCAAGGCTGTAGCCATGCAGTTTTAAAAAATTATCTGAATAAATTAGAAGATGAAATTGACATTTACTGAGATGGAAGAGGATGTTAAATGGGAAAGTTTAGGTGGGGTAAAATATAGATGTATAATTCTTATATATGATCAATTCTGATGCCCACTAGACATCCAGTGGAGAAGTTCACTAGGACATTTGCCATATGAGCCTAGAATTCTGGGGAAAGGTCCAGGTTTAGAAATACTTAAAGTTATGAGTCTTGATGAGATCACCCCAAAAATGAATATAACAGAGAAGAGTCTTAAGAGCTTAGCCTAAACATGACAATGACTGGACTTTAGGATGACTAAGAGGAACTGGTAAAGCTGACTGAAGGGACAATGGGGCAGGAGAAAAGTATGTTTGATGTCCTAGAAGGCAAATGTAAAAGGTATTTCAAAGAGATGGATTATCAAATGATAGTGACTGAATTAAGTGAAAATTAACTATTGCATTTAAAAAACTTTAGGTCATTAATAACCTTCATGTTTAGTAGGTCAGTTGGGACAAAAGCTTGAGTGGAATGGGTTCAGGAGAGAGAGAATGGAACAAGAAAAAATGGACACTGGTCATACAGATACATTTTTAAGCAAATTTGCTATAAAGGGAAGTAAGCAAATGGGATATTTTTGAAGGGGTAAGTGGAATTATTAGTCTTTTTGGTTGCTGTAATAATGGTAGATATCAAGTATCTGATTATGTGATGAAAGAAATGATCAATAAAAAGGTACCATCAATGATGCAGCAGAAAGAGGTGGATTGGTGGAGCACTATCTTCTAGTAGGTGAGAATGGAAGAGTTGGTCTTAGCTAGGTACATGACACTTTAGCACTGGGAGAGAAAATAGACTACATAGGCTCATGGGAAGGTAGGAGAGTAGTTGTAGTGATGAGAACGTTTGGGGTCTAAGCTGATTGCTTCTATAATCCTCCTGAAGTAGAAGCAAGGTTATCAGCTAAGGGTGAAGATGGAGGACAAAGTGTTGGACATTCACAGAATAGAACAGCCCTCCAAAGAACAGGAGAAATGAATGGACTAGGGAAATAGAAATACAGTGTGTTTTTTGAATAGCATTGATACACCCCATAAAATTCTTTCAAGGAAAAGGAGACATCATGCGTGTGTGTTTTTCTCTAGACACGTTCAGTTGTACGAGTGCAACTATGGGAGTAGAACAATAATTGCGTAAAATGAAGACTACAGGTTAGCCAGCAAGTTCGAAGAAGTCTACAGATAAGATGCCATTTTATGATTAAACTTGGGTAACAGAGCAAACAGTCTTTGTTTCTAATACTGTTACTAAAGGTAATAATTAAACGGTAATAGATTCACTGTGGAACATAGTCCTTTTTTTCAAGGTTAATTTTAATATAGCATCAGGCATTTCAAGCCATATAACTAAACTCAATTAAAATTTTCATATGCTACTACCATTAAGAAACCAGAAGACCAGATCTAGGCACATTTTATCATGGCATGATACAAAAGGAAATTTAGTTAATTTTCTCACATGTTGCTTTGATTCTGTATTAGCTAAAGGGTGATCTTTAGTTGTCATTTCCCACCAAATTAGGGAAGTTTTATGCTGAAGAGAAGTGAGATGGTTCTATTCATTCTGGTTTTAGACCATTAGGTTTGCATGTTAGTTTTTAATATCTTCCCCCCCCCCCCCCCAGGGCTGCACATGCAGCAAACAGAAGTTCCCAGGCTAGGGGCCAAATCAGAGCTGCAACGGCTGTCCTACACCACATCTCATGGCAATGCTGGGTCCTTAACTGTTAACACTGAGCGAGATGAGATGTCAGTTCCACATTATATAGTGGAATGAATGAATGGAAAACTGCCCTTCAGTGTGATTTTGGGGGTAGCCAATTTTTCCCTTTTTCTACAATTCCCTCCTTAGAGATCATACAAGTGCCTAAATTTCCTGCCATTATTGTGTACTTAGAATTGAGGCATAACCTCCTGGAGGAAATCTAAGATGCCATCTGTTATTCCTAAGGGATAATACAAAACCCATTTGTCCCAGTCATCGTTCTTGCTTGGTTTATTTTATCATATTAACAGGAAAGAAAATGAAGCCTGGGGTCTATGGCATATATATCGGGTGGGTTTTGATCAAAGATAAGGGAGCTGAGAATGAGCTTGTCTTTGTGGGAGGCAATGTCTTGGTCAATTTCCCATAACCCAAGGGTATGGTTACCTGAGCTGTGTCTCTCAAACAAAAGAAAATGCGTAACTAAAAGATGGTTGAAAATAAACTGAAGATTAACCCCAAACAGGCTCTGGGCTCCAGCATCTGATCTAAAACTGTTAGTTTTTAAAGATAAATTTATCTTTCCTCTCAGAATAGCTAATAATATAACATTTATTTACTGCTTCTTGTATTTGGGGGCAGTCAGGAAAAAGCATGTAAAGCTGGCATGCATGGATTAGTTTCTTTAAGCCTAACAGTAACCACTGATATTATTGTTTCACAGCAAGACAAAACAGAAGCTTAGTTTAAATAACATGCCTAAGGTCATAAAAATTAGTGGAGGGTCCAGACAAGATTTTGGAAAAGATCTACCTGACTTTTTATAATAAAAGAAATCATGAGAGCAGGCATCCTCCTTGTTATGTGTTAAATTGCCTTGTGCACTGTTGGCCACTAATAAATGTTTATCCAATTCAGTGCAAAGGACTTCCCTATTTCAGGCTGTGACTTCTTCCACATATGCAAAGTAATGTGGAACATTAAGATGCTTTGCATAGAAAATGAACACTGCATCAATGAAGACCAAACCAAAAATCCCATCATGTTTTCTTTTAGTTAGTCTGGTAGTTGAGGCCAGAATACTTTCTGACACAAACTAGCACATGCCTTCACATCTTTCACAATATGTATTTTTCAGTTGTGTGATTCCTAAGAAACCTGCAAGTATATTTTTGTTATTGAGATTGTTTGAGAAGCGTTGCCTAGTCTGATTCTCAAAGGCATCCATGTGAACACGAGGGCCACTCTAAGCAATATGAGATATCTGACTATTTTCTGATAACTCTATTTTCCACTGTAACTAATTCCAGTTTACTTGCCAACAACTTCAGACATCAGCTGAACACTTGCTAGAGGGGAAAAGAAGCTTCAAGGGTGGAGATGTATTTTAAAGGATATTGAATAAGATTAGTGTTTGTCACTGGGAAATAAGGAGCCTTGCTGAGGGGATAGGCCTGTGCTGCAGAAGCACTGACTCAGTGCAAGGTTTGCAAAGGGCTCTGCTTTCTATACCCATTCAATTCAGAGATTTCTGGGTAAATCTATGGAAGGAAATTCATGCAGGAAAGAGGGTGGAGATGGAAAAAAAAGTTCATACTTAAGTCACAGTCTATGGATAAGAAGGAATTTGAATATTAATGCACAACCTTGAGAATTAAATTCCCTGTCCAGCAACCTTAAGAGCTGGCAGCTGGCTAGAAGCTGATAAGGAATGTTGGGTGGGGGTAGGTCCTGGGAGGAATCAGTTCCCAGGGCAAGCTCTCATCCCTGGCTGGCATTAGAAAGAATTACAAAGCATGATTCAGAATCTAATTTTGTCAGCTGGTGATTGGCTCCCACAAGGCTCTGGCCTCACAATGTGTTCTATTAAGTAATGGGAATTGGGCCGTGCCCTTTTTCTCTGCTTCACGCCTCCCACCCCATTTTTCTTCCCAGTGCTTCTCATGTCTCCATCATGAACTTAGGTGTACTTGTTTCCATGGACATTCTAAAAGGTATTTTAAAAAGTCTCCACAGCACACGGAAGGATGCCAACACCACATTGATTTTTAAAATTTAATTTACATTGTTTTTGACTCCTGGGCTGCCTAGGGAATAACGGCATAGCCCTGTCAGGATGGGCAAAACCCAGGTGGGAAAAGGGCCAGTTTAAATGAGACCCCTTCATATTCCTAATCCTGATCTAGTGGCTTTGTGCGAGAGAGGCTTTTATCATTAGCAAAGAGTAAACCTCTATGCAGAAATACCAAATAAACATACTGTGTGAGAAGTCGTTGGTTTATGTTAACTTCACAGAAAGGGAAATGAATGAAAATTGACTCCTTAACTCGTTTTAATTTTTTTTTTTTTTGCAGCCAAATGCCAGATACCTGTCAAAACATCTGTTTATCCTTTACAATATGATTTGTGTCATCAATGATGAAACTCATTTAAAGGCAATAGCTTGCACATCTACAAAAAGGTGGCATTATATATTCAGAAGACATGCAATATGGGTTTTATTGTTCTCTTACGTAACCTAACAAGAGTTAGTTTCTCAAAGAGTTATTTATGTAACAGGACCGTTCTCCTCTCCATTTTAAGATTTGTGTATGTTGTTATTCTCTCTGATTTCCAGGCATACAAAAATATAATTAATGAGTGAGAGTGAGGTATTCATTAGGCAGAAAATATGCTCAATAAACATTTCTAAGAACATTTTTTCCCTTAAAATTTAATCACAGGATCCTTTCTTTCTCATTGAAAAAATTTCCATTAAAGAAAATTTAAAGACCTCCCTCATAAGGAGTTGAACAATCTTAGTTCTATTCTGTCTTTTCTTATCTTCAAGTTATGCCTGTTTCAGAAAGGAAAAGCCAGCCTTTGGTTAAAGAAAATGTCCTGCATGAGATACTAGACGACCTGGAGTCTTATTTCTGTTCTGGCACAAACTAGTCATAGCTGTTTGACTAAGTCACTCTCTGGACTAATTTTCCCATTTGCAAAAAGGGAGGGAACTGGCTGGTTCAGAAGGCAGCTTCTAAATGTGTTTCCTATGTCAAGCTCAGGTTTTTTTTTTTTAATTATAATCTGTATTTGAATTCCTCTAGATAGACATGCATTACCACAATTTACCACAGTCCTCACCATTCCTTATTACCCTGTTTGTATGGATATGTGTACTTGTGTATCAGTTAGCTTTTGTTATGTAACAAAAAACACCCCAAACATAATGCTTCAAAGTACAACTATTTACTTACTCAATATTCTAGGGTCAGTCCTTTAGTGGCCTTATTTGGGTTGTTAGTTCTGCTGGTTTTGCCTGAGCTTGTTATAACTTATCTGTGGTCTACTGCCATTTAGCAAGGTGGCTCTGTTTCTGGGATTGGCTGGCTGTCACTTGGGGCAGTACATATGTCTAAGACAATTCCTCGTCCAGCAGGCTAACTTGAACTTTTTCTCATGGCAGCCTCTGGGTTTCAAGACCACAAAAACGGAAGTTTCAAGGCCTATTGTGCCCTAGACTTGGAATTCTTACAACATCATTTCTGTTGTATTCTGTTATCTAAAGCAAGTCTCAGACCAACTCAGGTCCAAAGAGTGGGGAAATAGATTCCATCTCCCAAAGGAAGGGGCTGCAACGTATTTTGGTCATTTTTGCAAACAAGTACAACCTTCCTGCAAGTATTTAATCTTGCACACTGTGGACTGCCTGGCCTTGAATTCATTCCCAGACTAAAGACAAAGCCAGTCACAACCAAAACAAACAAAATGGGCACTCCATCTCTCTATCAGAAGCATACTTAAAAGTACTCGACAAGATGTTCAAATAAAAATCACTTTAGAGTAGGATTGGAAAGTCCGTTGCCCATTGAACCACAAGTGCCCAGATGGTTGAGGATTTCTGCCCTTGGTGACCAGACATTTGTGCCACAAATTACTGGCAGTTTCGGAACTTGGGTTATGCCCTCTTCATAATAGGGAGCTGCAGTTCCATGACGGTCAGCCTCAGGGATGGGAATTCTGACTGCGACAAGGAAAGCTTCCAACTGTGTCCCTGCAGACAAAACACATTCTGAATCACTTTGGGGGTTTGGAACTCAGTTTCTAGACACCCTGCTTAACTTTATCCCAGAATACTCTTAGTTTGAA
Source organism: Phacochoerus africanus (assembly GCF_016906955.1). Taxonomy (NCBI): domain Eukaryota; kingdom Metazoa; phylum Chordata; class Mammalia; order Artiodactyla; family Suidae; genus Phacochoerus; species Phacochoerus africanus. The sequence continues at coordinate 43,261,703 of NC_062546.1, read as the reverse complement.
ATAATGAGTTGGGGAAATTTCCTTCAGAGTTGGGAGCTGACTACCTTTCATTCACTGTGTGGTATGAAGGAAAGACTGTCCAATTCTGAAATACAAATATAGCAAACCCCACTTTATAAGAAAACCCCACTTTATAAGCAAACCCCACTTTATAAAGGACAGATATGGCATGCCACAGGTTCAGTCATAAACTCTATGTATGTACATTAATTTCTATAGATATATTGATAATACAATAGACATTCATTAATTGGCCATATACTAATTTCAAGATACTTTCCTGAATACTGTAATGACTGGAAATACGTATAAGAAAATGTCCTTTCTTTCAAAGGGACAGAAGTCAGTCAGTCTGTTCAAACTCTGAGTCCTTATGAAAGAATTTCTCTTGACATGACTCAGGAAACTTATAATCAGTTTTCTCCTAACACAAGAATTTTAACTGATCTAATAAATAGAGAAGTACCTGTTTTCATCCCTTAATTTTGAATTGGAAGATCTATAGATCTTAGCTTGCTGTTTTCCTTTGGGGAGGTGACAAGACACATGGGGAAAGATTCCTCAGCCATAACAGTTAATTAAGAATTCTGAATTTCCAGTTTCAAATGAAGCTTGTCCATTCCCCTATGGAAAGGAGCTTCAAATCTGCATCTCCCTCCATAGGGGGTTAGCAGGCAGGGAGAAAGGCAGTTAAGTCCCTCCAAATGATTGAGCCTAGGGAGAGCATGAGGGGACCGTGGAAACAGCTGATGCTCTGTGAAAGGTAATTTCAGGAAAAAATAAACAACTTGATAGAAAAAAAATAAAAAGAGGACATTTGAAACACTGCATGGGAGAGTTAATCCAAGTGGCCTACAAATATTTGAAAAGATGCTCACATTTATTAGTAGCCAATATAATGCATACTAAAGTGCAATAAGATATTATATACTATATATCTGTTCTACTGCTAACAATTAAAAATAACAATCACTGAATACAGGTAGTCATATCTCTAGAGGGGAGATCTGGGAAATCATATTTTAATGAACTTTCCTGGTGATTATAATTCATGTGAACCTTTGAGAACCACTGCTCTTGTATATAGACCTAGATATTGTTGCATGCTTTTCAGAAAGCAAGTTGACAAAACCTCATAAAATTACAAATATATGTACATAGCTCTCCTTAGTCTGAAGATCTTTCCCATAGAAAGAAGCACTAGGAAATAAATATATATGGGCAAGGATATTTATTGTAGCTTTGTCACAAAGGCCAAAACCTAAAAAAAGATGAAGACAGAACAGAAGATTGAATAAATATATCCACTACTAGGGAAAAGACTGAAAATATGAATTAATTGTACATTAGAAGAACTTTCCACAAATTTTTCCATAGAGTTAAGCAAATTGTGTGGAAATCTGCCAATATGATCCAATTTTTTTGTTTTCTCTTGTTTTTCACTATAATTATTTTTAATAATGATTTTTATTTTTTCTGTTATAGTTGGTTTACAGTGTTCTGTCAATTTCTAGTGTACAGCAAAGTGACCCAGTCACACTTATAGGTATTGTTTTTCTCACATTACCTTCCATCATGTTCCATCATAAGTGACTATAGTTCCCTATGCTATACGGAAGGATCTCATTACTTATCTACTCCAAATGCAATAGTTTGCATCTATTGACTCCAGCCTCCCAGTCCATCACACTCCCTCTCTCTCCCCCTCCCACTTGGCAACCACGAGTCTGTTCTCCAAGTCCATGAGTTTCTTTTCTGTGGAAAGGTTCATTTGTGTTGTATATTAGACACCAGATATAACTGATAATCATAATGTATTTGTCTTTCTCTTTCTGACTTGCTTCACTTAGTATGAGAGTCTCTCGTTCCATCCATGTTGCTGCAAATTGCATTATTATTATTTATTTTTTGTCTTTTGTCTTTTTAGGGCTGCACCTATGGCATATGGAGGTTCCCAGGTTAGGGTCAAATCAGAGCTTATAGCTGCTGGCCTGTGTCACAGCCATAGCAATGCCAGATCCATGCCGAGTCTATGACCTACACCATAGCTTATAGCATCGCTGGATCCTTAACCCACTGAGCAAGGCCAGGGATCAAACCTGCATCCTCATGGATACCAGTTAGGTTCATTAACCACTGAGTCATGATGGGAACTCCACAAACGGCATTATTTTGTTCTTTTTCATGTCTGAGTAGTATTCCATTGTGTATATATACCACATCTTCTTAATCCATTCATCAGTTGATGGACATTTAGATTGTTTCCATGTCTTGCCGATTGTGAACAGTGCTGCAGTGAGCATGTATCGTTTTCAAGGAGAGTTTTGTCCGGATATATGCCCCACTCTTGATCCAATTTTGTTAAGCAATAATAAAATTTAAATTTTTTAATAATAAAAATTCTGTTAAGCAATTGTACATTGGTGATAAGCAGGAGAAAGAAAGAGAAGGGAAAAGGCAAAGGGAAAAGGCAAAGGGAACAGAAACAATTAACCTTGGCATCTGCCACTTCCTGTCTCAAAAAACTGTTAAGAATAAAGAGCAAATGTCAGTGTATAGTATTTAAATCCTTTTCCATTGGTTCCCCACTTAAGCCTTCGCCTCCCCTCCCCCATCCCATCCACACATTGTGTTACCATCTCCTTAGTTTCCTTCTGTTTTCCCCCAATCTGAAGTGCCTTCCTCTTTCCCTACTAACTTAAACCCTGTCTGCAACCCCTGTCAAATAGGAAATATTATAACACATTAGATAGTTTTACTGTTGTTAAAGAGTGAATTCAAATGACTATTCTCTCTGTGACATTTGTCTTAATTCTTCCAATGAATATTCATGGGTCTTTCCTCTATACTCCAAACTCATGAATAAGTCTCCACACAAAACTTTAATTTTTTTATATTATAATTAGCTCTTTACACATCCTTCTCTTCATACTTGATTGTGAGGTCTTTGAGATGAGAGACTGTGACAAACTCATCTGCATATTCTCACATCATCTAGTGATGCATGGTACATAGTAATGGCTCCTGATTGTCGGATAAATGTATGAAAGAATGGTTTCTCTCATCTAATTGTGCTGAGGAATTGTTTGTACTGAATGCTTCACGGTGTCCCATCTATTTCTTTCAGTTGGTAATAGCAAGCATGTGTTTTCAATGAATAATTTAATTTTTTAATTTGTATTTTTAATCAAGGCAACATATGGACACAGATTAAAAATACTTTTTAAACCACAAATAAAGAAAAATACCAGTGTTCCATTCCGTTGTCGTTTTGCCATTTTCAGCTCTTTTAACTCTACTTTCTGCTTTTTTTGGTACATATTCCTAAATAATATGCATATACTAAAATGTGATAGTTTATTGATTGTAGACATTATATATTGATCTGCAGTTATACTTGGTAAATTAATTGTTAGCTCTGTCCTTAGAGAACAACATAATTTGAGTCTAAGCATTAGAATTTTGTCTACACAGGGCCAATTGAGTCTCAAAAGGACTGAGACTGTGACTTGCCCTGTGTCAGCCCTTGACTCTCTTATCACTCAATAAACTGATTTCTTGGCTTAACCGATGTGACCATTGGCTTAAGTCTTGGGACTGTCCGTAGAGTCCACCGTAATGCTTATTTCTCTATCAAGCTTTCAGTTGATGCCTGTGTTTAAATACTGGCTCAAGATTAATTTCTTATATTTGCATTTATTAGATGCAAATGATCCTGCATTAAAATCTTGGCAAACACTCTATGTAGTCATCACCCATGTACCTCCACACATTATGACTTTTGGAAAGTGCCAGTGGAATTTCCCATTTGGAAATACATGGGAATTCAAATCATGAGGAAATAACATCTGTAAAGCCCGGTTATTCCTTTGAAACTTCTCAAGAAAACATTGTAACAATATCAATGGTAAGCAAAATTAAACATAAATTTCAAAACAATTCAGTCTGTTTCCAAGAGAAAATTTGTGAAGGTTAGTTTTTGTTTATCTTCTGTCATCCGGATACAACTTCATACCTCAAGGGGAAATGGTGTCAAACATAAGCTATGTTTGTCCTAGACATGTTCATTTAGTCAGAAGAGGTCAATCCAAGGCTACGAAGTGTCCAGAAATTTTCTCCTTATATCTTGGCCAAGAAAGTACAAGCAAGATAGAGATAAAGTTAAGAAAGCAAAAGCAGGTGTGGTCTAGTCCTAGATGGTCTATGTTCAGGAAGAATGAATTGAGTTTTAATTGTTAAAATGCAGAGGCAGGTAAAGCTTTATATCACTGTGTGGTCAGATTATTAACAGTGGTGCTGTCATCAGCAACATTACTGTGTCTGAGCCATGTGTGTGCAGGCCTGTTAGTGACTCAGGGTGATATCACTGGTGTAGGCCAGGGGGGGTACTGGCAAAGACAAAGACAGAATCCAGTAGGGAAAGGTCCAAAGAAAGTTAGCTTTTGAGTCAACATTTATATCTACAAGATCTAAACTGGGGAAAGCACAGAGTGTCTCCACAGCCAAAGCCAAACAAATAGATTTTTTTTATGAAAGTAACATCCTTATGACCTAAATGGGTGCCTATGCAAATTTTAAATGGAGAACCACAAATTCAATGAACTAAAATAGTATCACATCACCCAACATATTTTCAGAAGTCAATCTTTGGGTGAAATGATTTCTGGGTTTCTTCACCAGGTATGGTTTTGGAGTGTGATGTTTTTCATCAGGCATGTCTTTGTCTATTACTTTCTTTGTGGGCTTTTGACTAGAATAGGGAGAGACATTACTCAGAATGAGGACAGAGACTGTCTGTTTTCCAGGAACAAAACTTTATTTTAAATGTCTACTTTGCTCCAACGTTGTTATCTTGTTTTGTTTTGTCTTGTTTGTGTGAATGTGTGTTTGCATGTAACTACACAATGAAAAAAATCTTCAGATGTTTATCATCAGATTATATGGACTTACAAATTTAGAAAGAGTTACAGATTCCTCAAGGCATGAAGGTGTCTTACAAAAGGATGGGTTGTAAATGCATGTTTATTTATTTTTTCCAAGCACAAATGTAATACTTAATGTTCATTGCCAACAATTAAAGCGTTACAAAACTATTTAACAAAAATACCAGTGATAACTTCTGTTAATAATTGACAGAATACTCCAACATTTTTTTCTGTGGATTTATATACACATAATAATACTGTTATAATTTTGGGGTGCAGCCTTTTAAATGAAATTGAATCAGAATGTACATATCACAAAAGAATGGGGTATAAACAATGGACTTGCTTTTCGGATGTCTAAAACTGCTATGGACAGCTCATTCCTTTCAGAACTGGAGCATTTAGACAACTTCAGATCATTGTTTCTCATTCAAAAAAGTCACATTTTATAGACAAAAGTAACTATTACATTTATGTAAGTTGATTACATATAGAAAAGAGCTCATTGAATAGCTATTTTGCCATAATTACTTTATTTGTATTTGTTTGGCTTTTTACAATACATATTTATATAAGATGACAATGCATTTAGCCAGAATAAAATAATTCAGTTAATTTTGAATACTACTTCCCACATGTTTAAATGGAAAAGAATGAAAATGCTTTACTGCAAAATAAGAGTTCATCTTACTGGTACTATAATCTGATATGAAGAAAAGAAAAAAATGTTAATTTAACCTATATGTAGGATTTCCTCTGTACTAAATGACTTATCTCTATATCTTTTCAGCCCCATCATCATATCAAGTGTTAATTTTCCCCTAATTTTTTATCTAAATGAAGTTTTTAAAATGTATTCTGATGCTAGCTTGATATAATACTGAAGGCTGAATTATAAATCAAGACACCAGCAGCCATTATGGAGAACAGCATGGAAGTTCCTTAAAAAAACTAAAAATAGAGTTATCATATGATCCAGCAATCTTACTCTGGGTCATATACCCAGAAAACACAGAAATTCTAATTAGAAAAGATCCATGAACCCCAAAGTTCATAGCAGCACTATTTACGATAGCCAAGATATAGAAGCAACCTCATCAACAGATAAATTGATAAATAATCTGTGATATATATATATGATTATGTATATATATATTACTCAGCCATAAAATGCAATATTACTCAGCCATAAAAAAGAATGAATAATATCATTTATAGCAATTTAGATGGACTAGAGATTATCATACTAAGTGAAATAAGTCAGACAGAGAAGGACAAATATCATATGATATCATTGATTTGTGGAACCTAAAAAATGATACAAATAAACATATTTATAAACAGAAACAGACTCACAGACATAGAATATAATCTTTTGGTTACCAAAAGAGAAGGATGGGGAGGGACAAATTAGGGGTGTAGGATTAACAGATACACACTGCTAAATATAAAATAGACAAAGAAGGACCTGCTATATACACAGGGAACTATATTCAGCATCTTGCAATAACCTATAATGGAAAACAATCTGAAAAAAAAAAGAATTGTAAATATATTTGAATCACTTTGCTGTACACCTGAAACTAACAACATTGTAAATCAATACACTGAAAAAAAAAAAAAAAAAAGAGACCAGCACAAGGGCTCTAACTTGGCCATGGGTTTGCTATGTGGTTTCAGGTCTAATCAGGTGATCTTCTGAGGTGTCCATTAACCTGTGCTGGAGCAATCTACAGAGGATTGAACATAACAGTGTCTAAGTCTCCTCTTGGTGTCTATCTACATTAAGTAAAAGCCTGTAGTCGCTCTTGGTGTGCCTTTTACTTTGGCCATCAGAAGTTTGCCCTAGACTTTCCTCGGGACAGTACTATGTTAAAGAAAGATATTATTCTAGATTCTCCTTCCCCAGAGTCAAGCTGTTTTCATAATCACTTGGATCTGGGAATGAAGAGCTTTCCCCACAGGGGCATATGTTTTCTATTTGGAAAACAGTTCTGGGAAGGCCATTCTGATTAGGCTTGTGCACCTTCCTTTGAACTTGATGGCTCAGTAAACAAAACAATACCTCCAAACTATTCCAAACACCAGCATGAGCTGCCATCCTTGATAAGTTAGTGTGTGAATCTCTCTTTCCTTGTTGCTTTTATTGGAAGTGACATATCGTATTTCTGCAAGAAATTAAATCTGACCCACATGGAGCTCTTTTACACAGAAAATTCGAGAACATGGTTTATTGGCAGATGTAAGGTAAATAAAGAACCTTTGATGGTGTTTGGGTGCTATGAAGCGCATTCACTGCCACAGACCAGCAGTGTCTATATCGTTCACAAGTGGTAAGGCTGCAATAAAGTTGTGCCATTCCTCCAAAAGTTGTGGTATTGAAATTTATACTAATCATCCTACTGCCAATTGTATTTGTGTCTACATATCTATCTAATTGTGCTAACTTTTATGGACTATTTTACTCCTTCCCATTCCTTTTTTTCTGTTACTATGGAAAGGATTGGCTTATTAGTTTGGGTAGAGGAAGAAATGATGACAGTCAATCTTCAAGTCTGAAATATGTTCTCAGGTCTGGAAAAGTGGGTTGTGAAAGAATTTTGAGCTCAATTGATTATATGTAGCAGTTTAAGTTAAACTATACTAATCTGAATCTCATGAATTGGTAGAATATGAGCTTGAAGACAAGTTAGTTCTTTATGGGGCAACAGACTTATTTACCCCGGCAATGAAAATATGACTAGTTGTATTTTGTTCAAAACTTGATAAACAATGCAATGATATTACAAATTGAAGCATTACTTCATTTTGGATCTTCAGTATTTGATTATGAGCTGTCTTCAAATTTCTTACTTAAATTTCCCGCTCACTTGTATGTGACATTCATTCAACAGGAAATTAATGAGGTCCTACTATGTGCCAGACACTTTGTCAGATGTTAGGGTATAACTATAGCTCTGAACTGACTGGAATTCTCGGAGTTATAACAGTTATATTGGTTTCCAAATAATAATTAACTTCTGAGGTTATTTGTGAAGGCCATTCTGATGAATTCAGAATGAATGAATTCAGAATGATGACTCTGAATTCTTGGCAAACATAGGTCCATTCCATGTTTTGAGAGTTGAGTGAGGTCCCCTGGAATGTTCTAGGAACCCAATACCGGTATTTGCTAATGAATCTGGCAGTTAGTTCTCTTCATGAGTCTTAAGAGCCATGAGGTTGAAGTCTTTTCACCTATGATGAAAGAAGAGGCAACTTTGAGGGAACAAAGAAAAACCAACAATAAATTTTCCTACTCACAGTTATGCAGTTTTTCCTAAAAGAGCAAGTGGAAGATCTAGGTGAAATCAGATTTGTGGTCCATAGGAGATTCTTGGATCCTGTTGAGAGGTAATCAGGAGACCGGAAACACCATGCTTCACAGAAAGTTAGGCCAAATTCTTATATGCCTAAAAAAATTCATTTACAAACTTATTTTCTGTTTTTCCTTGTGCACATTTTGATGAGTGGTATACCTCTGGACAGGTATTCACTTCCCCTTAATTTTAAAATTTACTGGCATGAAGTTGTCATAGCCTGTTGTTGTTGTTTTTTTTTTTAAATGTCTTAGGATCTTTAGTGATTCCTTTTCATTACTGATGTTAACTATTTGTTGTTCAAATGTAATTCTTTGCCTCTTTTTCCTTCCCTCTCTCTGACCCTTTCCAGTGCTCACTCTCTCTCCATCAGTCTCACCAGGAGGATATTTTATTATTCTTTTTGAAGAGTCACCATTTAGCTTTGTATGTCAATTGTTTTAATCAGTTTCTATTTTTATGCTAATTACTTCCCTTTTCTATTTCCTTTGAATTCACTATGTTGTTCATTTTTCTAACTTCTTGACAGGGACACTTAGATGATTGATTTCTAGCTATTCTTCTTTTCTAATATATACATTTTTAATGCTATACATGTCCCTTTATATGCACAATTTTAGTTATATTTTATAAGTTCTGATATGTCATATTTTCATTTAATTCAAAATATTTTCTAATTTTCATGTTTTCTTTTTGACCCTCTGGGTTATTTAGAGATGTTTTGTTCTATTTAATTTCAAAATAGAGATTTTCCGTTTATCTTTTTTTATGGTCTCTAGCTTAGTTCCACTGTGTTTAGAGTACATCCTTTATATTATTTCAAGGATTTTGAAATTCAGTGAGATTTTCTCTATAGCACAAAATATTATGACTTTGGAAATGTCCATAAATATTTGAGAAAGATGCAATTTCTGAAGTTTGCAGGAGCAATGATCTAATAGCCTGAGGTCAGGTTTGCTAATTATATTGTATGTCTGCTCTCTACTTTCTAATTTTTTGGTGTATTTATTAATTAAGAGTTTTTATTACAAACTTCTGCCACTTATATCAAATGCTATTTCTACATCTATTGAAATGTTTTCTTTCTCCTTTTTTCCATTAATGTGGTAAATAATTTATATATAAAACTATATAATTATTTTGAAAAATCAAAATATATATTGATTTTTCAGATGTTAAATGAACTTTATATTTTAGTATTGATGAATTGTCTTTTTTAAAAATTTGTTTAATAGTATTGTGTGCCTTTTAAATTTATGGCTTGATGTCTTTTGCCACTTAGGAAAAACCCCTAACTATTATCTTTCAAATATTGTTCGGTCACATTCTCTCTCTCTTTTCTTCTTGGGATTCCAAATACCTGTATGTTTGTTAGAAACTTTCAATATCTCCCATATGATTTTTACATTCTTTCCTGTACTTTTCATTAATATTTCCTTTCAAATGTTAGTGTGTGTATTTCTTCCTGATCTCTGTTCCGTTTCATTCATTCACTCCTCAACTTTTTACAAATGTTTTTAAAAATCATTCACTGTGTTCTTAATATTTGTTATTGCATTTTTAAAGTTCTGTACTTTTCATTTTATCTTAAAAACAATTTCTGTTTTATTACAAACTTCTTCCTATCTTAAAAAATTTGTCGAATATTTCACTAATACTTAATTTCATATTCGGTATCTTCATATTCAAGACATCTTGAGGGTCTGTTTCTATTATCTATTTCCTCTCACTTTTTCATCATTTTTTTATGCCCTCTTTGGTATACTAGTTAAAGATTTTTTTAATATAAGATATTGTATTTCATAAATTTTAGAGGTGTTTTGGAGCTCTGGCTGATTTTTATCTTTCTCCAGAGAGGATTTCTCTTTGTTTCTGGTAGACAGCGAAATTGGTCACTGACAATCCTATATCACTTTAATCCATTTGGGAATTAAGATGATTTAAATATGGGTTCAGTCTCCATGAGGTTTGGGTTACTCCCAGTTCACCTTTCTTCCTTATGTGTGGTCTTCAAGGTACCAACCAAAGACTGAGTGTTTACCAAGGATCTTCTTCCTTGGTGTGCAGTGCACTCCAGTTTCTGTCCTTCTAACAATGCAAACCTAGCAAAATCTCTGATGAGCTTTTCAGCTGCTCTTCTTCCACTTTCAAAATGAGCAAAAGCCTTGAGGGGAAACATGGAAACCAAATAGCCGGATCGTGTCTCCGGATTTTCCTGTTTTGCGGATTGTGTACCCTCCAAATTTTCACTACCTCAGAAGCTCTCCAGTGCCTTTAAGTAGATTTGAAACCATTTTCTTCAGCTCTTCCTGTTGTTTTTGGGAAAGTAGAGATGGGCCAAAACTACTTAATCCACTTTTGCCTTGGAGCTAAATCGAAAACTGAAGTCTTAATTCAATGTACCTATTCTCTCACTCCTAGTCTGCTCTATTCTAGGAAATATACACAATTCCTCAAGCCTGAAATATAGAAATCACCCTTCATTTGTCACTTTCTCATATATCTCACATCCAATTCATGAGTATAATCTACCAATCCTCCTTCCTGAATGTTCTTTTGAAATTCTCTGACTTCACTTCTAAAACCAGATCCAAGTCATCTTTCTCTCTCATCTACGTCATCAAAATTACCTTTGTTTTGGTGTCTTACTGCTTGCTATTCATTCTTTACAAGGAAGCATACATTATCTTCCAGTAAGTGACCTCCTCCTCTTTAATGTAAATGACCTTAGATCAGTTTGAATTTAGAACAAAATCCATTCCTATAGCTGCCAATATCTGTCATGATCTGGCCTCTGACTGTTATCCAGTCTCTTCTCACATCCATCTTCTCCTTTAAGCTACATGTCAGATACAATGGCCTTTTACATTTTCTTAAATGATATTTCTTAACACATAATTTCTTTCCTTACAGTTTCTCAAACACAGTTATTCCTCCCCCTTTCCCCACCCACAGACCATCACAGGGTCTTTGCATAAGCTGTTTCACCCTCCACTCCATGCTCTGTGAGCTGAGTCATTTTCATCCTTTGAGCATCACTTAACCATCACCTTAGTGAGGTTGCCCACATTATGTGATATGGATAATATGCCATAAAAATATAGAAGAAAGGCAAATGAAAGTGAAGAAATAAGTAGTGAATGGTTGGGGGAATAAAAATTGGAACATAAAATGAATGTACGTCTAGGGATGATGCCGAGCCTTGGATGGTAACCAGGAAGACCAATAATGGAAAACACACTTGGAGAGGTGGTATGTTATGAAGAAACTTGGGAGGTAAGCAGAAGAATTTAAACTTGACATATAGTACAAGCAAAAGAGGAGAAAGGGAAGAGTGATGGGATGAAAGCGTGGGTTTAAGATGATTAGGCTGCCAGTAGTGTGTAGGTGGCCTAGAGGTTAGCAGGAGTCATTAAGGTCAGCTTAGAGGCTGCTCTTGTAATCCAGGTGTGAGGTGATGAGGGGCTGGATGAGGGTAGCAGCAGTCAAGATGGGGAAGGTTTGGATTTCAAAGGACAATTTGGCAGGACATGTTGACTGATGGGATATAGGGAATTAAGAGGACAAAGTTGTCAAAGATGTCCCCAAGGTTTTATGCCTGGAAAAACTAGGAGGTGGGGAAGTGAGAGGGAGAGTTAATAAATTAACTATATTTACCTGTTGATTTAAAGATATAAACAAATTGGAGTTCCCACTGTGGCTCAGAGGGTTAAGAACCTGACACAGTGTCCTTGAGGTTGCAGGTTTGATCCCTGGCCTTGCTCTGTGGGTTAAGGATCCGGCATTGCCACAGCTGTGGCATAGGTCACAGGTGTGGCATGGATCACGCATTGCTATGGCTGAGGCATAGGGCAGCAGCTGCAACTCTGATTCAACCTCTAGACTGGGTTGCTGCCGGTGTGGCCATAAAAAGAAATAAAGATAGAAAGAAGTTATTCAAGAAAAGAATTGCCCCAGAAGAAGGAGACAATGAGGTTATTTTGTCTTCAAAGAAAGGATAAACCTAGGGGTGCGGTCAGAGACCCCAGGGGTTCAGAAGCAATGAAATGCCTCTCAGAGGGCCTCACTTCCATTCAAAGAATCAGCAGCCAGACAGGCTGAAACCACAGTGTCTGGTCTTTGAAAGTGGGTTGTGAGGCCGAACAATCTCACGGTGCTCATCTGTTTCTTAACTTCCCTTTTTCTGAGAAGATAGCAGACTTTGCTGACCATGACAGAGATAAGGGGAGGTTAGATTTGGAATCCTCTTGCTACGGTTTTGTAACATACTGGGGCTATAAAGCCCTCTGTGTGTTTTTGCCCCAAGTCCTTTTCTTATTTTTTAGACCCATATGTATTTTGGAGTCAATTTAATCCATATGTTTCTGATTAATTTATGCTTAGCTCATCAAAATGTTGTTTTAAGAAGAAAAGCTTATAAAAAAACAGAGTCATGCTTCACCAGCCACTGATGAAATCAACTCCAGAAGACTGTAGCTTAGTCAGAAAATCAGCCGAGCTAGGGGTCCAATGGGCTCCAAAATGTGGAAACTCATTGTTATGACCCCAGTGAAACCAAGTATGTTAAACTCGTGGCTGGAAAAAAAAAATCTTAATTTTTAGTTTCTTTACAGGTGCTTGTTTTTGATTTCTAGATATATTGATTTGTTCTTTGGATTAATTATTTTATTCTTTTGATTTGGTTTCCTCAGTTGTTCAGCCAGCTTCCAGGTTGCTGTTCATACAGCCAGCCGAGTATGGAGGAGGCTGGGAGATGAGTCTATTCTAAAATGGTAAGTCTGGGAGTTCCCATTGTGGCTCAGTGGTAACCAAGCCAGCTAGTATCCATGAGGATGTGGATTTGATCCCTGGCCTTGCTCAGTGGGTTAAGGAGCCAGTATTGCCATGAGCTGTGGTGTAGGTTGCAGAGGTGTTTGGGATCTGCTGTTGCTGTGGCTGTGGTATAGGGTCGCAGCTACAGCTCCAGTTGAACCCCTAGCCTGGGAACTTCGTATGCCATGGTTGTGACCCCCCCAAAAAAAAAAGATTTGTCTGTTTTCCTGGTGAATATATGTAACTATGTTTTTGCCCATTGAAAGGCATCCCTGCAATGCAAGCCATAGAAGTTTAGTAGAAAATCTATATATTTTGTCCACTTCAGTAACAAAGGTGGAATTATGACTGTGTCTCTGTCATCCTTCAGATTTAGAAACAAAATGTTTTTAAAACAAATTCATTGTTCGAGATTACCTGCATCTCAGAAAGGTTCTAAAAAAATAAATATTGACTGCATTCCAGAATTAGAATTGACATCATTTTTCTAGTACCAGAACATTTGCAGGGAAATCATAAATAAGCTTCAACAAAATGCAATCTAATCAACTTCATTTGAACATCCACATGCCATTACTAATAATTTAAAGTTGCCTTCTCTGTCCTCTTTGCAAATATAATTTCATCTGCTTGCTCCCTCAGTGTTGGTTTGAGCCTTATCTTTCTTGTTTTACTCCGTGCACACTTTTTGGGGGTCTCAGTCACTCCAAAGTTTGATGGTGATCTGTGAACTAAAGACATTCAATTTATATTCAGACTTCAGTTCCCTCCCTCATGTTCTAGGCAGGTGTATCCAAATACTTCCATTGAAATGTCGGGACTAAAACAATGGACACATCCCAAACACAACTCAACTTTATTTCTCAGATTCCTCTGTCTTCTCCTCCTCCTTGTCCTGTGATGTCTATTCTGGCTTATGGAACCACCATCCACCTTGGGACCCAAACTGAGGACATAGGTGTCGACCAAATTCTTCCCTCTTGTTCCCTCCCAGCACCTACTCAGGCACAGACCTTCTAAGGCTGCCCTTTAAATGACCTTCCCAGGTTTCTCTTTTCTCCATCTCCACCACCACTGCTAAGAGGCAAGCCTCTCCCAGTTAGTGTAAGTTTTCCTAGTCTTGCTCCTCTGCAATAAATTCTTAATGCTGCCACGGTCACCATTTCAAAATAAAAATATGATGTTTTGGTCAGGTGCTTCAGATCCTTAGGAATTCCTGTTTCCTACATCTGGAAATCCAAACCATCACGCATTAGTTCTAAGATACAACACAATCTTCTGATCTCCCCTTGCTTATTCCCTAAAGCTCATTTGCTTTCACTTTCATCCCCTCACATCAAATTCAGCCGTACTGGATTTCAAGTTCAAGTTCTTTGAACTCACCATTTCTTTTTTGCTCCTACCCCATAAGGACCCTTTTGCTTGAAATTTTCAGCTTCTACCTACACTCTTTGCCTAGATCACTCCTGCTTATCCTTTAGGTCTGGGTTTAGATGTAACTTTTTCCAGAAAACCTTCTCTTTCTTCCTCTTCCCCCATATGCTGTAGAAGCCTCTCTTTTTCTATCATCATATTCAGAGTACTTGATTTCATCTAAATTGTTTGTTTTAATCATAGACCCCACAAGAACAGAAGCTCTTTGAGAGAAGGGTTTTGGTCATCCTTACTTACCACTGAAACTCCAATAGTCGTCACCTGGCACGAAATAGGTTTTCAATAAATATTTGTTGAATAGATGAGTGAAGAGCTTTTTCATATCTCTGTACTTTCACACATATTATTTCTTCCACCTTGAATGGCTCTCTTTGTCCTGTTTGATCAGTGAATTCCTACCTTTGCTTTGACAATTCACAAACATCCCGCAGAACTAGTTTCTACAAGGCACACGCTGGGAAAGGCTGATGTGGTACCTCTCTCTCCTTTGACACAACAGAACACTGAAACCTAGAAAAGTAAAGTGACTTAGTGAAGGACAGACAGCTGTCTATAAAGAGGAACCAGGATGCAAGGGTATTCCCAGTATGTCACACTTTTCTAGCAGATGATAACTCAGTTTCATTTGTAAAATACAAGCCCTGTCACTTTTTTTAAAAAAAATATAACATCAAATCACTTCTTCATTTGCAAATTGTTAAAAGGACACGTTTTGTTGGTCCACTCCTGGTTCATCCTATAACAAAAGAAAACTCAGATAGGAAGAGATGAGGACTTGTTTGCCATTGACAATGGGAGAATGAGAACATGAACAGAAGAATGAAGTGGGCTGCACTCTCTGAGTAACTTTTTCCACAGGAATGAAATGATTAGTGCTGCACATCATCAGAGTTTGGAGTCCCTTCTTGGGAATTTGGTGTTTATTTTAACCAACACTTTTTCACAAATATGTTGCTCCTCCCTAAAGATGTAAAATTTCACCATTTATTAAGCCCTCTTGGCTGAGCTGAGGATTGTAGCATTCACATTCTCACATGCAAAATATTTCCTAATCACAGCAAACGTTTCACATCTGCTCTTGGGTAACTGGCCAAAACCCAAGAAATACAGGGATTCTTAGAGGAGCTTTGTTGATCCCCAGCCAGTCTCCTTGACATTGGAGAAGAACTATAATGAAAGGGACTCCTCCTCCCCCCACCCTCTTTCTTCTCCCCAAGTATTTCTTCTTTTGGTTACTTGATGACACCCTCTGCATGGAAAGCACACTCCTCTATGCTAATATCCAGGAACTGGGCCAGAGTTCCACTTGTGTTTTTAGTTCTGTCTACCCTTTCCACACCCATTGGAAAGCCAAGAACAGATCTGTGTGACTTCCAACTCCTTTTTGGCTTCCCTGGTCTCACTTTTACCACATGGAAATTCTTTACCCCTTATAATCAAACTTAACTCTGACACTCAAGTGGTGATTTACAAAGATCCAACTAATAGGGTATGCGTTTTTTTGTTCTGCTCTTGTTTATCAGTAGTGTATTCTATAATAGCCTCAACTGCATCGTCTCATTCCTTTGTGTTTTTGGCTCACCTATCAGAGCAAATGAGAAGTGATTCTTGTCTGTCTCTGGAGTGAAGAGGAATGGAGTGGTCCCAAAGATTATTCACATTGGAAATGATTTTGTGTGCTTTCATTTTGATCCAACTTCCTCTCTTTATTGGAAGCTGAAGTTCATAGTGGCTGTTGTAGTTTTGTGGGCCATTTTCATTATTATCACCTGGTTTCTAGGCATCACTTTAAGCAGCAAAGTGAGAATCTTGCTGAGAAAGTTTTAGCTGGAGGTGAAGCATTGATACAAAAGGGAAGATTTTTATATAGAGTGTATTTGGTGGCAAGTGACAGAAAATCTAACATAAATTGGCTGAAAACCTAACTCAGAAGGACGCCGAAAAGAATATGCATGGGCTTAGAGCTGAAAAGATCAGAAGTAGGTTGTCTTCAGGCATGACTAGGTCTAAGGTCTGACAGTGCCCTCACTAGTAGGTCCCTCACAGTTGCTTCTGTTTTCTTCTTTGTTGGCTCCATTCTCCTACAGACCCTTCCCCCATGATGGCAAGATGACTTCCAGCACCTCCATGTGTACATTTTATCCCTCTCGTAACCTCAGTGGAAAGGAAGGTGCTTCTTAGAGGTTTTTTTTTTTTTTTAGCGAAAGTGGTGAGAATAACTTTGATTGCACTCTCTTGAGTCACATGTTTCCTGAACCAATAACAGTGGCTGTGGATGGAAAAGGCTGATGGGCCAGACCTAGATCATATGCCTTCTTCAAGTCAGAATAAGAATAAGATTGAGCTGGTTTCATACAAGATTATCAAATTCTTGTTACCATAATAAAGGGGAAATATGTTTGGCAGAATAAGATAACATTTCCTTAAGGTATTCCTCTGTGGTTCTACTGAGACATGTGCCCAATTATTATTTTTTTTAAATGAACAAACCTTACAGGAGGGAAAAAAGAATTTAAAATATCCCGACCCTCTTATACAACTGTTGTAGTCAAAGACAAATCTGATCACTTCTCTAGGACACCAGGGTAGACCCAGAGACCCCTGGAGAGGAGACACTTACCAGAAGCTGATCACCACTTGGCAATGAGATGACTGTGTTCACAGGTGGGTTTGGCGGGAGTGGAGTTATGTCTGTGGACAGAGATACAGTATTGCATCACCTGTGAGAACAAAGCAGAATAACAACCAGCCGATTTCAAAGGAAAACCACCTTTATTTCCTCTATTTATTTTTAGTTGTGCAAAGGGCACACCTGGGGATTTCCAAGGGGATATGGTGAGAGCCAAGTGACTATTAATGTGTTTCCTGAGACTATGTGGAAGTAAGACGCACTGCCTGCCTCTGCCTCGGTCATCAGGAAATTTCATCCTCTTTCCTCTGCTTGGGGAAGAGAGGGTTGGAAGGAGGGGCAGGGCCTGGTGGTGGGATACCTTTGGAGTGAGTTCACCTCTTCTCTACCCTCTAGTCCTTGTATAACAGGGCAATGGTAAGAGAATGGATTGAAAGTAAATCTGTAAGGGGCCCTGGGAAGGCACGCTGCAACGTAAGTGTGGAGGTCTTGCTGGTTGAGTCTACAGTGGGTGCCCAACTTTGTGTTCAGGTGCTGAACTAATGCCGTGTCTGTGAATCTGGGGAATTTTAGCCACAGTTGGAGATGCAGCTTTTTCTCTGTTCCCTTGTTCCCTCCCAGACTCCCTGCTCCTGGAGCTTTGGGCATGCTTTGGCTGTCTTTGGACTGAAGGGCAAACTCACTCCCAGGCAGCTGGAAGACATTATTTTCCTTGAGTAAGAACTGTGTTGGCCATAACTACATTTGTTGAGGTCTGTAGTGGGGGAAATGTCCCCAGAGTCTCACAGGGCTGTGAAGAGATGCTGGGGAGCATAAGCCCACCTGTATTAGCATGGCATCTGTCTTTATCGCAAGGGACTTTCAATGTGGGGAGGAACCCCCAACATAGGCAGCACTTCACCCCAAAGGCTGCGTGACAATGATGGCTCACCGTGTCCTCAAATGGAATGAGGAACCGCTGGGACTCCGCCAACATACCTTCCTCTTTCCTCTGCTTCTTCCTTTGGCTGAGCCCGGGCTTGTCCCTCACTGCTTCCTTTGTTCCATTTCTTCTCTCTCATCTTCCCTCGGGCCTCTGTGTCTGGAACAAGCTCTTCCCTGGAGCCTGCCAATCCAGCAGGCTCCTTTGCTGACCTGCTCTCAAAGCTTTGTCTTTGACAATGATGAGCTGCATCTCTCCACTAAGGTCAGGGATTTGGAAAAAAGAAGGAGGTTCAGAGCAAGCTGCAAATTAAGAGACAATGAAAATAACTGCATCTTAAGCTTTGGAGTCACTCATTTGCATACTAGTTTACTATGTTATTTAAATGACTGGTTTCTTTTAATACCCTTCCCCCCCTTTTTTCTTTTTTTAGGGCCTTACCCACAGCATATGGAAGTTCCCAGGCTAGAGGTCGAATCGGAGCTGCATCTGCCGGCCTACACGCAGCCACAGCAATGTGGGATCCAAGCTGCATCTGTGACCTACACCACAGCTCATGACAACGCCAGATCCTTTCCCCACTGAGCAAGGCCAGGGATGGAACCCACATCCTCATGGATACTAGTTGGGTTCATTACCACTGAGCCACAATGGGAATTCCCTGGCTTCTTTTAAACTAGCAACAAAATTGTCATTGTAGATTAGAATCTAAAAAGGTTACATAATTTTTTTTTGTGTGTTTTATAAATGCACCAGAGTAAACAGTCCCCAAATTCCTGGCCTGCTTCTTATTCTGTATTCTCTATCTGGATTCTGAGTATAAATGACAACTCTCATATGCTCCCCAGAACAGAATATGCCTGTCATCCCACCCATCCTGCTTCCAGTGGCTCCTGGTTTTACTTAAGGTCTCTGTGCCAACCACCCAGCTTGTCCTTGCTTAGGTGAACAAGCTGCTTCCTAACTGATCCAGCAAATAGCTAAAATTGCTCACATACATGTTTTTTACACAGGCATCAATACTGCTTTTCAGTGTTTGCTCATTTTGTCATTCATTTTTAGGACTGGCAAATAAGGATTTTATTCTTATGTTCATTCTACTTGGTCCTCCTGGCAGGAAATGGTATTCAGTAACACTATGAGGGCTTTTTAAACTTCCATTTGGAAATTTGTTTTTGATTTTTTCTTAGGTAGTAGACGAGTGATTTCTGTTTGGCTTTAAACAAACATTTTATTTCATTTACCCCCTTAACTTGCTCTATGTAGAGATAGAGGGAGAACTGTGGGTCATGACATGTGAAAGAAACACTTTACATGCATTATTTAAAATTCACAGGCTGGTGGAAAAGTCACTGAGACTTTGCAAAATTCACTGTTTTCCCTTAGGTCTCAGGCACAATTATGTGCTTCCTGAGTTTTCACATTTGAAAATGTATGGAGCTTCAGGGTTTACCCAACACTTGGAAACAAGCAAATGATTCTCAAGTGAGATTGAAGGCTTAGTTTAACAGGTAAACACATGGAAATGAAGCTCATGCTCTTGGCAGTGTTTATGTACCTACACAGAATCCATGGAGCAGTCCCACCAGAACTGAAATAATTAATTCCTTCACTTGTGTTATTTCACAGCTTTTTTTCAAGGCTTTGCCAAGAATAAAAACTGAGAAGACTATTGATAGAGCAGGATGGAGATTTGAGGAGACCTGTGGGTAGATGTGTTTTAAAGATAGAGACACATTATGTAATGTGGATTGACTGGATGGAAGAGAAAAAGTGTCTACAGCTCAAAATGAAGTGGCAGTTATTAGGAATAGTTCATTTTTTGCTTCCCTGTGCTGGACACAACTTAAGAGTTATTTGTGAAATGGAGCAAATGTAAACCCAAGCTACAGAGCAAGGGGTAAATAAATGTTCTGTGGTGCAGAGATTATTCATAATGAAATCTATAGTGGAAACACTGAGGTTTGACTCATGTAAAACCTGTCTGGACAAGGAACGATGAGGAATAACATAAGGAACACTATTTCCTTGGTGATGAGTAAAGAGCTATGTGGTTTTATGTTGTCCACAATTAAGTGTTTGGGAAACAAGGCAGGAAAAAAAACGTTCACTAATTCATTCACTTGGCAAATGGGCTAACTTTGGGGAGGTTTTTGAAATGGAAACAGAGACACCCATCCAACCTGGTGTGGAAATGGAACAATGCCAAAGATGACTTGAACATCATTGGAATTGTCCCTGTTCCCTTAAATAAGGTTGTCTTTTCAGCAATCCCACTTCTAGATATATATCCAAAGACAATGAAACTGTTATCTCAAAGGGATATCTGAACTTCTCTGTTCACTGAAGCATAATTTGCAATAGCCAAGGTATGGAAACAACATGATGTATAGATAAAGGTGTTGTGAGATACACATACACACACAGTGGAATACTATTCAGACTTAAAAAAGAAGGGAACCCTATTAATTGCATCAACATGAACCTGAAGAGCAGAATGCTAAGTTAAATAAGTCAGACACAGAAAGGCAAATCCTGGATGATCTCACTTATACATGGAATCTAAAAAGCATAACTCAGGGAAATAGAGGAGAATGGTGGTAACCAGGGGTTGGGGGTGTGGCGGAAACCGAAGTTGGTAAAGGGTACAGACTTTCAGCTATAAGATGAGTAAAGTCTGAGGATCTAATGTAAAACCTTGTGACTATAGTGATAACACTGTGTTATAGAATGGAAATCTGCTAAAAGAGTGGAATTTAAATGTTCTCACCATAGGAGAGTAGAAAGAATAAAGCTGTGGGATGATAGGGGTTAATTAACTAGATGGGAGGATCCTTTCACAATGCATACATGTATCACATCATCCTGCTGTGCCACCACATACCTACTGTTAATCTTACTGTGCCTTAATTTTCTATCTTTATTTTACCTTCCTGGCAAAGCTGCTGGGAGGCATAATGGTGCAGCTTTAAATATCTTCCCATTTTATTGTTAATTATACCTCAGTGAACTTGGGGGGAAATTCTCTCCATAGTCACGTAAGACAGTTGGATCTGGGAGGAAAGAAGGCAGGCATGAATTTGTGTGTCAGAAAACCATGTTGATTCAAGGAAGGAGGAGGAGGAGAGAAAGAGAGAAAGAGGGAGAGAAAGAGAGAAAGAGAAAGAAAAAATGAAAGAAAAAGAAAGAAGAGAATAGAGCAATTGGTTATTACTACTTTGTCTTTTAACGCTTGCACTTTCATCTTCAGAACACTTATTTTGATTTTGACTTAATTTGTTCCTCCTCATCAGGACTGCAACTCTAGACAGTAATGGGGACGGGGAACAAGAGTATTAAAAAATATCCCTACAGGCATCCCTGAAAATACTACTTTGTTTATATAAATGAATGAATTAATGAATGTAAATGTCCAAAGGAAAGGCATTTATTCCACCTTCCTCTGACAAGACTCAATTTTCCCAGAGGAAAATTAGAAACACTCATAATAGGAACCCTACATCTGGGCTCCAGCTCCCATATTTTCAGAGGTAAGTTTCTTCCCTTAGCACCAGTGTGTCAGCCTGCAGCTGGCAAGCTTATCTTTGTCCTTCTGTTGCCATGCAAACCACACTGAAGTTGACCTTTGTAGTCCTAGCCTGGTGAACAGCAGTTCCAGTGAGGGTCCAGTGAGGGTCCAGTGAGGGGAAAAATGACCTTTCCCCTCACTGATGCACATGAGATCTGAACTAAGTACTAGGAAAATGTTCCTAGGACATTTCGTACTTATGACTTAATCCAAAGGTACAGATAGGCACATCTTTGGGAAGAATTGTCAGAATGCTTCTCCAACTGCTGGGGATACCAAAGTGCTTTCAAACACCTAGTTTTAAAGAGATTAAAGCACCTTTAAGGCTTTTATCTTCTTTCTGAAATGTGGTTCTCACCAATGCTCTAAAAAATAACCTCCTATTCCTCTTTGCCTGATGATTTCAGTGTCTACTCAGTTTGACCTGGACATATTCCTATAATCCTAAAGGCCACCTCTTGGAATAGGTGATAATGTACATGTCTCCTCTTGTGGACAAATGCTATGTTACCATGAGGGGGTAATTCATCCCCTGGCTTTCCAAGTAAGTTGTGTGCAGTATCTTGAGGTCTACAGAGTCTAAGTAGTGGTGGGAAGTAGTAAAGAGTGTGGGCCATGAAGTCAGACTGGCTAGTTCAATCCCTAGTCCTGCCATGTCCCTGCTGTGTCACCGCGGACACATCTGTGCCTTAATTTTCTATCTGCCAATGAGAGTTTCTCATTTTCCTCTGGGGAAGTTGAGAATTTGAAAATTGTCAATTGAAGATTGTCAGAGAGGAGTTCCCACCATGGCTCAGTGAAAATGCATCAGACTAGCATCCATGAGGACAAAGGTTCAATCCCTGGCCTCACTGTGTGGGTTAAGGATCTGGTGTTGCTGTGAACTGTGGTGTAGGTCACAGATGTGGCTCAGATCTGGCATTGCTGTGGCTATGGCGTAGGCCAGCAGCTGTAGATCTAATTCAGCCCCTAGCCTGGGAACTTCCATAGGCTGCAGGTGTGGCCCTAAAAAAAAAAAAAAAGAAAAAAGAAAATTGTCAGAGAAAGCCAGAATGAATGTACTGTACCTTTCCCTTGGTAATTTGACATTCACTCATTCATTAATTCATTTATATAAACAGTAAACAGTGTTGCTGGGAGGGTTAAAGGTGCAGCCCTGCTCTGTCCGTGACCTCTAGTTGTGGAAGCCCAAGAGTATGCATGGAGTGTGTCTAGGAAATTCCAAGGACAAAGCCAGGGAAACACTCCTTAGCCCTTTCTCTGAAATACATCTTTTATTATCCCACTCCTTCCCATTCCCTACTGGCCTCCTAGATAAAGCCAAGTGGTTCTGCTCACTGTTCATGGATATCAGTCATCTGACTGAACAAGAGAGCTTGAAAGTAGCTGGTAAATTCTCACTGTTGTCATTTCAACCATTTCAAATGTCCTGATCCTTTTCCAACACTTATATAAAATTAGATCCAGAATGATGAAGCAAAGAAGCAGCAAACATTTCAATTGTACATAATTATTTTTATTTAAAAGGCATGGCATATAGATGTCCTAATAACAAAGCATTCATCCATTTCTAGACTGTACCAGGGCACATCTTGTATATATAACCTACCTGCACCAGTAATTACAAACAGTGAAAGCTTTTGAGCAAGTATCTGCCAAAATAACTATCATCTTTGCAACAATGCCTAGACTAATTTAAATGGCTTTTAAAAATTTATTCACTACTCCTTCTTTCCATGAACTTATTAACTAGTGTGTGAATCATATCATTTATTATTTACTTTTATGGCTTATTTATATTATATCTTAAAATTTATATTATTATTAGTTATTATTTATAAACAATGGTTCAAATCATATCACTTATTTTTGCAACCAGAGGGAAGAAAGTCATGTTATTGAAAATATAATTTAGGAGTTCCTGTTGTGGCACAGCAGAAACAAATCCAACTAGGAACCATGAGGTTGCAGGTTCGATTCTTGGTCTCGCTCAGTGGGTTAAGGATCTGGCGTTGTTGGGCTCTGGAGTAGGCCAGCAGCTCTAGCTCCAATTATCCCTAGCCTGGGAACCTCCATATGCCACAGGTGTGGCCCTAAAAAGACAAAAGACAATAATAATAATAATAATAATAATAATAATAATAATAATAATAATAATTTATATCAAGGGATATAAAATAATTGCTGTTCAAAAAATAACATAAATAGCATTTGCAAATACTCTAGGTTTAGAAGGCTATTGAGCTTCCTTGTAAATGTTTGTAACCTCATATAATCTATTGCCATCTATCAGGTACATCTTCTAGCTAATATAGCCCCAATCCTAAAATACTGCTGGAAGTAAACTTGTAAATCATTTAGTCCCATCCCCATTTGATGATTAGATTTCAAACCAGACACTTTTTTAGTTAGCTAATTGACATGCTTTCTTCTTGTCTTTAAAAATAAACAGTTTTTTCAAGCTTCTTTAAGTCATCTTCTTCCCATATTTACTAAAAGCAGTGATGAAGTCAAAGGTCACTCTTCTGGGCAGATGCCTGTGGATATCAGATTCCTAGCAGCTCCAAGCTACAGCTTTGAGCCTCAGATTCCTTGGGAGCAACCACATTCATTTCCAGTTTCTTCAGCCCCATGAGCTCAAACAAAAATCTTTCACTGAAGGCCTTTCTCTTTTGCTTTTAGTCATCCTGGGAAATCTCTGTTATAGCAGGCTGTTTCCATGCCTCCTTTTCTTTCAGCCTTACTTACCCTGTCTTTTTGTGTGTGTGTGTGTGTGTGTGTGTGTGTCTGCTCCCTTGACATGCCAAGTTCCCAAGTCAGGGATCAAACCTGTGCCACAGCTGCAACCTGGGTCATGTGCAATGACAAAGGCCAGATTCTTAACCCATTGAGTCACCAAAAAAAACCTCCTTACTGTTTCTTGTGGTTTAGAAATAGTCTACATTCGATAGTGAATCTTTTTGTATTCTTTGGAAGGCTGGTAGATCTCTACAGAGTTTGGAGAATTGGGCAGAGCAGATATTTCAGAAGCAAATGACCATTGCAAATATCACTTCTTCCAGGTGCTAAAGTGTCCCCTTTATGAGATGGTGGTGGGTACCTGAGAAGTCACTGCCCCTGCTTCCATCAGAGCTGACCTTGGGTTGAGAAATCCTTCCAACCTGGTTTTGAAGCTGAGTTTCTTCATTTCCTAGTTTCCCAATTTGGACAGATGGCTTTAACCTTTTCACTCTCCATTTTCTCCTCTGGGAAATGGGGACCAGGGTGCCAGTTTCAGCGGCTGTTATAAGATTCCCCTGAGGTGACATAAAATATTCAGGGCTGTTGCTGAGTCTGACACATAGGAGGCATTCTGCATCCTCCATGCCTTCAGAGTGGGCTTTTTCTAGAAGTCTTAAGAACTTTCTAAATAACTCCTATGATACTTGGCCTTGCTTGGACACAAAATGAAAATCAGAAAAGCCTCTTTCTCACCCTATGGGTGGCTATCACTCCATATTCTGATTCTTTTTTCATAGGAAAAGGGCATCTTAAATGTAGTGGGAAAGGCAAGCCCACGTAGCAGAAATTCCCAGAATACAAGATCCTCTTTATTACATGGTGTGTTTCTGTACCACAGGTATCCACACAGATGTGGTCATCAGCAGAGATAACTAGTTTACAAGCCCTCCCTGGAAACTCTTCATAGTTCTTAGCAGAAGAGTGATTCCCAGCCAAGCTCTGCACTGAGGCTCAGCCCGCGATGAAAGCATTTCCAACTGTCCCACAACACAAAGAATTAGAGAGGAGAAATGACTTGTGGTGCCTTCCAGCCAAGAAGTGAGCCCAGGGATCACCTAAGAGGCTAAAAGCCCATTAAAACAAGTATCTGCTGCAGCCTCTTCTTCCTGTGCTTGTGTCTGTCTGCCTGTCTTTCCTGCTTTCCTTTTCTTCCTCCCTCTCTTCTATCCTCTCTTCCTCTTTTGTTTTCCTTCCTTCTTTCATTCCTTTCCCTTTCTTTTCTTTCTCCCTTCTTCATCTCCTCTTTTCCTAATGGAAAAATACCACTTTATGTCAAGGAAACACTGGGCAGTATCTGGCTGTTGCAAGTGTTAATGTGGAGATGACAACACATTCATTCAAATTCTGACCTCTGTAGCTACTTTATTCATATTATTGGTTATCTGTCCTTAAGTTGTTACCACCAATGTCTAAGGCAGCAGTTTGGCATAAGAAATATAGAGTATGTTTAGGAACAAGAGAAAAACCTTGGCTCAACCCTGGTTTCTGGTCTTCTTGATTATAGGACTTCCCTGAGCTCTCAGGTGGCTCAGTGGGTTAAGGATCTGGTGTCACTGCTGAGGCTTGGGTCACTACTCTGGCATGGGTTCAGTCCCTGGCCTGGGAATGTCCAGATAGCACAGGCATGGCTAAAAAGTCATAGGGCTTCCCAAATAGGGTAGTCCTGAGGAGTCAATGAAATAAATAAGTGAAAACAAGTTACCTGTAATTGATTTAGAACTATGGCCTGACTTAGGTCCTCTTCTTTAGAAGCAGAGCCTCAGAAAGAGATTTGGTTGCATGTGATTTATGGGAGTTGAGCTCTCAGGAGGAGGTGAGTGAAGAAGGAAGAGGTTGGGAAGGAGCCATGACAGAATATGGCCCCTGCTGGGCTCTGGCTTTGCCCTGATCCAATAGAGGCTCTGGAGCAGGCATGACCCCGTGCATCTTTCCCTCCCTTGAGGTGACTGGCTGGCCTTTCACATCCTTCACGCCATCCAGTCATTGGCAGTGGGCTGCCCTGCAATGGGAGTGGGATGGATCTCCTGGGAAAATGACCACCATTTTGCCAAGGAAAATCCCTGGAAAATGGGGCCATTGTGAGCCATTAGCTATGATAGAAGAATAACTAATGAGAATTAAATCCATTTTAGTTTATCGAGACAAGGGGTTGACAGAGAAGTTTATGATTTAAATATTTCAGCTAAAACTTTTGGGGACACTTAGCAGATGTTTTCAACCATCCCACTGCCACTGATCATACATGAGCAGGGTGAGGACTCACAGGAGACAATCTTCGGGTTTAGTTCTGAGCTTGTAAGCTTTGGCTACATCCACATGTAAAAGGAGAAGCAGAAGAACCATTACAATAGCAATTAAAGCCTTAATTAAAGCTCTACCCATGGCTATTTCATCCAGCTCCATTGGTCTTTGCAGACTCATGAGTTAATTCTTCTCATCAGCACTCTTCCCTTGGGTTATCTTGACAACGTTTCTGTCTATATGTTACTTCTGCTCACATAAAAGTCCAAGTTTTCTTTAACTGAAAGCACATTAAAATTTTAGAAGCTCTTAGGTTGGCACCCTCATTCTGTTTGTCATGAAATGCTTTTTCCTTTTTCTTCTTCTTCTTCTTCTTTTTTTTTTTTCTTTTTTATGGCCACACCTGTAGCATGTGGAAGTTCCCAGGCTAGGGGAAAAAAATCAGAGCTGCGGCTGCAGGCCTACACCACAGCCATGGCAACACTAGATCTGAGCCACATCTGCAACTGAACAAGGCCAGGGATCGAACTTGCATCCTCATGGATGCTATGTCTGGTTCTTAACCCACTGAGCCACAATGGGAACTCCATAGTTTCTTCTGTTCCTCAAAATGGTGAATCAATCTTTTTCTATTTCTAATGGAATTTATAAGATTGTATTTATTTTCCTCTTAACAAAATGGGTACCTACAGTATAGCTTGTCTATTTATCACTCTTCCCTTCAAATTCTATTAATAAGAAAATAAAATTTAGGCTTCTTATATATAAAAATATCACATATTGTTTATTCATATTTTATAATCTGTATCTCTCAAAGGAGATGTAAGAGATTAACCTTATAGAAAATTAAATTGATTCTATGGTTAACATCTAATATTAGCCTAGGTATATTATCCCAAAAATTTCAGATGTGCCTCCTTCCTATATAAAATAATCCATTTTTCTTTGCCTTCTTATTAAAATATTGTCCAAAAGAATGGCCTAATGTGGCTTGCTGCAGGGTACAATTCACAGAATAAACAGATTACATTGTCCTGTTATTCAGAATTCTATCATGGCAAAATGGCCATTGTCTTCTGTCTTTGTCTTCTGGACATTGGGCAATAGCAACACTATAATTTTTTTGGGGGGGTGGATTGTGAACAATCAGAGGCACTCCTCTGGCTAATTCTCCTTACATAAGTGAAATGAGTTAATGACAAAGTAGTCTTCACAGACTTAAAATGATGACAGAGCCAAGAGCCAAGGGTATGAAATGACTAAGGCGTTGTTGCTGTGGCTTGAGGGGGTGGGAAGAACCACCCTCTGAGGTGTCCGAGTGGGTCACCCAACAGACTTGCCAAGGACTGGAAGGGAAAAATAAGTTGGACAACTCTCCTCTTGGGACAAGACCCAGAGTTCCTTATGGGTGGAGACTAGGCTACATAATTGAAAGGAAAGAAAAAAGAATGGATTGGCATGGGACTGAATTAGGGAAGAAGGTGTTTTAAGTGTGATGAATCCTTGGCTTCCACTCAGGTTCATACTTCTTATCTTTATAAAGATCTAAGATCCACTTTCTTATTGGATAGTCCCAGACGATGCCTCCATATCAATGGAAACAGAAATATTTGAATAATGCTTACACAATTCTTCTTTGGCACAAATATATTCACATAAACAAAATTAAGTCACTAGCCACCTCACTGGCTTATTTTTCCTTAAAAAACAACTTTTTTTTTTCTTTTTTGAGTGTTAGGCTGAGATATTGAGGGAAAGTATAAGTTCTGAAGTCAGGTCACAAGCCAATATAGTTTTGTTTTTTTTTTCCTCCAGCACTATAAACTATGTGATGCTAAAATATAGCCAATTTTATGGATTGGCTTAAGATTAAGAAAACTGACCCTAATGTAATGAAGTTGGTGCTATTAACACTCAGTGGGGCAGCGCTTTGATTGTGGGCAATGCTAATAGAGGAATTACACTTGTAGGCATTGCTCCAAGCATTATACTAGGCCCCTAGCCTCAGTCCCGCCCCCTCCAATTTCCCTTAACCTTACAGCCTTCATGATCTATCAGCAGTGTCAGTATAGTCACTTACCTCCCTTACTTAAAACCCTTAGATATTGTCATGGGTTGAACTGTATGCTCCCCCTCAGATTCGTGTGTTAGCGTCCTAACTCTCAGTACCTGGAAATGTAATCTTGTTTGGACATACAATCATTGAAGATGTAACTGGTTAAGATGAAGTCATGAGGGTGGATCCTAATCCAGTATGATGGTATTTATAAAAATGGGAAATTGGTACATATAGTTCAGTTGGCTAGCAAGCTGGCTCGCTGGGTAGCTAGCTAGCTAGACAGACAGAGTATGTATAGTAAGAACACCATGTGAACACAAAGATAGCCATCTGTAAGCCAAGGAGGGAGGCCTAGAACAGGCCCTTCCCTTATGACCCTAAAAAGGAACTGGCCTTGCTGATACCTTGATTTCAGACTGTTAGTCCTCATAAGACAATGAATTTCTGTTGTTTAAGCCATCCAGTTTGTGTTTTGTTACAGCAGCCCCGGCAAACTAATACATATACACTTCCATTATTTTAGGATGATGTTCAACATCCTATACATGGAAGCAGATGAGTAGCATATAAAACCAAAGAGCAAATGCATCTCAAGCTAAGCAGACTTAACTTTTTTGAATTGTCAACAGGCTTAGTAAAAATATATTGAGTGATTAGCATTGTTCAAGGTGCTGGATATTTGGCTGTGAATTAAACTGGCCCACTACGTGTCCTTAGGGAGTTTACACTGAGACAGACAACTAATTACACAAAGAATTAATTACTGTTGTAACAAGTTAAGAGGTTCAGTGGAATGTCCTAAAGAATGGAATACTAGGGGAACCAATCCTTTTCTTAGAGGAATCAGGAAAAGCAGGAAAGGCTTCTTTGAGGTAGTTGTGGCTTAACTCATATTTGAAGGATCTGTAGATGTTAATGGAAAGAGGTGCTGGGAGAAATGGCTTCAAGGTTTAGGCAATAGCAGTTATAAAGATCCCGAGGCCAGACAGACAGTTTCTGGAATCAAACAAAGGTAAAAGCATAAGTGGAACAGAAAGCCCTAGGTAGAGACTAGTGCTGCGTGGGACAGGGGAAGCAGAGAAGAGAAGGATCAGCTCCCAAGGGCTGTCACACCATCAGAGCTGTAATACTAATTCTCCCTCGGACTGCAGTGTTAATAGATCTGGGGAGGCTGTGTGGTAGACTACGGTAAGAGGTAAGGATAATGAAGAAAGGGACCGGGGTAGATCAAGTTAAGAAATAACCTATTGATGGCATCCAGTGGATTGAGGTCCAGAATTCAGAGGAGGCAAGAGGCATGTGTCATGGCTGCTGGTTTTCCAGTTTGCCCACCTGAGCGGAAGGTGATATTATTCACTGAGAGAGGAACTATTAGATGAGGGCCATTCTTTTGTCTTCTCTTGGAAACGAGACAGAAGATGAATATTGTGCCTAATCATTGCATGTGCAACAAGTGTGGAATGTCTGATGTTGTACAGGTCATCAGCTTCATTGGTCAGGGGTCTGAACCACCAGACACAGAAATGTGTGTCAGATTTGTAGGTGTTATAGATGGTAACTGAACCATAGGGGCAGATGTGCTCACCCAGCAAGCATAGGTAGGAGGAGAAGAAGAAAGGTCTTAGCACACTTGAGCAACCTGACACTTCCAGTTTAAATCGAGGAAGATGAGTCTGCAAGAATGATAAGAGTGGCAAGAGAGAAAGAAGAACATCCAGAAAGATGTGATGCTGTGGGGGTTTTGAGAAGGAAGCAGTGGCTTTGAGCCTTTAAACAACGGACCCATAAAGCAAGCAGTGCAACTTCTGGAAAAAGCCTAAGCATCTAAATCACATGGTGCTTAGCAAGAGCTCCTGTAGGGCTTGAGTGGAACAAAGAACAGAGGGTGGAACAGATGTTGTGGGTATCTTACCAATATTCCTAGAGCAGTCACTTCTATATTCCAAAGGCTGCTTTGCTTGAGGGAGGGATGTATGTATATACATATGTGTATGTATATGTATGTGTATATATATATACATATGTGTATATGTGTATATGTATATATGCATGTGTGTATTATGTATGTATGAATATACATATGTATTTGGCCTGCAGAGTACCTTAGCCTAAGCACAGGACAAGCCAAAATGACAAAGTCAGTGTCCCCAGAAATAGCCCTCAAACATGACAAACAGGGATTTGAAAACTCTGTATCCCAGGCCCTTGCCTTTCAGTTACAATAACTCTAAAGAATATTCTCCACTGTCTCTCAGGGCTCATCAGGGCCCTGAGCACTAGTGGCCCACCATCGTAACTGGTTTGATAGTATCTACTTCCTGCTCTCTCCTGGTATATTCTGCTCTTCTACTGCTGTTTTTAGGATCACATCCTTGTGTTGCCATCTCAGAGGTGGTTTTTGGGGTACCTAGACCACATAGAGGGTGAGGGGATGGAGTTGTAAAAGAAACTTAAGGAGACTGACTTAAGAAAAGGTAGCAGGAGGAGAAACAGATGCTTTATTACAATTGCAAAAGAATCCTGAGCCTGTCTGAACATTAGTGGAAAGGATATAGGCAAGAGAGAGAGAGGAAAGAGAAGGATTTGTCATAGAAGGAATCTATGACAAATACTTTTTTTTCCCCTCATGCCACTGGTTAAAAATATGAAAGAAGAAAAGAAAACAAAAGGAATGAAAAACATGATGAAGTTTGCATCATAACAATTAGGAGATCTCTTTGTAGGTGTGACCAAAGCACAGAAGTTTCCTCTTCCAAAGAAAAAAGGCAGCTCTGATGTTCGGGGACTTTTTGTGTGTTTAGGAATTCCCAGCATCTCTAGAATCCACTGTAACCACCCATGACACATTTTTCCTTCCAGATGTGAGCACTAAAGACTCAGTTGTCAGTTGAATACTCTTGTATTATTTTCTCAGCAATTATTTTAAGGAATGCATTTGAATAAAATGCACTTTTGGCATCATTTTTAAGAATGGATGATGATTTATGCTTTTCTTGCAGGGACAAGATGGCTCTGGCCATGAGTCATGGCTGTACGCTGGGAAGATTCCGATGGGAACCTTGCTCTAGCTGGTTGAGCCATACCTTACATGGACTTGAGGCCGTGCATGGCTTTTATTAACATGTACATTTTGCTTGTTAAGGCTCGAGCTTCATCTTTTCCTTCCCAACTCAACCCAGTTTGTATTTCACACGCACCTGATTCAGAATCTAGGCTTGGGATTCAGAGTGGCTTGGGAATAATCATTTGGAAAAGTTCTGATGACTTGTCAGCTAAAACAGGATGATATGTTCTCAGCTGCAGCTAGAAAATGGGCTATTTCTCTGCAAGGGAGCAGATTCAAATGGCAGGCAAGGTTCTGATTCTTTTCTCATCTCTAGCTCCACAGGGCAGCTTTAGTGCACAGCAAAACTGTGCCTGGGTCAAAAAAATATTATGAACCACAGCACAGCCCTGTACTTTTCTCAATTGCAGAAAGAATTGCTTTACCGACAGCCTTCAGATGTAATTTTCCCAGTGAAAAATCCCCTTGCCAGAGCAGATGTTCCTTGGAAGAAACACCGAAGTCTTTCAGGATCCAAGGTGAATGAACTCTAAGATTGATTATTGAAGTTTCCCAGGTTAAAACCATTTCTGTCATCGTCCTTGGCCCTGGTTCTCAAAATGTGTTCTACCGCTTTGCTTCTTAGACTTGACATGTGTACAAATCTCCTGGAGACTTTAAAACTTCAGACTCTGTCTCAGTGGTTCTGGGGTGGAGGCTTGAGACTATGGATCTCTGACAAGCTCCCAGATGATGCTGTTTCAGATCAATGTGATTTCTGAATCTTCCTCTGAGCAGCAGAAAGATGCCTGTAAATTGCTGTCCAACACAAAGATTCTTGTGTCAAACAAGTTCAAGAAAAAAATAACTTATCTTTTCACCTTCCTCTTCCAAATTCTGCAAACTAATAAATACTCTAAGAGGAGCAGTTCTAAAGAGGTCTGATACAAAACTAGTAGACCATAGAACCATATTTTGGCATGCTGTTTCTTAACAACCTAGGGAACTTGATTTTTGTGAAGAGAAAGAATGGTCTGATGTGTGGTCTCCATTCAGACATTTGTTCAGTCACTAAACAAATTGAAGTCAGATTCAGAATATGTTAGACATTCTTTTTAGTAGCCATGGTCACCCTTCTCAGGTGAGTTCTCCACTGATTCTCCAAAGGAGCAAGGCTGTAAGTCAGGCTCTCGATAGCCCTAATAAAACAGTAAACTTTCCACCTAGAGTTTTGGTATTCAAAGTGAATGGTGCATCCTTCATCCAACTCTAAAAACTGTTAGGGGTTCAGCTGCCACCATGTTCTTGTCAAAAGCCCAACTGAGGGAGTTCCCTTTGTGGCTCAGTGGTAATGAACCCGACTAGTATCCACGAGGATTCAGGTTGGATTGCTGGCCTCGCTCAGTGGGTCTTGGATTCTGTATTGCTGTGGTGTAGACCAGGAGCTACAGCTCTGATTCATCCCCTAGCCTGGGAACTTCCACATGCCATGGGTGTGGCCCTAAAGCCCTCAAAAGGAAAAAAAAAAAAAGACCAATTGAGAAAAGTGCTATACAGGAAAGCTAGACAGGGGAATTTAAATTCCTTCAGCCATCAGAAATTGCAAACTTCCCTGTGTCTATGGATCAGTCCTACAAATATGTTTCCAGGAAGATTCCTGAACCTTTGCTCCAGAAATGAGTATCCTTTGGATATAGGTATATTCTAAAGATCTTCATTTCAATAAGCATTTCCAGAGATTTCTGATGCAGGTACCCTGAAAACCAGTTTAAGTTCTGTTTCTTTAACACAAGCAACCTGGCCCAAAACAAGCTTTTTTGTGCTGGCTTTCTGAACATGCACATTTGTGAGTCATGTTTTAATGTTTCTGTGGAGGATATCTATAATTGTATGGGAAAATGTTGGCATTTTCTTTAAAACTGTTACTGAAGGTATTGCCATTATGTTGGAACATCAGAAAATTGTGCAGGAGTTCCTGTTGTGGCTCAGTAGGTTAAGTACCTGACACTGTCTTTGTGAGTATTCAGATTTGATCCCTGGCCTGGCTCAGTAGGTTAAGGAACTCGAGTTGCCATAGGTTGTAGATGTGGCTCATATCTGGTGTTGCCATGGCTGTGGCATAGGCCTCAGCTGCAGCTCCAATTCAGCCTCTAGCCTGGAAACTTCTATGCACCACAGGTGTGGCCCTAAAAAGAAAGAAAAAAAAATTCTGCAAAAAGAAGTAACTGTCAGAGAAGTACAACTTTGCTTGTGCAATTTGGAGTGTAAGCTCATCAGAACTGAAGCTTTCCGAATATGATTTGTTGTGAAAGTAACTGAAAATCTTGCTCCTAATTCATGACGTGTATTTACCCTTTATATAAATGGGTAAATGTGAATTTTACCTCTAACTGTTAAGTTGGTACTCTAAGTCATCTGTGCCTTTACGTTTGCCCTTGGGCTATCACCATACTCCTGGGATATTTAGTCCACAGCTTGAGAACTATAGCATTATATCTTGATTAGGATCCCAGAAGTAAAGAATAAATAGGAGTTCCCATCATGGCTCAGTGGTAACAAACCCGACTAGTATCCATGAGGACTTGGGTTCAATCCCTGGCCTCGCCAGTGGGTTAAGGATCTGGTGTTGCTGTGAGCTGCGGTGTAAGTTGCAGAGGCACAGCTCAGATCCCCCGTTGCTGTGGCTGTGGTGTAGGCTGGCAGCTATAGCTCAGATTCAACCCCTAGCCTAGGAACTTCCATATGTTGTGGTGAGGCCCTAAAAAGACAAAAAAACAAAACAAAACAAACAAACAAACAAAAAAAACACAGAGAAATAAAAGAATAAATAAATATCTGGATGAAGTTTTTCAAAAGGTGCAATTTCCAGTTATGAAATCAATCAGTCCTGGGAATGTACTACACTGCTTGTTGACCAGAGTTAACAATGCTGTACTGTATCTTTTTTTTCTTTCTTTTCTTTCTCTCATTTATTTATTTATTTATTTTTGCTTTTTAGGGCCGCATTTGTGGCATATGGAAGTTCCCAAGCTAGGGGTCAAATTGGAACTACAGCTGCCAGCCTACACCACAGCCACAGCAACGTGGGATCCAAGCCACAACTGCCACCTACACCACAGCTCACGGCAATGCCAGATCCCCACACCACTGAGGGTGGGCAGGGGTCGAACCTGCATCCTCATGGATGCTAGTCAGATTCGTTTCTGTTGCACCACAATGGAAACTCCTGTGCTGTATATTTGAGAATTGCTAAGAGAGTGGATCTGAAATGTTTCATCAGGAGAAAAAAATTTGTAGCTTTGCATATGAACAGTTAACTACACTGATTGTGGCAACTCTCTTATATACATATATCAAATCATGATGTTGTATGACAAATAAGTGTTATATGTCAACTATATTTCACTTAAAAAGGGATAGATAAAACTCCTTTATAATTTGTCCCCAGAAATAAAGGTTGGCTTACATTAATATTTTATGATGAGAGTTACATTATTTTCTTTCAAAATTTCAACTGGGTAGGTAGGATATTCAGAGTAGAATTACTTAATTACAGTGATTTTTATTAGTCTAGTTGTTTAGTGTATTTGTTAAAAATTTCCAATTTTTCTAAATACATTGAATTTCAACTTAATGTTCCTTCTCTTTATTTTGAAGTGACTTTATTTTATTTATTTAATTTATTTATTTTTTTGTCTTTTTGCCATTTCTTCAGCCGCTCCCACGGCATATGGAGATTCCCAGGCTAGGGGTCAAAACACAGCTGCAGCCACCGGCCTATGCCAGAGCCACAGCAATGCAGGATCTGAGCCGTGTCTGCAACCTACACCACAGCTCACGGCAACGCCAGATCCTTAACCCACTGAGCAAGGAAGGCCAGGGATCCAACCGGCAACCTCATGGTTCCTAGGCAGATTCCTTAACCACAAAGCCACGACAGGAACTCCTTGAAGTGATTTTAAATCTAAGGCATTACACCGCAGCTCACAGCAATGCTGGATTCCTGATCCACTGAGCAAGGCCAGGGATCAAACCCTCATCCTCATGGATGGTAGTCAGATTCGTTTCTACCTTACCAAAGCAGGAACTCCAGCATCATCTTTATCTTAAAGACTGAAAATGAGACCCAGAGGCCATTGAAAGACAGTGCTCAGTGTTAGTCCATCAAGGTGACATTGGAACTTGGTTTTCAGATACTAAACACACAATCGTTCCTCAGACCTCAGCTGCTAACTTTTGTTCACTTGATGCCATATAGTAGGTGTGAATAGTCTCATTTGTCATAGCCTCTTGGCTTTGATATCTGTCCAAATGGAAAAGTACTGGGATGGATAATAACTAAGTAAAAGGTATGTGCAAGAAAACAAAGGAAAACCATGTTAGTTTTAGCAAATCAACATTCTACAGTTTGACAAAGTGTTGACTGACGGTTTCTCTTTGGATCTAAGATATCTGGGTTGGTTTTAAAATGAGACACAGAGATGACTTTAGCAAAAAGGAATTTTTTACAAATTCCAACTCATTGGCTAAATAAAGCATATTATTTTAATAGAAATGAGGTCCACATGAGTATTGCCCACAGATAAGTTTTTCATCAACAAACCACATTCTCCCCATGCCTAAATGACATCCTGGACGGGGAATTAAATGACATCCACAGAATATCATGGCAGCTAGTTACCACTGGAAAACAAAACTGAGCAAAACAAATAAGAACAACAAAGTCAATTAACCTGTTGATTTTTCCATATTATATCAAACATCCACTCTGATTTTTAGTCCCTGAGTTAACCCCTTCCTTTTGTAGACATCCAATATTGGATCATATGGGTGCTCAACTGACTCTTTCGGGTTACTATTAAATAGGAAGGTTCATGTTGAAGTGATTTAAGTTAAATTTATCCATCATCCTTTCTTACACAAACACACTCAAGCTCAAACACACCAGTGTTTACTATGGGACAAGGTGAGTACTTGATAGTTCCTGAAAAAAGATCGATGAGCTTGACCTGTATCTCAGTGGTTTTCACCATAGCCACACAATGGGCTCCACACTGACTGTTGTTCCCTGGGTGGCCAGTAGAACAAGATTTTTATACAAATGACACAATTCCAAGGAAGAGCCATTGGGGGGATGTATAAATGGACCATAAGTTGCTGGAGACAAGAGACATTCCTTACATTTGCTCTTTATCTTTCATTCTATCTAGCCCAATGCAGAGCATGTAGAAGATACCCAGTAAAGATTTCCTTCTTGGTGGAGTGAAAAAAAACACAGCCTTCACCTCTCATTGCTTGACCACTGGTGAGTTGGGAAAGGGAAAAAAGTTGTGTGGGAGATATTTGTGGACTGAATAGAGGCCAGGAAAAGAGAATGAATATCCTCTCTTACCTTTACCTTCAGTTTTTAAATTTAACTTATATTATTAATTATGACAATCAATATTTGTATTAGAATATTATGTGACCTATCGTAATATGTTTATTTACCACTATTTTTGTATTTGTTTTGTATATAATTATAGCAGACAAGAAATACCCAGCATATCCATAAGTCACTATGTGCCCATAAGCTATACATACTCAATATTTAACATCAAACAGGACTTCTGTCATGTAAGAAGGTTTTATCAAATGCAACATTCAGTCCAAATGACAGTAAAGCATATAACACAGATTTGATTCTCCTTCAGTGCCAACTTCCTCTCTCTCTCCGTAACGGAAGTGAAAACTTTGACCTAATGAAAGTGGTGAAACAAACCCTGTTCACATTGATTTGCCAACCAGAAGGCCCACAGTCTAAATACAGGAACTGGACACAGGAATTTCAGTATTTGTTTTGCATTATAAAGATATTGGAGCCATGGAGGGAGTTTTTTGAATTTTGATTATTAGAGATTCAAACAATGTTTACATACAAGATACCAGTCTGTATGACACTATATACTGGCAGAGAGCCAGCCTGTACACATACAGCCCCTATTGTGTGCAGCAGACAGCCACCATCGGGGTTGGCTTTTATAAATTAAATTAACAAACATTTAATGGAAACCAGCTTTAACAGATAGCTTGGCCAGATTTAGGAGAAAGTTTTGTTTGTTGTTGTTTTAATTCCTTCCCCACTGACAGCTGTTGATAGAACCAGGCAATTACTAACCCTTCATCTTGTCCACTGACTTATATGGACACGGTTTTTTTACATTTGTTTTATGTTTTGATTTTAAACTTTTACTTTTTTAAAAAAGCAATTGTGGACTCCTCCAGCTATTGTTACTTCTCCCCTTCAAACACTGGGCTTTGATATGGGCTCATACCAACACCACAGACATTGAGGCTGGAGTTTCTAGAGAGATGGTGGCAAGGACAGAGTACACTGGGGGCTGTCCCCCTGCTAGTGGAGCACTGAGAAATTATGGAGGCCACCAAATCCGAATCCTGTTATCACATCCACTGTGCAGGGCAGACTTTTCCACAAAGGTTTGTGGACTCCAGAGAGCTCATACTCTTTGTTTCCACTCTTCTAACCCATCATAAGTACATTAAAGGCCCTAGAACCTTAATGAACTCATTATGCATTTATGAGGTTCAATTTCCTTTAGAAACCATAAGTTTTTCAAAGTCTGTGAGTCAGTATCTATTCTGCAAAGAAGTTCATTGTGTCCTTTTTTTAGATTCCACATGTAAGTGATAGCATATGATGTTGGTGTTTCATTGTCTGACTGACTTCTCTTAGCATGATAATTTCCAGGTCCATCCATGTTGCTGCAAATGCTGTTATTTCTTTCCTTTTAATGGCTGAGTAATATTTTATTGTGTATATGTACCACATCTTCTTTAGCCACTCTTGTGTCAGTGGACATTTAGGTTGTTTCCATCTCTTGGCTATTGCATATAGTGCTGCCATGAACATTGGAGTATATGTGTCTTTTTGAGTCATGGTTTTCTCTGGATAGATGCCCAGGAGTGGGACTGCTTGATCAAATGGTAGTTCTACTTTTAGTTTCTGAGGAATCTCCATAATGTTTCAATTTACTTTCCCACCAACAGTGTAATAGAGTACCTTTTTCCCCCACACCCTCTCTAGCACTTATTGTTTGTTGACTTTTTGATGATGGCCATTCTGGCCAGTGTAAGGTGCTACCTCATAGTGATTTTGATTTGCATTTCTCTAATACTGAGTTATGGTGAACATCTTTTCCTGTGTTTTTTGGCCATCTGTGTGTCTTCTTTGGAGAACTGTCTGTTCAGATTTTCTGTCCATTTTTTGTGGGGTTATTTGTTTTTTTGGTATTGAGTTGTAGGAGGTGTTTATAAATTCTGGAGATTAATCCCTTGTCAGTCACCTCATTTGCACGTATTTTCTTCCATTCTATGAGTTGTCTCTTTGTTTTGTTTAGGGTTTCCTTCGCTGTGCAGAAATGTTTAAGTTTAATTAAGTCCCATGTGTTTATTTTTGTTTTTACCATCATTACTCTGAGAGGTGGGTCTGAAAAGATGTTGCTGTCATTTATGTCAGAGAGTGTTTGGCCTATGTTTTCCTCTAAGCGTTTTATAGTATCTTGTCTTATATCTAAGTATTTAATACATTTTGAGTTTATTTTTGTGTATGGTGTTAGGAAGTGTCCTAATTTCATTCTTTTACATGTGGTTGTCCAGTTTTCTCAGCACCACTTATTGAACAGGCTGTCTTTTCTCCACTGTATATTCTTACCTCCATTCTCATAGATTAGTTGATTGTAGGTGTGTGCTTTTAATTCTAGGCTTTCTATCCTGTTCCACTGATCTATATTTCTATCTTTGTGCCAGTATCATATGTTTTTGATGACTGTTGCTTTGTAATATAGTCTGAAGTCCAGGAGCCTGATTCCTTCAGCTCCATTTTTCTTTTTCAGGATGTCTTTGGCTCTTCAGTCTTTTGTGCTTCCAAACAAACTTTAAAATATTTTGTTTGAGTTCCATGAAAAATGTCCTTGGTAATTTGATAGGGATTGCATTGAATTTGTATATTGCCTTGTGTAGTATAGTCATTTTGGTAATATTGACTTTTCCAGTCCAACAGCATGGTGTGTCTTTCCATCTTTTTGTGTCATCTTTGATTTCTTTCATCAGTGTCTTATAGTTTTCAGAGTACAGTTCTTTTGTCTCTTTAGGTAGATTTAGTCCTAAGTATTTTCTTCTTTTGGATGAAATGGTAAAGAGGATTGCTTCCCTAATTTCTCTTTCTGAACTTTCATTGTTAGTATATAGAAATGCAGTCGATTTCTGTGTGTTAATTTTGTGTCCTGCGACTTTGCCAAATTCATGGATAAACTCTAGCAGTTTTCTGGTAGAGTCTTTAGGATTCTCTAGGTCATCTGCAAATAGTGAGAGTTTTGCTTCTTCCTTTCCAATTTGGATTCCTTTTATTTCTTTTACTTTTCTGATTACTGTGGCTAGGACTTCCAAAACTATGTCGAATAGTAGTGGTGAGAGGGAAAATCCTTGTCTTGTTCCTGATATCAGCAGGAATTCTTTCAGCTTGTCACCATTGAGAATAAGGTTAGCTGTGGGTTTGTCATATATGGCCTTTATTATGTTGAGGTAGGTTCCCTCTATGCCCACTTTCTGAAGGGTTTTTATCAGAAATGGATGTTGGGTTTTTTCAAAGGCTTTTTCTACATCTAATGAGAGGATCTTATGGTTTTTATTCTTCAGTTCATTAAGGCGGTATATCAAACTGATT
Source organism: Phacochoerus africanus (assembly GCF_016906955.1). NCBI lineage: Eukaryota > Metazoa > Chordata > Mammalia > Artiodactyla > Suidae > Phacochoerus > Phacochoerus africanus. The sequence goes on along the minus strand of NC_062546.1, from coordinate 43,221,208 downwards.
TGCAGATATTGAAGAATCCTTGCATCCCTGGGATGAATCCCACTTGATCATGATGTACAATCCTTTTAATGTATTGTTGGATGTGGTTTGCTAGGATTTTGTTGAGGATTTTGCATCTATGTTCATCAGTGAAATTGGCCTGTAGTTTTCTTTTTTTGTGGTATTTTTGGCTGGTTTTTGCATCAGGGTGATGGTGGTCTCTTAGAATGAGTTTGGGAGTGTCCCTTCCTCTGCAATTTTTTGGAATAGTTTCAGAAGGATAGGTGTTAGCTCTTCTCTAAATGTTTGAGAGAATTTGCCTATGAAGCCATCTGGTCCTGGACTTTGTTTTGTGGGAAGTTTTTTCATCACAGTTTCAATTTCAGTACTTGTGATTGGTCCATTCATCTTTTCTATTTCACCTTGGTTTAGTCTTGGAAGATTGTACTTTTCTAAGAATTTGTCCATTTCTTCTAGGTTTGCTGTTTTGTTGGCATATAGTTGCATATGATATATATATATATATATAGTCTCTTATGATCCTTTGTATTTCTGTGATGTCCATTGTTACTTCTCCTTTTTCATTTCCAATTGTATTGATTTGAGTCTTCTCTCTTTTATTCTTGATAAATTTGGCTAGGGGTTTATCAATTTTGTTGATCTTTTCAAAGAACCATCTTTTCGTTTCATTGTCTTTTCTATGGTTTTCTTCATTTCTACTTCATTGATTTCTGCTCTGATCTTTATTTCTTTCTTTCTTTCTACCAACTTTAGGTCTTGTCTGTTCTCTCTCTAGCTGCTTTAGATGTAAAGTTAGGTTGCTTATTTGAGCTTTTTCTTGTTTCCTGAGGTGGGCTTGTATTGCTATAAACTTTCCTCTTAGAATGGCTTTTGCTGCATCCCATAGGGTTTGGAGTGTTGTATCTTTGTTGTCATTTGCTTCTAGGTATTTTTAATTTCCTCATTGAGTGCTTCAGTGGTCCATTGGTTGTTTAGTAGCATGTTGTTGAGTCTCCACGTGTTTGCGTTTTTTGCAGTTTTTTTCTTGTTGATTTCCAGTCATATAGCATTGTGGTCAGAAAAGATGCCTGATATGATTTCAAGTTACTGAGGTTTGATTTGTAGCCCAGGATGTGATCAACCTTAGAGAATGTTCCATGTGCAGTTGAGAAGAATGTGTACTCTCTTGCTTTCGGATGGAATGTCCTATAAATATCTATTAAGTCCATCTGGTCCAATGCTTCATTCAGGGCCTGTGTTTCCTTATTGATTTTCTGTCTGGATGATCTGTCCATTGCTGTAAGTGGGGTGTTAAACTCCCCCACTATTATTGTGTTATTGTTGACTTGCCCTTTTAAGGTTGTTAGAAGTTGCCTTATATATTGTGGTGATCCTAGGTTGGGTGCATAGATATTTAAAATTGTTATATCTTCTTCTTGGATTGATCCTTTGATCATTAGGTAGTGACCTTCCTTGTCCCTTAAAATATTCTTCATTTTAAATCTACTTTGTCTGATATGGGTATTGCTACTCCCACTTTCTTTTGATTCCCATTTGCATGGAATATTTTCTTCCATCCTCTCACTTTCAATTTGTATGTATCACTAGAAGTGAAATGGGTTTCTTGAAGACAGCATATATATGGGTCTTGTTTTTGTATCTATTCAGCCAGTCTGTGTCTTTTGGTTGGGGTGTTTAGTCCATTAACATTTAAGGTAATTATTGATATGTATGTTCTTGTTGCCATTTTATTAATTGTTTTGGATTTGTTTTTGTTGCTCTCTTTTCTTCCCTTCTTCTCTTGTTCTCTCCTCTTGTGGTTTGATGACTATCTTTAGTGTTGTATTTGAGTTGATTCTTCTTACTTGTTTCTGCATCAATTGCAGATTTTTGGTTTGCAGCTATTCTGAAATTTTGATATAAGAGTCTATATATATGTACGAGATTGTTTTAAGTTGTTGGTCTCTTAATTGCAAGTGCATCTCCAGTGTCCTGCATTTGTATCCACCTCTTTTCATGATTTCTGATTTTGGTGGTATAATCATGCATGGATGATTTCATATCTTTATGTATACCTTTACTGGTGAGCCTTGTCATTTGTGGTATTTTTGTATCCTGTTGCAGCCTTTTCTTTTCACCCTAGAGAAGTTGCTTTAGTATTTGTTGTAAAGCTGGTTTAGTGTTGCTCAATTCTCTCAGCTTTTGCTTATCTGTGAAGCTTTTGATTTCTCCTTCAAATCTGAATGAGAGCCTTGCTGCATAAAGTAATCTTGGTTGGAGGCTTTTTCCTTTCATCATGTTAAGTATATAATGCCACTCCCTTCTGGCCTGCAGAGTTTCTGCTGAAAAATCTGCTGATAACCTTATCGGGATTCCCTTGTATGTTGTTTGTTTCTTTTCCCTAGCCGCTTTCAATGTTTTCTCTTTAATTTTGGTCAGTTTGATTAATATGTGTCTCAGGGTATTCTCCTTGGGTTGATTTTATATGGTACTCGATGTGCTTCCTGGATTTGAGTGAGTGGTTGCTTTCCCATGTGAGGGAAGTATTCGGCTATTATCTCTTGGAATATTTTCTCTATCCCCTTCTCTCTCTCTTCTCCTTCTGGCACCCCTATAATACAGATGTTGTTGCGTTTCACATTGTCCCAGAGTTCTTGAGACTCTCTTCATTTGTTTTCAATCTTTTTTCTCTTTTCTGTTCTGCATCAATAATTTCCACTAATCTGTCCTCCACCTTGCTTATTCGTTCTTCTGCCTCCTGTATTCTGCTGTTAGCTGCTTCCAATGATTTTTTTATTTCAGTTATTGCATTTTGCATCTCTTCTTGCTTAAGTTTCATATCTTGTATCTCTTTGCTTAGTGTTTCCTGTAAGTTATCCATCTTTGCCTCCAGTTTATTTCCAATGTCTTGCATCATCTTCAGCATCAACAGTCTAAAGTCTTTTTTCATGGAGGCTAAGAATCTTCTGATCACGTAGCTGATTTTCTGGGCTTTTTTCTTTCTCCTTTATCTGAGTTATAGTTCTCTGCCTTTTCATTTTTATAGGTTTTTGGTGAGGTGACCTTTTTGCAGACAATTCATCTACAACCTCTCTTACTTATGGCGTCTGCCCCCCTTGTGGCTGAAGTTGGTATGGGGGCTTGCTGTAGGCTTCCTGATGGGAGGGACAGATGCCTGCCCACTGGTAGTTGGGGCTGATTCCTATCCCTTGGGTGGGTGGGGCATTGTCTCTGGTTGAGATTAGAGGTGGCTGTGTGCCTGGGGGCTCTTTAGCCAGCCAGTTTGCTGATGGGTGGGGCTTTGATACCACCTGGATTGTTATTTGGCCTGGGGCTTCTCAGTGCTGATGGGTGGGGCCAGATTTTCCGAAAATGTCCACCTTCAGAGAAAGGCACATTGATGAATATTCCCAAGAGCTTTGCCTCCAAGTCCTTTCCCCACAACAAACCACATTCACCCCATTTTCTCAGGAGATCCACCAAGAACTGCAGTCAGATCCAACCCAGATTCCATGGAGACTTTGCTTTGTCCTGGGACCCAATGCAAGTAAAAGTCTGTGTGTGCCTTTCAAGAATGGGGTCTCCATTTCCCCCAGTCCTGTGGAGCTCCTATGCACAAGCCCCACTGGCCTTCAATGCCAGATGCTCCGGGGCTCTTTCTCCCAGTGCCAGATCCCTGGGCATGGGGGTTTGATGTGGGGCTCAGAACTCTCACTGCTGTAGGTGTGTCTTTGTGATACACACACTTTGCAGTCTGTGGGGCTTCCCACCCAGGATGTATGGGGTTGCTTATATGGCATAATTGCCCCTCCTGCCTCTTGATGTGGCCTCCTTTTTGTCTTCTGGAGTAGAATATCTTTTTGAAAGTTTCCAGTCCATTGGGTTGAAGGTTGCTCAGCATTCAGATGTAATTTTGTTGATTTTATGAGATAAGTTGAGCTCTAGTCTTCTATTCTGCTGTCTTAATCTCGTCCCCTATGAGGTTCAATTTCTATGCCTTCAAACCCTATCACATAATTTATCACCATACATGCATATGAAATCCTGTTGTACTTTCTTATTTAATTTTATGGAAAAGTTTATTTTGAGAGATGTTAATTATTTGTCAGTATGACAGTACTTTTCATTATAAATTTATTCTGAATACTTACAATAATTCTCTGAAAACATTTTTAGGAATGAATTATTATTATGTCTACACATGTATATCTCACATTGTTTATTTTTTGTCTGTGTCTTAAATCTAGTAAATTTAAAGTTGCCAGGTAAAATAGAGGATGCTTGGTTCAATTGGAATTTCATGTAAGTCATTAATTTAAATTTTTACAATGCTGTGCCAGTTCCTGCTATACAGCAAAGTGACCTAGTCATACATATAGAATATTTTTTACTGGATTCCAAGACATACTAAAGCATTAGTCATTGTTTATGAAATTCAGAATTAACCTGGCATCTTGAATTTTTATTTGCTAAATCCGTCACCTCTAAGTAGATTGTATGCATCTCCGGGCATCACAGATTACGCTTCTCTTTGTCTAACACTTATCTGGCCTGCATCATGCTGTCTCATAGCATTAAATCGTTCACTGTTTTTCGTTCACAGGTGGCTACACCTGTGGCATATGGAACTTCTCAGGCTAGGGGTGGAATCAGAGCTGCAGCTGCAGGCCTATGCACAGCCACAGCAATGCCAAACCCAAGCCACATCTGTGACCTATGCTTGCAGCTTGCAGCAATGCTGAATCCTTAACCAACTGAGCAAGGTCAGGAATTGAACCTACATTCTCATGGACACCATGTTGGGTTATTAACCCACTGAGCCACAACAGGAACACCCTAATGGCATAAAATCTTAACTGCTAAAACATCCGATGAGGAACCATTTTCCACGTTGGGTTCACACATATTTTATAGATAGAGTATTTCTAGGCACTATATTAGAGAGTACAAGTTATAATTGATAGTGCTGTAACTGACTGTGGAAAATATCAGTCACTTCATTGCTCTTTACTAAATTAAAGGCGGTGGGTGCTATTATAAAAGGAGCAAACCCTGTCTAGACCTGGGTCCTCATTTCCTCTCTGACACATTATCTAGTTCTCTATTTTATCATCTCTGACTGTGAATACATCTATGGGTGTCATAGATTCACTATATTCATAACCCAATTCCTTTATCCTCCTTGTAACCACAGCTTTTGACATACAAGGTGGCAGGGTCTATTTCTGTGCCTCTTGATTCTGACTGTGGCCATGTGACTAATCTGGGCCAATGAAATGTTAGCAGAAGGACCCATGCAGAGACTTGAAAAACAACTGTCCAAGGAGTTCCTGTTGTGGCTCAGCAGGTTAAGAGTCCAACTAGTATCCATGAGGATGCAGCTACAATCCCTGGCCTCGCTCGATGGGTTAAGGATCTGGCATTGCTGTGACCCTTAGCCCGGGAACCTCCATATATTGTAGGTGTGGCACTAAAGAATAAAAGAAATTTTAAAAACAATTAAAAGAAAGAAAAAAAAAAGAAAAAAAAACACCTCACAATTGGCCATGCATATTTCTGTTTCCACTGGCGCACATCTGCCTTTACTGTGAGAATGTGCCCCAGCTGGCCTGCTAGATGGGATGGGATAGGAGGGTGAGGTGGAGAAGAGCAGTAGCCTCTATGCATACCTGATGCTCACCCAGTACAGGAAATAATCAGATGGAAAGATACCACTTTTCATCGAGAATCATGACATCATTTGTGTGTAGATATTGGCAAGGTTTCAGGAACACATACTGATACATGCATATTGGAGTCAAGCAATATCTGATTGGGCCTGAGCATACCAAGGACCAAGCTTCACTTCCACACTGCATCACCCTTTCCAAGTTTAAAGAGCATAAAACAGCAGGATTGTAGTATAAAAAGCAAATAAAAAAGGAGCATATCAAAGGCTGCTTGGTCCATGGAGTAACTCTTGTGGGCAACTTACACTGAACATGTGAAGGTCAAGTGTGGGTGCTCATTAGTGTGGGCATAGCTTTAGTTAAAGCTGGAAATGGATAGAGCTGGATTCCTCCAACTGCTAGTAGGAGTTTTTCTGTCTGACTTGTTCTGCATGGCTATTGCTGAGCAGAATAGGGAGATCTGAGTGCTTTTCTGTGTGTGCCCTGCTTGGTATAATACTGAATTGCTGTCTCATCTCCGTGTGTTATTGAACTGAGCTTTCTTTCAGATTGACAATGAAAAGCCCTTATTTATTTTTCATTATTAATGAGTTAAGGGAAGGTCATCCAGATCAGACATGGCTGGATGTCTGATAGCTCCTTCTCTTTGTGGTATCAAAGGATAAAAATATTACAGTTTCATGATGAGTTTGATGTCCTTGACTTAAGTGGGAAAAAAAATCCATGGATTGGGAGAGTACAGTGCTTCACAAACAGTGGGGTGCTCTTCCCAAGGCATCTCCTGCTAGAGCAAGTTGTCTCCAGCATTGGGAGTAACCACTTGAAAACAAGATATGATTGGCTACGAAGCAGGGGTTTCCTTATAAGGATAATAGATCCTGTTTTCTAGGGTGAGGTGAGCCAGCCAAGGCCAAGTTGGAGGGTTGTGGCTGGTGTATGTTGTGTTTCCTAGATAGGGAAGCATTTCCCATAAGTTTGGGTTAAGATTTGTGACATGGGACACTGAGGCAGCCCCTGTTTTGTAGGTCCCAATATACACATTTCCTTTAATGGCTGGTAGGTTCCTGAGTTTCCAAAGGCTGTGAAGTGGGGGGAGGCAAGGAAGGTTTTAGGTGACATACCAGAACTAAGCCTTTACCATGTCTCTATCTAACCTTTCTTATTAGTAAGTAAACTGAATCCTTAAGAATTACTTGTGTGGAAACTGGGCTTAAATAAAAAGAATGTTGTGTGAGTGTATATATATACATACACACATATATATATATGTTTTTATATACATATTCTTATTTAAGGATATGTACGTATATTTGTATTTTTTATTTAAGTGTGTGTATGTGTGTGTGTGTGTATATGTGTATATATATATATAATTGGGTCATTTTCCTGTACAGTAGAAAATTAACAGAACACTGTAAACCAACTATAATGGAAAAAATAAAAATCATTAAAATTTTTTTAAAAAAGTACAGAAAGTGCCACAGATCCAAATTCTCACCAGACTGCGACAAGGGTATAACAGGTACAAATACTACAACCCGCCCCCCACTTCCTAGTAGCTCACAGTACTAAGCAACCCCAGTCTAATGCCCGTAGAACCCAGAGAAATGAAAGTAGATGAAAGCAGTGGATATTTTCTCCAGTTTCTGACTTTGGAAGGAATTCCTAGATATAATAGGTATGTGGGGGGAACATCTTATTGACAGCACAACAATTCATTGACTTCCTAACATGACTAGTCATGTACTGCACTTCAGTGCAAACAATAAGGTTATTGTTCAGGTGGGAAAACAAGCAATTTGTTGGAAGGCGAAAAGGTGAAACTGTTGAATATGCTGGTTTTGTTTGGGGAGGCTGAATGTCATTTTCCAGGTACTCTTAAAAGATGTATGTAATAGGAGTTCCCACTGTGGTTAAGACTCTGACTGCAGAGGCTCAGACAGCTGTGGAGGTTCGGGTT